>NC_140620.1:36430509-37158009 GCF_057382275.1 Copadichromis virginalis
TATATATATATATATATATACATATATATGTGTATATATATATATATATATATATATATATATATATATATATATATATATATATATATGTTGGTGATATTAAAGTCCTGTTTGTGGCACATTAGTATATGTGAGGGGGCAAACTCCTCAAGATGGGTGGTGACCATGGTGGCCATTTAGAAGTCGGCCATCTTGGATACAACTTTTGTTTTTTCAATAGGAAGAGGACCATGTGACACATCAAACTCATTGGTAATGTCACAAGAAAAACAATTGTGTGCTTGGTTTCAACGTAACTTTATTCTTTCATGAGTTATTTACAAGTTTCTCTTTACCACAGATTACCACAAAGTAAAAGATCTCTCAGCAGCATTTTAGGCACTATTGCCCTTGTCAAATCAGTGAGCTGGGATCTTTTATTCTAAACATGAACTACTGTTACAGCAACAGACATGGACTACAGGTGCCCCACACAACAACTCAATGTCCACTATGTGAAGGAGCCAAACACATGCCTGCTCCTCTCGTTAACTGAGATAAACTGCTGGCATATTTGTTTTACATCTATACTGTCCAGTCTCTCCTGGTGGACATGGCAACACGTTATTCATGGTTACATACAATTTTAGACTGATGTGGGCCAAAGCCTGGCACATACTTGCCAACCTTGAGACCTCAGAATTAGGGAGACATTCAAAAGGGCTATTGGGGGGCGGGTATATATATACATACAAAACATTTGAATTTTACAGTGTTTACTTGATAAAATAAGTTAAATGTCACTGTTGTTATTGTCCGGCCGGAAACAGGCCGGGGGTGTCCAAATTCAGAGGCTGCTTCCACCTTCGCGACCTAAGTGGGCCAGGTCGTCCGAAAGCCAGGTAGACCGGAAATGAGCGACTGTGAAATTGGACGGTCTAGCCTTCAGAATTATGTCACCTCTGCCGTCTGTTCCTTGCTGTCTAAAATATAACTGGACGCTGGTGTGGATTCTCGACCATCTCACACTTCTGTTTAATCAGTTTTCTGTTTGACGTTTATTCAGCTGTGTGAAAACCCCGGAGGAACCCTCCCGAGGGATTAATAAAGTTTTATTTAATCTAATCTAATCTAATCTAAGATAAAAACTTTAATCTCAGCCAAACCAATTTACTCACGAACAAATAGAACACTGAAAAAGGCAAAACAACATATTTAAGTTATTTGAAGTTTACACAGCTACATTCTCGCCTGAAAATATGTTAAAAGTTTATTTTGCGACCCAGAAAGAGAAATAAGAGTAATATTAAAACTAAGTAGCTGAAGTACTAGCCATTGTTGGAAACTGGAATTGCAATCTGGGATATGGTTTTACAATTTTGTTGTCAGGATGTTTTAGTGCTACTATCATCTAGTTTTGATTCTGGTTCTGTCTTGGTTAAGTCCTAGTCCTGATATTGAACTGTTGTAGTCCTGTTTTAATTCCGGATCAGTTCTGGGTTTGGTTGAATTGGGGTTTAGTCCCTGTGTCTTGATACAGCCCCGACTTTGTTCTGCCTTGCTGCTTAATTAAAAAAAACTAGTTTAAGGTGTCCTGCATATGTGATGTTTATTTTTTCCCTATATGAAGTCATTCTTTTTTGAACAAAACTCAAAACAGAGCCTATTAATCTTTCAGTCATTTCAACCCTCACTTAATTTCCTTTCACTGCTCAGCTCTCACACAGTGGCTCAGCTATGCTCCAATCCCTCCATATTGTGGCCAATCACACGCGAGGATATAGGATAATATCATTATGTGAAAAACAGAGAGGGTGAGAGACGCGACAGTCAAGTGGAGCATCCGTCTGTCCTCTGGTCTTGGTCTTGTCTTGGTCTCAGTTTGGGCGGTCTTGACTACAAGGCTAGCATCTATACATAAGAAGTGGCCAGAGAATGGCAGGAGAAACATGAGCCGAAGTACTGGATCTCAGTGATATAAGGAGAACTTCCCTCCAACTTTTGCCCAATCACCTTAGTGTCCTGTTTATTACATATAATAAAAAGCATTTACTGCCTGGGTGTGGTGCTCTTTGTCCATCTTGATCTAAGAGGTAGCAAAAAGACACGGCAGCCATTTTTTAACTTGAACCTTTGACTGCTTGAATAAAGAAAAGAGAAAGTTATTTCTTGAGTTTGGATCATCTTCTCTCATAAAATAACCTGACAATGTCTAACTTGTTTCGTTGTTTTGAATAAGTGAACTTTGATAGGAGTCTGGCAACATGAGCAACACTTAAAAGCATTAACACTGATGTTATAATAAAGTTTATTTAAGATCAAATCTTTTTTTTAAAGAATAGAACAACTTAAAGTGGTCTGTCCACTCATCCCAGCAGTTTCCATTACTGTTCTGATTTGAAAATGGCTGTGGCAGTTCTAATTGAACTTGTTAAACTTCATCAGCAGGTTCAGCTGAAGTGAAGTCAGTGGAAGCCAATTTAAGTAAAAATGAAAGTTACTGTTTAAGTTGGCACTGCCTCTTAAACATGTTTGGCTGAACCTGCTGAGGAGGTTCAACAAGTTTAGCTGAATTGTTTAATCAAAATGAAAGTAACTGAAAGTAAAAGTTATTTACTGCTCATCATTAACATGAAGTCATCCAGCCAAAAGATGAATATTGTCAAGTGAAGACACTTGGTTACATGTGAAAAAATTAGGTGTTTTATAATTGAACATTATTTGTAACAAAGGAAACATCACAAAACAAAGGCAAAAGTTATTTGAAAGTTATAGATCTATTAATATTATATCCAGAGATTTATTTTTTTTACCTGGAGTAATTGAAAGTCTACAACATAAAGGCTTTTAATAGCATATGGACAGGGAAAAACTCACATGCTTACATATATTAATTTATATATATTAATTAATATATATATATTCATTTATATGTTAACACTAAGTCTTCAACAAAAACTCTTAAGTAAGAAACTTTATGCTGTGCAAATACAGAAATCCAATCACGATGAACAAAAAGATTCCAAAACTTCCCATAAAATATCTATAAATTTAATAATGACGCTCTGATGGCAGCTTGTAAAGGTGAATGTGAGTAGTTTTGCCCAGTTATCTAGCAATATACGCTGATCCTGGATTTTAAAGGTACTTTATTGAGAGCTTAACAGAGGACTGAAAAAATCTGACATTTAATTTCTAACCCTTTCATACATTCAAAAAATGTGGTTTAGTGCTATAGTTTGTATGTCAGCTCTATCACCTGTTTCAAACCTTGATGCTACTCAGCTGCTGGCTCTGCAGACCCAGTCGGAACTGTGACAGATGTGTCAGATGCTGTTGCTGCGTCTGCCATCATTCCTTCTGCTGCAGCTACTCCTGCTGCTGTTCCGAATGCTGCTCCTACTGCTAAACCTAGACTTCCTCCTCCTTTCATTAACGCTCCACCAAGGAGTGCACCCAGTAGAGCTCCTACTGTAACTCCTGCAGCTTTTGACAACAGATTTTTAGACACAGATTGTTTTGCCTTTGCTGCAGTTTCCTCTTCTGTTAAGTCTGGAGTTGACTGTTTGATGCGACCTTCCTCTTGTTGAATATCTCTCTTCACTTCTTGCAGCATCTCATTGGTGAAGTAGCCTCCTTTGTTTGCCTCAATAATCTTGTCAATGGTTTTGAGTAATTCTGCCACCTGATACTGGTTGCTCCTGTATTCATCTCCCTGGTTGTTCTTCCAGTATTTGTTATCAATGACGTGGCAGCAGCCACCACACTTCTTGATCAGATCGCCCAGAGCTTCACTTTCATTCACAAACTCTTCGATCTTCATTTCCTCAGGAAGCTGGTCACCATGAG
Source organism: Copadichromis virginalis (assembly GCF_057382275.1). NCBI lineage: Eukaryota > Metazoa > Chordata > Actinopteri > Cichliformes > Cichlidae > Copadichromis > Copadichromis virginalis. Next base: position 36,434,338 of record NC_140620.1, read on the forward strand.
TAAAGATTATTATAGTAAATCTAAGCGCTTCATCTGAGAAATATTGATTAATTTTGTCTATTACAGCCTTTTCATGCTCTGTGTATTTCTCCACTTTGAGAACAATGAGAAACACATGAGGACCAGGAGCACATTCTGTGATACACTTCACTATTTCAGACTTCATGTCCTCCTCAGACCTGTCTGTGTCAATAAATCCAGGAGTGTCAATAAAGAGTACCATTCTTCCACCGACTGACATGAACTTTGCCTGACATTCCTTTGTTCCAGATATCGGGGTATGATTTACTTCAAACACAGCCTCTCCACACAGGGTGTTGGCAATACTGCTCTTTCCAGCTCCAGTTTTTCCCAGGACCACAATCCTTCTTGCTGACTCTATAAAACAGTAATGATTCAGTGTCAGTTATTTATCTATTGTTCTGTCTAAAAAGGTGCAAGCAATAGTATAGAAGTAGTAAAATATCACTTAAACCTTAATGACACTACAATTAAAAAAATGAATGTCCAGTCTGCTTTTTTTTTAAGTGTAAGTAAAATTGCATATTCTTTACAAATCAGTCAGCTTTGGCTTACAAGTAAATATGTAAAAGTAGAAAAGAGTTTAATTCCACAGACCATTGTGCAGTTTAAACTAGGTTGTTCAGCTAGATGCTGATTTAAGATAAGATAAGATAACCTTTATTAGTCTCATAGGTGGGAAATTTGTTTGTTACAGCAGAAAGTGGACAGTGCAAAGTTATATAGCAAAAATTAGAGAACACTGGAATACAATAAGAACAATATACTGTACACAACTGTACAGAATAGAATAAAATAAAATAAAATACTATATGCAATAGAATGTAATAAAATAATATATACAAAAGGATAAATAGCATTTAGATGCAATAGAAACAACAAACTTATCCTGTTTATAAAGCTGCTGTAAAAAATATTTTTTAAACACTATTTTTACATACTATACTATTTACTTAATATTTTTTACTTTAAAACATTTGTTTAGGTATTCAGTGCAGTAAATATTCTTGACAATGAAAACAAACATTTTTATTCTTAGATGGCGTTAAGTGTCCTGTGCTGACTATTAATACAGAATAAATGATAATAACTTACCATCCATCTTTTTGAAAGAAACAAAACCAGGTCAGAGACACACGATTACTCACAACCCAAAGACTTTGTGACTGCACCTTTCGTTTTGTTCTGCACCTGTTTGACTTGTATCTTGGCAGTGCTTATTGCATTGTGGGGATTATTAAGACTGTCCAATTGCATGTGAGACAGCAACAGAACACATCTAAATATAAAAGACCATGACATTTTTATTGTTTTAGTACATTTCACACAGTTAAGTAGGGAGGCTGCTGCTGTTGATGACAATGAGCTGCAGCTGGCAAGGGCTGATGAGCAGCAGTTGTGGCTGACTTCAGGAGGGCTCAAAACCAATCCCCCAAAACACAAAAGGGACACAATACAACATTCAAGTTCAGATGGATGACTGCGACTGAAACATTTCAGGCAACTGGTGACGGTGTGGCATGGCAGGTGACCAGCGGCGTGCTAGAAGTGTAGGCCATGACTGAACAGGACGTGGACAAGCATGAAGTAGCTATGCGCAACATGGATTATAATATATTTTTAATTTATAGTTATAATTTCATTCAGAAAAAAATTACAATTTACGTCGGCAGTAATGACACCATGTTACGTCAATCAGAGGTCACTAAAATTTATATTAAGTTTGCCCCCCCCAAACTGGATCAGGGCCAGGGACATCTTTAGCTGCATGTTCTTAAATTTCCATCTGCAAAATCAGAAGCCCATGTAGTCCAAAAAAAAAACTACATGGGCTTCATAGATAATTGAAAACTTTCTAAAGGACCTCTGGTCTTGTTAGGAGAGAAGGCATCCAGGTGTCTTCATGATATAAAGACCTGGATGACCTCTAATTTTCTGCTTCTGAATTCAGATAAAGCAGAGGTTATTAACTGCACACGCTGTGAAACTGCTGCTACAGAAGCCACAAAATGTTGAAAAGACCCCAATACCAGAAAGTAAAGAGATGGAAGAAAGTTTGTTGTTGGGGTTTCCAGGTCATGTCTGATTTCATTAAGCAAATACGATAGCTTGGTCATTTTATTGATCACATCTTTGTCATATTTGCAACTCCAAAACACCACATTGCTGATTTTGCAGATGATTTGTACCTGCTGCTTAGAGCTGTCAAAATCTCACATTCAGACTTACATGTGACCAAAACAATTCACAACAGTTTTATTACTATCAGATTAAAGAATATATGCATTTATTAAATTCATATGTAATTAAAATAAAGTGTAGAAAGGAGGAGAGAACCTCTAACCACATAACTACACAAAAACTGTACAAAAGTACAATTGTAGTCATAATGTGTGTTACCATCAAGAGAAAGAGAGGCTGCATGCCATGAATTACATGGATCTTTGTCATTCGCTGTGTGCGTCATGGAGACTGCACAGAGAAAGAGAAACTACACATATGCGGTTTCTATATCACATCACACTGACAGTTCACAGCAGACCAAAATGAGCCTCAGAGCACTTCAGAAATATCCCGGCGATCCTGATGGCAAAGCATTCAGTTTTTCATTCAGTTTTTTCAATTAATCAGAAGTTAATTAATCATTAAACTCTACTGAGAGCCAATGTGTAGAATATAAAACAGTAGTTCTGTGAGTTTGCTTGCCAGAACATATTAATAGTCTGGCCAGCATTTTGTACTGCTTGGAGGCATAAAAGAGATTTGTCCAAGCTGGCAAACAGGGCATTACAATAATCTAAACCCAATGACACCAATGCATGAATACGTTTTTGCAGTTCAGCTGAGGATATTTTGGAATTTAGAAATGTTCCTTAAATAAATTTAACAGGAATGAAACGAAGATTTTACATGTGCGTCGAAGCCCAGAGAAGAATAAAATATTACACCAAGATTTCAAATGGTGGACTTATCAGTTGAACAAAAAGGAGGGCATGAATGATTTTAGGATGTAATTAAAAGAAGGAGCTGTAATCATGGTCTCATTCTTGTTGGTTTTTAAAACAAGCTCATTGCTACAAAGCTAAGCAGTAACCTGAGTTAAGCAGTGGACGAGGGTAAAAAGATGAAAAAAAAAACACTTGTAAGTACAGTTAGAGCAGGTCATCATGTTAACCCTTGCCCAATATTGTGTTTATTTAATAAATGGTAATAAGGCTGAAAACCAAAAAGCCACATATAATATCAAAACTTAAAAAAAAAGAAGGTTTTAAGCAGATGCTTTTATAACTATGCCCCAGTGTTGAACAGCACAGTAAAGCTTCTGTGCTTTTAAAAATAGAACAATTCAGTGTTTGAATAAGGGAGTGGTAAAATGTTTCGGTTTCCAGTGCTAGTTAAACAAGTTTCAAACAAAGAAGGTATTTTTAATTAAGTTCAGTTTGAAAAATGGAAGAGTGATGCATTCATTCCCTCTTGACAGGTTACTGGCACAGGTACACGTAATTCCATTAATGCATAGCTGCAGTTATTAAACGATGACTCAGTGTTTAGAGCTGTTCTCACTAAAGTAAAAAGCACCATCACTTCATGCGGAAACCCTCTTGGCGCCAGCTGCGGTCTCAAGGCTGGAGCCGAACAAAAACACCCTGATAACGACTGTGTTTAGTCCGTTTCTTCCCATTCCATGCAAGGCCACCTGGGTTGGCTGGAAGACTGTTTACTTAGCCTAGCAGGGCGAAGGACACTGTCTCAGCTGAACTCTGGACACGCACACACATACATATACACTGATATGCACACACTCATCCCCCCTTCCTTTCCAAATGCCTCCGATGCTTGTTCCCTCTTGGGAACACGGCGGGTCTGAGCCCGTGCTGGAATGGTAGCGCTGGGCAGGATGGCTGCTGTGTTTGCTTCGGATTACTCCTCACCCCCCACCCGACCCTGTGGCTTGTCACGTGTTCCATAATGTGGTGCTGTGGACATTTATGTGCTTTTTTTGTGCAGAGGAATTTTTTTTGTTTCCTGTTCTCATGCTGTCCTCCCAGGAGACCAGCACGAGTAGAGGTCTCATTTTTTCCTCTTGTACTTTCCCATTGTAGTGTATATTTCAGTGTCTTTTTTCTGTAACGCTACCGATCTCCGACCTGTATCCCCATGTGATGTCTGTGTTGTGTATGTAAGCTTGGGGGGGTTGGGGGGGGGCGCCCTATTTCACTGCAGGGCAACCTGCACGTGGCGAATAAAGCCTTGATTGATTGATTGATTAAATTCCAATGTCTTGTAATAACTGTAGCATATTTAATATGCATATACAAATACATAGAATTTGAAATAATTCAATCAAAATCAGCCACATATGGTCTGAATATGAGTCAGAAGCTACATTTTAATAGGGACATGCTGTCTCATGCATAACAAACACAAGCACAAGTTAAACACAAAGATACAAATGTTGTTTATCCATTTCACACCATTTCTGTTAAAATATGGCTATTTTAGACAAACATTTTAAAAATGATCTGAAATTAAAAAATAAAAAAAATAAAAAATTACATGTTTTACCAGCCACCTATTATGAATCCTGATTCTTCAAAAACAAAAACCATTTTCATGTTTTCTCCAATAAATTGTCAGAAAACTCATAAAACATCCAGTGGAACATGGTTTTCATTGTTACTCTGTGTCACAGATATGACAGTTATATGGTTTTGTGACTGAAAATCTTATATTATTGCATGATTTTGATGCTCAAACGTAGTTATAGAAGAAATAGTATGATTAGATCACCATGTAGCATTAGAACTCCTGCTCACAGCTTCAAGAATATGAAACATAACACAGTCAAAATGACAAGACACTCTGGGCCACAGTGGGAAGGTGACAGTTGAATGTTAATACCACGTTTTTTGGGTGGAGTAACTTGTTTCTGGGTAAGGTCAAACTATTTGGCAACTGTACAAATACAAAATGAAACAGCCACAACGCTGAGTTTCAGGTGTGGTCAAATAACAATAGTCACAAGTTATTTATTGGTGGCTGTAGCTCAGAAGGTAGATCTGCTAATCCTCCACTAATCTGAAAGTTGTTGCTTCGATGTTTGGCTGCTGCAGTCTGCATATTGAAGTATCGTCAGGAGAGATACTGAACCCCGTTGTGAATGTTACATAGAAAAGCACACTGGCATTGAAAGAAAGTAAGTGGGAATGAGGAAAACTGTATAACATGTTCTGAGTATAAGAAATGTTTCCTGTACCAATCTATTTACCACTGCAACGGTTTACACGGTCACTTAATAGTGAGGTGATTGGGTTCTCCTCAAGTTTAAAATGGTCAGCTCATGCATTCACACTGTTGGAGCCAATAGAAGAAAAGTCTTATGTGCACTGCAGGTCTCAATTTAAACGACAATACAGTCTGTCTGTCTAACAGAATGGAATGGAAAGAAATTTAATGTATTATCTTAAATTACTTATTTTTTACTTTATAGTAAATACTCAATAGCAAAATGTATTTAATATGTTATATTTTGATGGATTTTATGCAACCATCAACAACAGCTGTGTTTTAATGAGTAATAGTAAAAAGCAATTTAATACATGTGAAATAAAATTTTGTCATTGTCATAAGCAAACAATCCCAAGACAAACATATTACTTGGTGTTGTACTTAGAGCTGTTTGGCAAAGAGGTTTAAGGGTAAACTTTACAGGCAGAGTTGTGTATTTACGAATACACGGACAATACCTTTTGATAACAGGATGGGTGTTTGGTTGGAATTGTTATCAATGAATCATACAAAATACACGTGAAAAAAAAACTGAGTCACATAATTAAAAAGTTGTTTTATTGATGCACAGAACATGTAAATGATTATGTAAAGGTCCTCTGAAGCTGCTGGTACCTCTGCATATAAAAGCTTTAAAACATCACAAACCTGAGAAGATCAAACAATTTCATAATCAAGTTGCAATTGCCAGGAACACATGTTTATATTTTATTATACATGTTTTAATATATGACCACTACTTTGTATTTACTCAACACATTCAGGAACTTGCAAAACAGAATAAAACCTTTATTCTTTCCATAAAGATTCCAAATGGGCCAAATTATTAAACTATTTTAATACAATGGTTTACCCACACAGATTAATGACAATATTTTTATGTAAGCTTTATATGTATAATGATTAGGCTATTTTATTATATGGCTGTGGATCTGTGTTTATTCAAATGGATTCCATGGATTGTATATTATCTCATACAAAGCATGAAGTCTATTCCAAATGGCCTCAAAAACCCCCACAACTTCCTTTTCAAAAGGTTCTGGGACTGGAATGGAGACTGATTCAGAAGGAACAGGAACAGATGGAACAGATGGAACAGGAACAGATGGAACAGGAACAGATGGAACAGATGGAACAGATGGAACAGGAACAGATGGAACAGGAACAGATGGAACAGGAACAGATGGAACAGATGGAACAGGAACAGATGGAACAGATGGAACAGGAACAGATGGAACAGATGGAACAGGAACAGATGGAACAGGAACAGATGGAACAGATGGAACAGGAACAGATGGAACAGATGGAACAGGAACAGATGGAACAGATGGAACAGATGGAACAGGAACAGATGGAACAGGAACAGATGGACCAGATGGAACAGGAACAGGTGGAATAGATCCCTTTCCAAACTTCGATTTGATCAACAAAGCTGAGACAATTGCAAATAATCCTGTGATGACAGCAAAACCCACAAAATATTTAAGCCATGATTTTTGTGCATTTTCCATGTGTCTCTTAATGATGTTAACTTTAGCCTGCTTTCTAATCTCTTCCTGTGACAGATTTTCTGATGACTTTCTAACCCGATTTTCCTCTTTTTGTATTTCTGTCTCCAGTGTTTGGAGCTTTTCATTAGTGTAGTATCCTCCATTGTTTTCTGTCACTATATCTTCTATGCTATTGAGCAGCTCTGCCACCTGGAACTTGTTGCTTCTATATTCATCTTCCTGGTTGTTCTTCCAGTATTTATTGTCAATGACGTGGCACCGACTCCCACACTTCCTCACCAGATCACTCAGAGCTTCACTTTCATTAACAAAATTCTTGATCTTCATTCCTTCGGGGAGCTGGTCACCATGAGTAAAAACCACTGCAGCGTATTTAAGAACATCTTCAGAGAAATGTTCACATAATTGTGCGATGACAGCCTTTTCGTGCTCTGTGAATTTCTCTGCTTTAAGCACAATGAGAAAAGCATGAGGACCCGGAGCACACTCTGTAATACAGCTCAACATCTCATGCTCCAACTTCTCAGACCTGCTTGGGTCAAAGAAACCAGGAGTGTCGATTAAAGTTAGGCTTCTTCCATCAACAGTCTTGGTCTCACTCTGAGACAAACATGCGTTTGAGTCATTAAAATGATTAATCTTCAATCTGGTCTCGCCAAATATGGTATTAGCCAGACTGCTTTTCCCAGTTCCAGTTTTTCCCAGCAGGACAATTCTCCTTGTCTTTGTCACTGGAAGAAAAAATGAATAGATGAACAAATCAGATTAACTCATTACCTCATCTGCTTCCTGACATCTCTGATCAATTTTCAAATTCAGATCAAAAATCTATCAACCCAGTATCACAGCAAAACGTGTAATAGACACGCCGGACCACCGTGTCTATTTCACACCATGCCTCTCCAAAACGTGAAATGGAGATGTATGAAGAATTTTTCGCGACCAGCAGGGGGTGTTGATATATTAAGCTAAGAAGTCAGTAATGAACAAAAAACCATTATTGCATAAGTACATTCAATTGTCCTTAACAGTCACAAACTATTAAGCTTAATATGTATATACATGTAAATATGTTTTTGTTTTTTTTTTGTTTTGGGGTTTTTTGTGTCCCGTTTGGATCTTTAGCCATCAGAATTGTTGTCTTAAGGCCAAGAAAGATGCCAAGCATCAAATAAAAAAGCTCCCTCTGGTGTTACTGCAACTTCTGCATGCTTGTCTTTGTCACGCTTTGGAGAGTCAAAGTGTTAAACAGACATGGGGGATATAGGTGTCTGTATCTCCTTAAAGGATGCCCCTGTGTTGGCAAAATTTTGCATGAACAATGTCACATATATGTTTTAACAAAACAAATTCGTTATAAATCCCAACTCTTTCTGAACTCGCTTTACCAACAAACATTTTTATCAGTTAATAAATTAAAAGGGGTGATTTGTATTGTTTGTTTGTTTGTTTCTTGCTTTTTACTTTAAATTACACACAAAGAAATGTGATTCAAACCTAGTATCATTCTGGTTGATTTGAAGGAAAATATCACTGACATCTACAGCATAAGAGTGTCTGAAATCTTTTAGCTAATCATTCATCAGTGTCATTTATTGGTCCTTGTGATTACGCTGCATATAGAGACTTCAACCAAACAGATGCAAGTACAAAGTAAATTTAAAGCATGTTTGAGATTTTAAAAGAAATCTTACTGCAGTACTACACTGCAAGCCATGTGTCAGCAAACAAGCCTTGATACCCAGAAATCTTGCTTGTATTTATAAGATTGATAAAGCTTAGAGCAGCAATACTGTTAAACATTTTTTCATAGCAAAATAGTTCTTGAGATTAACTCAGTTAATTAAAAATATAGGTCACAGTTTAGGATTTTGATTACTAGAGTGACAAACACTCATACGTTGGAGTAATGACTATTTAATAGTTACTTACCCTCCATGCTCTCCAGAAAATAGAAATCTGTCAAAAATGTAGTCTGGTTCCCGACGTGTCTCTGCAGTGAGTCGTTTGCTTTTGTTCTCGTACTGCGGACTTACCTTATGCTTCGCTTCTGCTACCTGTCTAACTTGTTCTCTGGGTTTTAGCCAGAATAAGTGAACAAAACACTGCGCACAGTGTACGTTTACATATAATAATCCACAGTGCTGCAACACAGAGATAAAGATAATAAATAACTACATGACCCAAAAACATGATACAAGAAGAAAGAAAAAGTTAAGCTGTATTTCATTGACCTTACAGATTTTTAAAAAAATATTTTTATTTCTATTCTTCAGAAAAGTGGAATTTATTTCTGCTTGAATATATGAATACTTCTTATATTGGCCTTTAAATCCTTACCTTACACTACTAACTCCGTAAATTCTTTGTTCTGTGAACTACATATAACTTATTCAAAATTTGGATTTATGTTAACAAAATACAAACGTCTGCATTTTCTTTTGATTTATTTAGTCTCATTTGTTGCTGCATTTGTCAGTCAGTAACTTTTATACAGTCTGGAAACATGAGCAACACTTAAAAACATTAAAACTGACATTACAATAAAGTTTGTCGAAGATCAAATCTGTCAGTGGTCTGTCCACTCATCCCAGCAGTTTCCATTACTGTTCTGGTTTAAAAATGGCTGTGGTAGATTTGGCTGATCCTGTTAAACTTCATCAGCTGGTTCAACTCAAGTAAAGTCAGCGGAAGCCAAATTAAGTAAAAATGAAAGTCGCTGTTTAAGATGTCACTGCCTCTTAAACATGTTTGGCTAAACCTGCTGAGGAGGTTTAACAAGTTCAGCTGAATTAACATGAGGCTAGTAAATGAAAATTGTCAAGAAGTTGAAGAAACTTGGTTACATGTGAAACAATTAGCTGCTTTATTAGTGAAGACTTGTAGCAAAGAAAACATCGAAAAAAGAAGCAACAATATTTGAAAGTTATAGATCTGTTATTGTAATACCCAGAGATTTTGTTTAAGCTGGAGTAATGGACATATTCATGGGTAAATTCTGAAATATAAACTGCAACATAAAGGGTTTTATAGCATATGACGAGGGGGGAAAATCACATTCTTACATATCATTAAGCATAAGCTACTTCATTTATATGTTAACAGTAAGTATTCAACAAAAACTCTTAAGTAAGATATTTTGTATAATGCAAATACAGAAATCCAATCATGATGAACAAAAGGATTCCAAAATGTCTCATTCTATAATTTTAACAATGACTCTATGATGGCAACTTATAAAGGTGAATGTGAGTAGTTGTGCCCAGTATATGCTGATTCTGTACATCTGTGGATTGTAAAGGTACTTTTTTGAAAGCTTAACAGATGTTTTAGATATTTAATTTATAACCTGTTTTTACATTTAAAAAAATAAACAAAGTGTGTTTTAGTGTTGTAGTCTCCTTTCTTTGCTTCATCACTGTGCACCAGTTTCATGTCCGTGAAACGTGGTACTCCTGGTTTTATTTGGCTGCTGGCTCTGCAGATACAGCAGGAACTGTGCTAGATGATGTTGGTGCATTGTTTTTAGCTACTTTCGCTGCAGCTGCTATTCCCAATGCTACTCCTACTCCTACTCCTACTAAACCTACAGTGCTGTCTTCTTTCCCTAATTGTATCGTCCCACCCAGGAATGCACCTAACAGATCCCCTGTTGTAACTCCTGCAGCTTTTGACAACAGATTTTTAAACACAGATTGTTTTGCCTTTGTTGCAGTTTCCTCTTCTTTACTATCTGGAGATGACTGTTTGATGCGACCTTCCTCTAGTTGTATATCTCTCTTCACTTCTTGCAGCATGTCGTTGGTGAAGTAGCCTCCTTTGTTTGCCTCAATAATCTTGTCAATGGTTTTGAGTAATTCTGCCACCTGATACTGGTTGTTCCTGTATTCATCTCCCTGGTTGTTCTTCCAGTATTTGTTATCAATGACGTGGCAGCGGCCCCCACACTTCTTGATCAGATCGCTCAGAGCTTCACTTTCATTAACAAACTCTTCAATCTTCATTCCCTCAGGAAGCTGGTCACCATGAGTAAAGATTATTGTAGTAAATCTAAATGCTTCATCTGAGAAATATTGGTTCATTTTGTCTATTACACCCTTTTCATGCTCTGTGTATTTCTCCACTTTAAGCACAATGAGAAAAACATGAGGACCAGGAGCACATTCTGTGATACACCTTGTTATTTCAGACTTCATCTCCTCCTCAGACCTGTCTGTGTCAAAAAATCCAGGAGTGTCAATAAATAATATGGTTCTTCCACCGATATTCATATACTCTGACTGACATTCACTTGTTCCAGATTTGGGGGTATGATTTACTTTAAACACAGGCTCTCCACACAGGGTGTTGGCAATACTGCTCTTTCCAGCTCCAGTTTTTCCCAGGAGCACAATCCTTCTTTTTGACCCTATAAAACAGTAATGATTCAGTGTCAGTTATTTATCTATTACTTTGTCAAAAGCAGTGCAAGAAATAAACAGTAAATTGAAGCGGAGGTAAAACTGCATGATGTGTACAAGCCAGTCATTACTGGCTTACAAGTAAATATGGAAGAGTAGAAAAATGTAATTTCTCTGATTGTTGATCAAAGTTTAGACTTAGCTGTTCAGATGGTGGATACAACTAAATCATTTTGAATTATTAACTCTATCAAGCATACACTCAGTGTATTACAGTCTTGAATATATTATATAACATTTGCATAACTACTTTAGGTATTCAGTGGAGTAGATCATGTTGACTGAGAAAAACAATCACTTTCAGAGAACTTTCTTCCTTTGTGATCCCACATTTCTGTTAATCATTAATACAGAATACATGATAATAATTGCGACTTACCATCCATGTTTTTGAAAGCGAAATCAGCGCAGAAACACACGATTACTCAGATCCTGTGGACGTTGTGACTGCGCCGTTCGGTTGTTTCTGTACCTGTTGGACTTGTTTCTCAGCAGCAAACTAAAGTGATGAGCTTACCTCATAGTGTGTTTCTCTTTTTTTCCCACACCTGGCAACAGCATGAGAAAACTATTGTGCATATTTAAATGTTATTTATTTAAATAAATTAATAACAAAAACACAATTTTTCTTTTCATTTTTATATAAAAATCTTGGCGAGCATATTGTTATAACCCAAAGTTAAATGTCTGTAGTAAATATGACAAAAGCAAAAGAGAGTTTATACGTTTCATACTGTTCTAGAATACTATAATGAAAAGTTTTACTATATATACATAAAAGGTGTGTGTTACGTATTTGAAATCTTCAAGCAGCTGTTTCCTTGTTGATCATCTGCTTCCATCTCACCCTAACCCTAGCTTCATCCTCTGTTACACCAACACGCTCACTCTTTGAGCAAGTGTTTGGGCATCAGTGAGAAGAAAAAAACTCCCTTTTAACAGGGAGAAAAAGGAAATGAGGGCACAGGCATAACTATATAACTTTATTATTATTATAACATTATTCCAATATATCAAAAATACAAAATAAACTCAAAATTCTGCGACACAGAAGCAGCCATCCGACAATTGTAGTGTATCTACGGGAGGATTCAGGTCACCTGATCATGCCCTGACTATATGCTTTGGCAAAAATGAATGTTTTAAGTATTGTATGAGCATCCTGAGAGCGAAGTGCTCTAATGGGGTGATTTGGTACTATATGGTCTTTAAGATAAGATGGGACCTGATTATTTAGGATTATTTAGCCAAGCCTTTCCAATTTTGTCTCCATCTTTGTCAAACTTGGTCACTGCTAATGAAAACGTTATCATCTGCAACTCTACCAGGGCTACGTCATCATTACATCTGTCTCCCTCTCATTCCCACAGGTATTCTATAATTCTACTGGACATAGTTGCTCCCTACACTCACTACAGTTCACACTGAAATGTAATGAAATGTGAACACTATAAATAGATTCAGTTACCGCTGGGATAATGAACAATTATACCCAACTTAATGAATGTCTTTTTAGTTAAATAGCTGACTTGTTTTTACCCATGAGAGTTTGGTGAACTGTCCCTGTGCCCTATGACAGCTGGGCAGGCTCCAGCCTCACTATAACCCTGATTTCGATAAGCAGAATAAACTGGATGGATGAATCCTTTTCTTTTTTTTCTTTCATTCTCTTTTCAGCTGCTTTTGCATATTTTTCTGACTTTGATCAATATTTACATTCATTTTCATATTCAAAACCAAGGCAGCTACAAGAGAGCCTTTGTTGAGCTGGGTAATTCATTTTCACTTGTAACAGAAAAATCACACAGAAGAGGGACTATTTGGGAAATGTAAGTCAAGTTTGACATGATTTGTATTTGACCTGAAATACAATCTAAAATCCAATTATGATGACACTTTGTGATTTTGTCAGATTTAGCAAATAAAATGATTTGCCATCATAATTAGAGTCATAATGTAATATCTAAAAATCCAGAAATGTTTGGCTAAAATGAAGTGAGTCTTTCAGATATTCAAGTAAAAATTCTACAGTACTACACTGATACACACACATACACATATATTACTTTAGGAATTTTTTGTTGACTTCACATTAGAAATGTTTTAGCTAGCAGAACAAAGATGCAGGAGAATCTGTTTCTGCTCATTTTGATGGGTAAGTGGATGATCTTATCAATCATACAGCAGTACTGTTAGCTTAAAGCAATAAGAGTGATTCTGGACTGATGCACCTGTTAAATGGCAGTAATGGTGAAATAATTGTATTCGGAGCCTTATATAAACGAGAGGAACAGTGTAAGTGATTTTCTTTTTGCATTTTTATATTATAGAGCAAGGCCAAAGTTTACTTACTTTTACCTTACTTTTTAGACAAAAATGTCAGCAGTTTTTAGGTGTGTCTGCATGTTTGTGCTAAATGATAACAAAAAGGTTAGTGTGATTAAACAGGTGCTTTTGTGACAGTGATTATTGGGGGGAGCTGGAGGCTGGCCCCGTTTGAAGTCTTTAACTCATTTTATTGATTTTATCTAAAAAAAAAAGAAAAAATAATCACAATCAGGGTGAGAGTCACGCATGCTCCAGCTCCATGTGAGGCAGCTTTACCAGAGCAAGACTCTGAGAGAGACAGGTGCATCTTCGCACAGAAACCAGTCTGGACCAAATGACAAAACGCTGAATTGACCATTTGAGCCCCGACCAAGGACTCCACCCTGAACATCAGTGAAGCCATTTAAAATAGAGATGACCCTACCATTTACCAATGACACTTGTATATAAGAGAGCTAAACATTAAACATTGGCCAGTGAGACTGTGAGGGACGGTTTTTAACCTGACCAGTGAGCCAACTTTAAGTCCTTCTGAGTGAATCACACAGAGGTTTAGAAATCAACCAAGGTGGCTTTGCAAATTTTGGAGAGAGAAAAAAACACAACTCCTGACCAGCTTTTCTGCACCTGTTTATCATCACCTTGTACCAGCAGTGATCAGTGTTGCTGTGGCCCAAACATCACTCTGTAAGAGATTTTTTGATAAGCTGACAAAGAGCTTTTTTTTACCGCCACTAAGACTCTGCATTTGGATCTGATCCAGCACACCTCAGGAAAGCAGCGACACATAAAAGACTGTGACTTACAAGAAGCGGTCGACATTTGATGACAGATCTTAGATAATCGTGACGTACTGTATTTGAGAGTGTGTAAGTGCTCTAAAATTGTATATTATGCTTTTAAAATGTGAAATGTGATGTGATTTTAAGCACCAAAGAACATGATTTTTAGAAAAATGTTATTCTTATGTTTTGAACGTATGCGTGATTTAAAAAAAAAAATCTATCACTATTGTATGCCTTATAGAAAATGTGTTAATTGTATGTATTTGTAATCATGTATCTTTGATAAATAAAATAACAACAGTCACTTGGAAGTGAGACTGTTAATCACAAAAATGGTGGACAGAAAAGAATTTTCCAGTTTAGAATAAATCAGAATAAATCAGATGACTCAGTTAACATTTTGGATTTATTTACATAATATCAACATATCAAGGAGTTTATGACTTCTCTGTTTTTCTTTTCTCAAAGAAAAGACATAAAACTTCACAAAATGTGAAGTTACAGCACAATTTACCCAGACGTACTTCTTTTTCAGTCAGGGTCCTTTTACAACATCCATATTAGCTCAGGTAATGAAAATACAATTATGGCATAGACAGGAAGTAAACTTTAACATTTGAAGTTCAAGTCTTGCTTAGACGATGTGAAGCATCTCATGGACCTTTTTTCTTGGATTATGCATCAACCTTATGCAAATCAGTTGTAATTTATTTGAACACATGTAGAAAGCAGCACTTCCTTTCTTCTGTGATGCATTTACTTTACTACATAAACTAGACATTAGTGTTGCCAACGTTAACATTTCTCATGTCACCATCGAGCATTTTTAAAACCCAACTTCAGTATATGCAGTGTGGACTCGCAGATGGAAATAGCAATGAATCTAGATATTCAAAGTTTTCATCAGGCTAACTTTAATATCTTCAAGGTTTTTGTTTTATGTTTTAAATCAAACATTTCAGCATTTTGTATATTTTCCAAAATGGCACGGCCTCCCCTTCTGAACATCTTCTAATCATGCCGTCCCTATTTCAGTAGCGGCTGGGGACGAAGACAAACGGCTGCTGCTGCTGGAGGAGCACCGGAGCCAGGGCAGCAAACATTGGATAGTGCCACAAGTGTGTGTGTGTATGTGAAACATAAAAATAAAAAGCAAAACAACAAGCGGGTCCTGTCAGGTCCTGTCAGGTTTACATTATCATATACCAAATCCCTAATATAACCAGACCCAGGTAGAATTAATGTTGTTCACTGTAAGAAACTACAAAGTTTCATCAATAGTTTTTATTTCTGTAAGCACTACTAAAAAAAAGGAAGAAGGAAAAAGGATATATACATTTCCATACAATATGTACGTGATTCTTTGAATTATAATGTGACATAATCAAGTTTAAATCAAAGCATTCACCCCTACTTGCTAAAATCTACAAGTAACAAACACTTAGTTTGTTGCAAGTAAAAGTAGCATTTTTAGCATTTATTCAAGGAAAAGTTATGTTTGGTCAGCACTATTTTTCCTTGAATAAATATCTCAATAGTTCCTCTACTATCTCTACTTATAAAGTAATCATACAAGTCATAAGAAAACAACACTCCTTTCTCTGCTCTCTTTGCTTTCCACTCTCTGTCGTTGTCATGATCCTAACAATTATTTAACAGTGTGTTCCAGGACAGCTTTAGCAGCTTTCTGAATGGCTTCCGATGCACTTTCTGATTGTTCAGCTGCAGCATATCCTAACCAACCTCCCTCTAACCCTTTCTGTGCAGCCAGTGATACTGTTGCATCTGTGTGCTCCTGCAGATTCAAAAAAGTTGATGTGACCATCTTTGCCACACCAAGAAAGGCTCCAACCAATACGCCTGTTGCTGTACCTGCAAATATAATCAGCAGCTTGTTCATCACACCCTTTTTAGCTTCAATTGCAATCTGTTCAACCGACATGTTTGCTGATGACTGTCTAATAAGCTCTTCCTCTTTCTGTAGTTCACTTTCTATCTTTTGTAGCATCTTATTGGTGTAGCAGCTTCCATTGTTTGCCTCACTTATCTTGTCTATTGTCCTGAGTATCTCTGCTACTTGGAACCGATTGCTCCTGTAGTCATCTTCTTTGTTGTTTTTCCAGTATTTATTATCAACAACATGGCATCTGCCTCCACACTTCTCCACCAGATTGCTGAGCTCTTTGTTATGACTGATGAATTCCTCGATTCTCGTTCCCTCTGGGAGCTGGTCGCCATGAGTGAAGACAACGGCAGCGTATTTCATAGCATCTTCAGAGAAATCTTGACATATTCTTTTGATTACATCTTGCTCCTGCTGTGTAAATTTCTCCACTTTAAGGACGATGAGAAAAGCATGAGGTCCGGGAGCGCACTCTGTCATGCACCTCACTATCTCATCCCTGAGTAATTGCTCAGACATGCCTGTGTCAAAAATACTACGAGTGTCAATAAAACTGATGTTATTTTCATTTACAGACTTAATTACTAAACGGGGCACACTTATTTCAGAAACGGGTGAATGGCATACGTTGAAGACATTCTCTCCCAGTATGGTGTTGGCCAGGCTGCTTTTCCCAGCCCCAGTTTTTCCGAGTAGAACAATCCTCTTTGAAGTCAGTGCTGGAAGACAAAAATACTCTGTGTAAATGAAGGAAAGTAAAGATCAATTTCAAAATGTCTTGTTGGTTTGCTGCTGAATAACCATAACCTGGTTATGGTTTTGTTTATGTGTTTCCTGGAGTAAATGAATTTTCTATGAAATTGTCCTGGCCCCCCGGATTCAGATGGCCTTATTTAATGTCAGGTCTCTTTCAAATAAGGCCTTCCTCCTAAATGACTTTTTTCTCACCTCAGGACTGGATGTCCTATTTCTAACGGAGACCTGGACTTCTCCGGGTGAGTTCATCCCCTTCTCTGAGCTTCTACCTCCTGACTGTGCCTTCTTTAGCTCACCTAGGCTAACTGGTAGAGGTGGTGGCTTAGCCTCGGTTTTCAATAATAAACATGATGCACGGCTGCTATCCTCTCCAACCTATTCCAGTTTTGAAGTTCAGCTATTGGAACTGACGGGCTCTCGGACCACTTTGTGTGTCGTGGTCTATCGTCCGCCTAAATATCATAAGATGTTTATCTCTGAATTTGCTGATTTTTTGGGATCCGTTCTTTTTAAATATGATTCTGTTATTGTTTCTGGAGATTTTAACATTCATGTCTGCTGTATGAATGACCAATTGGCTAAAGACTTTCTTGTGCTGACTGATTCTTTTAATCTTATTCAGTGGGTGAATCAGCCTACCCATGTTCAAGGCCACACCCTTGATTTGGTTTTTTCATTCAATGTGGACATTTGCATTAAGGAAATCAGGAATACTGGTCTCTCTGATCATTCCCCGGTCATCTTCGATGTAGACCTGGGTGATACTGGACAATACCTAAACTCTCCTCTTTATCCTACGCGCACTATTAATGCTAATACTGTGGTCAACTTTATTACGTCTTTTGTTAACTCCCCATTTAGTATGCTGGATTGTTCTTCCCCACACACACTTGAGAACTCTACTAATACTCTTTTTACCACCTGTTCCTCGATTCTTAACATTGTTGCACCCATCAAAATGAAACGCCCTAGAACTTTCTCACAATGCTGGTTAAATGATTCTGTTCGTGCCCTACGACGTATATGTCGGCGTGATGAGAGGAAGTGGAGGAGTGATAGACTTCAGTCTTCTTATGATATTTTACGTATTAGCCGCTCGAAGTTCCAAACTGCTGCCAGAACGGCTAAAGCGGCTTTTCTCTCTAAAATTATTACCACTAATGGTGATAATCCACGAATTCTATTTAAAATTTTTAACTCTGTGGTGAACCCCCGTCCCTCTATGCCACTGCTGTCTTCCCCGGGTCTTTGTGGAAAATTCTCAAACTATTTTTTAGATAAAGTTTTATCCCTTAGATCTACTCTTCCTCTGGTGACTGATTGTATGTCTACTCCTGATTGTTCGGCCACCTTTTATCAATTTGAACCCGTTTCTCTCTCCACTCTGAAGCGTCTAATTGATAAATTGAACAATACTAACTGTGTACATGATGCTCTCCCATCCCGTATTGTTAAGGATTGTTTCAGTGTAATTGGACCTTGTTTATTGTCCATATTGAACTTCTCCTTGCTTTCTGGCTATGTACCTTCAGCTCTCAAGCATGCCATAATCCAACCTGTTCTAAAAAAAAGGAACCTTGAGCTTAGTGATTTTGCCAATTTTAGGCCAATTTCTAAGCTTCCCTTTATGGCTAAAATACTTGAGAAGGTGGTTCTGCTCCAACTGCAGACCTACCTTGATGAGAATAATATAAATAATAAATTTCAATCGGCCTTCAAACAACATCACAGCACAGAATCAGCATTGCTTCGTGTTTTCAATGATCTCCTACTAATGGCTGACAACGGACGCCCCTCAGTCTTAGTGCTTTTGGATCTATCATCGGCATTTGACATGGTTGACCATAATATCTTATTAGCGAGACTTGAGCACACTGTAGGCATCAAGGGCGCTGCCCTGGATTGGTTTAAATCCTATCTCTCCAATCGGCTCTCTACGGTACATCTGGCTACATCCTTTTCCTCGGCTGTACCTTTTTGCTGTGGTGTCCCCCAGGGATCTGTGCTGGGCCCTACCCTTTTCTCATTATACTTGCTTCCTTTAAGTGCCATCTTTGAGAAATACCATATTGCTTATCACTATTATGCAGATGATATCCAGCTCTATTTTGAGCTAAACGACGATCTTGCTCTGTCTCTGAATAGCCTCCGAGAATGCATGTCTGAGGCCAAGAAGTGGTTGTTGTCGAATTCTCTTATCCTTAATGAGAAGAAAACCGAGATTATGATTTTTGGTAGTAATGCCCTTCGTGCCAAACTCCGGGATGCCTTTGGTTTTCTTAGTTGTTCTCTCTCTGATACTGTCAGGAATCTGGGTGTCTTATTTGACAGCTCCTTTTCATTTGACAAACAAGTGTCTGCTGTTGTCAGATCTAGTTTTTACCAGCTTCGTCTTATCTCTAAGGCTAGGCGCTATATCCCGCATAAAGATCTCGAAAAGCTCATCCACGCCTTTGTAACGTCGAGGCTAGACTATTGTAATTCACTTTATTGTGGTCTCCACTCTTCCCTTTTACAGAGATTACAGACAGTTCAGATTGCTGCAGCTCGCATTCTAACTAAAACCAGCAAGTTTGCCCACATTACTCCTGTCCTTGCCGATCTGCACTGGTTGCCTGTCAAATATCGTATTCAATTTAAAATTTTGTTGTTTACTTTTAAAATTACTAACAACACTGCACCCAGCTACCTTAAGGACCTTTTAAACCCTTATGCTCCTGCCAGGGCTTTAAGGTCATCGTCACAGTTACTGCTGGCTCAGCCCAGATCTCGACTTAAGACTAGAGGTGATCGATCGTTTGCTCTTGTTGCACCTGTGCTGTGGAACAATCTCCCGATTGGCATCCGGGCATCTGATTCTATTCATTCTTTTAAATCACAGCTTAAAACATATCTTTTTAAACTTGCCTTCTCCACCTTTTAATTGCTGGTTTGTTTGTTTGTTTGTTTGGTTGCTGTGACCTATTGACCTCTTGTATTAATTCCCTCCTATCTTTCTATTGGTGTTTTTTATTATGGTGGTACAGCTTTTATCTTGCTATTACCCATGTGCTGTAGTCATTCTTATTGGTAGCTTTTATCTATGAACATAACTCCTTATTTTTATTTATCCGTTATCAATGTTTGAACCTTTTATTGTTTTATGTAAAGCACTTTGGTATGCCCAAGGCTTTTAAATGTGCTCTATAAATAAAGATTGTTGTTGTTGTTGTTGCTATTACATTTGCAGTCCTAAAGTTAAAATGGGTATTTTGAGCAAGTATGTTCATGATATTCACCACTTATGCCCAACCTACTGGCCTTAAATTGTTAACTACAATAAGTGATGAGATGATGATGGGAAATTTATTAATTTTGTATGTGTTTGTTCATCAATCAAACTACTACTAATAGTAATACTAACACGACTACTAGTACCACTGCCACAATAATAATAACAATACCAAAAATACTACATTTTATTTTAGGTACCTTTCAAAACAAGAAACGTTTTTTGAAATTATCAATGAGAGTTGATAGTTTAAAGAGACGTGTTTTAAGATGGGATTTGAAGTTAGAGACCAAGATCAATATTGAAGATTACTGTTAGAAGAAAGTTCCAGACGTGGGGGCAACTGCAACTGTAAAACATACTGAAGCACGAGTAGTGAAGTGGACAGAAGAAGAAGATCTGAGGGCATCGGCGTAACTTTGTGCTGAACATTAGGGGATTTATTTACCCAGATTAAATTAATTTTGCGGGTAATAACAGAAATGAGTAAAGAACATCAACAGCCTATTTATGTAAGATAATTCATAATTTTATTGGTTGGGTCTGATTATTGGGGGGGGGGGGGGGGGGGGGGGGTCATAACCCCCCTAACCTCCCTGGAAATTACGCCCCTGCCTGAGGGTGCAATTGGGTGTGTTATGCAGAAGTTCAGAGTTGTAATGCAGAACAAGGTTGTGGGTGACTTTAAAGTGACTAGGAGAGTTTTATTGTTTAGAATTTAATCCCCAAACTCCTTCATGGCATGCATTTTTAATTTCTCTTTGATATTTGGGCTGATTGGGACCTGATGAATGTAAAAACAAAGAATTACTAGATTTTTTTTACCTGATTTTTTTTTCTGCGAAAACTGAGATCCACATATGAGGACATTTGTATTTGTAAATCAAATGCTTATTTGTGAACCGAGTTTTGTAACCGTGTAAACCAAAATATGTAAAAATGTTATGTTTGTGCATCTACAGATGAGAATTTGTGTGTGTGTAAAAGAGATTTGTGTTTGTAAAAATATTTACAGGAGTTATAAATTTTTTGGTTAAGGTCTGCTTACAGATACAAAGCAAAGAACTACGCGTAAAACTCTGCGCTCAGCTTCCCTGGCTATGGGACTTACAAATACAAATTTTGATCCGATTTTTCTTCCTTTCAGCTGATTGGTCAATGTCACGTTAATCACACATTTAACAATCCAATCAGAGAACAGATGGGTTTGGCTGTCGGAGGGGTGCTTTACGCAGTTTCAGGTCCTGGAAGAATAAATGCCCTTTTACATGCCAGCTCAGTATTTTTCTTCATCACCATAAAGGATCACAACTCCAATGTCCAAAGTCAAAGTCACCCTCTGTTCTGTTCGTTTTTCGAGCAAATTAGCTTTGAACTCCTCTGCACAGGCACTGAAATTGCTGTTACAGAAGCCACACTATGCTGAAAAGACCCCAACACAAAATACTAAAGATATGGAATTTGAAGCTTTGGTAATTTCTTATCACATCTTTGTCAGACTGCCCATTCCAAAACACCAGATTGTTGAGAGAGGCTGCATGCATTGAGTTACATGAGTCTTTGTCATGCACTCTTGTGCATCATGGAGATTCAACAGAGAAAGAGAGAGTACACATATGTGGTTTCTACATCACATCACACTGACTGCTCACAGCAGACAAAAAGACCCTCAGACTACTGAAAACATCCAGGTGTCCCCAATACCAAGTCTGCCCCTCTCAAGGGATTTTTGTAACAATGAATTGATTCATTCAGGTTTTTCAATTAATCAGAAGCTAATAAAACATTTCCTTTAAATGCATATTTGTACCCTTTAATTGTATTTGATATGAAGTAAGCTTGACTGACCGTCCATGTTCTCAAAAAGAAATCACACTTGTCACCGGGAACTCACAATGTCCTTGCTGCGTGTTTTCCACCTGCTCTCTTGCTGCACTTTGGCTGTGCTTTCGTTTGTCACCAATTGGACTTGTTAACTGACACCTTAACTACACAAAACAATGAGCAACAGCTCATGCTCATGAATATTTTTTTGCTGTGGGATTGCAAATCGATTCAAACCCACAGCACTGTTCACATTTTATGTATCAGAGCTGGTCATCACATTAACCTGTGTCAATTTTTTTGTTTATTTTATAAGTAGTAACAGGGCTGAAAATCAAAAGCCACATGTAATATAAAAACAATTTATAAATAAAAGATATTTATGAAAAAATTGTTTGAAGCAGATACTTTGATAACTGTGACTGCACAATGAACTGAGACATACTTTCTTTAGGGATTATTAAAGTATTCTGATTCTGACATAGTGTTGAACAGCTCAGTAAATCCCCTCAGTGCTTTAAAAACAGGACAATTCAGAGTTTGAATAAGGGACTGGTAAAATGTTTCTGTTTCTCATCCTAGTTAAAGAAGTTTTAAACAAGGTAGGTATTTTTTAATTAAGTTAAGTTTGAAAAATGGGAGAAACTGATGCATTTATTCCCTCTTGACAGTGGCACATGCACATGTAATGCTTCATTAATGCATAACTGCAGATTAAACAATCAATCAATGCATGGAATCCAATGTCTTTGAAATCAGCTGCTTTTTTAAAATAAATGTAGCACTATTAATTTTTTCTGAAAAAATATAAAATTTTCATGGCTCAAAACACATTTAAGCTTTATTTTTACACCCACTCCAAGTGTCACAATCAATCTCGATCTGCGGGCTAAATATGAACTAGAAGCTACATTTGAGGGAAATTAGTGAGACGGTCATGCTGTCTCATGCATAACAATAACAAGCACAAGCTGAAGAAGAAGTGAAGCAACAAATAGCCAAGATAACCACTGATCCTGAGACATGCTTTCATCCTGGCCTCAGGCTACAATTTTAAAAGACTGCTTCATGACCTAAAGTTGTTTGATCACTATGGTGTGACTTGTCCTTCCAGTTGGGGAGGATGAGGGAATGAAGATGGGACAAGGACACATTGTGGAAGAGAGACAGAGATTAATACTAACTCAGGATTAAATGCAGAGAGTTGTATAAACACAGAGTGAGTGAAAAGGGTAAGTGAACAAGAAACAGTGCATTATGGGAAGCCCCCAGCAGCCTAGACCTATTAAAGCATAACTAAGGGAGGATTCAGGCTCACATTATCCAGCTCTAACTATATGCTTTAGCAAAAAGGAAATTTTTAAGCCTAGTCTTAAAAGTAGAGAGGGTTCCTGTCTCCTGATTCCAAAGTGGAAGCTGGTTCCACAGAAGAGGGGCCTGAAAACTAAAGGCTCTGCCTCCCATTTCACTTTTAAATACTCTAGGAACAACAAGTAAGGCTGCAGTGTGAGAGCAAAGTGCTCTAATGGTACTGCTAATACAGTACTGTGTGGTCTTTAAGATGAGATGGGGCCCTATTGTTCAAGACCTTGTATGTGATGATGTGATCCTTCCTCTGCACATGCCTCTCTAACTATGTCTCCATCTTGGTCACTGCTAATATAAATCTTATCATCTTTAAGTCTATCACCAGCGTTAGTCCTTGAAAACTTTACCATTATATCTGTCTCCCTATCATTCACACAGCTATTTTTTGATTCTACTATATACATCTCTTCTCTCCATTACATAGGTTTCCTTTCACCTGCTCCCTATGCTCACTACAGATCACATAGTCTGTTGCCCTATGACAGCTGGGATAGGCTCCAGCCTCACCCCTGATTTGTATAAGCGGAAGAAACTGGATGAATGAATCCTTTTCTTTTTTCCCTCTCGTTCTCTTTTTTAGCTTGTTTTGCATTATGTTATGTAAAGCATGTTCCTGTTTTCAGTGCTTCCTTTTCTGACTTTGATCAATAGTTACATTCATTTTCATATTCAAAACCAAGGTCACTACAAGAGAGCCTTTCAAAGTCAAAGTCACCCTCTATTTTCTCCGTTCTTTAGACATATTAGCTTTGAACTTCACTGCACAGGACGTGAAATTGCTGCTACAGAAGCCACATTATGTTGAAATGACACCAACACCAAAAACTAAAGAGATGCATTAAGTTTTGTTGCTTCTGCTATTGTTTGAGTACTTTAAGATCCAGAGGTTCCAGTTCATGTCTGAGTTCATTAAGCTGACTTGAATTTGATGGTTTGGTAATTTTTTATCACATCTTTGCCAGACTGGCCACTCTAAAACACCCGATGGTTGATTTTGCAGATTAATTCTACCTAATGAAGAAGGTAATTACACTTAAAATAAAAGTGTAGAAAGGAGGAGAGCACCTGAGCACAGAAGTACAGATACAGTTATAATGTGTGTTACCATCAAGATATCAAGAGAGAAAGAGAGGCTGCATGCCCAGAGATGCATGGGTCTTTCCCACATACAGGGCTATAGACTAACTTTTTGCCATGGGCGTACCAGTATGCCTAACTTTAAAAAGTTAGGCGTACCGGCACAAAAGTTAGGCGCACACAAATTTTATAATAATTTATATAATATGATGTGTTTTTCTGGATACACTGTGCTTTTTCAGCATTCAAAGATTGATGACACCGTGTCAGAGCACTGGCTATGAATTTCAGAAGGATCAGGCCTTAACTTAACAGAAAAGTTAGCAATAGTTCTTTTCCTATTACAGCTACATCCACTTCTGTCATGCCTAGGCTGCTCACTAGGGCTGGGTATCATCACTGATTTCTATAATCCATTCAATTCCGGTTTTCAAAGTCCCGATTCGATTCAACTTAGCCTCAGACAGTCAGAAATATTATAATTCTGATCATTTATCAGTACTGACTTCATCAGAATTGTGAACATCACTGTAAGAAACTCCATTCCGGGTTTCTCTGAAGCGTGGGCTTTCATCATCAGAGTTCATCCTTTAACCTATAACAATTAAAATATTCTCAAGTATGATCAACGGTTAATTACGGCACCGGCCGGAGTACCGGGAGCAGTTTGGAAGAACAAAAAGACGCGGAGACTGTTCTAGATTGTCATCCCAAACTAACTCAAAGTTTATTCTTTTGTGCAGCAGTTTTTTATAGGCAGACAACAAGTTTCAGTTTCAGACCCTGCCCACTGGGTGGGGTGGTGTCCTTCGACAGTTGGAATCCTTTGTTCTACAGATGCACTCTCAAGGCCTATGAATCTTATACAGAGGTCTCCTACATCCTGAGTTCTGACACAAACCAGATGGTCTTTACGTACACATCCTCTGCAAGGGAGTGATAAGTAAAAAGAGTGATTTGTTGGTGTTTTCCTTCCAACCTTAGCATCTACTTTCACACCATAAATCTTGAGTTGACAAGGCAAGAGAAAATAACGGTTAACATAAAGAGCCTTGTTGATTCTTGTCTAATATCATCAAAAAGTACCCAGTATTTGCTCCCATAATACTAAAATATCTAACAATCACAGCAGATGCCTTTGTGTGAAAGTAACTGAGAATAAAACACAGAAAAACATGAAGGAGATTTTCCTGGTCTGGCTTTTTATAGCAGATAATGAAGAAAATATAATCTGATCAAACATTATTCAGCTTTAAATATTGTTCAGCTTTAAAGTTACTGTGCAACTGTGTAATAAAATGTGTGCTCACGACTTTGGCCTTGAGAGCGATAAGAAGCGATCGCCTCATCCTGCAGGTGGAAGATATCTGCAAGCGAAGAGGCTAGAACACCCAAGGCCGATTTCCTTTTATGGAGTTGTTTTTCTGCTAATGCAGCACTTTCCTCACAACCCCCTCCTGTAAGTTTTAGAGAATATATACCCATCCTTACAGCAAATATTAGGAATCTCCTGATGTGAGCTGTGTTGAGAGGTTGTCTCTGTCTCAATAAAAGTTCACTGATTCCCCATCTGCTGCAGGTGTCCGGTTGTCTTCATTCTCCGCCAGCCTGGTTAAGTCAATTCCTCCTTAACATCTAAAAGAACCTATTTAATGAAGGAAGACGGGTTCACTTTGTGTTTAATATTATTCTATTGCTGTTGTTGTTTTTTTATATCCTTCAATTGGCGTCACGAACAGGATCCGCTCCAGGCCAAACTGGAACGGGTGGGAGGACATCGGCAGTGGTCTGAGTGAACGGAGTTTGGACAAAAGCTGTGTGCACACAAAAACAAGGTAAGCAGACCTTTTATTTCTGCTATATTGAACATTATAAAAATACTTAGTGTCCAAACTCCTAGTAATTCATAACCAAAATTGTCTGGCTTACTTAAGGCTTGTTGAGAATCAGACAAGTGAATAAGAGATAAGTGAATAAGAAATAAGTGAATAAGTGAATAAAGATAAGAGTGAACTGAGGTCTGACCACGGTTGCAGCCGACGGGTTGCTCTCCGGTGTCGGATAAATACCTCAGTGCAGGTCTGGGACCTTGAAAGGGTTTATTAGTAACGCCTTTCTAAACAAATTAAAAGGTTAAAGGCCTTGAGAATATTTTTTAGTAATATTCTCTAAACTACAGAAGGGTTAGGAAGGCCCAGAGGACTTTATTAGAAAAGATCCTCTAAAACTTAAAAAGGAGAAGTACTGGTTGGAGTCCAAAGGAGGGGTCCCTTTGATCAATAGGAGAAAACGGATCTCTTCTTAAAACCCCGATGATTTCAGTGTTTTAAATGTTTTGATGTTCTGTTTGATATTGGACACACATAAATACACGCTGAATGCTTGCTGTGGAACACTGGGCAGGACAGTTTGGTTCTCCGTTGTTCACAGATTACACAATTAAAGGAACTAGGTTCCTCTTTTGGTTAAAATAATACACCACACATAGAATTTTTTTTTTTTACACATTTATTACATACATAAGGAGGGTAATGAGTGACTGCAGGTAATGTATGAAGTGTGAATGAGACGTGTGAACAAGGTGACAACCAACTAGCACCCCTATCAGGAAGCTCTAGGCAAGGTTACCCGCCAGACTCCGGTTTGGTAGAAGCCTGGTAACACCTGAAGGGATATTTCAGTGCTGACTCACCTTTAAAGCAGCGCCCCAGCTGTTAGTGCCTAACAGAGGCAGAAACCCAGCTGGCCCAAATTCTCCTTTAAAATCAATAAATAGAACATAAATTACCGGTGTGTGTAAATAAGTTGTATAAATCTGTTAGATCTGAAACTCCTGCTAAAAAACTTCCTCTCTACAACTCTTTTCTCTTGTCTCCCTATTTCTCTCAGTTGGGATTCTGTGTGTGTATGTGTGCTGGAGAAATAAAAAAAAGGAAAAGGGTCTCTCTCTCTGTCTCTGTGAGAGGAAAAAGGTGGGGGCCGAGTGAGCCCGCGGGGCCGAGCGGGTCCGCGGGAGCGAGCGTGTATGCTGTATGAGGAAGAAGGGAGTGAGAGGGAGCGAGTGAAAAGAGTAATCGAATATTTGGTGATTTTTTATTATTTCAGAGGCACTGGGTAAGAGTTTTGACTTTAGCTGTGAGAGTTGTGAAAAGAGCAGGTTTTTCTTTGGTTGTAGACGGTGAGTAATCGGTGTTTTTCTGCCTATTGTGCTGCGTGGAAGACACAGAAGTGTAGAAATGTTTGTGGTTTATCTTTGTTTGACGTTTTATATAGAGTTGGTTGATTCAGGGTGATTTCTCCCGTTTAAGGGAGGAGTTGCATTGTGGTTATGTTAAAGCTTTGCTGTAGGGGTATGTGTGTGATTTTGTGCTGGCTTCGCATGTTTAAATGGATGCATAGAAGTTTGTCAGTGAGAAATTGTTATGGTGGGGTTTTAAAGTTAGTAAAGAGTCAAACAACGCCCACTGTTTTAAAAAGGCCCAAAACATCATAAAAGACACCTCACATCCTGGCCACTCCCTGTTCGAACTGTTGCCCTAAGGCAGACGGTACAGGGCAATCAGAGCAAGGACTAATAGACTCAAACACAGCTGTTATCCAACTGCAATAACACATCTGAATACTACAAAAATGTCCACCATGCCACTCTTGTGTTAATCTATGCACGGTCTGAAGCATGACGGTGGGAATACTTAGTATTTTAAGTATTCTATCTATTTTATTGATTGAATTTTATTGTTTTTTTTTATATTTGATATTACTAGGGATGATGCAATGATCGGGGACCATTCTTAATGTCGTCGGTCTCATGACAATGACAATAAAGTTTTTGATTTTGATTCTGATTCTGAAATACACCCTCCTCAAGAGTTCAATGATTTAGGCAGTTATGTTTATACAAATACTAAATGTATGTTTAGTGTCTTCATACAGGTGTTTTTTCTTAACCTGGAAGCCTGAGTACGGCAGCAGAAGACAGGCCAAGCTTTGGCTAAAATTCACGGCTGGACACCAGAGTTGTCCTCACCCCTCCCGGTAAAACAAAAAAGAGAGAATGTAGTTTGAGGCGGGTTTTTCTCGCTGAACTGCTCTGGGTGCTGTGTCCCTGAATCTCACCAGTGTTAACCTCTGGCGGAAGACATGGAGAAAAGGAAAAGATGTTCCTGGTAAATCACTGAAACAAATAAAACCACACACAACCAGAGAAAGATATGAGAAGGGTGAGGAACAGACACATGTGCGTGTTAGAGAAATGCCTCGTTTGAGAAAAAGTTAAAGTAACCCATATACAGACGCACCCATACATGCAATGAAGAAACAGCTTACATACATGTGCACGTACATGCAAGGTTAAAGTAGCGACACTTAACATACACCTGTTTTTAAATGATATAGTTTATACATTACTGACAATTAAACGCTTTGGGTTGCAGGACAACAACGTAACGTCAAAAGACAAAGACACTGGTCTGAGGATTAAGTGAGGACACGACAAATTTAGTGGTTAAAAGGGTCGACTTGGGACATGTTTTTGTTGATTGTTTAAGACAAATGACTACTGAATGATAGGAAATTCCTTTTTAGGTTTCTAAACAGGATCTTAAGAATTTTAACACGTACCTGTGTTGTCCTGTCAACTTGAGGGGTTATGAGTTGATTATATGGAAAAAAAAAAAAAAACAAAAACAAAAAAGGGGGGAGACGAGATCTCGTTGTTTCTCCCCTCTCGGGATAACACAGCCAACACAGCACAGCCAACACAACATCAGTTTCCTGTTCGCCTGTTTTGTTTTGTTTTTGTTTTTTCTGAGAGCCGAAGCTGACCTGGACTCCTACCCTCCCCTCTACCATCGTTGCCCTCTCCGCGACCATCTTTGACCCTTTGACCCCTGAAGGCCACAGCAGCTGGACTCACAACAACAACTTGAGGATGTCAACAGTGCTGCAAAAGAGTGATCTCATGCAGCAGAGACGGAGAGCACTAAACCTAAAGCCCGTTTCACTACACGGGGGAAATTCCCAGGCTGCGTCAGCTGACAGAGCTGTGACGAGACGCGCATTAAGCCCGGAGGAAAAGGGACGGTGAGCAGAAGGATGCTGACCTCTGAGAAGAGCCGAACAGCAGAGCTGCAGAAGGCCGTGGAGCAAAGTAAGCAAAAGGGTCAAGGTACAAGGAGAAGATGCAGGCAGCTGCAACAACGGATGAAAACAGACCCAAAGAGGAGGGGAGGACCCTAGGCCATGCGTCAGGCCGCTGGTTTACCTAAACTACAGAACAGGAAGGTGATGAACACAAACATATACCAACACACGAACACACACTTCTGCATGCGCCTACTTAGAATGAAGGGAAACACACACATGAACACTTATGCACTTGTTGAGGGAGTAAAAACTGATACATACCCATGCACTAAAATCAAAATGTTGATTTAATTTACTAAGAAGTGACACACAATGCTCCAGCTGCTGCAATGAAGAATGCTTTACTGACAAAGGCTCAATGCTGCACACAACAAAGTCAAATACAGAATTTGCTATAATAATAAGCCCAGAGGGCATTTGTGTGGTCTGGGGAGCAGAGTCCGGAGCGGTTTGGTTATGAAAATGATGCCCGTGCGAGATATCTGGGGCTTAAGGCCTCGACTTAATTGTTTACTCTACACTAAAAAGAAAAGAAAACACTCTGAGCAGTGGTGCAGAGTGAAAACGAGGAATTAACAGTGTGAGTTTTATTTCAGAGCGCCACGTCATTGTGATGGAGATTTAATAAAGGAGGAACACACGGACAAAGAAGAAGAGAAGGGGGGGCAGCCCTTGAACGCGATTGCCTGAGGCATTAAAGTTCTGTACTAAATTCTGGTTTCCAGTGTGAGAAAAGTCGCGCAGTGCCAGTAGTAGAGCTAGGTTGAGTGATGATTCTAAATTACTGTAAGTAAATCATCGTACACCGTTCAAGTTTCATGATAACGGGGATCTAGACTTTGTTGAACCCTAGGCAATTTGAACAGGTAAAAGTCGAGTGACCAAGTAGCAGTTGAATAAAAGTCATTGAATAAGTGTTGAAATAAACTGGCAGAATTAAGAGAATTAAAACATTTCAAGAGCTCAACTTACTTAATGGTTCAATTTTGTTTCACGAACGCAAAACATATAGGTTTATGAATATGAAAAGGTTGAGGTGGTGTTGATTTGACTCTGTGTAGGTTTAGGTTGGTATTTTTATTGATGGGAAGAATATTCAGTGACAAGTCCTAAGACCCGGGCGTCTGCATTTTGTTTTTGTTATTTTTCATTTTATTTTGTTTTATATTTACTGATTTTTGTTTGTGAATCTTTTCTTTAAGCAGATCTGCACATCGGAAATTACAAGCATTACACGTCGGCGAGAAAATTGTTGTAAGTGAGTTTCTCCGCATTGAAATGGGTTCTGGAGGAAACACTTGTGGGGACAATTAGAAACGAGAGTCCCTGTTTAAAAAAGGATTCAGCGAGGTAATCCAAACTCAAGTTCTTGTTTCTTTTTGAGATGACGTCATTTTGCTGAGTGTGGAAACTAGATGCGACGACAGGTTTCACTGTCAGCAAAGAACGGATGAATGGATGAAAGACTGGGAATAAAAACAAACGGACTGACTGGTAAAAGATGACAAGACTTGACCATGACTCAAGGTTAACCACCTCCACCTAGATAGGATAAAAGGGTGGATGAATTTATGTGGGTTTCTTTTACAGGAGTAGAAGGATGACAAAATATTCGAGGATGAGTGAACCTGTAAATGCCATTTTTGTGTCTTGTGTTGCTTACAGAGGTAACTGCGCAGCGTTACCATTTACATTTTCTTCCCTACAGGGTTACAGTTTTAATGTTTTTCTATTACAGGATTTCTGGGCGGATGTGTGAAGAAACGGTGTTTATGGGTTAGGAGTTGGGGATGCTATTACACTGTATTCTGGTGAGAGTGTTGGGGGAGACACACCCTGTCTTGAAAACTGTGATTCTTTTACAGGAAATGTTTTATAGCACCTATGGAATGAGGATGCCTGACTACGGTCAATGTGCTGCTAATGTTTGCTTTGCTTTGGTGAGAGGGGTGCAGTAGAAAACAGACAAGTGACATGAAAACAAGTAATAATAACAAATAACAAATTTGGGGACAGTTTGACCTAGAGCCCACTAACTGGCCATTAGGGGCTCTCTCTCTCTCTCTCTCGCTCTCTCTCTCTCTCTCTCTCTCTCTCTCTCTCTCTCTCTCTCTCTCTCTCTCTCTCTCTCTCTCTTGGAATAACATTGCCCAAAGGGTGAATAAAGCAAATTGTGGCAATAATAGTGATTTAATGATTGGAGAAACCTGAACATGATACTTGTCTGTTGAGCTGAATCGTTTATTACTCTTATGATTTTCCGGTGGGACTATGAAGATTTTTTGGTACAGATTGCAGGTTGTTGCTCTTTAACTCCTAGAACACGCCCTTGGCGAGGTGGGGGGAACTGGACCACCTTTCTCTGCCCCATCATCCTCTATTAGAAGACATCCAAGCTAAGTAAACATGTCTTGGCCCTTTCCCCCTGAAATGACAGGCAGGCAAAGATGTTGCGTCTTTGTTTGCTTCCTGGCCCTGGGTCTCATTCCCATTGGCATAATCCTGATCGTGAGGGTGACGAACATTATCGTCTTTCTCTTGTTTAAATTCTTCTAGAATGGTTGTTTCTCTGTGGTGTTTTGTATTAGGCTTGTTATTAATTGTTTCCCTCACCCACTTCCTCTTGAAGGATATATCTGGTTGAACTGTGTCTGGTCGGGTTGTGAGGGTTAAGCGATGTTCTCAGGGTCTCCGGACTTAAGCCTGAGCGAATGTGTACTCCCACCACTGGATATAAATTGTTTTTTTCCACACCCCTTCCTCACGTTTTACCATATTCACTTTTGAATGTCCTTAGCAGTTACCGTTCTGAGTTTATTTTACGGTTGATTTATTATTTCACATTTTCACGTTTATATCTCTCATTATTATAGTATACTCTGTACTCTCCACATTTTTATCATTACTTATGCTTTTTGGTTGCTGAGTTACAGGAAATGTTAATTTTGTGTCACTACCCTGGTTGCACTGACTCGTTGTATCCTTTTGTGCAGGACAGCTGTTACTGCTTTCATCGGGAACCGAGACTGCTTGCAGCCGACCCCTGGGCAGGGTGGTGCCTGGACTCTTTTCTCCTCATCTGCAATGACAGATAAAGACAAATGATAAGACCCGAGGAGTTTTTCGAGCCAGGCTTCGACACGTCTCTGTGTTCCTTTGAATGTTACTTATTTTTGTGTGTTGACCCATTTAAGATGGGTCAAAAGGGGGATTTGAAGAAAATATAATCTGATCAAACATTATTCAGCTTTAAATATTGTTCAGCTTTAAAGTTACTGTGCAACTGTGTAATAAAATGTGTGCTCACGACTTTGGCCTTGAGAGCGATAAGAAGCGATCGCCTCATCCTGCAGGTGGAAGATATCTGCAAGCGAAGAGGCTAGAACACCCAAGGCCGATTTCCTTTTATGGAGTTGTTTTTCTGCTAATGCAGCACTTTCCTCACAACCCCCTCCTGTAAGTTTTAGAGAATATATACCCATCCTTACAGCAAATATTAGGAATCTCCTGATGTGAGCTGTGTTGAGAGGTTGTCTCTGTCTCAATAAAAGTTCACTGATTCCCCATCTGCTGCAGGTGTCCGGTTGTCTTCATTCTCCGCCAGCCTGGTTAAGTCAATTCCTCCTTAACATCTAAAAGAACCTATTTAATGAAGGAAGACGGGTTCACTTTGTGTTTAATATTATTCTATTGCTGTTGTTGTTTTTTTATATCCTTCAATAACCTTAAAAATATTCTACAATGTTCTGCATATAAAGTTTAAATTTCTTCAGTATTGAACAACAGAAAAAATAGGCTTTCTTGTCCGAGGTCATTTAAGTGAAAAAAAGGAAAAGAAAAGAAAAAGACAGCAGCCACAGCGCTGTAAACAACGGTAGACTGGTGGGTAATAAGCGAATGAATAATACAGAAAACAGAGATTGGAGACGGGAAACTGTTCTTGAAGCACAGAGAGATAGAGAGAGAGCTAGCTGTGCATGAAGTGTGATTTTAATAGTTGTGGAAGCAAAACAGCAAAATTCAGCTCGGTGAATTTTGGTTGGAGAGAGACAAAACCTGCAGCTCAGAATCAGCGCAAAAAGACGTAAACACAGCGCGGACCGGACGCATTGGATTCGCTAAGCTCCGACAGCTACGGACCGTCGGGTGAGAAAGCCGAGAAAGACAAAGCTGATCCTGATGCGTCGGTCCGTTCTGTGTTTACGTCTTTGTGTGGAATCCGTGTACCTGCTCTCATTTGCTGTTTGGTTGTTGTTGAACTGGTTTTGTGAGCTTTAATCTGAGAATCTGGCGTTTCTGGCAAAACACAGTTATATTTAAAAGTCGATTCAGGATTTAATGAATTGATATCGCTTTATTCAAGCTACTCACCTCCCACTTCCACCTGCACTTTCAACTGGACCACGGCCAATCAGAGAGGTCCCGCCCCTTACTATCTCTGATTGGTTTAGTCCACGATAGGGGCAAAATGTGTGTCTGTTGTTGACCACAGGGAAGGTTGCAGATTTTGTTTTTTTTTTTGCTACCCGAACAGTTGGTCGCACAGGTGCAACTAAATCTTTTTTTTTAATCGCACCACTGAAAAATTTGGTCGCATTTGCGACCAAATTGGTCGCACTCTAGAGCCCTGCACATAGCAAAATTGGTATGGTCCCGATCTGGCCCACACAATGTGCTAACACATGGCCCACATACTGTAAAGAATGACAGCCCTTTGGTGGCCCAGATCTGGTTTGCCAAAGGTGGCCCACACATGGGGCCATGAATAAACCCTCACTAGGGTTTGGATAAAGTGTAAACTCACAAACCTGTCAAACCTGCATTTGAAACATTGGCTACCATAGCAGTATAGTATTGCAACATGGCATTTGGGTCTTCTAACTAAACCAGGAAAATAGGAACATAAACAGTGCCATCATTGCCAGACCTGGCCCACATCTGGTTGACATACACCCTGCCATGACACCAGTCAGTCAGAAGTGCCAGCTTGATTACGGCTCCCGGCCAGGTCTGCTTTATATGGGGCTGGGCCACATAAACCAAACCACAATCGAGCAAGATGTGGCATGCCATCACATACACAGTGCCATCTATGCCGGGCCTGGCCCATATCTGGATGACATGCATCTTATCATGCCAGAAGTCAGCCAGCAGTGCCGGCTTGACACCAGATCCGGGCCAAACCTGCTTGCTATGTGGGTGAAGGACCCATCCCATCCTGGCAACAAACTGTTCCAAGTTCTGCAATCAGGCAGATTCTGCATCATCCGGGCAAGAACTGAGAGAGGAGCTTCTATCCCCAGGCAATCCAAATGAAACATAACACAGTCAAAATGACAAGACACTCTAGGCCACAGTGGGGAGGTGACAGTTGAATGTTAATACCACATTTCGGGTGGAGTAACTTGTTTCTGGGTAAGGTCAAACTATTTGGCAACTGTACAAATACAAAATGAAACAGCCACAGCGCTGAGTCTCAGGTGTGGTCAAATAACAATAGTTACAAGTTAGTTATTGGTGGCTGTAGCTCAGGTAGATCTGCTAATCATCTACTAATCTGAAAGATGGTGTTTTAATGCCTTGCTGCTGTAGTCTGCATGCTAAAGTATTGTAGGACACAACGCTGACCCCAAGTTGATAGAGAAGCGCATTTGCATTGGGAGAAAGTGCTTGGGAATGAGGAAAGCTGTATAAAGTGTTCTGAGTGTAAGAAATGTTTTGTGTAGCAACCCATTTACTACTATGAAATGTATTTGCAACTCACTAATAGGATGTTAGTGGTGGCTTCACAAGTTTTAAATATGATGAATACATATAGGCAGCATAATGATGTGAGGGTTTACACTGTCATTTCACACAGATTAATGGCAGTATTTTTTATCTTTAAAGGACAATATATAATGACTAAGCTGTTTTATTTTCTGTCTGTGCGTCAGTGTTTATTCAAATGGACTCCAGGGATTGAATATTCTCTCATACAAAACATGAAGTCTATTCCAAATGGCCTCAAAACCCCCCACAACGTCCTCTTCAGAAGGTACTGGGACTGGAATGGGGAATGATTCAGATGACACAGGAAGAGACGGAACGGGAATAGATGGAACAGATGGAACTGGGACAGGGACTGGATTAACTGGAATTGGGGTTTTCTCTGGTATTTGTTCTACCACATAAGCTGGCACTTCTGTTAATACCTTACCAAACTTCGATTTGATCAACAAAGCTGAGACAGTTGCAAGTAATCCTGTGATGACAGCCAAACCCACAAAAGGTTTAAGCCATGATTTTTGTGCATTTTCCATGTGTCTCTTAATGATGTTAACTTTAGCCTGCTTTCTAATCTCTTCCTGTGACAGATTTTCTGCTGACTTTCTAACCCGATTTTCCTCTTTTTGTATTTCTGTCTCCAGTGTTTGGAGCTTTTCATTAGTGTAGTATCCTCCATTGTTTTCTGTCACTATATCTTCTATGCTATTGAGCAGCTCTGCCACCTGGAACTTGTTGCTTCTATATTCATCTTCCTGGTTGTTCTTCCAGTATTTATTGTCAATGACATGGCACCGACTCCCACACTTCCTCACCAGATCACTCAGAGCTTCACTTTCATTAACAAAATCCTTGATCTTCATTCCTTCAGGGAGCTGGTCACCATGAGTAAAAACCACTGCAGCGTATTTAAGAACATCTTCAGAGAAATATTCACATAATTGTGCGATGACAGCCTTTTCGTGCTCTGTGAATTTCTCTGCTTTGAGCACAATGAGAAAAGCATGAGGACCCGGAGCACACTCTGTAATACAGCTCAACATCTCATGCTCCAACTTCTCAGACCTGCTTGGGTCAAAGAAACCAGGAGTGTCGATTAAAGTTAGGCTTCTTCCATCAACAGTCTTGGTCTCGCTCTGAGACAAACATGCGTTTGAGTCATTAAAATGATTAATCTTCAATCTGGTCTCGCCAAATATGGTATTAGCCAGACTGCTTTTCCCAGTTCCAGTTTTTCCCAGCAGGACAATCCTCCTTGTCTTTGTCACTGGAAGAAAAAATGAATCAATTGGGATCAATTTTCAAATTTCAGATCAAAAATCTATCAACCCAGTATCACAGCAAAGTATCGACAAGCCAGACCACCGTGTCTAATTTACACAAGAAATCAGTAGTAAACAAAACGCATGCTAAGCCCATTCAACGGTCCTTAATCATCAAAAACTATTAAACTGGGCGGGTAATATGTATATATATATATACATGTGAATAATTTAATGCTTTCCCACAATTTTCCCATTTTTAAATTTTGGTTTGAAATAAAGAAGCTCCCTCCGATGTTACTGCAACTTCTGAATGTGTGTCTTGGACATAGTGGACATATTATATATAAAGGATGGCCCAGTCTCAGTAAAATTTTGCATGAACATTTTCATGCAATAAATCTATTTTGTATGTTTTTACAAAATAGATTTATTGTAAATCCTAATTGTTTCTAGATTCCTTTTACTTGTAATGTATTACATACCGAACAAACATACTTATTTCTGTCATGGTCTGGAGTCGGGTGACTCCGTGTTTAAGTTTTGTTTATTCAGTGTTCTGGGATTTTGTGGGGTTTTCATAGTTTTGTCTTTTGTCATGTTTTCATGTTCCTTACTTATTCTTTAGGACCGCTGTGATTTCCCAGCCTTTAGGTTTTGTCTGAATGCCTCACTTGTGTTCCTTGTATAATGTCATGTGTACCTGGTTTGATGTTCGTGTTATTTCTCGTTTTACTTTGACAGTCCCATGCCCTGTGTCAGTCTGTCTAGTTTTCCTTCTCTTGTCTCGTTATGTCTAATGAATCCCAGCTGTGTTTAGCTCCTGTTTCCCATTTCCTCATTACTGACTTGTATATTTAAACCCTGTGTTTTCCGTTGCCCTTTCTTGCGTTGTACCTCCTCTTGTGTGTGAGTCTGTGTTAAAGTGGTCAAGCGTTAGCTCCTCATTTCTTGTTTCCTGGTGTTTGAGCTGTCATTTTTCAGTGTTTTTGTTTTTAGTTTCCATTATACTTTGTTTTTTGTTAGCTTATATTTGGACAGTTTTCCCCAGCAATAAAGCTGCCGCCTTAAGTTTATGTTTTGTATTTGAGTTGTGCATTTGGGTCCACTTCTTTTCAGCCAACCACAGCTACACATGAAGGATTTCTTGTGACACAACCAAATTTAAAACATGTTTGAGATATTAAAAGAAAATCATGAACTACCTTAATGCAGTACTACTTTGCAAGCCATGTGTCACCAAACAACCCTATATAACCAAAAATCTTGCTTTTATGAGATTATTAAAGCTTAGAGAACCAAGATTTTTTTTATAAGGAAATAGCTCTTGAAATGAACTCAGCTGATTTAAAAAAACAGGTCACACCTTAGGATTTTGAATGACAAAAAATCATATTTTTGGAGTAATGTCTATTTAAAAGTTACTTGTCCCCTCCATGCTGAGGAAAGTGTGTCAAAAATACAATCTGGCTCATGATGTGTCTCTGCAGTGAGTCGTTTGCTTTTGTTTTTTGTACTGTGACTTGACTTGTGCTTCGCTTCTGCTACCTGTCTAAGTTGTTATCTGGGTTTTAGCCAAAAGAAGCGAACAAAACACTGCGCACACTGTACAGGGAGTGCAGAATTATTAGGCAAGTTGTATTTTTGAGGAATAATTTTATTATTGAACAACAACCATGTTCTCAATGAACCCAAAACACTCATTAATATCAAAGCTGAATGTTTTTGGAAGTAGTTTGTAGTTTGTTTTTAGTTTTAGCTATTTTAGGGGGATATCTGTGTGTGCAGGTGACTATTACTGTGCATAATTATTAGGCAACTTAACAAAAAACAAATATATACCCATTTCAATTATTTATTTTTACCAGTGAAACCAATATAACATCTCCACATTCACAAATATACATTTCTGACATTCAAAAACAAAACAAAAACAAATCAGCGACCAATATAGCCACCTTTCTTTGCAAGGACACTCAAAAGCCTGCCATCCATGGATTCTGTCAGTGTTTTGATCTGTTCACCATCAACATTGCGTGCAGCAGCAACCACAGCCTCCCAGACACTGTTCAGAGAGGTGTACTGTTTTCCCTCCTTGTAAATCTCACATTTGATGATGGACCACAGATTCTCAATGGGGTTCAGATCAGGTGAACAAGGAGGCCATGTCATTAGTTTTTCTTCTTTTATACCCTTTCTTGCCAGCCACGCTGTGGAGTACTTGGACGCGTGTGATGGAG
Organism: Copadichromis virginalis; assembly: GCF_057382275.1. NCBI lineage: Eukaryota > Metazoa > Chordata > Actinopteri > Cichliformes > Cichlidae > Copadichromis > Copadichromis virginalis. The sequence continues at coordinate 36,473,344 of NC_140620.1, forward strand.
CATTGTCCTGCATGAAAATCATGTTTTTCTTGAAGGATGCAGACTTCTTCCTGTACCACTGCTTGAAGAAGGTGTCTTCCAGAAACTGGCAGTAGGACTGGGAGTTGAGCTTGACTCCATCCTCAACCCGAAAAGGCCCCACAAGCTCATCTTTGATGATACCAGCCCAAACCAGTACTCCACCTCCACCTTGCTGGCGTCTGAGTCGGACTGGAGCTCTCTGCCCTTTACCAATCCAGCCACGGGGCCATCCATCTGGCCCATCAAGACTCACTCTCATTTCATCAGTCCATAAAACCTTAGAAAATCCAGTCTTGAGATATTTCTTGGCCCAGTCTTGACGTTTCAGCTTGTGTGTCTTGTTCAGTGGTGGTCGTCTTTCAGCCTTTCTTACCTTGGCCATGTCTCTGAGTATTGCACACCTTGTGCTTTTGGGCACTCCAGTGATGTTGCAGCTCTGAAATATGGCCAAACTGGTGGCAAGTGGCATCTTGGCAGCTGCATGCTTGACTTTTCTCAGTTCATGGGCAGTTATTTTGCGCCTTGGTTTTTCCACACGCTTCGTGCGACCCTGTTGACTATTTTGAATGAAACGCTTGATTGTTCGATGATCACGCTTCAGGAGCTTTGCAATTTTGAGACTGCTGCATCCCTCTGCAAGATATCTCACTATTTTTGACTTTTCTGAGCCTGTCAAGTCCTTCTTTTGACCCATTTTGCCAAAGGAAAGGAAGTTGCCTAATAATTATGCACACCTGATATAGGGTGTTGATGTCATTAGACCACACCCCTTCTCATTACAGAGATGCACATCACCTAATATGCTTAATTGGTAGTAGGCTTTCGAGCCTATACAGCTTGAAGTAGGACAACATGCATGAAGAGGATGATGTGGACAAAATACTCATTTGCCTAATAATTCTGCACTCCCTGTACATTTACATATAATAATCCAAAGTGCTGCAATGCAGAGATAAAGATAATAAATAACTACATCACACAAAAAGATCATGATGCAAGAAGAAAGAAAAAGTTAAGCTGTATTTCATTGCCCTTAGGGATGTTTTAATATTTTTATTTCTATTCTTCAGGAAAGTGGAATTTATTTCTTTTACAGTGGTCCCTCGTATATCACAGGAGTTACGTTATAAAAATAACCCGTGATAAGTGAAATCCGCAAAGTAGCCAAATTTATGTTTTATAATTATTACAGATATTGTAAGGCTTTAAAACCCCTCACTACCCACTTTATACACTTTTCTCAGACAGGCATGGACATTTTCACATTTTTCTCTCTTGTTTAAACACTCTCAAAGTTCAAACCTTGTAGAAAAAGAAGTCCACCCGCAGGTGGCGATGTTTTGTCGACATTGTTGTGTTTGTTGGGGAGAAAACTTACAAACATACAATACAGCACTTTAGAGTCACAGTGCTAGTGATCGAAGCTCAACACATTGTGTACTGTAGAGGAGACACGGCACGAGATTGATTGACAATGGTCTACAGCCAATCAGGACGCAAGCTGAACTGCGATATAGCGAGGGACCACTATTTATGAATTATTTTTATATAGGCCTTCACACGTTTCTTTAATGCTACTGACTGCATAGATTCTCTTGTTTTGTGAACTATATATTTTTTTTTAAAAGTTCTGATTGATACTCCTAGAATACCACAGTCTGCATTTTGTTTTGATTTATTTAGTCTCATTTGTTGTTGCATTTTTCAATATGTGAAACTTTGATAGTAGTCTGGCAACGTGAGCAACACTTAAAAGCATTAAACTGAGGTTACAGTAAAGTTGACTTAAGCTGATTTCTGTTTTTTAAAAGAAAATAACAGATGAATTATTTAATTGAAATGTAAGTAACTGAATCTGTTACTTACTGCTCATCATTAACATGAGGCTATTCAGCTAATAAATGAAATCTGTCAAGAAAAATTCAAGACACTTGGTTACATGTGATAAAATTAGCTGTTTTATTAGTGAACATTTGTAACAAAGAAACCGTCACAAAACAGAAGCAAAAGTTATTTGAAACTTATAGATCTATTATAGAAATGTTTTTAAGCTGGAGTAATGGACATGTTCATGGGTAAAGTTTGAAATATAAACTGGAACATAAAGACTGTATTAGCATAATGGGAAAATTCACACATTATATTAAGCATACGTTACTTCATTTATATGTTAAGAGTAAGCATTCAACAAAAACTCTTAAGAAACTTTATGCTGTGCAAATACAGAAATCCAATCACGATGAACAAAAAGATTCCAAAACTTCCCATTCTATAAATTTAATAATGACTCTCTGATGGCAGCTTGTAAAGGTGAATGTGAGTAGTTGTGCCCAGTTATCTAGCAATATACGCTGATCCTGTACATCTGTGGATTTTAAAGGTACTTTATTGAGAGCTTAACAGAGGATGGAAAAAATCTGAGATTTAATTTCTAACCCTTTCATACATTCAAAAAATGTGGTTTAGTGCTATAGTTTGTATGTAAGCTCTATCACCTGTTTCAAACCTTGATGCTACTCAGCTGGCTCTGCAGACCCAGCCGGAACTGTGACAGATGTGTCAGATGCTGTTGCTGCGTCTGCCATCATTCCTTTTGCTGCAGCTACTCCTGCTGCTGTTCCTAATGCTACTCCTACTGCTAAACCTAGACTTCTTTCTTCTTTCATTAATTTTATTGCTCCACCAAAGAATGTACCCAGTAGAGCTCCTGTTGTAACTCCTGCAGCTTTTGACAACAGATTTTTAAACACAGATTGTTTTGCCTTTGTTGCAGTTTCCTCTTCTGTTAAGTCTGGAGATAACTGTTTGATGCGACCTTCCTCTTGTTGAATATCTCTCTTCACTTCTTGCAGCATGTCATTGGTGAAGTAGCCTCCTTTGTTTGCCTCAATAATCTCGTCAATGGTTTTGAGTAATTCTGCCACCTGATACTGGTTGGTCCTGTATTCATATCCCTGGTTGTTCTTCCAGTATTTGTTATCAATGATGTGGCAGCGGCCCCCACACTTCTTGATCAGATCACTCAGAGCTGCACTTTTTTTAACAAACTCTTCAATCTTCATTTCCTCAGAAAGCTGGTCACCATGAGTAAAGAGTACTGTGGCAAATCTAAATACTTCATCTGAGAAATATTGGTTAATTTTGTCTATCACAGCCTTTTCATGCTCTGTGTATTTCTCCACTTTAAGCACAATGAGAAAAACATGAGGACCAGGAGCAAATTCTGTGATACACCTCAATATTTCAGACTTCATCACCTCCTCAGGTCTGTCTGTGTCAAAAAATCCAGGAGTGTCAATAAAGAGCACCATTCTTCCACTGACTGACATGAACTTTGCCTGATATTCCTTTGTTCCAGATTTGGGGGTATGATCTACTTTAAACACAGGCTCTCCACACAGGGTGTTGACAGTACTGTTCTTTCCAGCTCCAGTTTTTCCCAGGAGCACAATCCTTCTTGCTGACTCTATAAGACAGTAATGATTAAATGTCAGTTGTTTGTCTTGCTCTGTATAAGTGGATTATCTTATCAATCATACAGCAGTCATACTCATTTGGAGAATCAATGCAAATGAGACATTGGGTCTCAATGGGACTTCCTGTATGAATAAAGATGGAAAAAAAAAAAAACTAATCTAAAAACTAAAAGTACAGCATTGCTACACATACACGCAAAATCGTATGTTTTTCTTCATGTCTACATTTTTATAAACAGGAGTCATGGTTCCCTGACAGTTGCCTGAAATTTTTCTCCCTGTATTTGAGTTGCCATGCACAAGTATTTTTGCCTCTCTGCTTAGTGTTTTTCTTTTGGTTAGCTTCTGTGTTACAAAAGAAATATTTTTGCAAGCCTTGAGTTAGTTTTTTTACTTGGCATTTTTGTTTTCACCTGTGTCTCATCCCCAGTCTGCCCTCATTGTTGAGATACTCCTATCTCCTCCCCAGTTTCCTCAAACTGTTTGTGTAAACTCCCTCATGTCCTGACCTGAGTTAAATCTTTTGACTAATTAATTTCTAGTTTCTCATAATATCTGTTATCTCTCTCTCTCTCTCTCTCTCTCTCTCTCTCTCTCTCTCTCTCTCTCTCTCTCTCTCTCTATATATATATATATATATATATATATATATATATATATATATATATATATATATATATATATATATATATATATATATATATATATATATATCTATATATATATATATATATATATATATATATCTCATATCTAGTTTATTTCGTCTTCTTTCTGGACTTTTTTAAAAATACATTTGGACTCTCTATTTTGGACTGTTATATTAAAGCTTGCTTTTATTTAAGTCATGTTGTCCTGCATTTGGGTTCACCTGTACAGCCCAATCTTGATAACAATAATAGCTTGATTTGTTTTTGTTTTTTTTCTCCACACTGAATAGAAGGTTTCCTGAACAGGCTGAGGTTTCTTTTTTCTTTTAATAATGGCTTTTAATAATCCTTCAGTTTAAGGGCATCATGATTTGATACTACTGAAATATTTTTTACCATCATGGTGTCAAATTCCAAACTTAGAGTTTTTAAACTTATAGTTTCTAAACTTCTGATCACAATGGCATGACAGGATACTACATGCTGGTGAAAGTGACTTTTTTTTAGCAAAATTTAAAATGACTCTTGTACTAAATGTACTGCTCGTCCTGGACTCAGTAGACATTTGTCTCATATTCTGATAAAAGAAAATAAAGATAATCAGGATAGACTGAGCTGAAAATTGTTAAAAATGCAATCAAGGTATCACTAAGCAAAACAAATTTAAACTGTAAAGGTACAGGAACGGTGGAGTAATTCATTCCATCCATCTAGGGTCCAAACTGTAATGGTTTAGTTCTAATCAACAGGCTGCATTTATAAATTTACAGAAATTCACTTCTGAAATATTAAATGTGGTAGCTTCTCTAAAGCAACTAAACATAATGCAAACGTATCATAATTCAAAAAGGAAAAGTTATGTCAATGCCCTGAATTTCAATAAAGCTAAAATAGAGGTGGTCCTACCCTTCACCAATGATGAAACATATCAGTAAATAAGAGAGCTAAACATCGAACATCAGCTAATGAGACACCAGTGGAAGGTTTGACCTGACCGGCTTTGCAGTCTTTGCAGAATTTCCGGAAAAACACAAGTTCTAACCAGCTGTTATGCACCTGTTTTACCATCACTTTGTACCAGCAGTGATCAGTCTTACTGTGGCCCAAACATCACTCTTTGAGATATTTTTCGATTAACAGACAAAGAGTCTGTCAGTCTGTCATGATTTTTTTTAATTGATGTTACTTACACTGTGTGTATTTGTTATAGAAACTTTGTTAACCGTATGTATTTGTAAGCATGTTTCTTTGATAAATAAAACATTTAATTATGTGTGTGTGTGTGTGTGTGTGTGTGTGTGTGTGTGTGTGTGTGTGTGTGTGTGTGCATATATCACTGATAAACACTTGAGGTTGAATGAAATGTTTGATTTAAAAAAAAGGTACCCCAAGTTGTTGCTGCGTCTGGAAGTATTCCTTTCACTTCAGCTGCTCCTGCTGCTGAACCTACACTTATTTCTTCTTTCACTAATTTTGTCTCCCCTCCAAGGAATGAACCCAGTAGAGCTCCAGTTTTAACTCCTGCAGCTTTTAACAGCATATCAAACACAGCATGTTTTGCCTTTGTTGCAGTTTCTTCTTCTGTAATATCTGGAAAAGATCGTTTGATGCAGGCTTCCTCTTGTTGTATATCTCTCTTCACCTCTTGCAGCATCTCATTGGTGAAGTAGCCTCCTCTGTTTGCATCAATAATCGTGTTAATCTTTTTGAGTAATTCTGTCAGCTGGTATTGCTTGTTCCTGTATTCATCTCCCTGGTTATTCTTCCAGTATTTGTTATAAATGACGTGGCAGCGACCGCCACACTTCTTGATCAGATCGCTCAGATCGTTGTTTTGTTTAACAAACTCTTCGATCTTCATTCCCTCAGGAAGCTGGTCACCATGAGTAAAGAGTACTGTGGCAAATCTAAGAGCTTCATCTGAGAAACACTGGTTCATTTTGTCTATCACACCCTTTTCATGCTCTATGTATTTCTCCACTTTAAGCACAATGAGAAAAGCATGAGGACCAGGAGCACATTCTGTGATACACCTCACTATTTCAGACTTCATGTCCTGCTCAGATCTGTCTGTGTCAAAAAATCCAGGCGTGTCAATAAATAATATGGTTTTTCCACTGATAGATATAATCTTTGACTGGCATTCCCTTGTTCCAGATGAGGCGTAATGATCTATATTAAATGCAGGCTCTCCACGCAGGATGTTGGTAAGACTCTTTCCATCTCCAGTTTTTCCCAGGACCACAATCCTTCTTGCTGAGTCTATAAAACAGTAATGATTCATTGTCCGTTATTTATATATTACACTGTCTAAAACAAAATAATCAAAAACTTACAGTACAGTGAAATAAAACCTTTATGACAACATATACAAGCTTTAACTGAAAAATGATGGTCCAGTCTTCTTTGTTTAAAGTAAAAGTAAAATGTCCCAAGGCTTACAAATCAGTAAGTACTTAGCTGTAGAAAGTAGCTGAAAGCATATGCTCTGTAATTTTCTGCTATAATATTACACCCTTCTATATATTAGGTCATTTATGCAATTACTTTAGGTATTCAGTGGAGTAGATAACCTTGACTGACTAAACCAATAAATTTTGGTTTGGTGGAGAGAAGTTTCTTCCTTTGTGATCCCACATTTCTGTTATTTATTAAAACAGAAGACATGGTATTAAGTGTGACTTACCTTCCATGTTTTTGGAAGAAAGCAAAATCAGCGGAGAGACACACGATTACTTAGATCCTGTGAACGTTGTGACTGCGCCTTTTGTTTTGTTTCTGTACCTGTTGGACTTGTTTCTCAGCAGCAAACTAAGTATGAGCTTACCTCACAGTGTGTTTCTACACTTGGCCAACTGCGAAAGAACTATTGTGCACATATAAATATGGTCATATAACAAAAACATTATTACGGAACACTAGAGGACTCAAACGCAGAACTCCGAAGCTTGAAGGAAGAACAAGGGGTTATTTGCAATTTTCAGGTGATATGTACAATAGTGAAGCAGGTGATGTAGTCGTGCAGGGGTCGAGTTTCCAGGGAATCCAAGGGGACAGGGACAAGAAAACGCTGTCTTCTCTCTTCTCCTTTGCTACTTCGCCTACCACTCTCCACTTGCTCTTTCTCGAGCCTCCACAGGCAATAGGAACAGGTCCAGGATATCTGTGCACAGAAGAGTCAAACTACAACTGACGCAAAATTCACACGAACAATGCAAATAGTTTCTAACCGGGCTTTCACTAGCCCGAGTCAAACAACAATCCAGCGATGAATACTGCGCTTCTTCCTTCTAAATAGTTGTAGGCAAATGAGGTGCAGGTGTTCATCATCCTCCACAGGTGTGTAGGCCAAAGGCAGGAACCCGTTCCTCTCAGGCGACAGAGGAAGAAGGAGACAGACAGACAGACAGACAGAAGCACAAACAACACCTGTTGCCAGCGTGGGCCAGCCAGAGAGGCAGGGGACCGTGACAAACATGATAATTGTTCTTTTGCTGATTTCTGTAAAAATGTTGGTGAGTACCTTGTTATATTCCAAAGTTAACCTTCCTGCCTTCTTGGGACCTTTTTGTGCCACTGCTATGTGTTAAATGGCTGCCATTTCCACTGTGTTCAGTGGAATATAACCAAACTTGCCACAGGATAGTTTTTACCTGTCAATGTTAATATTCCAGTGTGAATTCCTTAAATCAGCCTAAAATGGCTGAGCAGCAGAAATCCCCACACCCATCACCCTGGGGACCATTTTCTGCCCATTGACTTCCATTATAAACGCTATTTTTCAACCCCAAATTATCATCATATGATTTTATTTTTTCTTCTTTTCTTGGATGTCAATGAAGACTCAGGGCCTTGAAGTTTTAATTTTTAAATTGCAAAAAAAATGCAAAAAAAATAATGGCAGGTCAAAATGTATGTTGGTGCCAATCTTTGGTCCATCTAAAGGCCTACTTATAATGACAATCACATATTACTTCAACTGGTTTTTTGTGGAAATATTTAGTTTCGTTTTTTGGTTTTTGGGGCTTATAACACAGGGCGCTCATGTAATAACACTGGGATTTGAAGGGTTAAAACAACGAAAATATAATTAAAACTTTACATGAATATTTCAGGGAGAAGTAGTTTTACAAGGTTGGCTAATTTAAAGTGGAATAAAATATGGATATATGGTCTTTTTATGGCGTGGCTGAGAATGGTCCCTAGGGTGATGGGTGTGAGTTTTTTAAAGGATGGCAGGAGGGTTAAATATGCATGAAGTATGCCAAGAAGTGAATTCTTAAAGGTTTACTGACACATGCATTGCAGTGCATGAACTTCAGTTATTAAAAAGCAATCACTGCATCAAATCCAATCTTTTTGAAACCAGCTGATAACTGTTATTGTGATCCTGTATTTTTAAAAACTTTGTCATAATATCTCAATCTAGAACATGTCAATACCAGCACTGTTTATCCATTTTACAGCATTTCTGAGTGTTAAAATATGGTTATTTCAGACACCTATTTTTACACAGAACGAGGGATAACTAGAAGATAAGCCTGGCATCAATATGCAACAGAAAAATGATTAAAAATGATCTTGATGCATGCTTAATCATCCAGGTAAATACCAAAAAGCTGATTCTGTCCCTTTGGACGTGGTGTTTTTGTTTTTTAATTGAAAAAAAAAGTTATGACATGTTTTACTGGCTACCTATGAATCCTGATTCATAGAATATGGGTCACAGTGAAAAGATGACAGCCGAATGCTAATACCACGTTTTAGGGTGGAGTAACTTGTTTCTGAGTAAGGTCAAACTATTTGGCAATTATACAAGTACAATGACTGAAGCAGTCACAGTGCTGAGTTTCAGTTGTGGACAAATAACATTAATCATAGGTTAGTTATTGGCGGCTGTAGTTCAGGAAGCAGAGCAGGTAATCGGAAAGTTGGTGTTTCAATCTGTGGCTGCTGCAGACGGCACGTGAAACATGCCAAGTTGCTCTCCGATATGTTCATCGGAGTGTGCATGTTAGATAGAAAACGGCTGTGGCATAGAAAAACGCTGTTTGGCTGAATAAATAAAACACACTAAACACACTTTAGTGAGTACCTGTCACGGTTCTGGGTCATTTTGACCCAGCTTTTTCAGTTTCTTATATTTTGGTATATTTCTGTATTGTGATTCATGTTCTGGTTCTATTTTGTATCTGCGTCTTTGTAAATTGTTTCTCGTTTCCTGTTTTACTTTGAAGGTTCATGTCTGATGTCTGTGTGTTAAATTTTACTTCCCTCCTGTCTCGTTAGCCCTAATCTCTCCCAGCTGTGTCTCCCTCCTGTTGCCCATTCCCTGATTACTCCCCTGTGTATATAAGCCCTGTGTTTCCTTTGCTCTCTGTTGTGTCGTTAACGTCTGCTCACCCTCACTTTCTGTTTGGCAGACTGCCTGTTTATTTTCTTGTGTACTCTCAGTTTAGTTAGTTTTTTGTTCAGTTGCTTTTCAGCAGTAAAGCTGAGTATTTTTGAGTTACCTTTGCCTCTGTGAGTCCTGCATTTTGGGTAGTGATGGGCAGATGAAGCCCCATGAAGCACTGAAGCTTTTCATCCAATTGGTTCACCCCAACGCGAAGCTTCATGAAGCTTCATTTGCTCTAGCAGGACACCTACTGGACGTAAAAATAATAGCTGGCATGAATTTGAAGAGTGTGGCATTTTGCACACAGCCTGTAAATGTCAACAACAAAAGGAGTGTGTAAAACATGTATATTGTAGTGATGGCAGTATACTGTGTATATTTATAGTGGCAGTATGGGAAATGATTATTTGGAAATGCTTGAAATGGAAATGATCATTTACTGTGAGGTGAGGTGTGGTTGGGGTGTGGACAGTGGTTGTGCTTTTGTAACGTTGAGGTATGGACAGCTACACACTGAGGCTTTGAGCCTCAGTCCTGCCTGTTCACATTTTATTCTGTAAAAACTAAATTTTCACTGCTTTTATGGCCTTTTTAGTGGGGAGAACATAGCTAGGATTTAATGATTTAACAAATCTTTTGAATCCTTTGTCCTCCACAATGCTAAATGGCTGGGAGTCCTCAATCACCATGCTGACCAGGTCTTCATCTATTTGAGATTGTTCTCCTGAGGAAAGACAATAAAGACAAAGCACAAATATAAATATCACACACGTAACTTATAACAGTTGTATAATATTGTTATATCATTTAGTAACATTACTGCATGCTATATTATCATGGCATTTGATGGCTCACCTGGTCTTGCTCCACAATCGGTGTCCCCCTTATTCTCATGCAAAGCTCTGTAGTGCCTAAGCATGGATGAGGTGTTGTTGTTATATCCCAGCTCCCTGGCACATAGCAAACACTTCACCTTGTACAAAAGTCTAGACAGCTCAACATAAATTGTATTGCACCATCAGTATTATGAAAATACATCTTCTGTAGAAATTTACATACCTTGTTGGGAGGAATAAGATCAAAATGTTCCCACACAGGGGAGGACATCCTCCTCTTCTTAGCTGGCTCTATTCTCTCCTGACTTTCTCTCCTCACTCTCATAAACCTCCAAACGGTCTCCAAACTCTCTCTAACCGCAACTCTCCATTAAACACCCACATTTTGAATGAAGTCTGAGGGGTTTATATCGCTGTCATATCTCGCGGCAAAGTTCGAACCACTTCATGAACCAGTCACGTGGTACAGCCGGGCAGCGAGGCTTCGGACGTCATCATTTTCAGCTCCTACCATAAATGAAGCAAGCCTCGATACGCGCTTCGCGGAAACGCCCCCTCCATTACTCGACACACGCTCCGAAGCCTCGATACAGAACGTCCCATCACTAATTTTGGGTCCTCTCTTCCTGCCTGCCAGCACACAGCCATAACAATACTAGTAAGGCAGCAGATTGATACATGTGAAATTAAATAGGACATTATTTTGTGAAAAACATCTTAGTGTTGTACATACAGCTGTTTGGCATACAGGTATGTGGAAAAACCTCACAATGCCTGGACTGGACTGTACAGCATCTCTGGACAAGAAAACAGGAGATGGCACTGCTCTGTGTCAGGGGTCAAGTTCAATAATACTGATGCAATATGGACAAGATTGGCTTAGAAAACTGTGCATGAATGGACAAACCAAACAAATGGAACGATGCTAGTTGTACTAAAATGTACAAATTTTTCTGCTGTAATGGTAGAAACATTTGGCGATTAATGATTATCATTAAGGAAATATGGCTGATATGTTTGACAATTAAAATAAAATTCATATTAAATCTGAAACTTAAATTCAGCTAGTATCATTTTTTTCTTTTTAAGTGATAAAATAGGCAATCAGTTTAATAAATTTGCATTTTGTCTCTTTCACAGAAAAAAAATCCTTCCAGCAACAGATTCTTTTATGTAGGCAGTGCATTTTTGACAAGAGAGCTTGATGGTGGTGCCATCTAGTGTCCAAAGTATGATGGTTTTAGTTCTAATCATTTGGGTTGTATTTATACAAAACATATAAAGCATATATGAAATTCACTTCTGAGGACTTAAATGTGGCAGCTTCTCTGAAGCAGTTTAACATATTACACATGTATCTTTATTTAAACAGGAAATCTCAGATAAAGATGTATTTTGGATGAGTGACTGGCAGCAGATTAAAAAAAGGCAAATAACTTATAATAAATAAGAACACTTGGAGATTGGAACTCCTGCGAAAGGGAAAAAGCAAAAACTTTGTTTTATGAATATACAACATGTTAACTTTAGCCTGTTATAATACCATTGTGATGTAGTGAGGTGACATACTGCATGGAAAAAATAAAAATGTGTTGTACAGCTGTTTGTGATGGTTCTCAGTCATCCAGGAGCTTCGAAAGAAAGCAACAAGATTTTACAGTTGCTTTCTTTCCAAGTTCCTTAGACTACTATGACAGCCAACACAAACATATTGCCTTGCACTTTGCCTTGAACAGCCTTCAGTTGGTGTGGCAATAAAAGAGGATCAAGATGTGTTTTACAGCTCTTTTCATGTCCTTTCAAATAAGATGTTTACTCAATATGATTTCTTGATTTTTTTTTTCCAAGGTGAGTTTGATCTTCAAACATGAAGCCAAGGTCAAATGCTTATTCAACTTAGGTACTCATGTCCCCCAAGGCCTAGTATATTCTTATGAAGTTTAAAGATGACCATTAAAAAATTGTGGGCAACATAAAATCTTTGCTCATTATCACATTTGGTTTGACTTTGATGTGATTTTCACCTAAATTAAATCAACGTGAGCTGTTATTGGTATCAGCCTTCACACAAAATTAGAACACAAGATCTTAAAATCTCTGGATGCTAAACTGCTAACAAACACACAAACAAATACTGATTACCAGAGATGTAATCCGATTACCTAAGGGATTACTATTGCAAAAACGGTAATTAGGTTGCCGTTACTTTCCTGTAGGAACGCTGCGTTACCGCTTTACTAAAACCCGTGATTTTTTTGCGAGAAATTCTCATGACAGTGACGTAAGATAAGATAAGATAAGATAAGATAAGATAAGATAACCTTTATTAGTCCCACACGTGGGAAATTTGTTTCCCACGAGTACGCGAGTAAGCGAGTAAGCGAGTAAGCGAGTACGATGTTCATGACAACAGCTGTGTGCAGATCAACAATGGATAATAAATGGAGTGCGGAGAGATTATGAGCATGCAGCGTTTAAAGCGTGGAAGTACTGACCTTACTTTGAGTTTGATTCCATAAAAAGTGACAAAAACATTAGCGTCCGTTGTGCGTGAGAAGAAAACTTCTTTTTACAGCGAAAAAACCCCCTAAACTTCCAAGCAAGCACCGAGTGCGCTACCACGTATTTCCGTACCATGGAAATTCACAGAGAAACTCGCGGATTCTTCCACTGACCGCCGCGGCACACCTGCACCAGGGTAAACCTCCGCCTACAACACTCCTGCTTTACGGGTGAAAATAGAGCAAAAGGACCGCTGAGTCTTTGACTTTATTTATTTTCTGCTGTGTTTTACTTGCATCTATTTGAAAGAGTGAGTGTAAACACAAAAAATATTTTATTTTATGAGCTGGAATGTGTAGAAAATAGGTTTAAATGTTAAACAAATTTCTTCCAGTCAGAGAATGTTGCATATAATTAAATTTTTGCTTGATGCATAAAGTTAAAAGCTTAAAACTAATAAAACACGTTTTAAAAAGGGACCTTTCCATTTGATTACATTTTCTATGATGGATTATGCAGAAAAAGTAGAATTGGGCTTTATCAACTATTCAGGTTGTAAATCGTGTTTTTAAAAAGTAGCTAAGTAACTAAGTAATTAATTACTTTTGAAAATAAGTAATCAGTAAAGAAACGGGATTACTTTTTGGAGAAGTAATCAGTAATTAGTTACTGATTACTTTTTTCAAGTAACTTGACCAACACTGCTGATGACACACTCTCTCCTTTCAAGAGAGAAAAAGCCAATAGAGACATAATGAAGACAGACACATACAACACAGATAGACATGATCATTCAAGCCAAAATGCTCAGGTGCTCCTGACCCTGCTTTTTATCAGTGCTTTTTAAGGATTGAGAGTAAAAACAAACTTTGCAAATAAAATGGAAATCAAAATAAAATAGAGACTTAAAAAAGAATACAACAGTCTTTTTGTCTCTTCCTCTTAGTTGGTAACTTTTTTTCTCCAGAGCTGTATTATCATCATGCAGAGCTGCAAAACTCTGTCCTAACAGGTTCATGTGTTATTATTTTATAGGCTTATGAGTAGTTTTTTGTGAGAATGATCAGTCAGCTAATGTGCCTCTTCTTTTTGCTTTTAATAAGAATATGAGATGTTACCTATTTTATTATAGGGGTATTGCATATTGTTTAAAAGTAGCACATAATCACTTAAACTCAAGTGAAATTAGTGTAAATTAGCTAGTTAGCCTAACTGCTGATTTAAATATTTTGCTGTTCACACACTTGGATACGCTCTTGTTTATCATTCAAAGCTTCATGTGTTTCATATCAGCTTCTCAGCAAACTGGTCACCCAGCAATAATGCAAATATCTGTCATACACACATATGCTACAAGCAACCTTTAACACGAAAAAAATGAATGTTACCTCATTCTCCCCTGTAGAGGAGGGAGCATGTAATCGTTTTCTGTTTCTTTTCTGTCTGCCTGTTTGTTAATAGGCTTAGGTTGGCTAAGTGTTTGAATTTGACCTTTATTATTACCACCCAAGGTCAATGTTCACCTAAAACACAAAACAAAAAGACCCTCAAAAAACCAAATAAAGTGCAAGTCACAGTCCAAGTTTAATCTACATTGTGTAAAGCAAAAGAAACATACTGACAGACTTATATATATCATATATATGGAAAGATATGGAGAGCGATGTGCAACACACTTAAAAAAAAACGTGCCTTTTTGACATCATAATGATTCCATAACATTTTGCAAAATCTCAAATGCAGAAATATATCTAATAATCGTAAGTACACCTCATAGAGGCTGAATAATCAGTCACACGATCATACATTTCTGTCTGGTGTTGTAATTAAATCATGTCACGAATCTCAAAGAGAAACACAAACAGCAAAATTATGAGAAGGGTCCCAAAAAATGGTACTTTGAGAAGATACCATGTCAGAAGTAACGAGATGAAAACAATTATCCACAAGTCACAATCATTTCTTATCCACTCTAATAAATTGAATATTTTTTCTATTACCCATTCTACCCATTTTACCCATTCTGGTACGCTATCATCACCTAAGGATCTTCTAACTGTTAATTCCACATTTGCTGCTGGCCTTCCAGCTCTTCCTGTGTCTGGAGCGTCTGCAGAGATGCTGTTGTTAGCCTTATTGTGGGTGTCTCCTTGTGGTAACATCTTGCTGGTGTAGCGCCAATCTTTGTTTTCTGCAACTATCTGATCTACTGTGTTGAGCAGCTCTGTAACCTGGGACTGGTTGCTGATCTTGTCACCCTGTCCGTTGTATTTATTAATGATGTGGTATCGGCTCTTGCATTTCCTCATTAGATCACTCAGATATTCATTCTGATCTATGAACTCTTTGATCTTCATTTCATCTGAGTCTGGTCCATCCTGAATAAAGACAACTGCAGCATATTTGAAAACCTCCTCTGAGAAATACTGGCTTATTTTCTCAATAACAGCCTTCTGTTGGTGCTGCTCTGTGGATTTCTCCACTTTGAGCACAATGAGAAAAGCATGAGGCCCCGGAGTGCACTCAGTGATACACCTCAATATTTCAGGCTTCAGCTCCTCCTCTGATCTACCTGGGTCTGAGAAATCAGGAGTGTTGATCAAGGTAATCTTTCTTCCATGGAGAGATTTGGACTTAGTTTTGCATTCAGTGTTGTTAACTATAAATGTATCTTCTCCAAACATGTTGTTTTCTAGGCTCCTTTTCCCAGCTTCACTGTCTCCCAGCAGGACAATCCTGTACATTTTTTCCACTGAAAGGAAGTGAAGACAATAAATAAATAGCAACATTTGGTTCTATTATTGGAGGGAAAAGAAAACAGGAAGGATGAACGTTACAAGTCAGAAACTTGACACTCCTGGACTACTCTGAGTTATTCCTCTGTTGTAACAGAGCAAGCTTGGTTACTTAAGGAATACAACTGAGTCACACTCTTCTCAAAGATGTTGTTACCTTCGAGGTACTTTTGAGCCTGAGCTGTTTTTCCTTTTTTGGATGGAACTAAAAAAGCAAAATGAGCAAGAATAACATTATTCAGTTTATTCAGGACTGTTTATTCATATTGTCACATCAGTTAATTTACTACATTACATAGAGAGGAAATAGTTAATCATACATTCCATAGATTGCATTGCTTAATGATACACACAGAAACACAAATACAAATACACACAAAGAGAGAAAAGACAAACTCAAAGCTCGAGTCTGTGTGAGCATGCAAAAAACAAACATTCGAGTAATAATCTGTTTTTATGATGATTCTCGAGTTTGGCTTTTTATTTTGGATCGGTCTGCATTTACTCAGATCAAACAGGTGATGTCACCTGGTTAACAGAATAATTCAGTGATTCAAGCTTCACAAATACCCAAAGTGATTTGTCATTTCTTTAAACAGGCTGTGTGGGCCCATCGAAACCAATAACATTTTATCTAAAATATGTAGATGTTATATCTGCAGACGTTTAGCATTAAAAGGACTCACCGGGCATGTTGGTTGAAGTGAATCAGCAAAGAGCAGAGCTTGATAACTCTTGTGTGTCTTGTTGCTTTTGACCTACCCTTCTCCAGGTTAGTTTCACCTGCTGTAAGAAATATTTGGGGGTGTGGATAACTGGAGATTTCCCTTTACAAGGAAACACAATGTAAGCAACATTTTGTTTCCTCTTTGCATTTATAAAGTCTTAAAACAAATAACTTCAATGTCACTCATTCTGTTTCCTTGTTGAGATCTAAGTTTTTCTTTCAGTCTTTTTAGTAGCCAATCTTCCAGTCCTGGTATTCTTCCAGGGCTTCAAATAAGAAAAAATGCACTGAAATTATGGTTGTTTCTCTTTATAAACATGAAGTAAGGATTTTGAATAAAATGCAAACGAAATAAATAAGATCAAATGTTTATTTATTGAAATAGATGACCATTAAGAAAAATACGACGGTGTGTATTAAAGTAAAACCAAGTAAATTTCGTTTGACCTGATAATAATATTTTTTTTGAAAATCTACATGTAATATAATGACTGAAATTCCTGATTTTGCCATGAATGGTTTTTGCACAGTGCTGTTGAAGTCCTGCCAGAGCATTTGAGTCCAGCTGAGGCTTCGACTTTGACAGCGCTATGAGAGCACCTTGATTTTTTTTCTTTTCTAGCTATTCATTTTTTCTTCATTTTCCTGTTGCATGACTCAATTTCTATCACATTTTAACTGTTGGACAGATGGCATCACAAACTTTACTCTTGAGTGCTTTGACATACAGAGGTGTTTACTGTCAACTCAATAACTGCAAAGTTTCCATTTCTTGTGTTTGTAAGAGAAGCCCAACTCATCACCGGTCCACCACTGTGTGGTGCTGTGACGTGTTTATGCTGATATGCTGGGTTTGGATTTCATCAAACGTTGCACGGCTAACACCTCCACCTCAGTCTCTTCTGTCCTTCTATCCAAATTATTCCAGAAGTGTTGTGTTTTTTTTTCAGCTCCCATGTTTTTTTAGAAAACAAACAAGCCATACCTGTTCAGTCTTTTTTTGTAATTGAACTCATGAATGGTAAATGATGCATGTGGAGTCTATGATTATTAGCTTTTGTTTTATTTTTTTATATTTGATTTTCACTTGTGAATAGTAAGCCTTTCGTCATTGATGTTGTGCTGACACATTCATGAATTTCACAGATCAACAAACTCTAAAACCATAAGCATCTTTTTCATTCTTTGTTTTTCTTCCTCCTTCCTTGTTTTCAGTACTTCCTCTACCCAGAACTGGTTTGTCCTGAATGCTCCAAGAGAGGATGCTTTCACTTTTTGAATACAAAGCAAAAACAAACAAGGAGGAACTGAAGTAAACTGAAGGTGGCTGTGATGGCAAATTATTATGTTAAAATTATTTGAGTTTGTTTATTTAATTTTGAGTGTCTTAAAATAAGTTACTGTTTCTACCCTTTCACATAGAAAGAAGGATAAACTGCCCCAACTATTAGACCCAAAATTGGCACTGCGCATGATTTTTAATGGCCTCACATAGTCTTTACTGTATGTTTCCTGCAGCCAATACCCTTTTTTTTACAGTGCAAATGTGTCAAACCACGCCATGTGTAAATGCTCCCTGATTGGTGTGATTGTGCCATGCTACACTTTGCTCGACCAGGAAATTATTGTCTTTCATTGCTCAGCAGTGCTGTTGTTGTATTGTGTGTGATAAGACCTTTTGTATAGAAAAATCACTGTAATTACTAAACAGTTTATCCAAAATTACTTGAATTAAAGTTGGATTTCTGCACTTCAATTGCAAATAATTTAAAATGTACTACGTGGGAATACAAAACAAAATTAAGAAAAGAAAAAAATCCTAACTGTAACTCATATGGAAGCAGTAAGGATATAGTTTTCTGCATTTTAACTAAGTTTTTATTAAATAAATAATTACTCATATGAAAGGGCATAGAGAGAGAGAGAGAGAGCTGCGCAACATACTTTGTTTCAAAACGATGCCCTGTGACATCACAATGACGCCATAACGCTTCGCAAAATCTCACACTGCATGAATATAACTTAAAATCTGAAGCTTTTACAGCTCATAGAGGCCAAAGATTTCAGCTAGTTGTGCCCCAGTCATATGTATAAAGATTATAATACACACCATTTTAGTATGTAATGCTTTAAGGTCATCGTTCAAAGGTCAGACATCAGCATGTTGTACTAAAAACATTATAGTTTTAGTGAGTTCTGACTCTACCTGTTTGTTTCTGTATTTGACAGAGTAAAAGTGAACTTTACAAGCTGACAAAAACATAATAAATATATAAAAATCAGTGGTTTGGGGCATGCTTTGCTGCCCACCAGCAGGCTTGATGGGATATATTCGTGTCAGAGACAGACTTTTTACATTACACTATTTCTGAAAATGTATATATAATGCACCAAGATTTTTAGAGTTTGATGTCATTATAGAGACACCAGATAAGGCTTTTGGGGGCGTGGTTTCAGCCTTAGGTGTGATTAAAGGAAGCAACTAAAACACAGTTAATTATTTGCTTTATTGCTTATTTATACATAAAAGAGAAACCTTGCACAAGGTTGATACACTATACCCAAAGACGTACAGAATAAAGACAAAATATATGTTAAGATGTATTTACTAATTCCATATTATTACATTTCTTTAGAGCATTACATAAAAGCAGTTATAATTCTTTGGTGGAACAGAGAATATGGTAAGACAGAAAGCATAAACTGAGTTCACACTAATTTCTGATTGGATTATGTATTTGTTTTTATAATCTAAAGCAGGGGTGTCAAACTCAAATACTCAGTGGGCCAAAATTCAAAACTGGAACAAAGTTGCGGGCTAACGTTAATATTTATTGAAATATATTTATTCCTCCAGATATGAGAATGAATCTTTTTTTTATGGACTCAAACACGTTTTGCTGAAAAACTGAATATGGAACAAGCAAAGCTTAATACTAAACAATATATATATTAGCTGTATAATACCAGTAGGCCATCTCTGATAGTAATTTGGTATGGCTTCGCGGGCCAAATGTAAGTAGGCTGCGGGCCAAATTTGGCCCGCGGGCCAGAGTTTGACACCTATGATCTAAAGGTAGACACAAGTACAGTAACCCATAGTAAACTGAATCAACTACAAGACATGTATACATGTTTGGAAAATAATTTCTGTTGGAAATATGATATTACAACAAAAAGATAGACAAAGAGAAAAAATGTTTTTTTCTTCATGGAGTAGAATATCTCTTTTTAAGAAAACAAAAACAAAAGAAACAATGACTTAAACAATATTTGTGACCATATCATGCATCCTGTATCTTTTAAAACATGTATGATGTTGGTCTTTAAATTAAACCAGTCACACAATCATACAGTTCTGTCTAGTGTTGTAATTAGATCATGTCATGAATCTTAAAAAAAACCACAAACAGCAAAATTACCAGAAGTGTCCCAAAAAATGGTACTTTGAGAAGATACCATGTCAGAAGTAACGAGATGAAAACAATTATCCACAAGTCACAATCATTTCTTATCCACTCTAATAAATTGAATATTTTTTCTATTACCCATTCTACCCATTCTGGTACGTTACCATCACCTAAGGCTCTTCTAAGTGTTTCTACCACATTTGCTGCTGGCCCTCCAGCTCTTGCATCTGTTGTTCCTGCTGCGTGTGGTGTAGAGTCTAAAGCTGAAGCCACTAATGTTATCGCTCTTGCTATGACTGATACAATAAATACAGCTCCCTCCTTTAATAATGGTGCTCCTACTGCTACAACTACACCAAACAGAAAACGAACAAAGCACTCCAGTCCTCCTGCTTTTTGAACAACATTGCCGTCTTCTCTTTCTCCTTGGAGAAGTGGATCTTCTTTTGTCTTCCCTCCTTCTTCTCCTGTTTTCTTTGTTGTTTTTCCATCTACCTTGCTTGTCATTTCTGTCAGGGAACCTTTGTTTTTCACTTCTGATTTAGCTTCTTTCTGTCCAATTAATTCCTCTGCTCCGTTTGTTGTTCCTGGGGTTAAAACTACAACAGCTGGTCCAGAGAAAGCCTTTGCCACTGATTTTGCTGCACAGCCTGTCAATTTGATCATCTTATTCTTAGAGACACTGTTGTTAGCCTTATTGTGGGTGTCTCCTTGTGGCAACATCTTGCTGGTGTAGCACCGATCTTTGTTTTCTGCAACTATCTGATCTACTGTGTTGAGCAGCTCTGTAACCTGGGACTGGCAGATGTCACCCTGTCGGCTGTATTTATTAATGATGTGGTATCGGCTCTTGCATTTCCTCATTAGATCATTCAGATATTTATTCTGATCTATAAAGTCTTTCATCTTCATTTCATCTGAGTCTGGTCCATCCTGAATAAAGACAACTGCAGCATATTTGAAAACTTCCTCTGAGAAATACTGACGTATTTTCTCAATAACAGCCTTCTGTTGCTGCTGCTCTGTGGATTTCTCCACTTTGAGCACAATGAGAAAAGCATGAGGCCCTGGAGTGCACTCAGTGATACACCTCAATATTTCAGGCTTCAGCTCCTCCTCTGATCTACCTGGGCCAGAGAAATCAGGAGTGTTGATCAGGGTAATTCTTCTTCCATGAGCTGATTTGGACTCAGTTTGGCACTCAGTGTTGTCAACTTTGAACACATCTTCTCCCAACACGCTGTTTGCTAGGCTGCTTTTCCCAGATTTACTGCCTCCCAGCAGGACAATCCTGTACATTTTTTCCACTGAAAATGAAGACAGAACATTAATAACCTATGTGTGCTCTTATTAGAGGGAAAAGAAAGCAGGAAGGAAAACCATTGAAAATTTTAATATGCTCCGCAGGTTACCTCTGTGCTATTCCATATAAGAAAAGCATGAGACTAGGAGAGCACTCTGTAACAGGGCAAGCTTGGTTTACTTGAGGAATGCAACTAAGTCACACTCATGTCTCCTCAAAGATGTTGTTACCTTTGATGTACTTTTGAACCCCAGCTGTTTTTCCTTCCATGACAATCATAGTTGGTGGAACTAAAAAAGCAAAATGAGTTAGAATAACAAATAGAAATTATTGTCTTTGCTTAGGACTGTTTATTTACGTCGTCACATAAATGATTACTGATGTTAACTCAGCTAGTTTGCTACAGTACACAGAGAGGAAATAGTTAATGGCTTGCATAGATTATATTGCCTAATGACACACACACACACACAAGTTGTGTTTATTTATTTATTTTGAATACCTGTGTCTTCTGCTTGTGCTGTGACTCGTTTTGGTCCCATGTTTTCCTGCAAAACTGTAATAGTTGGCCCAAAGAAAGCCTCTGTCAAAGGCTCAAATCCAGGGCCTGTTAAGTTGATCCATACATCCTTAGACTGCCTCACTGACCCTTACAGAAGAGAATAATGGCAATTATAATATAATAATATATAATTAATTAGTACAACAATAACAACAATGCACACAAACACACACTGTTGCATTTCTTACTCTGTTTCTATTCTGACCAGTACACTTATTATCGATTATTACTCTATGTGAAAAGTCCAACTGAGATTTAAATTTAATTCCCAAAACAGACCTTACTACATTACTCATATCAAATAATTAATGCAATCTGGTGATAAGATTAATAAAATAATAATTTGTCCTTTCTCAATACAAGCATCCAGCTTGGCTTGCTGCAACTTACAGGTTTATAGATAATAATCTTAAAACTTCATCCAATTGTCTTTTTCAGTTATTTAAAATTTAATTTTTAAAATGCAGATATCATTATGTCTTTAGGGTTATAGGATTAACTTACCAAGCATTTTTGCAGTGAATGAGCAAGAAGCGGCGATGTTGTGTGTCTTGTTGCGTTTAAACCCAGTGAAGATTTCCAGGTTAGTTTCACTTGCTATTAGAAATATGTTCATATTGGAGGTGGGGATAGCTGGGGGTTTCCCTTTATGAGGAAACAAATTGTTGCATGCATTTTGTTTCCTTTTTACACAGAACATATTAAAACAAATACATTAATTGTAACCCAGTCGGGTTTTTTTGCTCAGATTGAAGTTTTACTTTTTGTGACTTGAACTCAAACAATCTTTTGGTGCTGGTCATTTTCCAGAGGTGTAATTATTTTAACTTGCTTTGAAAAAGTAAAGGCTTTTAAATTTCAGTGAGTGAAAGCCAACATATAATTGAAGGCTACATTTTAAAAAATGTGGATATCAATACTTGAATTTGTTTGGAATGTATTATTTTAGAGTGCCAGCTTGTGTTTGTCCTTTACGTTTTGGAGTGATTTAAAATTTGTAAGTACTATTAAAACTGGGTTTATTTGTATGTATTTAGAGCTGCATTTGAATACAGGAGGTGAAATGGCATTTTACCCATTTAGTTATTGATTTGCTGTTGTGCTTGTTGTCCTCTTGCATGGCCCGATTGTAGTCAAGTTGTAGCTGTTGGAGAGATGGCCAATCAATCAAGTCAATGAATCAATAACTGATTGAAGGGCTTTCAGCTTTAATACAAAGGGTTGTACAAAATCTTTCCATGAACTATTTTGCAAAGTTGGTCAAAAGTAAAGACTCTAATCTGATATGCAACTCCCGTCTCTGATCCATTCCCTGAAGTCTATCTGATTTTCTCCTTGTTTTTTAAGTTCTTTTTTGTTCCTCCTTCCTTGTTTTGAGTTCTTCCTCTACCTAGAACATATTTATCGTGTGTGCTCCAAAACAGGATGCTTTCAGTTCTTAAATATAAGACTAAATGCTTAATAAGCCACAGCCAAGCAGCCACTGAAGGTGGCTCTGATGGCAAAGCAGGAAAAACAGCATTTGGTGATTTTCAAGGGTTCTAGGCAGCAGGTAGTCACTGACTGCCTCATCCAATGTTTAAAAACAATATTTAAAAGTATGTCAATTTGTCCATTTGATTTTGAGCATCCTCCATTTTTTGTGTACTATTCATTTAGTTTTCAACTTTTATTTTGAAATGGTAGCTGAGGGGGAGAGGTGCATAAAGAGCAAGTATGGGATACATCTAGGCTTTAAAAAAAACAACAACAAAAAAACAGAAGTTTTTTAGTGAAGAAAGATTGTTCTTAGTTTGGCAAATTCCTTTATATTTGTTGCTATTCCAAAAGATGGCGCCGGTGAGGTCGGCTGCCGTCACGACTGCTCCGACCACCTTTTCTTTGTCTTTGTTTTTTAAGTTAGTTTTCAGCGTCTCTAAATCGGCAAAATCATCACCATTGGGTACATTAGGTATGACAGTGACACTCTTGTTTCTATTGGTATACAATGTACTCACAATTCGAAGTTTTTAACTCTGGATCCGAGCTGGCCAAGTGAGATCTTGAGGGAGAACAAAGGGAAGCGGCGGCCTAGAGGGAAGCGAGCCGGCGTCAGGAACAGGCTGAGAGCTCGTGCACACCGCACACCTCTGCCTAGCATCCTGCTCGCCAACGTCCAGTCACTGGAGAACAAGCTTGATGACCTCAGGGCCAGGGTAAAGTTCCAGAGAGACATTCGGGACTGCAATCTCCTCTGCTTCACCGAGACATGGCTGAACCCAGCGGTGCCGGACTACGCCATCCAGCCAGCCGAGTTCTTCTCGGTTCACCGCATGGACAGGACACAGGACTCGGGGAAGTCAACGGGAGGCGTGTGTTTAATGGTGAACAACAATTGGTGCAACAGTGCGAACGTTGTTCCTCTCACACGCTCCTGCACACCAAATCTGGAACTACTGTCCATCATGTGTCGTCCTTTTTATCTACCTCGGGAATTTACATCGGTCATTGTAAGTGCCGTTTATATTCCACCACAAGCGGACACGGTCACCGCCTTATGCGAGCTGCATGAGGCACTCACACAGCACCAGACACAACACCAGGACGCTGCGCTTATTGTGACGGGGGACTTTAATACCTCAACCTCAAATGCGCAGCGCCGAACTTTTATCAACACATCACCTGCCCCACCAGAGGTGAAAGGACACTGGACCACTGCTACACTACGGTCAAGGACGGCTACAAGGCACAATCTCGCCCTCCGTTTGGCAAATCCGATCACGCCGCCATCTTCCTCATGGCAAAATACAAACGAAGGCCGAAACAGGAAGTTCTGGTTCAGAGGAAGGTCGCGCGCTGGACGGATCAATCGGTGGCCGCGTTACAGGACGCACTCGACGACGCAGACTGGGACATGTTCAGAAACAGCTCCATGTCTCCAAGTCAACGTGTTTACGGAAGCGGTTGTGGGATTCATCGGGAAACTAGCGGATGATACCGTGGAGACAACGAGAAGCTGTGGGTGGATAAAACCATCCGCGACGCTCTGAGATCCCGCACCGCTGCCTACAACACGGGACTCACGACAGGGGGACATGGACCCGTACAAAGCCGCGTCATATAACGTGCGGAAGGCGGTGAATGAGGCGAAGCAGCGCTACGGGAGGAAACTAGAGTCACAACTCCAACAGAGTGATTCTAGGAGCCTATGGCGGGGACTAAGGACAATAACGGACTATAAAGCACCAACAACCGGTATGACGAACGCGGCCGTGACTCTGGCAGATGAGCTGAACACTTTCTATGCTCGCTTCGAGGCTGCAGCTAAGGACTCCAACGATGCTAGTGCTAGCGGCGCTAACGGCTGCAGACAGGAAGATACTGCCAGCACCAGAAACATGCTCGTCATCTCCGAGCATGAAGTAAGGAGAGCCTTCAAGAGAGTGAACACCAGGAAAGCAGCAGGACCAGACGGCATCCCAGGTCGTATCCTCAGAGACTGCGCATACCAGCTAGTTCCTGTGTTCACTGAGATATTCAACATCTCTTTATCTCAGTCGGTCATCCCCACATGTTTCAAAGAGTCCATCATTGTTCCTGTCCCGAAGAAACCCCACCCTGCTTCTCTCAATGACTATCGCCCTGTAGCCCTCACCTCAGTAGTGATGAAGTGCTTTGAACGCCTGCTCAGAGACTTCATCATTTCTTCACTACCAGACACACTGGACCCACTACAGTTCGCTTACCGTCCAATCGTTCCACAGACGATGCCACCTCTCATCTCCTCCACACATCACTTACTCACTTGGACACTAGAAGGGGGAATTATGTTAAAATGCTCTTCATAGACTACAACTCTGCATTTAATACCGTAATTCCCTCCACACTCACCACCAAGCTGGAGCATCTGGGACTCAGCTCATCTATGTGTCAGTGGATCTTCAACTTCCTAACTGGCAGACCACAGGCAGTAAGGATGAGCGGACATGTCTCAGCCTCCACCACTCTCAGTACTGGAGCCCCCCAGGGGTGTGTTCTGAGCCCCCTGCTGTACTCTTTGTACACATATGACTGTGTGGCCACTGCCAGCTCCACCACCATCATTAAGTTTGCTGACGGCACCGTTGTGGTGGGCCTGATCTCTGACAACAATGAGACGGCCTACCTGAAGGAGATTAGGAATCTGGAGAACTGGTGCCAGAGGAACAACCTCCTTCTAAACGTCAGTAAGACAAAGGAGTTGATAGTGGACTTCAACACTAAGCAGGAGAGGAACTACCAGACCCCCGTCATCAACGGATCTGAGTTTGAATGAACCAAAGATTTAAGAGTATTGGAGAAAAAAGTCATACTTTCCATCCGTTCCCAATCAGGTCTATGTTCCCCACCCCAGAATGACATACAACGTATATTACAGGCCCAATAATAAAACTGAAAACAAGGCAACCCCATTCCTCCTGTAATCTTGGCTCTTTGGAGAAATATCTTTTTTATTCTGGGTGTCTTTTTGTTCCAGATAAACTAAGAGGTTAACTGGTCTATTTTCTTAAAAAAAGGTTTTGTGATCAATATTGGGATACATTGAAACGAAAATAAAAATTTGGGTAAAGTGCATCTTTGTGCATTTATGTACATTTTTTGTATTCATGTTCAGACTGCCTGTAGGGGAGAGCGGCCTTTTGTTTCGACACCCTGTTTTTTCCTGTTTATGTGTTGTTAGGTAGGTTATGGTTATAGGTTGTATGCAGAGGCGGAGCCAGACATTGCATACACCCAGGGCTTAGCCCTAAAGGGTAATACGCGTACGCGGGGGGGGGGGGGGGGTTGGAAATGACAAAAAAAACCTGCTGTGAAGTTGAAGATTTATTAGGCTGTGTTATAAGCTTTAAAAAAAACAAAGCTTAATATGAGAAAAAAAATATCACATATGCAGCTTAAAAATAGTTTTTTACTTAAACAGCAAGGCAGAACGAAATTAGGGCTGTTTCAAGATACGGGGACTAAACCCCATTTCAACCAGACCCAGAACTGATCCGGAATGAAAACAGTAGAATAACAGTTCAAAATCAGGACTACTTTAGGACTTAACCAACAAAGAACCAAAATCAAAACTAGATGACAGTAGCACTGAAAATCATCACAGATCTGCACTACTCTGACAACACCTCTTTATTGTGGTAACATGAGATTGTATCTTCGAGGCTTGAGTTTTGCAAACCTATCAATGACATTTTCAGGGTCAACATTATCCAAGTACTCATTTTCAATAGATAATATGGCCAAATCATTCAGCCTCTCTTGTCCCATGGTTCTCCTTAGCCACATGTGGAGACGACGCAAGGCACTAAAAGAGCGCTCACAGCTGCAGCTACTGACAGGAATGGTTAGTGCAATTCTAAAGATGACCTTCAGAGTTGCGAACATGTC
Organism: Copadichromis virginalis; assembly: GCF_057382275.1. Classification (NCBI taxonomy): domain Eukaryota; kingdom Metazoa; phylum Chordata; class Actinopteri; order Cichliformes; family Cichlidae; genus Copadichromis; species Copadichromis virginalis. The sequence continues at coordinate 36,500,430 of NC_140620.1, forward strand.
CTCGTCAAGCAAGTGGAAGGCAGTTGTGATGTCGCAAATGTCCTCTTTTTCCATTTTTCTTTTCATGAGGTTTTTTGCCACAACAAGTTCTTCAGGCTTTATCGTCACATGGTAGTGTGCCGCAATGGGTTTTAAGGCATCTTCGGAAAGGAATGTTGGGGAGGATGGATTGCATGCCTGAATGCTCTCCATTATTTTCTGTCCTGCCCCAGAAAATCTGTCTGCTAGCTCCTGCAACATTCGGTCCAAACAAGGAAAGAATATCTCGTACCTAAACTCTGCAGAGCTTGTGAGATTTGGTGTTGCACCACACCTGGACTCAAGTACAAATCCTTCAAGTCTTTTCTGTTTGTGTCGTGCCCCCTGATGAATCTGGATGTTGTAGCTTCCACAAATGTCCATGGCCTTCTCAAATATTTCCTCAGCAGCAGCCTCTGTGCGCAGTTTACTTAGTGTATCAGCTACCGACATCTTGTACTCCACAGCTTTGCCCATGTCTAGCCTTTCTCCCTGCAGGTAGCGGTGCAGGCCTTCAGTGATGCCAAGCAGCTGTGAGAACATGATTAACATGTACACAGTCTTGGGTTTTGACAGCTTGGACAAGATCCCTTTAGCAATAGGAGTGTTTGTGGCCTCGAGAGTTGCTAAAACTGCAGAAATGTTGTTGAGAAGGGCTTTGATGGAATTTACTTGGCCGGCCCATCTTGTGTTAGAGAGCTGAACAAGCTCACATGCAAACAGTCCAAGGTCCTTTTGCAGTTCCTTAAACTTTGTGTGGTTTACCAGGGAGGTGTTAAAAAATGTGTAGACATTTTTCAAAAGTCCAAAGAAGTCAGAAGCAGCTGGAATAGCCTTGCATGTATGGCAAAGGACAAGGTTGAGCTCATGTGCATAGCAGTGCACATATACTGCTTCACGGTGTCTCTGTCTGAAACGGGACTGCACACCACCCACAGGACCACTCATGACAGATGCCCCATCATAGGATTGAGCAACACAAAGTAAGTCACTGAGCGTGTGATACTGCAACAGCTCCTCAATAGTGTCTGTAATGCACTGTGCATCAAACCTTTCTAGTTTCCGTAGACCAAGAAAACATTCTTTGACATGGCCTTTACATGATACAAAACGTACACACACTGCAAGCTGTTCCGTGTGCCCATCTCTAGCCTCATCAGCCATAACAGAGTACATCTTAGCTTCCTTCATCTCTTTAACTATATTTCCAGTTATTTCATGTGAAATACTGGTTATCATCTCATTTTGTGAAAAATGAGACAGATAGGTAGCATGTGAGACAGGACTGTAATTTTTCAAAAATGGATCAAATGTTTTCAGCAGCTTCATGCACTCAAGGAAGTTCCCTTGATTATGACTGGTGGATTCCTGCTCATCGTGGCCACGGAATGGTATTCCTTGTTCCATCCATCCATCCATTCGCTTCCGCTTATCCTTTTCAGGGTCGCGGGGGGCGCTGGAGCCTATCCCAGCTGTCATAGGGCGAAAGGCTGGGTACACCCTGGACAGGTCGCCAGTCTGTTGCAGGGCTAACACATAGGGACAGACAACCATTCACACCTAGTGGCAATTTGGATTATCCAATTAACCTATCCCCACAAGCTGCATGTCTTTGGACGGTGGGAGGAAGCCGGAGTACCCGGAGAGAACCCACGCAAACACGGGGAGAACATGCAAACTCCACACAGAAAGACCCCGGCCTGATGGTGGAATTGAACTCAGGACCTTCTTGCTGTGTGGCAACAGTGCTAACCACCGTGCTGCCCTTGTTTTCCAAGGAAACTTGTTACAGCTAAGATCCTGGGGAGATATTGTCGTCTCTCTGAAATCTCTGCTGCGCTTGCTGATCTAAGTTGCTCAACAACGTCACCTTGGTTTTTTGTGGTCTTAAAGCTGTGCCAGCAGATCATAGAAGACGAATGGCTGGAACTCTTTTCGTTCTCCCTAAAGGCATTTAAAGCCCTCTTCCAATTGCAGAACCCTGAATGACTGAGGCCATCTTTTTTTAAAGTATTCTGCTTCCCAAAAATGTGACATGAAAAACAGAAAGCCAAGTTCCTCACAACAGAATACTCCAGCCATGTAAACTGCTCACACCAACTCTTATTGAACGCCCTCTGCTGGCCTCCAAACTGGCTCAGCGGATATTGTGGGAGGACATTTTGTCTTGGACCACTTTCTAGAGTTCCTAAATCATCTCTTGCTGCTCCTTCCAGTAAACCTCCTTCAGTTGTCCTTAACGATTCACCTGCTGCATCAAGTTTGTGCCATATTATTTTTAATTCTACCAAAGTACTCTATTTAGATTCAGAAAAGTTTATATAACTAATTAGCCTTGTTGTGCAAATAAGTTTGCATAACTTAATAAATATAGAATTTGAAAAATAACAAACCTAAAAAGATATACTAGGTACTAGATACGTGTTCTGATGTTTTGGCAAACAACCATTTGACTAACATGTCTGTCTCACCTGGTTCTTGTTCCATTTCTCTTCTGTCCTCATTCTCCTCTCCATCTCCCTCTTTCACCCTCTCTCTCCCTCTTTGTGCTGACAATCAAACCAAACACCAACATCATCAAATATACAGTTGAAACCAGATATTTACATGCTCTTCAGATAAAAACACAAACACTTATTTAAGGTAAAACCTCAAATTAGACTAAATGTTTAATTTATATTTGTTAAATTTAAGAGTAAAGAGAGAAATTGTCTGTATTTCTTAATTGTAAATGGCACCAAATTGTATTCAAAATTGAGCCACACTTATGGAGCTCCACAGTTCTTTTCCTGGTGTTTCGGTTGACATCTCTTGATTTTTCCCATGTCAAAGAAACAGTGTTTTGCCTTATATGCATCCACAGGTGTGCCACCAATTTACTCACATGGACTCTACTAACCTATCAGAAGCTTCTTCAGCTCAGAATGGAATCGTCTGGAGTTTCTTATTAATTAACAATAAACTTAGTGTACATGTACTCCTAAATTTGATGAAAGTGATAATAAATAGACAGATTTCTCTCGCTTTATTCTGACATTTAACTAATTCAAAATATATTTCAATATTTATCTAAAACAAAAGTTTACTCTAAATTGATGTTGTACAGTAAAAATGTTTTATGTTTTCTCCCTAAAGTGTATGTAAATATCTGGTTACAAATGTGAATATCCTGCTGTGTACTGAAATCCCTCTTGTTTTGCATAGAAATATACTGAACAACATACAAAGCATAATATATAAAATAACATTTACCTGAGTTTTTTCTTTGAAAGAAGCCTCTAATGTCCATTCTTATATTTCAGTACATAACTGAAACCGATTTAGTCGGGGAGGGTAAGAACTGAAAATATGAAATAAACACACGTAAGCTAAGACTCTCTAAAAAAATAGCATTGTTGTTGTTCGGCTTTTCATTTCGCCATTTGTTGATTCACTTGAAGAGCGAGTAACGTAATATTGGTCAAGTGATCAGTTTGATATCAATCTTTCGTGATGCACCGTCATATTTACATTATTTGTACGGTACGAATGATTTGCTTTGGTACCTGGTCAAACTTAAGCTCTCCTTAGTATGGCTGGCTCCGTTTCTCCAACAGCACACTCACAGGCAGCAGCTGCCCCGCCCTCTCGCTCAGTCGCTTAGTGCCTGAGCTCGGATCATACCAATATCAGGGGGGATTCACGCACCGTGTGCACTATGTGCTTCGAATATTGTGTGTACTTTTTGTTTTATACAGTTGTCAGCCAGGCATCTAACTATGAAAAATTTACACTCCAAAAGACCCCGGGCTTCTGACAAAACAACCCACGCTCCGCCCCTGGTTGTATATCAGATTGCAGGATAGCCAAACCAGACAGTTCCTATAGCTCCTCTTCATCCTATACCAGTACTTGGTGAACCTTTTGAACGTGTCATTGTGGACTGTGTTGGTCCATTGCCCAAGACAAAGAATGGTAATCAGTTTTTACTGACTGCAATGTGCACTTCGACTCGTTTTCCAGAAGCTGTCCCACTCAGAAGAATAACTGCACCTTTGGTGATTAAAGTTTTGACAAAGTTTTTCACTACTTTTGGTGCACCGAAAGTAGTCCAGACAGACCAAGGAACTAACTTTCTGTCTAAACTTTTCAAGCACGTCATGCAGACTCTTGGGATTAAGCATGTTGTGTCAAGTGCATACCATCTTGAGTCTCAAGGAGCATTAGATCACTGGCATCAGACACTCAAGGCAACGTTGCAGAAATACTGCTTGGATACTGGAAAAGAGTGGGATGAGGGAGTACCCCTGATGGTGTTTGCCATACGCGAAGCTAAGCAAGAATCCCTTGGGTTTAGCCCAAATGAACTAGTGTTTGGTGATTCTGTTCGGGGACCTTTGAAGTTGTTGAAAGAACAGTTCTTGTCAACAGACCATGTGATGAAAACTAATGTTCTGGATTATGTTTCACAATTCAGAGAGCGCCTCCCTAAGTCCAGGTTGGCAGCTGCAGAAACCCTCTCCTCTGCTCAGGGGAAGATGAAGAGTTGGTATGATAAGAAAGCTGTTCCTCGATCTTTCAATCCAGGTGACAAGGTTTTGGTTTTTCTACCAACTGCTAGCTCTGCACTATCTGCCCGTTTCTGTGGACCATACCAGGTGGATAAGAAAGTAAATGACACTGACTATGTGATTAAAACACCAGACAGGAAGCGTAAAACACGCTTGCGCCATCTCAATATGCTCAAATCTTATCATTCTAGAGCTGATCCTCTCTGTGGTCCCGCAGATAAGTCTGTGCCATCTCCATCAGAGCAAATCTCATCTCCAGAAACTCTCTGTCATGTGACAGCTGTGTGCAGGCAGGAAAAGGACCCAAAGTGCAGACTCCGGAGACAGACGTGAACTCAAAAAATAGCTTTAATGCTGAACTCAAAGTAACAAACATTAACGCAGGCAGGAAAACCAAAACACACAGCATACTGTAAGTGAGAGTAGATAAGAGTAGATCACGACACTAGTGATCTGACGTTCTGTATCGAGGCTTCGAAGCTTGTGTCGAGTAATGGAGGGGGCGTTTCCGTGATGCACGTATCGAGGCTTGCTTCATTTATGGGACGAGCTGAAAATGATGACGTCCGAAGCCTCGCTTCCCGGCTGTACCACGTGACTGGTTCATGAAGTGGTTCGAACTTTGCCGCAAGATATGACAGCGATATAAACCCCTCAGACTTCATTCAAAATGTGGGTGTTTGATGGAGAGTTGTTAGTGAGAGTTTGGAGACAGTTTGGAGGTTTATGAGAGTGAGGAGAGAAAGTCAGGAGAGAATGGAGCCAGCTAAGAAGAGGAGGATGTCCTCCCCTGTGTGGGAACATTTTGATCTTATTCCTCCCAACAAGGTATGTAAATTTCTGCAGAAGATGTATTTTCATAATACTGATGGTACAATAAAACTTATGTTAAGCTGTCTGTACTTTTGTACAAGGTGAAGTGTTTGCTATGTGCCAGGGAGCTGGGATATAACAACAACACCTCATCCATGCTTAGGCACTACAGAGCTTTGCATGAGAATAGGGGGAACACTGATTGTGGAGCAAGACCAGGTGAGCCATCAAATGCCATGATAATATAGCATGCTGTAATGTTACTAAATTATATAATATTATACAATGCAATAAGTGACGTGTGTGATATTTATATTTGTGCTTTGTTGTTGTTGTCTTTCCTCAGGAAAACAATCTCCAATAGATGAAGACCAGGGGCCCGTTCTTCGTACCTCGCTAAGTAGGTTAGCCGGATTAGATTGTTGACGATTTCGCGTGATCCTGGATCAGTCGGTTCCCCGAAGCTCATCCGGGACTTGCTGTCATAGCAACAGAGCCGTAAGCGTAAACCTGCTGGGGAGCAGGTTTACTTTATGTAAACAGGATTAGATCGCGGCCACGCAGGTATGTCCGCTTCATTTATACGAAAGCAACAGCGATATTCCACCACTGTTTCACCATAAATAAATAACATCACTGTAACCAAAGATAATGCAGCACTTGATCCTTTTATTGATTTCACACAGATACATACAGGTCATTTCCTAAAAAAGGGAAATGTACTATTAACATTCTATTACATGTATGTGATTATTACAGATGTAATTCATATTTCAGAGTAGTAATTGCAAATCACTTCGTGTAATCAAGATGAGAGACCACGGCTATAAAAGCGAAGGTGGATTTGGGAAGTCTGTCGCAGCCATGTCCTGTCCGTATACGCGAGCCACCCATTGCGGAAGGTGCAAGATTGATAAGGAGAGTCCTCAGAATTCAGCGTATATTGCGGGACAGACAGGATCCTTTAGCTCAGCGCGACAGTGTGCTCATTGAGAGATATCGATATTCCCGTGAGGATATTATTCACTTAACCAACTTGTTGACGAGGGGGTGCAGGACCACCACCTGTCTTTTTTTTGCTCTGCCCTTTTCTTGGTTGCTGTTATGAACAAACAAACAGATTATTCCAGGGTCTCTTTCCAAGAGACGACAAGCAATATAAGTGATAAATATTACCATTCTGTAGAATATTCTTATATTCCACTTTTACTTGTTCCCATGTTCTAGTGGGTCCTGTTGTGGCTCTAATGTGAAAGGGGATATAATATAACAATATAATATAATGTAATATAATATTGGATAATATAGTGTAATATAATAAATCTATGAATAAATAATAAAGTGACTGAATAGTGGTATTGTCATGCGCTTTGGGTGCCTTGAAAAGCGCTATATAAACCCACTCGATTATTATTGTTATTATTGAATTACTTACGAGTTTAATTTGTCAGCAACTTCCTGCCAGCCCTCTCTCCTTGCTTTTGCAGCCTTTGCAGTGTTCCCTTGCGTTTTAATTAAACTCTGAAACTCCTGAAATCCCTCAATCAAGAGTTCTTGCTCTGCTGCCGGAAAATACCGAGCGCACCCCTTCGACATTTTCGCCGACCAATCAGCGGGTTGCCGATCAATGTTTCTACTATCGATGCGTAGCCCCTTTTACGACACCCAGTGATGTCACATTCCTGCGTCCAGCTGTAGTAATCGTCAACAGCAGGTGTGTTCGGGGAACCGGATTAGCGAGCTCACGGTTAGCGCGATGATTTGATCTTGGATGTGTCATTTGATCTTGGATGTAGTAAGCGACGTACGAAGAACGGGCCCCTGGTCAGCATGGTGATTGAGGACTCCCAGCCATTTAGCATTGTGGAGGACAAAGGATTTAAAAGATTTGTTAAATCATTAAATCCTAGCTATGTTCTCCCCACTAAAAAGGTCATACAAGTAGTGAAAATTTAGTTTTTACAGAATAAAATGTGAACAGGCAGGACTGAGGCTCAAAGCCTCAGTGTGTAGCTGTCCATACCTCAACGTTACAAAAGCACAACCACTGTCCACACCCCAGCCACACCTCACCTCACAGTAAATGATCATTTCCATTTTAAGCATTTCCAAATAATCATTTTCCATACTGCCAGTAAAAATATACACAGTATACTGCCATCACTACAATATATATGCTTTACACACTCCTTTTGTTGTTGACATTTACAGGCTGTGTGCAAAAGGCCACACTCTTCAAATTCATGCCAACTAATATTTTTACATCCAGTAGATGTCCTACTAGAGCAAATGAAGCTTTGCGCTGGGGTGAACCAATTGGATGAAATGCTTCATGAAGCTTCATCTGCCCATCACTACACAACACCAACAAACTGAAACACAGGGCTTAAATACATAGAGGAGCAATCAGGGAATGGGCAACAGGAGGAAGACACAGCTGGGGCAAATCAGGCCTAACGAGACAAAGGAAGCAATACCAGACGCATTTACATGAGACACGGACTTTCAAAGTAAAACAGGAAACATAACACAGACTGAACTTACAGACACAGACTCACGGGCAGGCAATACAACAGAGGGAACATAGACGTGGGACCAGGGCAGACACAGACACTGACTGGACACGGGGATATAGCAGACAGGGGAGACAGCAACTAAGGATTACACAGAGACATAAACCATAAGACAGAACTCTAACAAAGAAACCAAAGACTAGAAATGATAAATAATATAATAAACTCAAAAACCCTGGGTCAACGACCCAGGCATCCTAACACTCTCTTGTTGAACTCTTCCTCAGGACTGAGGTCGAGTTTAGATGAAGATGGGCTCAAACTTTGTGATGCCAGCTACCAGAATGCCAGAATGCTTAATTCTGAGGTACTGTCCCAGTTGTCTACATATCTTTCTCACTTGACCCATGAGCAACAGTTAGATATTGAAAGCCTTGTCAACATTCATTTAAAACTCTTTGGGGACTAGCCTTCACGTACTACTGTAATAGAGCACAACATTGATGTTGGGAATGCAGTGCCTATTAAGCAGCATGCTTACCGTGTGAATATGGCAAAAAGGGAAATGATAAACAAAGAAGCAGACTACCTTCTGAAGCATGGATTGGCTATCCCAAGCTATAGTCCATGGAGCTCTCTGTGCCTGGTTACGCCAAAATCAGATGGAACACCTCCCTTTTGCACAGATTTCCGCAAGTTAAATGCAGTAACAGTACCTGATTCTTTCCCACTGCCCCGTATTGAGGACTGTATTGACAGCGTCAGATCTGCTGCTTATGTGAGTAAGCTTGACCTTCTTAAAGTTTATTGGCAAGTTCCTTTTACAAAAAGAGCATCAGAAATCTCAGCTTTCGTAACACCTGATCACTTTTTACAATATACATGTGACCCGTGGTAGGTACCGTTTTCATGGATGCCTGGATGTTAAACTCAATTGTTACACCTGGTAGAGCAGAACGCTGATCATTTTATTAAAGATGAAAGACTTTAGACAGTTTTTCAACTCTCAGTAATGCCATAGTGATCGTTTGATATATGGACCTGCAGCGGAGTTTAGGCCCAGACACAGCTACTGACATCAGACTTAACAACCGGATTGTGTTAGCTGTGCAACCTGGGACTGGCTACTGATGTTGTCACCTTGTCGAGTGTATTTATTAAAGATTTGGTATCGGCTTTTGCACTTCCTCATAAGATATTTATTCTGATCTATAAACTCTTTGATCTTCATTTCCTCTGAGTCTGGGGAATCTTGAATTAAGACAACTGTAACAACAAAAAAACAAAAAACAAACAACCTTTATTTGTCACATACACAATTATACAGGGTACAACATGTATTGAAATGCTTTGTGTCCGAGCTGCATATTTAAACACTTTCTCTGAGAAATACTGGTTTATTTTCTCAGTGACAGCCTGCTGCTGCTGTTCTCCACTTTGAGCACAGTGAGAAAAGCATGAGACCCTGGTGTGCACTTAGTGATCCACCTCATTATTTCAGCCTTCAGCTCGTCCTCTGATCTACCTGGGCCAAAGGTTTCTTCCAGTTAAAAGGGAGGTTTTCCTTCCCACTGTTGCCAAAGTGCTTGCTCGTAGGGGTCATATGATTGTTGGGTTTTTCTCTGTATCTATTATTGTAGGGTCTACTGTACAATATAAAGCACCTTGAAGTGACTGTTGTTGTGATTTGGTGCCATATAAATAAAACTGAATTGAATTGAATTGAATTGAGTGTTAATCAGGGTAATCCTTCTTCCATGGAGAGATTTGGACTCTGTTTGGCATTCAGTGTTAACTATAAATGCATCTTCTCCAAACATGGTGTTTGCTAGGCTCCTTTTCCCAGCTTCACTGTCTCCCAGCAGGACAATCCTGTACATTTTTTCCACTGAAAGGAAGTGAAGACAGAAAATAATTGGAGATTATCTATCGGAATTTCAGGAGCGGGACCACGCCTCTAAAGACGCTCCTTCCGGTTGTCATCTATATAGGTTCCACCAGTTCTGCAAGCTGTTCTCATTTCATGCCCCACCCTCCCTCCCTCCTTGTTTTCAATTCTTTAATGTCTTCACTTCTATTTAGTGCATGGGGATCTGTCAGGGCCAGGAGCTGTCGCCAGTCCCCTGCGAGGCCTTCCCCAAACCACAGCTCAATTCATGTCCAAGCATTCACCTTTACCTACTAAAACGCAAACTTCAAGTGAGATGGACGCACCTGCTTGGCATCTGCTATCATGCCTCGCCGGCATAAAAAGCTGTTCTTGCCTGTGGTGGGTGTTGTTGTTGGTATGTTGAGCTGGCAGCGGGAGAGCTGCAGCTGTGTGTGTGTGTATACCAACCGTGAGCAAAGTGTAAATAAAAGTATGCTGAAAGCAGTAAAATGTCGTTAGGTCTGCTGTGGTTGTTTACAGTAATGTTTTACATTCACTTATGTAATAAAATTATTTGGAAAATGTACATGTAATCTACTAATTGAAATTACAGATTTTGTCATGAATGGTTTATGCACAGGGTTGAAGTCCTGATAGATCATTTAAGTCCAGCTGAGGCCTCGACTTTGACTATGACAGAACCTTGATTTTTTTTTCTTTTCCAGCTATTCATTTGTGCTTCATCTTCCTGTTGCATGACTCTGTTTCTATCAAATTTTAACTGTTGGACAGATGGTATCACAAACTTTACTCTCGAGTGCTTTGACATACAGAGGAGTTTACAGTCAACTCAATAACTGCTAAGTTAAAATTTCTCGTGCTTGCAAAAATAAGCCCAACTCTTCACCAATCCAACACTGTGTCGTGCTGTGAGGTGTTTAAGTTGTTCTGCTGGGTTTGGATTTTGTCAAACATTGCACACCTAACACCTCCACCTCATTCTTTTTTTATGTCCAAAGAACATTATTCCAGAGGTCTTGTGGGTTTTTTTTTTAGCTTCCATGTTCTTTTTAGAGAACAAACAAGCCATACCTTTTTTGTAATTAAACTCATAAATGGTAAATGACTCCTGTGGAGTCTAAGATTTAGAGCTTTGTTTTATTTATCTTTTTTATATTTAGTTTTGCACTTGTGAATAATAAGAGTTTCTGAAACTGATGGCTTTTGTCATTGACATTGTGCTGACACATTCTTGAATTCCACAGATCAACAAACTCTAAAACCTTAAGCATCTTTTTCATTCTTTCTTTTTCTTCCTCCTTCCTTGTTCTGAGTACTTCCTCTACCCAGAACTGGTTTGTGCCGAATGCTCAGAAAGAGGATGCTTTCACTTTTTTAATACAAAAAACCCAACAACAAATAACAAAGGAGGAACTGAAGCTGCCATCATTAAGTAAACTGAAGGTGGCTGTGATGGTAAATCATTGTATTAAAATTATTTTAGTTTGTGTATTTAATTTTGAGTATCTTAAAATAGGTTACTGTTTCTACCCTTTCACATAGAAAGAAAAAAGATGTGTGTACTGCCCCGACTATTAGGCCCAAAATGCACTGCACATCATTTTTGTGGCCTCTCATGGTCTTTACTGTGTGTGTCCTGCTAATACCATACCTTACTAATACCATACACATATTTTGTGTACAGTTCAAATGTATCAAACCATGCCATGTGTGAATGCTCCCTGGTTGGTGTGATTGTGCTGTCCTACACTTTGTTCGACCAAGAAATGATTGTCTTTCAGTGCTCAGCAGTGCCGTAGTTGTATTGTATGTGACACGACCTTTTGTATAGAAATATCACTTTAATTACTAAACAGTTTATCCAAAAGTCCTTGAATTAAAGTCGGAACTACGCACTTCAATTTCACATCATTTAAAATGTACTATAGTGGGAATACAAAGCAACATTAAGAAAAGAAAAAAAATCCTAACTGTAATTCATATGGAAGCAGTAAGGATATAGTTTTCTGCATTTTCACTTAGTTTTTATTAAATAAATAATTACGCATATGAAAGGACATAGAGAGAGAGCTGTGCAACATACTTTGTTTCAAAACAACACCCTGTGACATCACAATGACACCATAACTCTTCGCAAAATCTCACACTGCATGAATATATCTTAAAATCTGAAGCTTTTACAGCTCATAGAGGCCAAAGATTTCATGCTTTAAGGTAATAGTTCAAAGGTCAGACATCAGCATGTTGTAATAAAAACGTCATAGTTTTAGTGGGTTCTGAATCACCGGGTGCTACTTGTTTGTTTCTGTAAAACAGTACAAATATATAAAAAACCCAGTGGTTTGGATTATAAATAAGTGTAAAGTGTAAAGCAAGGCCAGCTTTGACTCATAAACCAAGTGCTCAGTCAGACTGAAGAACAGGAAGTTTAGTGCAGAGCTACACAGGCATGTTAATAAAATACAGGAAACCAGTACAGGGAGAAAAAGCAGAACTATGTAACACACACACACACACATCAGGTCAGCCCAGAAAAAGTTGTTTTGATCGAAACTATGTGTGACGTGTAAAGGACCAAAATAACACCTATATGATACACATTTTTGGCTTCTAATGCTAGAGATTTGCAACTGGCTTTGGGCTGTGCATGTCTCTATCTTCCGGAAGATGATTGAATAAATAATTATAAATATTTTAAATAACTGAGTCGTGTTCTCTTTATTCAGTAAAAGAATGACAAGAACCAGATTTATTATTTAGTGCCGAAAACCCAGGATTCTTTTACGGCTGAGAGGACAAATTCGGCTTAAGGTGAAATCGTAAAATGAAGCGAATGGAGAGCTGGCTCGACAATACAAATACAAATACAATACACAGCCTGTTAAAGCAAAGTGTGCAAATTGCATGAATTCTAAATTATCTGTTCGCCGAGTTAATGATCTTCACTATTAAATTGGCTCAGTAGTGGTAAAACTAAAGTCTGTTCAGTAGATTACTGGTGAATGTTTGTGTTGATTTTGGTTAATTTCTGAGAATAAAAGTAAAGCTTTGGGGTAACAATAATGAAACTTTGAGAATGACAGTAGTGAGTTAAAGGTAATATGGTATTTAATGGTGAAAGAGAAAAAAGAAGTTAATGTGTGTGTTAAGAAAAGACCGTAGAATAGGTAATTGGTTATTTCTTTGAGGGATTTAAGTCCCTATTGGTTATAAGGTTGGACCTACATCGATTAAAACCTTCTGTCAGAGTTTTGATTGTTTTTTAAATGAATTTAAATTACTTTAGAACAGAAGTTAGACTTCTAAGAAGTGCACAAGTTCACAGGTGGGAACTTCCTCCTTCTCACGGACACATGAGAAGATTTATCCCAGGTGGTGACTGGAAGGACTTGGGACCCTTCTTAATAACCAGTGATCGAAGAATCACTTTGCCGTCTAGGACGGTATATGCACTTTTTTGGCCAGCAAAGCTAGGCTTGGGCGTTGGACACTTCTAACAATAAAATAGGTTGTGTAGAAATCGGGCCAGTCACAGTTTGGAACTGATACGGGTTAATTGGTCAGAAAAAGGTTAGACCTTGGCATTGGACGCTTTTAAAGTTGTCAAAATTGTGTAGGAAAAGTCGAAAAGTCTGGTACCAGCAGATGTTTGTGTAAAAGTATGTCTTCACATTTGGTGTCTTTTGTTATATGTATAAATGTGCGAATATATAGTGAAGTGTAAAATTCTCTTTGGGGTGTACAGTCAGAAGTAGATATTGTTTTGAAAGTGTGACAGAGAATGGTGTGATGTGTGTGAGAAGAGCTACTAAACACCTGAGTGAATTGTGCTAAATTGGTGCTCAAAGTATTGTGTGAATTGTGCTGCAGAGCTGAGCTAAGAGAATTGTGACGTGTGTTGAAAAACTGTTAATTGTGCTGAGGATGTGTGCCAAAGGAATTCTGCTAATCATGCTGAGGACTTCGATGTGAAGGATTTCTTTTTTGGTAATGCTTGCAAGTTTAAAAACCTTAGTATCTACCTGTGCGAACCTGTTCAGTTTGTGTGCGTGTCCGAGGGTGCATGTTTTTATGTTAAAAGTAAGTAAAATTACAGAGGGTACAGTATATATATATAGTGTGTGTGTGTGTGTGTGTGTGTGTGTGTGTGTGTGCGTGTGTGTGTGTGTGTGTGTGTGTGCGCGTGTGTGTGTGTGTAAGAAGCACTCGGTGAGTGTGTGTGTCTGTGACAGGAAGTGAAATGTTTGCAGGCAGTTTGATGGAAATTGCCTGGTGTGTGTGCAACGTGAGATTGAGAAAGACGCCTTAAAATCTAGGTATAAGAATTAGAGAAATGAAAGGAAATGAGATTAAATAAATGTCTTAGTGCATTAATACAGGTGCCCATGGACTTGGCTCAACCTCCTGGATGAGTACAGTGGCAAAATGTTAGATTAACTTAATTGGGACGACAAACAGGCCATGTTTTGGCTGAAAATTTCACAGCTTCACCTTTCATCCTGTCTTTATCCTGAGAAGAAGCTGTGAGGACGGTCAATCTCTTCCTGAAGACAGAAGACAGGCAGAGCAACACTGTGGACTTCAAGAATTAACAGCAGGCAAAAGACAGCAGGACTGACCTAAAACTCTGAAGGTTCCAGGAGCATGTATAAATACCATGGTGGGAAACATGCGCTCTGATCACCAGCTGGGAAGTGTACCAGTGACATCATTGTGTGGATGGACTTGATGGGACTGTCTGAGTTTCAGATTTGCCATGCAAAGTCAAACAGCAAAATAAGAGACTGAAAATAAGAAGAGAATGAACAGAGAAGAAGAAACAGCTGATTTGGGCCTGTGCTTGCAGGAGATTCGGGAGCACACACAGGCAACTGTGAGAAGAGTAGATGAGGACAGGGGAGAGGTGAAGGCTGGACGTGTTAAGGTGAGAGCATATGAAAATTGGGTTTAAAATTGAGGCTGAACTTGTGGAGGTTTAGAAATGTCCAGAGCATCGCAATAGAAAGGTAAATAAAATAAATTAAGAAATTAAGAAATAAATAGACTAAATTACATAAATGAATAGAAAATATACATACACAAGTAGAAATACGTGAAATTATTTTTGGAGAGAATGAGGAGCGAGACAGTTTGAATCCACAGCTCAGCACAAATATGCATAAATTAATCTGAATACAAACCCATACATGCAATGAAGACCAGCTTACACTCATGAATGTTAATATATTACATAAATGCTAAATGGTGTAGTTTTAATAGACATTTGCTATCAGATGCTGAGGTTATCCATTGCTGAGGAATAACTCGAGAATCTGCACGACAACTGGGGGCTTTTGTGAAAAGGAAAATATAGGGGTGTTACCAAACGATGATCAGATAATAAATTTAATTCAAAGTTGTAAATTGGAAGTGGTCGTGTGCTGATTGAGCAAAAGAAGTTATTACTGTAAGAAGAAAAATAATAATTATTATTTTTTTGGTAATGTTTTGAATATGCATTTCTGTTGTTGTTGAGATATGACTTAATATGCAAATTAGTTGAATGAGTGGAGACAAAACAAAACAAACAAACAAACAAAAAAAACCGAGTTCCTGTTTGAATGTATGAGTGAAGCTTGCACTGAGAGAAACATATCCCTGACTGTGTGAGAAGAATTGCTTGGTAAAATATATGATAGCATGGTACAGGATAATTAATAAAATAATAATTTGTCCTTTCTCAAGACAAGCATCCAGCTTGGGTTGCTGCAACTTACAGATTTATAGATAATAATCTTAAAACTTCATCCAATTGTCTTTTTCAGTTATTTAAAATATACATTTTCAAAATGCAGGTGTAAATATTTCTGTTGGGTTCTAGGGTTAACTTACCGAGCATTTTTGCAGTGAATGAGCAAGAAGCGGAGCTTGACAAACATTGTGTGTCTTGTTGCATTTAAACCCAGTAGACATTCCCAGGTTACTTTCACTTGCTATTGGAAATATGTTCATATTGGAGGTGGGGATAGCTGGGGGTTTCCCATTATTTGGAAACAAATTGTTCCATGCATTTTGTTTCGTCTTTTACACAGAATACATTAAATTAAATTAAATAATTATAACCCAGTCTGTTTTTTTGTTCAGATTGAAGCTTTACTTTTTTCCTTTCTAGTTACTGGAACATTGCTGGTAATCTTCCACTTCCAAGGTTGTAATTATTTAAACTTTTAAATTTTAGGCGTTTCATTTTCAGTGATTGAAAACCAACATATAATTGGAGGCCGCATTAAAAAATTGTGGATATCAATACTTTAAATTGTTTAGAATGTATTATTTCCGTGTGCTAGCTCGTGTTTTTCCTTTACTTTTTTGAGTGATTTACAATTTGTAAGTGTTATTAAAACTATTTACTGTTTAGACTTGGTTTATTTGTATGTATTTAGAGCTGTGTTTGAATACAGGAGGCAAAAGTTGTAGTTGATGGAGATATGGCCAGTCAATCAAGTCGATCAATAACCTATTGAAGTGCAGACTTTCAGCTGCAAGTATCTCAAACTCTATAATCTGATAACTGACTTATGTCTGTAACTAATTTCCTGATGACCTGTTCCTGTGTAATTCTTCTCTGTGTTGTTTGTTTGCTTGGGTTTTTTTAAGTGTTCCTTCTTTCTTGTTTTGAGTACTTCCTCCGCATGGAACTGGCTGCTCCAGTATGCTTCAGAAGAGAGCATATCTTTCAGTTACAACGGTGAGTGCAGAAAGGGTTTATTTTAAAACCCTTAAATTAAAACTCGCATTTTTCTTATTTGATTTGGAATCAACTGTGTGATATATAGAGGTTAAAGGGCAAAAAAATGTGTCTTTGGCCAATATATTATAGACTTAACTGTGTCTCACATATCCCTTCCATGTCTTCAGTAGCTCCAACACCTGCTAGTTGGTCCTGCATTTATTCTCTTTTCAACATAAGTAAGCAGTGGAATGACTTATTTAAGAACAATGAGAAAAGAACGGCTTGATATTTGACATTCTGTTGTTTTATAATTGAAAACATGGGTCTCTGACTGATTTCCAAATATGGTGTAGGCCAGAATGATTTGAGCCTATAAAGTTTATTTTTTACCAAGAGGTAAAAAATAAACTTTCTTAATGTCTTTGTTAGTTCTTAGGTTTTGGTTCTATGTTCCCACAGTTATGTGTCAGTATCCGGTCTGAGTTCTGTCAATGTATGTTTCCTGTTTTACTTTGAATGGTCTTGTCTCATGTTAGTGTATTCTGTTTTACGTCCTTGTCTTGTCATGCCCAGTTACTCCTAGCTGTGCTCTCCCTCTGTGTATTTAAGCCTTGCGTTTGCCTCTGTTATTTGCTGGTTCATCTGCATGTCATCCCCTGTATTTCTGCCGTGTGTCTCTCCATGTTTTCAGCTTCAACTTCTCAGGTTTTCAGGTTTCTAGTCACAGGATTTTTGTACCTTATATTATTATTTTGTAGCTGTTCCCAGTTTAGGTTTTGTTAGTGTAATTCACTGCCATGCTCTGCTTTGGTTTGTATTTTGTTTTCCTTTATTAATAAACTTTCGTCAGAGCTGTCATCAGCGTTTCCGTTTGGATCCACATCCTACATCTCCTGACGATCTGCCTCTCAGATCGTGACACAATCAGGTATCCTTTTTATTCAACAACTCTCAAACACGTCTCCTGAATAAACCCAGCCGATTCTTCTATGATGAATCAAACTCCTCCACATTTGATGTTCTTTTGGGATAAACCTTAGTCTTCAGGTCACCCCACAAAATCAAAGCGATTCCAGACAGGGCTTTGTGCAAATACAATAAAGCTTTCAAATCTGAAATAAACATTTTGGCAAATTTCTTTTTCTATTTGCCCAAACTCAGACTGTCCTGTGATGCTTTTTTCCCCCCAATTCAATTCAAGTTTATTTCTATAGTACCAAATCACAACAACAGTTGCTTTAAGTTAGACATTGCATTTTAGAGTTCAGTTTAAAATCTAACAGTCTAACAAATGTAAATATATACTTTTTAATATTTGTTAATATAATTGTACCTGTTGGGGCTCTAAAAATAATTTACCACTATTACTGCACCCTTGTTTCCGAAACTGCATTTGCAGTATCCAATACCAATGTTTAAAAGATGTATTTGCTCTATTTACCCATATATGACAAGTAAGTGAATATAAGGCTAAGGTGTTACTAAAAGAAAGAAAAACAATTTGAAAAGAGAAATATGTTTCATTCTTTTATTGTTGAGTAATGCATCATAGAATGTTTCAGCTTAAGTAAAAAATCAAACATTATATTGCAAAATAGCTTACATTATAAGGTGTCCACAAATTCCAAATTTCTTCATTATATTGAAAAATGTAAATACATAAAGTAGAAAATAAATAAAAGAATAGTAATGTAAGTACAAAACGGATGAAGATCCCAAATTGAATGCACTATTACATTTGTGAATGTTAAGGGAACATAGGACACATATACAGTGAACTGCACTTAACTGCGTTAAAACAATTAAAATGCAAACAATCCTACAAGAATCTTTTTATGAGTCAAAAATGTTAGTTTTTCAAGACAAGGAGGAGAGAAAGTAAGAAGAGAAGCATTCAAATCATAAAAACCTTTAAGATCTATCATTGCTATATTGCATGTTCTGTATTATTAAATCATTTATAATACCACTGGTAAACTGGGAACAGGACCCCCCCCCCCCCTCCACACACACGCATACACTCACACACACACACACACTAACTAGTGTCAGAATTTCATTACAAGATAATAATAATAAAAAAATTTATAATAAAAATAATAATAACACAAATCCCTAACTGTAATAAGAAAAGAGTCACTGTAATTGGCACTTTGAGCAAAAGCCTTGATAGAAGCAATGCGTAAAGTCAGTAAGTCAAAAGTATTATTTGATGACTGTGACACAGGTCTTGCAAAAGTTGACATACTTTCGGTCCCCACTAAATTACTTTGCATATATTTTGTGTTACCAGTTTGCAGACTTTGCTCACTGTTTGAATTAACCATGTTCCTGCCTAATGTTTTTTTAAGAACTAACTGAAATGCTGCCCTACCTGATAATATTGTTCCTCTGAACCCTAAAAGGAATCACAGAAAAGCACCCACCATGCTGCATAATCCACCACCTATTCTTTCTATTACGTTGCTTATTTCTGGATAAACATTATGATACTTTGGTTCAACTGTAATTACCCAGTTAAATATTATTGATAATTTTTTTAAATGCCCATGCTGCTATGCAACCTCCGAACCTGAAGCTGCCCATTCTGCTTATTTGTTTTTTTTTGTTGTTGCCTTATCTATTGTAATGTGGTTGTTATGTGCTTTAAAAATGCTCAGCCACTGCTACTATGATGAATAAGGCAATTGATCAGTGTTAGCGTTCCTGCAATAAATGCTGCTCAAACCCCTAAGCCTCCTTCTGACCCTGAAAGAAACACAAGTGGAGACCCCACCTTTCTGCGTAGTTCGCCATGGACCTAGTGTGGTACTTATCTTACTTTTTGGAATATCAAGATTCTTTTTTGTTATACTCCAATGACTACGACTGTTATTAGTGATACTATCAGTTCTACTGCTACTATTACTCCACACTTTGATGTTGTTCCCACGAACTCTTACAACAAGCCAAAGAGAGTGCCGTCCACGCTTTCTATGACTACGCATTCTACAAATTGGCTTATTTGCTGAATTACGCATATGAGTACTACCTAAAATGTTTTTAAGTGTTCTTATCTGTTTTATTGTTAATGCTAGTCGATCCCATAACATAGTTACTATAGAGGTGGAAACCAAGCCTAAAAGGGCACTCATGATACTCTTTAAAACATTCAGCAACAATTCTCTTACTTTCCTTGACTTCTTTATTACCCGTGCTCCTGGCCCTGTTGCTCCAAAAATTAAGGGACTGTGAAATCTTCTTATCAGTCTAAATATGAATGCTACTACACGTCTAAATGTTGCGCCGGTTAACCCTGAAACTGAGCCCAATAGAGCTCCCGCCATGCTCACCAATCTAGCTCCTGCCCATTGTGTCAGGTTATGTACTTTTTGGATCACAAATTCTCTTGCCAGTGCTGCTCCAATGTCTAACCTTACTTTCAGTTGTGTTATCAATGCTACTGTGTGTTGAATTACAATGCATGCTCTTTGCGACACACACTCTCCTACTGTTATTGCTTTTTGCTTTACCCATGGCCCTGCCTGAGTGGCTCCAATCTCTAATTTTCTTTGAAGTGTTAACATCAGTTCAGCTGTGAGAGTTGCACCACCCTGTAAAATGGTCATTCCTAACTGCAAAAAGAAGCCAAATGGATTAGCCACCATACTCCCTAATCCAGCAGCAACCAAATGTTTTATGTTGCTTGCCTTTTGGAATGCCCATGCTGCTGCCCCTCTTATTCCAATGCCGTATGCTGTCTTCGCTGCTCTTATCAGTCCATCTTTGAGTCTTGCTCCAAGCCCTAATATTCTTCCTTGTAACTGCAAAATGGAGCCAAACAAACCACTCACCATGCTTCCAAATCCAGCTCTTAACAATTGTGCTCCTTTGCTTGCTTTTTCAGTGACCTATTCCAGTAAGTCTTTTAACTTTTGAATTACCCCTGCTCCTGCCCCAGTGGCATCAGTAAATAATGTCGTTTTAAATGCTGTTATTAAGGCTACTGCAAGTGCTGCTCCAATCCCAAATACTTGTCCAATTAACCCGAGGAACAAGCCAAATGGACCACCCCTCATGCTCTCTACACCATTACGTACCCATTCTGTGACTTGGCTTACTCTTTGGATTACCCGTGCTCCTGGCCCTGTTGCTCCAAAGTTTAATGACGCTTTAACTGCTGATATCAGTCTAAATGTGAATGCTACTACACGTCTAAATGTTGCGCCGGTTAACCCTGAAACTGAGCCCAATAGAGCACCCGCCATGCTCACCAATCTAGCTCCTGCCCATTGTTTCAGGTTGTGTACTTTTTGGATCACAAATTCTCTTGCCAGTGCTGCTTCAATGTCTAACCTTACGTTCAGTTGTGTTATCAATGCTACTGTGTGTTGAATTACAATGCATGCTCTTTGCGACACACACTCTCCTACTGTTATTGCTTTTTGCTTTACCCATGGCCCTGCCTGAGTGGCTCCAATCTCTAATTTTCTTTGAAGTGTTAACATCAGTTCAGCTGTGAGAGTTGCACCACCCTGTAAAATGGTCATTCCTAACTGCAAAAAGAAGCCAAATGGATTAGCCACCATACTCCCTAATCCAGCAGCAACCAAATGTTTTATGTTGCTTGCCTTTTGGAATGCCCATGCTGCTGCCCCTCTTATTCCAATGCCGTATGCTGTCTTCGCTGCTCTTATCAGTCCATCTTTGAGTCTTGCTCCAAGCCCTAATATTCTTCCTTGTAACTGCAAAATGGAGCCAAACAAACCACTCACCATGCTTCCAAATCCAGCTCTTAACAATTGTGCTCCTTTGCTTGCTTTTTCAGTGACCCATTCCAGTAAGTCTTTTAACTTTTGAATTACCCCTGCTCCTGCCCCAGTGGCATCAGTAAATAATGTCGTTTTAAATGCTGTTATTAAGGCTACTGCAAGTGCTGCTCCAATCCCAAATACTTGTCCAATTAACCCGAGGAACAAGCCAAATGGACCACCCCTCATGCTCTCTACACCATTACGTACCCATTCTGCGACTTGGCTTACTCTTTGGATTACCCGTGCTCCTGGCCCTGTTGCTCCAAAGTTTAATGACGCTTTAACTGCTGATATCAGTCTAAATGTGAATGCTACTACACGTCTAAATGTTGCGCCGGTTAACCCTGAAACTGAGCCCAATAGAGCACCCGCCATGCTCACCAATCTAGCTCCTGCCCATTGTTTCAGGTTGTGTACTTTTTGGATCACAAATTCTCTTGCCAGTGCTGCTTCAATGTCTAACCTTACGTTCAGTTGTGTTATCAATGCTACTGTGTGTTGAATTACAATGCATGCTCTTTGCGACACACACTCTCCTACTGTTATTGCTTTTTGCTTTACCCATGGCCCTGCCTGAGTGGCTCCAATCTCTAATTTTCTTTGAAGTGTTAACATCAGTTCAGCTGTGAGAGTTGCACCACCCTGTAAAATGGTCATTCCTAACTGCAAAAAGAAGCCAAATGGATTAGCCACCATACTCCCTAATCCAGCAGCAACCAAATGTTTTATGTTGCTTGCCTTTTGGATTGCCCATGCTGCTGCCCCTCTTATTCCAATGCCGTATGCTGTCTTCGCTGCTCTTATCAGTCCATCTTTGAGTCTTGCTCCAAGCCCTAATATTCTTCCTTGTAACTGCAAAATGGAGCCAAACAAACCACTCACCATGCTTCCAAATCCAGCTCTTAACAATTGTGCTCCTTTGCTTGCTTTTTCAGTGACCCATTCCAGTAAGTCTTTTAACTTTTGAATTACCCCTGCTCCTGCCCCAGTGGCATCAGTAAATAATGTTGTTTTAAATGCTGTTATTAAGGCTACTGCAAGTGCTGCTCCAATCCCAAATACTTGTCCAATTAACCCGAGGAACAAGCCAAATGGACCACCCCTCATGCTCTCTACACCATTACGTACCCATTCTGCGACTTGGCTTACTCTTTGGATTACCCGTGCTCCTGGCCCTGTTGCTCCAAAGTTTAATGACGCTTTAACTGCTGATATCAGTCTAAATGTGAATGCTACTACACATCTAAATGTTGCGCCAGTTAACCCTGAAACTGAGCCAAATAGAGCACCCGCCATGCTCTCCAATCTAGCTCCTGCCCATTGCATCAGGTTGTGTACTTTTTGGATGACAAATGCTCTTGCCAGTGCTGCTCCAATGTCTAACATTACTTTCAGTTGTGTTATCAATGCTACTGTGTGTTGAATTACAATGCATGCTCTTTGCGACACACACTCTCCTACTGTTATTGCTTTTTGCTTTACCCATGGCCCTGCCTGAGTGGCTCCAATCTCTAATTTTCTTTGAAGTGTTAACATCAGTTCAGCTGTGAGAGTTGCACCACCCTGTAAAATGGTCATTCCTAACTGCAAAAAGAAGCCAAATGGATTAGCCACCATACTCCCTAATCCAGCAGCAACCAAATGTTTTATGTTGCTTGCCTTTTGGATTCCCCATGCTGCTGCCCCTCTTACTCCAATGCCGTATGCTGTCTTCGCTGCTCTTATCAGTCCATCTTTGAGTCTTGCTCCAAGCCCTAATATCCTTCCTTGTAACTGCAAAATGGAGCCAAACAAACCACTCACCATGCTTCCAAATCCAGCTCTTAACAATTGTGCTCCTTTGCTTGATTTTTCAGTCACCCATTCCAGTAAGTCTTTTAACTTTTGAATTACCCCTGCTCCTGCCCCAGTGGCATCAGTAAATAATGTCGTTTTAAATGCTGTCATTAAGGCTACTGCAAGTGCTGCTCCAATCCCAAATACTTGTCCAATTAACCCGAGGAACAAGCCAAATGGACCACCCCTCATGCTCTCTACACCATTACGTACCCATTCTGTGACTTGGCTTACTCTTTGGATTACCCGTGCTCCTGGCCCTGTTGCTCCAAAGTTTAATGACGCTTTAACTGCTGATATCAGTCTAAATGTGAATGCTACTACACGTCTAAATGTTGCGCCGGTTAACCCTGAAACTGAGCCCAATAGGCCACCCGCCATGCTCACCAATCTAGCTCCTGCCCATTGTTTCAGGTTGTGTACTTTTTGGATCACAAATGCTCTTGCTGATGCTGCTCCAATGTCTAACATTACTTTCAGTTGTGTTATCAATGCTACTGTGTGTTGAATTACAATGCATGCTCTTTGCGACACACACTCTCCTACTGTTATTGCTTTTTGCTTTACCCATGGCCCTGCCTGAGTGGCTCCAATCTCTAATTTTCTTTGAAGTGTTAACATCAGTTCAGCTGTGAGAGTTGCACCACCCTGTAAAATGGTCATTCCTAACTGCAAAAAGAAGCCAAATGGATTAGCCACCATACTCCCTAATCCAGCAGCAACCAAATGTTTTATGTTGCTTGCCTTTTGGATTGCCCATGCTGCTGCCCCTCTTACTCCAATGCAGTATGCTGTCTTCGCTGCTCTTATCAGTCCATCTTTGAGTCTTGCTCCAAGCCCTAATATCCTTCCTTTTAACTGCAAAATGGAGCCAAACAAACCACTCATGCTTCCAAATCCAGCTCTTAACAATTGTGCTCCTTTGCTTGCTTTTTCAGTCACCCATTCCAGTAAGTCTTTTAACTTTTGAATTACCCCTGCTCCTGCCCCAGTGGCATCAGTAAATAATGTCGTTTTAAATTCTGTCATTAAGGCTACTGCAAGTGCTGCTCCAATCCCAAATACTTGTCCAATTAACCCGAGGAACAAGCCAAATGGACCACCCCTCATGCTCTCTACACCATTACGTACCCATTCTGCGACTTGGCTTACTCTTTGGATTACCCGTGCTCCTGGCCCTGTTGCTCCAAAGTTTAATGACGCTTTAACTGCTGATATCAGTCTAAATGTGAATGCTACTACACATCTAAATGTTGCGCCAGTTAACCCTGAAACTGAGCCAAATAGAGCACCCGCCATGCTCTCCAATCTAGCTCCTGCCCATTGCATCAGGTTGTGTACTTTTTGGATGACAAATGCTCTTGCCAGTGCTGCTCCAATGTCTAACATTACTTTCAGTTGTGTTATCAATGTTACTGTGTGTTGAATTACAATGCATGCTCTTTGCGACACACACTCTCCTACTGTTATTGCTTTTTGCTTTACCCATGGCCCTGCCTGAGTGGCTCCAATCTCTAATTTTCTTTGAAGTGTTAACATCAGTTCAGCTGTGAGAGTTGCACCACCCTGTAAAATGGTCATTCCTAACTGCAAAAAGAAGCCAAATGGATTAGCCACCATACTCCCTAATCCAGCAGCAACCAAATGTTTTATGTTGCTTGCCTTTTGGATTGCCCATGCTGCTGCCCCTCTTACTCCAATGCCGTATGCTGTCTTCGCTGCTCTTATCAGTCCATCTTTGAGTCTTGCTCCAAGCCCTAATATCCTTCCTTGTAACTGCAAAATGGAGCCAAACAAACCACTCATGCTTCCAAATCCAGCTCTTAACAATTGTGCTCCTTTGCTTGCTTTTTCAGTCACCCATTCCAGTAAGTCTTTTAACTTTTGAATTACCCACGCTCCTGGCCCTTCTCTTCCAACATGTAATGCTGTTTTCATTGCTCTTTTCAGTCCTACTGTGAGTATTGCTCCACCACCTAATAATGTTCCTATAAGGAAGCCAAAATTTGCATTCACCATCTTGACTAGTCCACCACCAGCACTTTCTCCCCCTTTGCTTAACTTTTGCAAAACCTGTTGTACTACCTTGCTTATTATTTGCATTACCCACTTGTTTATTTCTTTCATTATCAATGTCCCTGCCCCTATTGCTTCTATGGCTAATGCTGCTTTAAAGGCTGTTATTAATCTTATTTTGAATGCCACTACACTCATAAATCCTGTTCTTGTTAGCCAAAAAAAGATTGCAAATAGAGCACACATCATGCTCCCTAATCCACCGCTTACCCCTGGTTTAGTTTTTGTTTTTGTCTCTGTAATTTCTATTTGTCCTTCTCCTTTTCTTGCAACTTCTTTCATCCTTTCCTTTTCCATTGATGGTTTGTGTTCATCTAGCTCTTTTGTAATTTCTTCCGTTTTTCTTTCTTTTTCTTCATTTTCTCCTTCGTCTTTATCTTTTGCAGTGCTTCCTTCTTTCGCTTCATTTGTTGTTCCTGGGGTTAAAACCACAACAACTGGCCCAAAGAAGGCATTTGCCACTGATTCTGCGGCATGACCTTTAAATTTGATCAATCCATTATTATAGACACTGTGGCTAGACTTTTTGCAGGAATTTTCTTGTGGTAACATCTTACTGGTGTAACACTTTCCTTTATTTTCTTTAACTATCTGATCCACTGTGTTTAGGAGTGCCTCCACCTGGGACTGGTCTCTAAAAGATTTTCCCAATTTGCTATACTTGTTATCAATGAAATAGTATCGACCCTTGATTTTCATGACCAAATCACTCAAACATTTATTCTGAGCCATCAACTTCTGAGTCTTCATTCCTTCTGGGAGAGTGTCTTCCTGAGTAAAGACAACTGTAGCATATTTAAAAACTTCCTCTGAGAAATATTGGCTTATTTTCTCAATGACAGCCTGCTGCTGCTCTGTGGATTTCTCCACTTTGAGCACAATGAGAAAAGCATGAGGCCCTGGAATGCATTCACTGACAGACTTCAATATTTCAAGCTTACGCTTCTCCTCTGAACCACATGGGGCATAGAAATCAGGAGTGTTGACCAAGGTTATCCGTCTTCCATGGAGAGATTTGGACTCAGTTTGACATTCCGTATTGTCAACCTTGAACAGTTCTTCTCCAAATATGGTGTTTGCTAGACTGTTTTTCCCAGCTTTAGTGGCTCCCAGAAGCACAATCCTGTACAATTTTTGCACTGTAAGGAAATAAAGACAGAAAATGAATAATGTTTGTTTAATGCTGTTCTGGTACTGAGTCTGACGAATGTATTAAGCATTAGTAAGGTAGTATTGAAGGATAACTGAAGGGTAGTATGTAACTTATATATACCAATATAAACGTTTATTCTTATATTATTATGTTTGCATAATAAAAAATATATTTATATGTTCTGTATGTCCCTGTGCTTTTTCTGTATCATTTTTCGTTGTAAAGATAGCTACAATCTTGATCATTAAATATATAAATTTGCTTTTAAATACTTTGTTAATGTCACAGTGGAAATTTGTATTTATCTTGTGTATTAGTTTTATTCTGATTTTTAGTGTTTATTTATGAGGGTAGTTTTATTTGCATGGTTTTATTCTGTTTTTATTGCATGGTTTTATTCTGTTTTTATTGCATGGTTTTTAGTGTTTTATTTGGCATGGTTTTAATCCATTGTGGACTGGCTGCACATGGGACAAATTAGCTGATAGGGATCACCTGCTGAGGCATGGGTGTGTCCAGAGGTGGTCTATCAGCGGTGTAAAGACCTTTTAAAAGCAGGCTAGCTGAGCACTGGAGGAGAGAGGCCCCAGACTGGAAGAGGAATGCTAGACGGCCAGGTGAAAAAAAAGGGACCCCGGCCAGCGTGACACAGCGACCCAGTTCCAACAGTGAGAAGGGCGACAGTGGGAGACGCTGTGTAGCCCGACGTCCCGGGGCTAGCGATTTTTCCCATCGGGCTACCAAAATCTATCTCTGCCCTGCCCGTCCGGCTATCGTAGGAAGGAAAAATATATGTCAATGCTTTTGCATTCTTTCGGAAATGTAGCTGGGTAATTATGTCATTGGCATCGATGAGCCACTGTCAATATGTGACATATTGAAATCGCGTTTGAATTTGCGCTTGTTTTTTGCTTTCACTTTGCAATCATGCGAACTGTGTATAGAGAGCGACAGCACTGATCTGTGAGTGATGATAATTTGTGCACCAATTCCTCTGACATCGTCTTATTAATCGTTAGCTTACTACGCAAACATGACAAGTGAAATCTCCCGCAGCAAGCTTAAACATGTGAGAGGTTGATCGCGCAGAGAATCGCTGAGCTTATGTGAGTGCGTGTGTAAAAGCAGCAGGATATATATATTTTAGTTCTGCTGAGCCAAATAAGACAGGTCAGGGTGAAGAAGTGACAGCCAAAGAAAAGCTTACCACAAAACGGAGAAGTTATGACAAATCAGACTATAAGGCAAAAAGAAAGTGCAGCTTCATGGTTTCATGGACAAAAGAATTTCTGTGGCTGCAATATGACGAGCTAAATAACCAGGGCTGCACATAAGTGGTCCGCAGGTGCGCATTCGCTGTCAAAATAAAAAACACGCACAAGGGTTAGGGTTAAATTTAAAAACTGTACTTTTGAGTTAAAATATATATTTCTAATTTTAATAAATGACAAATTAAAAAGGCATGAACATTTTATTTTGTATCGAAAAAATATCGAACCGTGACACCAAAGTATCGAACCGAACCGAACCGTGAATTTTGTGTATCGTTGCACCCCTAATATATATATATATATATATATATATATATATATATATATATATATATATATATATATATATATATATATATATACTGAGGGGATTGAACTACCAGAAGGCAACATTGCAGACATAGAGGACAGTTACAAGTACCTGGGGATCCCGCAGGCAAATGGGAACCATGAAGAGGCCGCTAGAAAGGCTGCAACCACCAAGTACCTGCAGAGGGTCAGGCAAGTCCTGAGGAGTCAGCTGAATGGTAAGAACAAGATCCGGGCCATCAACACATACGCCCTGCCCGTGATCAGGTACCCTGCTGGGGTAATAAGCTGGCCAAAGGAGGAGATAGAAGCCACTGACATAAAGACAAGAAAGCTCCTGACCATGCATGGAGGGTTTCACCCCAAGTCCAGCACCCTGAGGCTGTACGCTAAGCGGAAGGAAGGGGGCCGGGGACTGGTGAGTGTCAGCACCACAGTCCAGGATGAGACAAGGAACATCCAAGAATACATTGGGAAGATGGCCCCAACTGACCGAGTGCTCAGTGAATACCTCAGGCAGCAGAAACCCAAGAAAGAGGAGGGAGACGAGGAACCATCATGGAAGGACAGGCCCCTGCACGGTATGTACCACCGGCAGATAGAGGAGGTGGCTGATATCCAGAAATCCTACCAGTGGCTGGACAAAGCTGGACTGAAAGACAGCACAGAGGCACTAATCATGGCAGCACAAGAACAAGCTCTGAGTACAAGATCCATAGAGGCTGGGGTCTATCACACCAGGCAAGACCCCAGGTGCAGGCTGTGTAAAGATGCCCCAGAGACTATCCAGCACATAACAGCAGGGTGCAAGATGCTAGCAGGCAAGGCATACATGGAACGCCATAACCAAGTGGCCGGCATAGTGTACAGGAACATCTGTGCCGAGTATAACCTAGAAGTCCCGAGGTCAAAATGGGAGATGCCCCCAAGGGTGGTGGAGAATGACCGAGCTAAGATCCTGTGGGACTTCCAGATACAGACGGACAAAATGGTGGTGGCTAACCAACCGGACATAGTGGTGGTAGACAAACAGAAGAAGACGGCCGTAGTGATCGATGTAGCGGTTCCCAATGACAGCAATATCAGGAAGAAGGAACACGAGAAGCTGGAGAAATACCAAGGGCTCAGAGAAGAGCTCGAGAGGATGTGGAGGGTGAAGGTAACGGTGGTCCCCGTGGTAATCGGAGCACTAGGTGCGGTGACTCCCAAGCTAGGCGAGTGGCTCCAGCAGATCCCGGGAACAACATCGGAGATCTCTGTCCAGAAGAGCGCAGTCCTGGGAACAGCTAAGATACTGCGCAGGACCCTCAAGCTCCCAGGCCTCTGGTAGAGGACCCGAGCTTGAAGGATAAACCGCCCGCAGGGGCGTGCTGGGTGTTTTTTATATATATATATATATATATATATATATATATATATATATATATATATATATATATATATATGTATGTATGTATGTATGTATATATATGTATGTATATATATGTATGTATGTATGTATGTATATATATATACACATATATGTATATATATATATATACACATATATGTATATATATATATATATATATATATATATATATATATATGTATGTATGTATGTATGTATATATATGTATGTATATATATGTATGTATGTATGTATGTATATATATGTATGTATGTATATATGTATATATACATATGTATATATATACTTATATGTGTGTGTGTGTATATATATATATATAAAAAAAAAAAAAAAACACACCCAGCACGCCCCTGCGGGCGGTTTATCCTTCAAGCTCGGGTCCTCTACCAGAGGCCTGGGAGCTTGAGGGTCCTGCGCAGTATCTTAGCTGTTCCCAGGACTGCGCTCTTCTGGACAGAGATCTCCGATGTTGTTCCCGGGATCTGCTGGAGCCACTCGCCTAGCTTGGGAGTCACCGCACCTAGTGCTCCGATTACCACGGGGACCACCGTTACCTTCACCCTCCACATCCTCTCGAGCTCTTCTCTGAGCCCTTGGTATTTCTCCAGCTTCTCGTGTTCCTTCTTCCTGATATTGCTGTCATTCGGAACCGCTACATCGATCACTACGGCCGTCTTCTTCTGTTTATCTACCACCACTATGTCCGGTTGGTTAGCCACCACCATTTTGTCCGTCTGTATCTGGAAGTCCCACAGGATCTTAGCTCGGTCATTCTCCACCACCCTTGGGGGCATCTCCCATTTTGACCTCGGGACTTCCAGGTTATACTCGGCACAGATGTTCCTGTACACTATGCCGGCCACTTGGTTATGGCGTTCCATGTATGCCTTGCCTGCTAGCATCTTGCACCCTGCTGTTATGTGCTGGATTGTCTCTGGGGCATCTTTACACAGCCTGCACCTGGGGTCTTGCCTGGTGTGATAGACCCCAGCCTCTATGGATCTTGTGCTCAGAGCTTGTTCTTGTGCTGCCATGATTAGTGCCTCTGTGCTGTCTTTCAGTCCAGCTTTGTCCAGCCACTGGTAGGATTTCTGGATATCAGCCACCCCCTCTATCTGCCGGTGGTACATACCGTGCAGGGGCCTGTCCTTCCATGATGGTTCCTCGTCTCCCTCCTCTTTCTTGGGTTTCTGCTGCCTGAGGTATTCACTGAGCACTCGGTCAGTTGGGGCCATCTTCCCAATGTATTCTTGGATGTTCGTTGTCTCATCCTGGACTGTGGTGCTGACACTCACCAGTCCCCGGCCCCCTTCCTTCCGCTTAGCGTACAGCCTCAGGGTGCTGGACTTGGGGTGAAACCCTCCATGCATGGTAAGGAGCTTTCTTGTCTTTATGTCAGTGGCTTCTATCTCCTCCTTTGGCCAGCCTATTACCCCAGCAGGGTACCTGATCACGGGCAGGGCATAGGTGTTGATGGCCCGGATCTTGTTCTTACCATTCAGCTGACTCCTCAGGACTTGCCTGACCCTCTGCAGGTACTTGGTGGTTGCAGCTTTTCTAGCGGCCTCTTCATGGTTCCCATTCGCCTGCGGGATCCCCAGGTACTTGTAACTGTCCTCTATGTCTGCAATGTTGCCTTCTGGTAGTTCAATCCCCTCAGTTCTGACTACCTTCCCTCTCTTTGTTACCATCCGACTACACTTCTCCAGTCCGAACGACATTCCAATGTCATTGCTGTATAGCCTGGTAGTGTGGATCAGTGAATCGATGTCTCGTTCACTCTTGGCATACAGCTTGATGTCATCCATGTACAGGAGGTGGCTGACAACTGCTCCGTTCCGTAGTCGGTATCCGTAGCCAGAACTGAGGGGATTGAACTACCAGAAGGCAACATTGCAGACATAGAGGACAGTTACAAGTACCTGGGGATCCCGCAGGCGAATGGGAACCATGAAGAGGCCGCTAGAAAAGCTGCAACCACCAAGTACCTGCAGAGGGTCAGGCAAGTCCTGAGGAGTCAGCTGAATGGTAAGAACAAGATCCGGGCCATCAACACCTATGCCCTGCCCGTGATCAGGTACCCTGCTGGGGTAATAGGCTGGCCAAAGGAGGAGATAGAAGCCACTGACATAAAGACAAGAAAGCTCCTTACCATGCATGGAGGGTTTCACCCCAAGTCCAGCACCCTGAGGCTGTACGCTAAGCGGAAGGAAGGGGGCCGGGGACTGGTGAGTGTCAGCACCACAGTCCAGGATGAGACAACGAACATCCAAGAATACATTGGGAAGATGGCCCCAACTGACCGAGTGCTCAGTGAATACCTCAGGCAGCAGAAACCCAAGAAAGAGGAGGGAGACGAGGAACCATCATGGAAGGACAGGCCCCTGCACGGTATGTACCACCGGCAGATAGAGGGGGTGGCTGATATCCAGAAATCCTACCAGTGGCTGGACAAAGCTGGACTGAAAGACAGCACAGAGGCACTAATCATGGCAGCACAAGAACAAGCTCTGAGCACAAGATCCATAGAGGCTGGGGTCTATCACACCAGGCAAGACCCCAGGTGCAGGCTGTGTAAAGATGCCCCAGAGACAATCCAGCACATAACAGCAGGGTGCAAGATGCTAGCAGGCAAGGCATACATGGAACGCCATAACCAAGTGGCCGGCATAGTGTACAGGAACATCTGTGCCGAGTATAACCTGGAAGTCCCGAGGTCAAAATGGGAGATGCCCCCAAGGGTGGTGGAGAATGACCGAGCTAAGATCCTGTGGGACTTCCAGATACAGACGGACAAAATGGTGGTGGCTAACCAACCGGACATAGTGGTGGTAGATAAACAGAAGAAGACGGCCGTAGTGATCGATGTAGCGGTTCCGAATGACAGCAATATCAGGAAGAAGGAACACGAGAAGCTGGAGAAATACCAAGGGCTCAGAGAAGAGCTCGAGAGGATGTGGAGGGTGAAGGTAACGGTGGTCCCCGTGGTAATCGGAGCACTAGGTGCGGTGACTCCCAAGCTAGGCGAGTGGCTCCAGCAGATCCCGGGAACAACATCGGAGATCTCTGTCCAGAAGAGCGCAGTCCTGGGAACAGCTAAGATACTGCGCAGGACCCTCAAGCTCCCAGGCCTCTGGTAGAGGACCCGAGCTTGAAGGATAAACCGCCCGCAGGGGCGTGCTGGGTGTTTTTTTTTTTACATATATGTGTATATATATATATATACATATATGTGTATATATATATATACATATATGTGTGTATATGTGTATATATATGTAATGCCACGGTCTGCCATAGCTGTCCGTGACAGAATACAAATGTGTAAATAATGTTAACCAAAATATTTTCAAATTGTATTTGTTTGCTATCAACCAAAGTCAGTAGCATTAAATTGTCCAAAATGTGCACCCATGAATCTGATGCTTTGCATTACCGTTTGTGATCTAAGGTTTAAATGTAGCTGCTTGGCCAGGGAAACCCATTCAATGAACCTCTTTACGTGCTACTTTTAAGCTAATCTGAAGGCCACATGAAGTTTGGAGGCCTGTAGCGATTGACTCTGCAGAAAATTGGTGACCTCTGCACACTATGTGAATCAGCATCCGACC
Organism: Copadichromis virginalis; assembly: GCF_057382275.1. Lineage (NCBI taxonomy): Eukaryota > Metazoa > Chordata > Actinopteri > Cichliformes > Cichlidae > Copadichromis > Copadichromis virginalis. The sequence goes on from NC_140620.1 coordinate 36,533,387, forward strand.
CCACTCTGTGATTTTAAGTGGCCTACCAGTTTTTGGCTGACTGGCTGCTTAGTAGTGAGGAAATTTCATGATCCTGTCACGGTTCCACACTGGAATTCACTGAGGTCCTGAGAGTGACCCATTCTTTCACAAATGTTTGTAAACACAGTCTGCATGCCTAGGTGCTTGATGTTACACCCTTGTTGTTCATTTTAGTTTTCTCTAGCTATCTAGTTTCACGCTGTTTGTGATAGACCATTCATAGTTTAAAACGACTATGTGTTTATACACCACTCTCCATTTAATCACATAATATTAACTCCGACCAACTGGTTGTGGCAGATGGCTTACCAAAGCATCTTGAGGTGACTGTTGTTGTGACATGGTGCTATATAAATAAAACTGAACTGAACTTCCTCAATCTGCTGCAGTGAGGTATAAATACAGTAGTGCCTTAACACTAACTTCAGGCACAGTTTGGTAACTAAGGCGTTTCTCTTTAGTGGGTGGAGTACAGAACAAAGGCACACCTACTTGGACTGCATCAGTGTGCTAAGGTAACTTCCGCTTAAGCCATTACCTTATGTCTGCACTCACTGGATAAATCTATATTCATCTTCAGTCGTGTCTCAGCAGTGACATAGTGACTTCACTGGACTCTGAGACACTGAACTCATTCAGCCAAAAAAACATTTTGGTCCAGCAACTTATGTGTTTAGTCAGTTTTGATTTGCCTCTAAGACACAGCTGATTGTGTTTTTGTATTGGAGACCCAGCTGTATATTTTTGGTGCTGTTGTATTACTGTTATATTGCAAGTTTGCCACATTCCAATTGTGAGGGACCATTGTATACAACAAAATCAAGTAAATTAAAAGCATTTGTTTCTATTTACTTTCCATTTGGATCAAGTTTACCTTTTTTCAAGTAACTTACTAGATTTGACAGTGTCAGTTTCTTTTTTTAATAGTAGGCTTAGAACAACAATTTATTTTATCAGGATAGAGATTCCTGTCATCTGAAAATCCTACTGACTAAAACTCATGTCAACTCATGTCAACATGTCAGTATGCTGTTACCTCTGATGTACTTTTGACCTCCAGCTGCTCCTGCCATGCAGATCATTTTTGGTGACTCCAGAAGAGCTAAATAAGGAAGAATAACAAATAGATTAGCGTATTTGGTTAGGGCTGTTTTTTTATATTGCCACACAAAAAAGACTACTAATTTCAGTTCAGCTAAATTGCTTTACTAAAGCACAAGCACAAGCTAAATTGTGCTTGTGCGAATGGGTGTGAATGGGTGAATGCACAAGTTGTGTAAAGCGCTTTGAGTGCTCAGAAGAGTGGAAAAGCGCTATATAAGAACTAGTCCATTTACCATTTACCATTTACTACACCAAAAGGAAATAGGCAATGTTTTTTTAATACACTGGACAATAGACAAATTAATACACTGTCACCAAAATGCTGTATTTGTTTATTTATTTAGAATACCTTTCTCAGGTTTGATTCTTCCAACCTCTTTCTGTGTTTTGTCTTCTGCTTCTGTTGTCTCAGCTTTTGCTCCTGTCTTTTTTTTCATGTTTTCCTGCAAAACTGTAATATTTGGCCCAAAGAATGCTTCTTTCAAAGGCTCAACGGCAGGGCCTGTTAAGTTGATCCATACATGCATAGAGACACCACCTGGATTCATCGGTTCTAAAAGACACAAATAGCAACATCTAATTAATATACAAATACCAAGAAAAAGGCTTCAAGACCAGCTGGTTTCTATTCAGCCATAGAGCTCATCCACATACTAACCAATAAAGTCAAAGTCTGTCTTTATGTTTCTTGGGGTGTTTGCTGAACAAAGCATGATCAAACACTCTGAGGTCAAAACAGTGTTTTGTTAAATTTGATTTAACATTGAAATGTAAATGTTAAATTTGTCATTGGCATTTTTTATTCTGTAGAGGCCACATATTAGTCAAATAACTTATGTAGTGTAATCCAGTTAATAAATTATCCCAATGACTCTTGCCTCACAAATACCACAAGCAATTGAATTTTCTCCAACAAGGCTGCATGCTTGGCTTGGTGTAAGGTTTCACATTTGCCATTACCGACTTACACACAGTAGGCTTAAAGCATCATCCAAGTGTATTTTGAAAGCATACTTTATCTAAAATATTAGTTTTCAAAATGCAGATGTTGTGATGCCCACAAAGTGTTAATGTTAAAAGTACTTACCAGACATGGTGTTTGAAGTGAAGAGCAAAGCGTTACAATCACGGTGTATCTCGTGACTTCAGCTTAGTCACATTTGTCACAATATGTGTATATAGAGGGCGGATTGCTGGTTTCCCCTTCAGGAGGAAATAGAATGCAGCTGAGTGTGTATTTTTAGTAACAAAATTGCTTTGCATTTTTATAAAACAACTTAAAAAAATAAATTGCAACACATTCAAGTTTTGTTCTTTTTTAAAGCATAGTCTATCTAAACCAGTGGTCTCCAACCTTTTTTGCGCCACGGATCGGTTTATGCCCGACATTATTTTCACGGACCGGCCTTTAAGGTGTCGCGGATAAATACAACAAAATAAAACTAGTACCGGTACCGAAAAAAAGAAGATTTATTATTTATTTTTATTTATTTATTTTTATTTATTTATTATATAACACACGTGAAAAGACCCAGGAAAACCGAGTTAACGATAAAAATGATATCAAAATAAAGCTGAAAACCGATAAAAACCCTGAAAACTATACATTTCACACCTGAGCCTCAACTCTCGCGGCCCGGTACCAAACGACTCACGGACCGGTACCGGTCCGAGGCCCGGGGGTTGGAAACCGCTGATCTAAACTATTTGTTTTCAGAATGTTGTGATGTCTGCAAAGGTTTAGGTTAAAATAACATACCAGACGTGTTGTTTGAAATGAATGAATGCAGAGCAGAGCGTGACAATCACAGTGTGTCTTGTTGTTTGTAACTTTCGCTTACTTTCTCTTGCTGTTTCAATATCTGTCTGTGGAAGATGGGGATTGCCCTGGTTTCCCCTTCAGGAGGAAATAAAATGCAGCTGGAAGTGTTTTTTTTTTTTTTTAACAAAATAACTTTAATATAAAATAACTTTGCAGATAAAATAACTTTCAAAAATTTTATTAATTGTAACACATTCTGTTTGTTTGTTTTTTCTATTTTTAAAGTATACTTTAGCTAAAATATTCATTTTCAGAATGCTGTGATGTCTGAAAAGGTTTGGGGTTAAAATAACTTACCAAATGTGTTGTTTGAAGTGAATAAATGAAGATCAGAGCTTGACAATCACAGTGTGTCTTGTGGCATGTGACTTTCGCTTACATTATCTTGCTGTTTAAATATGTATCTGTAGAGGGTGGGGTTTGCTTGGGTTTCCCCTTCAGGAGGAAATAAAATGCAGTTGCATGTGTTTTTTTAAGTAATGAAATAGCTTTGTGTTTATATAAAACAAATAAATTAATTGCAACCATTTTTGTTCAGGTGACTGCTAATCTTCCATTATTAATTATCTCTTACCAGTGTAAGTATTTGCTTTCACTTCTGGTGCACCTGTTGTTAATTTCATCAACACCAAAGGAGCTAAAACTGATTAACAACCCCCTCTGCTACTAAACTGACTAGATCAATATCCCAGAGGTTTAACTGACTAATTGCAATAATCTTTGTTTTCTTTTTAAACTTGTCGAGTCTTGTCTAGGACATTTAGATCATTATTCTAATAATGATCTGAATGCACTGTTGTCCCAAACACGCATTGCTTTTCCAAGATCAGCTCTGTAAATTCTCTATAGGCTCCTCTAATTCATGCATTTGTTTTATCTGTTTACTTATTAATTTCTATTCATGTTATTTCAGTTATTATATTATATGTGGCATACTACGACAATGTCTAAGGCAGCGAGAGAAAAAAAGGGAAGGGTGGGGGGGTGATAGTGAAAAATGTAATTAAAAATATAATAAAAGGATAGCGTACAAATAGAAATGCAAAACGTATCGCCAACTATCGCACCTGTAAGAAAAACAAAATACATGATGCATGAGTCGACACTCCTCTTGTGGAGTGTGTGTGTGTGTGTGTGTGTGTGTGTGTGTGTGTGTGTGTGTGTGTGGGAGGGGGGGGGGGGGGGGGGGTTGATAAAATGTATTTGAAAAAGAAGGTGGGAAGTGGCAATATCACCGCCCCAAGAGTCAGAGGCACACATCCGAACATTCAAGAGAAGGAGGGAAGCGCCAGAGGTGCCACCGGCCAAAGGGAGAGATTTCCAAAGGACCAGAGGATGAGCAAAGCCCCGTGACCAGCAAAGCTATACTCTGATTAAAAAGTGTTGAACAATCATTCAAAAAAAATTTTTTTTCCAAAACCTCCTTAAGCAGCAATGATTTTAAGCAATTATTTTCACACCATTTCATGCTGGGGTGCTTGAGGTCATCATCCTGTTGTATGATGCAGTTTGGGCCTCAGATTTTGTTTTTGTTTGGTTTTTTTTGTTTTTTTGTTTTGGGGGGGGGGGGGGGGGTGATTCAGGTTGTGGTTAAGTTTAGGGATAAGGTTATGGTTAGAGTTAGGATTATGTTTAGGCTGGAATGTGTGTTACTGCCAGGAGCGTCATTCTATTGGATTTCATTGGGAACTGGCCCGATTCTTTGGATACACGAGACCAATAATAACCTGCAGCAGAATGATGGGGACAGAAAAGCGTGAGGAAGATGAGAAACAGAACACATACTTAAACAAGCTGTGGAGCTCCTAATAGACTTTTAAACTGTATTGCAACAGGTGCTACCAGAAGTCACCAAACATGATATCTGAGTTATGTCTCTGGTATTTTCCCTGACCACAGTGCAATACTTCATTTGCATTTTGCTTTTTCCTTCTTCCTTGTTTTGAGTAGTTGCTCCTGTCTACTCCTGGAGAGGGATTGTTGTTCAGGTATTAAAGACAATCCAGAACAAGCAGAAACTGAAAGTATTTGCAGTAAAGACAGTAAAGGTATTTCAAGACAGCAAATGCAGCATTTGGTGATGCCTGTGGTTTCTGGACTTCTTAACAGTCCTTACACCTAAAATTATGCTAGTTTGAGTATTTTTCAAAGTTCAAAGTCAGCTTTATTGTCAAAAGCCATATGTACAGATCGAAAACAGGATTTTAAAAATTGCAGTCCTCAGTATTACACTAAAACAACATATGAAAATATGAGACTTTTTGCCCTTCCATAGAACAAGCAGTATGTGCTACGCTGATGACTAGATTGAGTGGATGGCATGAAATAAAAAGGCCCAAGAAATAGAAAATAATGTATTTTAGAGCCAAGCTGAGCTCTTGCCTTGTCAAACACCTTTATACTTGTTGCTGTTATTGTTTTCGCTTTTTCTGCTGCAGATGTATAATTATTAGAACAGCCACAGCAAACATGCAAACTTGCTCACAAGTATTTTAATTATCCTAAACTGATGACCAACTTCTGTTGCTAACATATTTTCTGATGACTATCTAATTCACACCAAGTTTCTTTTCCTCCCTCCTTGTTTTGAGTAGTTCCTCAACCTGGAACGGTTGCCCCTGTATGCTCCTGTAGAGTGGTTGATGTTCAGTTATCAAGTACAGGGCAGAACAAGCAACAATTGCAGGTGTTTGCAGTAAAGCATCACACAAAATTCTATCTAAAAATTTTGTTGGTTTTCATGCTGGACTGTTTACCCTTTCACAGAGTAAGCAGCATGCTTGCTGCATTGATCATGGCGATCGTGGCTCAAGAGTTGCCAGTTCATCTTGTAATCGGAAGGTTGCCGCTCCCTACCTGCACTGCACATGTGTACTATATGTACCCACTGCCTGTATTTCAAATTTATATCACATCACAGAAAATTATATTGCTTTCCAGCAAATGTGCTTTTGCTGTGCTGTACTTTGTTCGATACAGTAGGAAACCATAATTGCACAGCTCAACCAAGAAGAAAGAATGTTTCAGTGCTTCACTGTTGCCATGTGAAGGGCCATTGTGTTTAAGAATCACTGTAATTAAACTGTTAATAATAATAATTAAAAAAAATGAAAACCCATTGAATTGAATTGGAAAAGTCTGCACTTCAACTGAGTATTGGGGGGAAAATGGTGGTGGTCCACATAAACAAAAATGTCTATGTCTAATTATACTTATTAGACTTGTTAGACAAGAAAAACACACCTGTTGGCAAGCATGCAAACTTGCTCACAGGTATTTCAAGCATTCTGACTTCTGTCCGACATATTTCCTCATGACTTTCTAGTTCACACACCCTGTTTTTTTTCCCTCTTCCTTGTTTTGATTAGTTATTGCAGCTAGAACTGGGGGAATTACTCAAAACAAGGAAATACTTTTGAACATCTGAAAATGGGTGTAAAAATCTAATAGGTGAACAGTTAAATCGACATTTAAAATCTAAACTGAATGTTGTTCATCTGAGGATTTATTGAATATATTTAGAATTTGCCAATGACAAGATGATTTTTCTTTATCATTTCCTGATACACAAAAACATTTTGTTCATCATACAGGTACAATTAATCGAGAGAGACTATATTTTCTTCTGTTAGACACACTTAGATCTGGTGAATAAACAGTAACATACACAGGAATGCAGCACAATGTCAAAGTGAAGGCATTACGCTTTTCATTTACTTTTTGTCTTGTTTTCTAAGAGATGCACAGAATTTTGATGAATTAGGATGACTCATTTTATTCTTATCCAAAGATTTGCAGAAACCTTGAAAAAAAAAGTGAAATCAGTGTTATGTTTATGTGGCAGTGGAATAAAGGGATTATCTTATACTTATCCAGGGTCTGATTGGTTGTTTTGAACTTTTTTAGGTTGAATTCTTTGTTTGGTGTTCTTAGTTTTGTTTATTTTTTTGTTGGGGCATTTTGGAGTTTTCATTTTTTATTTAGTTTTAGAGATCAACTTGTTCTGTCATCATCTTGTGTCGACTCACTGAGGCTAGGTTAATTCTTATGTTTGTGTTTTTCTTTTTAGTTATGGTGCTCATTTCCTTTTTTATTTTGACAGTTGTTTTATAGTGTCTTGTGTTTACCCTCATCCCTGTCAACTACTTCTCTCATTGTCTTTGAATATCTACACCTTTCCCTTCCATATGATTAATAATGTGTCAGTGACACTAGGACCACCTCTAAAGAGACACCCACTGTAAGAGTTAAATACCTGTGACACTGTCAGTTGTTTTAGCCTCTTGGATGAGAGGAAAAGCATCTTCGTGAACCTACAGTGGTCCAGTTGCCTTCTTTAAGCACTCAACACAACCTTTCAGTAAGCATGTCAGCAAGGGGGAAAATGCACCCCATCAAAGACAATTTATTCATTTATTTTTGGATAACACATAATATAGAAATATTCTACTTGATGTTCTTATTGAAGAAATATAGTTATTTAAAAGTAGGAAGTAGCTTAATTTATCTAGAGGAACAGGTTTTGTGATTTGGTAGAAATACCAGAGTACAAACCGAGTCGACTTTAAAAAGATTTTCACTTTATTAAAAGTTTTTTGTTAAACAAAGAATTAATTTCTTTAGCTTACAAAACAGAAAAAAAAGAAAAAAAAGAAAAAATTCTCTTACTGAGCAGCATGAAAACAACTGATAATTTGGGTAGTTTTATAAAATCTCATTTTTGAAACAAGGAATTTTAAAACCTGTGATGTTGTATCACAGATTCTGTGTTTCTGATTCATGTGCCATATTGGACATAGCCCTTTTTTATGGTGTGATTATATGATAACAAGAATAATAACAAGCAACAGGAACAAAAATGATAAGAGGAGGGTCCCAGCCAATGGTGCTTTGAGAAAAAACCATGACAGAAGCAACGAGTAGAAAACAAGCACCAGTAATACCACTCCAAGATGTTGTTTTATCAACTGTATCACAGCTCTTATTTTTTGTATTAGCCGTGCTACGCCTACTGCTCCTCCAGTGACTACAGCTGCTGCTGCTGCTGCCACATATCCTGCTGCTGTGCCTCCAGCACCTGCTGTACCAGCACTTGCACCTGCTCCTGTTGCTGCTGCCAAACTTTCTACGGCTGCTGGTACTCCTATAGCTGTTGATAATGCTCCAGCAGTTACACCACCTCCTATAGCTGTTGATAATGCTCCATCAGTTACACCACCTCCTATAGCTGTTGATAATGCTCCAGCAGTTACACCACCTCCTATAGCTGTTGATAATGCTCCATCAGTTACACCACCTCCTATAGCTGTTGATAATGCTCCAGCAGTTACACCACCTCCTATAGCTGTTGATAATGCTCCATCAGTTACACCACCTCCTATAGCTGTTGATAATGCTCCATCAGTTACACCACCTCCTATAGCTGTTGATAATGCTCCAGCAGTTACACCACCTCCTATAGCTGTTGATAACACTCCAGCAGCTACACCACCTCCTGCAGATGCTCCACCACCTACAGATGCTCCACCTCCTAATAGTTTGTTTTCTCTTGCACTCTTTTTGTGGTTTATCTTCCACTTTTCCTTCCGTCTTTTCTTGAGGTTCCTTTTCTTCTAGTGTTTTATTTGGTCCTTCATCTTGTTCTAGTTCATTTGATTTTCCAGTTGTTTTTTCTTCTTGTTTTCTTCTTTTTCTTCTTTCCATCTCCATTTCCTCTTTTTCATCCGTTGCAGTGCCATCTTTCTCTATTGCATTTGTTGATCCTGGTGTTAAAACTACAACAGCTGACCCAGAGAAAGCCTTTGCCATGGATTCTGCTGCAGTGCCTGCAAGTTTGATCATTTAATTCTTAGAGACACTGCTGTTAGCCTTATTACAGATGTCTACTTGTGGCAACATCTTGTTAGTGTAGCACACTCCCTTGTTTTCTTTAACTACCTGGTTTATTGTGTTTAGCAGGTCTACCACTTTAAACTGGCTACTGTCACCCTGTCGGTTGTATTTATTAATTATGTGGTATCGGCTCTTGCACTTCTTCACCAGGTCACTCAGATATTCATTCTGAGCTATGAACTCTTTTACCTCCATTTTATCTGAGTCTGGGCCATCCTGAGTAAAGACAACTGCAGCATATTTGAAAACTTCCTCTGAGAAATACTGGTTTATTTTCTCAATAACAGCCTGCTGCTGCTGCTCTGTGGATTTCTCCGCTTTGAGCACAATGAGAAAAGCATGAGGCCCTGGAGTGCACTCAGTGATACACCTCAGTATTTCAGGCTTCAGCTTATAGGTGTTTTCACTCTTGTATGCTTTTCATACATGTTTCATACAAGACAGATAAAAACTTTATAAGATTTATATATATCTTTTCCATATGGGAGTATTTCAGGCTTCAGCTCCTCCTCTGATCTACCTGAGCCAGCGAAATCAGGAGTGTTGATCAGGGTAATCCTTCTTCCATGGAGAGATTTGGACTCAGTTTGACATTCAGTGTTGTTAACCTGGAGCACGTCTTCTCCATGGTGTTTGCTAGGCTGCTTTTCCCAGCAGCACAACCCTGTACAATTTTTCCACTGGAAAGAAGTGACGACAGAAAATTAATAGAGCATTTGAGTACTCATATGTTGTAATATTGAGCTCCAAAAATATACATATATGTGTCTGGTGTTCAGCCAGAGGTTTGTGCTAAAAAAAAAGATGTGACTCTGTACACTGTCAAACACGCCCTCCCAGACTCCTCCATTTTATTTACAAAAAAGAAAAAAACATAGGGCCAGGAGAGCAGTCAGTGATGATGCTTTCCTCGGAGACACAACTGAGTCAAACTCATGTCTCCTCAAGCATGTTGTTACCTTTGATGTACTTTTGAACCCCAGCTGCTTTTCCTTCCATGACAATCATTGTTGGTGGCACTAAAAAGGCAAAACGAGTGAAAATAACACATTAGACAATTCTGTTTTTCTGTCAATGCTTGCCGTCAGACTGGGGTCTGGGATGCAGGGCCTCCCTGCTACTGCAGATAAGGAGGTGGTCCGCTTGCCTCCACCCCAGAGAGAAGGGTTACATCTCCTGGGTCTAGGTGCGGCTTGCCCCTCTGAGGGCGGGGGTACCTGGACCTGGGATATAGAGTATGTTTGGGGAGTGCGACTGTCTGTGCAGTGTCTATTTGTGTCTGTCTACACGTTGGGTGAGCGCCGAGTATTTGGTGGTGCATATGGGGTGGGAATGCACGTCTGTGTCCGCGTGTGCCTGTTCGTCTGTGTCTATATGTCAGGTTGGGTCTTAGACTCAACCTCTCTGGGTACATCTCAGGCCCTCTAAAGTACGGAGGCCTATCTCCCCTCACCACACTCCCTGCCGGTGGCTGATGCCCTCAGACGTTGGTGTGTTGGTGGTCCTTGGCGTCCGGGGCTGGGCGCTCATGTATGTACCGGCTCACTCCTGGTGGCCTATTGGTGGGGCCGGGCGCCTGTGGCCCGGCTGGGCCCCTTCCGGGGGGTGGGATGCCCTCAGACCTCTGGCCTCTGGGCCTGAAGCTCGGTCCTCTCTGGCACAGCTGGCTGCCGGCAGAGCCCGCGGACACGCCACTGCAACCCCCTCTGGCCTCTGCTCCGTAGCTGCTGGGTGACCTCTCGTTTGGGGCTCTACTCAGCTCTTCCCAGGAGGGTGGCACGGTTCCCCCCCTTTTGGTGGTCCTCCTCGGGTCCTTGTACTCTGGGGCCTCTGGATATCTGGGGCCTGGATCTCCTCCATACCTGCTTCATGCCCTGAGGGGCGGGGCTATGGCTCCCCACACTCCCTAGCAGATCGTTACATGGAGAAACCTTTGGAATACAAGCATGCTGATCCACACAGGTGTGCACACAGGTGTTCACAGACGCGGACTACACCTTTCTTGGCTGCTGCCTCAAAGCACATTGTGCGCTGTCTATCTTGCGTGCTGCACAATATCGTTTAATATTTAGTATCTACTGTTATCTACTGCTAGCTAGTTTATTGTGATGGTGCTGTTTTTTTATTATGTTGCTCTTTGTTGTTTGCTTTCTCTTCTGTTTTTTTTTCTCCATACAGGTGATCCAGGTGTTTTGTTTGTTTTTCTTTTTTCCTCCCCCCTTTCTCACCGCCTCTTCTCCCCTCTGGTTTTCTTTCTCTCCCTCTCTTTCTTTCATTCTTTCTCCCTGTCCTATCCCCCAGTCATGTCTGTCCCGTTTGTAGCAACCGAAAATAAAATAAATTCATAATTATAATAAAGGTCAATCAAATGGACCAATATGGCAAGGACATGATGATCCACTTGGTAAAATAAATCCGCTTGGCATCTTTCTTGGCCTTAAGACAACAATTCTGATGGCTAAAGATCCAAACGGGACAAAAAAAAGGAAAAAAAAAAAAGACAATTCTGTTTTTGTAGAGTTGTTTATTCATATTTCTGTAAAAAAAAATTACTAATATCAGCTCAGTTCATTTGCTACATTGCATAGAGAGAAATAAAGTCATACTTTGCAAAAATCACATTAGATGAAATGACACAGAAATACTGCATTTATTTGTTTAGTTATTCAAGATACCTGTCATGTCATCTTTCTGTGCTTCTCGTGGTGTTACCACTTTAGCGCTCACGTTTTCCTGCAAACCTGCTACATTTTGACAGAAAGCTTCTGTGAGAGATCCAGCTGCAGGGCCTGTTAATTTGATCCATACGTGCTTAGAGATGCTTTCCCTGATTTTAGCAGAGGGATGGGGGATTCCAGAGTGTTCTAGAAGAGATAAATTGCAGTGTTTAATTAATGGTGTACATTTATGTAGCTGGAAAATCCATTATCACTCATTTATGCTTTTGCTGAAACAATTGCACATATTTGTAAAATTCTTAAATCACCAGAAGAGGTTAAAAACATCCACAAAATGATGACGGCATAGGAGAAACGTGACATTGCATTCTGTGGAGCCGCAATAAGAATCAAAGTAACATATCTGCCTTCATGCAGCATGTCGAGTTGGTTTGGCAAAGCATGATCACGAGCTCCAAAACCAAAGATACTTTTTAAAAAGTTCATGTTCATATGATGTCATCTTTTTAACACTAACTTTACAAGAACATTTTTAAACTACCTCTTTAGACATTCTAGAGTTGCATTTATTTGAGTTGTACAATCTATAACTTTAATCCAAACTGTAACTCACTGTGAGGAATGTGTTTTGGCTGAAAATGTACATTTTAAATGCATGCATGAGATGGGCTATGTATGTGTTCTCTAGATTTATTTTTAGCACTTAAAATCTGTAAGTGTCAATGTCATGCATTACTCTAATATTTATAAACTCTCTTGAATTTTCACACAGGTCAGTAACTCCTAAGGCACCTTCAGGTGAAAATGGGCATTGAAGACAGTAAGCAACATCTCTGCTCTACTAATGTTTGGTTTTGGCTCCATCTAGTGGTTCCTCAAATATAATGCAATGTTATGTCATCAAGCTTTGTTCTCGTTGGTTTCACTTTTGATTTCTTGGTCTCTTTGATCCTGCATTCACTGCGCGGCCTTTTAGGGGGACTGACAAAAAACAAGCTAATTTGATTTGTTTGTTTGTTTTTTATTCAATTATAAAAAGGTAGAAAATGCCATTCAGATCAAAGGTATTTAATGCAATCTGGCTGACAGACTAACATGATGAGTCATGTGTCATAAAAAATCAAAAGTGCCAGCAGGCTACGTGCTTGGTTTGGTCCGACATTTCTGTGATTGTGATTTCATCACAATAGTCTCAAAGCACCAACCAAGTGTCGTTTCCTTCGATTATTTAGTAGACTTATCGAAATGCACATGGTCGTTATGACTGCAGAATATTAGGGTTAAAATAACTTACCAGGCATGTTTGCAGCACTATTGCTGTTTGAAAAGTTGGGGTGGAGAGAGCTGCGGATTTCAGTTTGAGTGGAAATAAAAAGTGCAGCTGAATGTTTGTTTTCAGTTGCTGAATTCTGCATTTGCAGAATATCTTAACACAGATGTGAGGTTTGCCCTTCTAGACTAGAACAGAAAAGATAACTGTTCCAGTGGTCTTGCTATGAGCTCCTATATGCATTCTTTTCTTTTTGTGCCCTTGCCACATGGTGTAAATTCAGTAGAAAGTACCGTATATAGCTACACATGACTGGTTGCAGATAAGACACATCCTTTGTGCAGAAACATGCTGAACATTAAAGGATAGAAGAAGCCCAGGTCTAATATTAAGTCAGATTTTAAGTTTTCTTGTTAATATTGATTTTATTCACCTTGCTACGACATCATACATTTCAGAAAGCCAAAACAAGAAACTATAATCTATTATGAATAAACACAAACATACAAATGTTAAAATGGGTAAATTCATCTTTTCTAAGTAGAATAGAATAGAATTCAACTTTATTGTCATTGCACATGCACAGGTACAGGGCAACGAAATGCAGTTTGCATCCATCCAGAAGTGCTTTAGTGATATAGATATATTACAATATATATTAGCAATAATATAGATATGTGAGTATAATGGGTCTATTATGGTATGTTATAATGTACACGGTATGAAGTATGTTGTGAATATTCTATAACTATAAGTATGTACAGGCTGTAGTGAGTACAAGCTATGTACAGGATATGTACAGGCTATAAATATGAAAAACTATACAGAATATGAAATAAATAACTTTACAGAATCTGGGATATACAGCTATACAGAAATGGGAACTATGCAAGTTGTAAACAGTTGTAGGATTAAAGATTATCGAATGTACAGAATGATTATTTACACAGAGCTATACAGTAGTGCAGTTAAGATAAGTGAGGGTGTAGATAGTTTCTACAGAGGCTATATAAAGTGCTAGTGGTTGTGAGTGGTGGTTCAGTCCATGTTATTATTGTGTTTGAGGGTACAGTTGTCCATTGTGGGTGTGTGTATGTTCAGTCCATGAGTTTAACGTGGGTCAGATGTCAGGAGGCAGAGTTCAGGAGTCTGACAGCTGTGGGGAAGAAGCTGTTCCGGTACCTGGTGGTCTTAGTCCGGAGGCTCCTGTAGCGCCTCCCAGAGGGCAGGAGGGTGAAGAGTCCATGTGATGGGTGACTGGGGTCTTTGATGATTTTCCCAGCCCTTTTCAGACACCGCTTCCTGTAGATGTCTTTTATGGCAGGAAGTGGTGCTCCGGCGATGCGCTGGGCAGTTTTCACGACCCTCTGCAACGCCTTCCGGTCCGAGGCAGAGCAGTTCCCGTACCAGACTGTTATACAGTTGGTCAGGATGCTCTCGATGGTGCAGCGATAGAAGTTCACCAGGATGTCTGAGGACAGGTGGTTCTTCCTCAGAGTCCTCAAGAAGAAGAGGCACTGGTGAGCCTTCTTGACCAGCTTGGAGCAGTTGGTCGTCCAGGTGAGATCCTCGGAGATGTGGACTCCCAGGAACTTGAAGCTGCTCACACGCTCCACAGCCGTCCCCTTAATGTGGATGGGTGGATGTGGGTCAGCATTCCTCCTGTAGTCCACGATGAGCTCCTTGGTCTTCTCGGTGTTAAGCAGCAGGTTGTTTCTGTCGCACCACTCAGCCAGACGATCCACCTCCTCCCTGTAGGCGGCCTCATCGTTGTCACTGATGAGGCCAATCACCGTGGTGTCATCTGCAAACTTAATGATGGTGTTGGAACCATCAGCAGGTCTGCAGTCGTGGGTGAAGAGGGAGTAGAGGAAAGGGCTCATCACACAGCCTTGTGGTACACCGGTGTTCATCGTGATTGTAGATGAGCAGCGGTTATCCAGCCGGACATGTTGGGGGCGGTTGGTCAGGAAGTCCAGTAACCATTTGCAGATGAGGGAACTGATACCCAGGTCTGTCAGTTTCCTGATGAGTTGTGAGGGTTGGATTGTATTGAATGCTGAACTGAAGTCTATAAACAGCATTCTGGCGTAGGTGTTGTTGTTGTCCAGGTGTGAGAGGACAGAGTGCATTGCGATGGAGACTACATCCTCTGTGCTCCTGTTCCGGCGGTATGCGAATTGGTGGGGGTCCAGGGTGGGGGGGAGACAGGATTTGAAGTGTGCTAGGACCAGTCGCTCTAAGCACTTAGTGATGATGGGGGTGAGTGCTACTGGGCGGTAATCATTGAGGCAAGATGGGTTGGAGTTTTTGGGTATCGGGACGATGGAGGTGGATTTGAAGCAGGCCGGTACCACAGCGTGGGCCAAGGACAGATTGAATATGTCTGTGAGCACTCCTGCAAGCTCCCCAGAACACGCTCTGAGAACACGCCCGGGGATGCCATCAGGGCCTGCAGCCTTGTGGACATTGATCCTGCTCAGCACCGCTCCTACATCGGTGGGGGAGAGAGTCATAGGTTGGTGGTCTGGCGTCATGTCTGCTTTGGTTGTGGTTGTGGGGTTCCCTCGCTCAAAACGAGCATAAAAGTTGCTGAGCTCGTTGAGGAAGGAGACATCAGAGGATGCGGGGGAGGGTTTGGTGGTCCTGTAGTCTGTGATGGTCTGGAGTCCTTGCCACATGCGTCGGGGGTTGGAGTTGGAGAAGTGTTCTTCTACCTTCTTTTTGTAATGGTGTTTGGCTTTTTTGATGCCCTTCTTTAGATTAGCCCTGGCTGTACTGTAGGCGTGTGCATCTCCTGACCTAAAGGCAGTGTTGCGGGCCTTCAGGAGGAGACAAACATCCCGGTTCATCCAAGGCTTCTGGTTGGGGTACATGGTGATCCGTTTCTGGGTGGTGACACTGTCTGTGGTTTTGGAGATGTAATCCAGTACAGATGAGGCGTACTGGTCCAGGTCTGTGTGGGTGAACATATTCCAGTCTGTGTTTTTAAATCTGTCCTGGAGCACTGCGTCTGTCCCCTCTGGCCACACTTTAATTGTCCTCACAGCAGGTTTCACACGTTGGATGAGTGGTGAATACCGAGGTGTGAGGAACAGGGAGAGATGGTCCGATTCTAAGTGTCTGTATCCCTAAAGGTTTAATCGCATTTACACCAGGACATTATTCTAAATACGATACTAAATCAGTTGTTATGAAGCATATAACAATTCAATTCAGCTTTTTTTTCTATATCTCCAAATCACAACAACAGTTTCCTTATATTAGACATTGCATGTTGGTTTAAAATCTAACAGTGCAAACATGTACTTTTTAATACTTGGGAATATAAATATACCTTTTGTGGTATATTATCACTATATTGCAATGTCTGTATTGTTAAATCATATACAATGCAATTGTTAATGGAACTAAGAACACACACATGTACACTATCTCTTAATTTCATGACAAGAATAATAGCAAGCAACAGTAACTGTAAGCAGAAAAGGGTCCCAGTAAGTAGCAAATCGAGAAAAGGCCATGGCAGAAGCAATACATTTGGGGGGGGGGGGGGTTGGTAAGTCCAAGACTAGGGCCTAAGGACCTTGGAAAGAAAAGCGTCTGGACTTCTTTGAGTTGCTTGAAGACGTTTCACCTCTCATCCAAGAAGCTTCTTCAGTTCTAAGGTCAAAAGGTGGGGAGTCCCAGATTTAAACCCAGTGGGAGTTTCCCCCCAAAGAGGGACAAAGAACCCCTGATGATCCTCTACCTAATCACATGAGCCAAGGTGTGAAAGCGGGTGTGGGTCCCAATCAGCCAAGGTTTCGGGTAAACTCATAGTGAAACTTGGCCACACCCTATCATGTGATTTCCTGAGGTCAGATGGCCCAGGATGTGAGTGGGTGTTAAGGGGTCTGGGAAGGGAACTCAAAACTGGATTATTGATGGCAGACAATTGGTGTCGTAAACCACCGCCTCTGTTCAAAGATGGTCGCTCACAGTGGACATAGATGGCTTCTTTCACTCCTCTTTCAAACTATCTGTCCTCTCTGTCCAAAATGTGAACATTGGCATTCTCAAAAGAGTGTCCTTTATCCTTAAGATGCAGATGGACAGCTGAGTCTTGTCCTGTGGAGGTGGCTCTTCTATGTTGTGCCATGCGCTTGTGAAGTGGCTGTTTGGTCTCTCCAATGTAGAGGTCCTGGCATTCCTCGCTGCAGGGCGATCGTGGCTCAAGAGTTGGGAGTTCGCCTTGTAATCGGAAGGTTGCAGGTTCGAGCCCCGGCTTGGACAGTCTTAGACAGTCTCGGTCGTTGTCGTTGTGTCCTTGGGCAAGACACTTCACCCGTTGCCAACTGGTGGTGGTCAGAGTGTGTGTGTGTGTGTCAGACACAGGTGGCGCCAGTGTCCGGCAGCCTCGCCTCTGTCAGTGCGCCCCAGGGTGGCTGTGGCTACAATGTAGCTTGCCATCACCAGTGTGTGAATGGGTGGATGACTGGATATGTAAAGCGCTTTGGGGTCCTTAGGGACTAGTAAAGCGCTATATAAATACAGGCCATTTACCATTTACCACTGTACAGCATACACCACATTGTTAAGTCTGTGTTTTGGAGTTTTGTCTTTCGGGTGAACCAGTTTCTGTCTGAGTGTGTTGCTGGGTCTGAAATACACTGGGATGTCATGCTTGGAGAAAACTCTCCTGAGTTTCTCTGATACACCGGCTACATAGGGGATGACAATGTTGTTGCGTCTGTCCTTCTTATCCTCCCTGGCTGGTGTCTGATCTTCTTTTCTGTGCATCTTTGCTGACTTTATGAACGTCCAATTAGGATAACTGCATATTTTAAGTGATTCCTTTACATGTGTGTGTTCCTTCTTTTTCCCTTTAGGCTTAGAGGGAACATGTTCTGCCCGGTGGTGTAGGGTCCTAATTACTCCAAGTTTGTGTTCCAGAGGGTGATGGGAGTCAAAGATGAGGTACTGGTCCGTGTGTGTGGGCTTTCAGGAAAGGCACACAGTTATCCTTTGTGTCTTCCCTGGTGAACTTGATGTTTTTGTCCACGGCGTTAATGTGCGCAGTGAAGGATTCCACTTCTTGCCTTTTGATTTTGACCCAGGTGTCGTCTACATGTCTGTACCAGTGGCTGGGTACTCTCCCTTTAAAAGAGCCAAGAGCCTTTATTTCCAGTTCCTCAATGTAAAAGTTGGCTACAAGATTAGGGCCCTTTCTCAATTCTAAGTACGCAAGTACGTACTCGCGTTCTCGGCGAGACCGCACGGAAGTACGGGAGTACAGACATGCCGAGAACGCGAGCACGAATATTGATAAAGTTTACCTTTATGTACAAAATCGGAATATCGCAAAATATTTTTTAAAAATTGCAATAATATCGTATCGTGCGTTAAGTATTGTGATAATATCGTATTGTGGGATGTATGGTGATTCCCACCTCTAATAAATAACAGTGAGACATTCCAAATACATGAAGTCACACATGTGCTTCAAATACAGTAATGAACCACCAGGTCATCATCCAATTTCACCTGTAATCTTGTATCACCATTGCTCTCTGAGCTTTGTATTGGTTCTTCTGTCAACTGACAAATAGGACAAATATGACAATAGGAATAAAATGTGTAGCTGCTTCAGTGTTTCTGTCAATTTGTGCAGATCTTGACTCATCAGTAATGTTTGTAGGGTGAGTGCATTTTAAAACTGTGCAAACTGCACTACAAGGTGGAATATTTGCAAAATCTGACTACCTTATGATATTTTGTCTCAAAAATTAACCCTATGAATATGTCAGTACCATTAGGATGAAATTATTGTGTCACCAACATTTTAACTTTAGACATATAACTTTAACAGCCTCTGTAAACTAATATCCTGGCTTGCTCGAGGCTGCCGTTTTCTCTGACAGTTTCAATCAAAATTAGAAATGTTACTCTGGGAGACTGAGAGAACTAATAGTGCTGCCTGCTGTGCAGTTAGTTTCCAAAACACGTTATTCATGGTCAGTGTTGGTCAAGTTACTTGAAAAAAGTAATCAGTAACTAATTACTGATTACTTCCCCAAAAAAGTAATCCCGTTACTTTACTGATTACTTATTTTCAAAAGTAATTAATTACTTAGTTACTTTTTAAAAACACGATTTACAACCTGAATAGGTAATAAAGTGATAGATCTTTCAGCCCAATTCTACTTTTTCTGCATAATCCATCATACAAAATGTAATCAAATGGAAAAGTCTCTTTTTTTTTAACTTGTTTTATCAGTTTTAATCTTTTAACTTTATGCATCAAGCAAAAATTTAATTATATGCAACATTCTCTGACTTGAATAAATTAGTTTAACATTTAAACCTATTTTCTGCACATTCCAGCACATAAAATAAAATATTTTTTGTGTTTACACTCACTCTTTCAAATAGATGCAAGTAAAACACAGCAGAAAATAAATAAAGTCAAAGACTCAGCGGTCCTGTTGCTCTATTTTCACCTGTAACGCAGGACTGGGGTAGGCGGAGGTTTACCCTGGTGCAGGTGTGCCGCGGTCAGTTGAAGAATCCGCGAGTTTCTCTGTGAATTTCCCATTATGTCGTAGTGCACTCGGTGCTTGCTCGGAAGTTTAGGGGTTTTTTTCGCTGTAAAAAGTTTTCTTCCCACGCACAACGGACACTAATGTTTTTGTCACTTTTTATGGAATCAAACTCAAAGTAAGGTCAGTACTTCCACGCTTTAAACGCTGCACGCTCATACTCTCTCCCACAATCGATATGTGATCCATTGTTGATCTGCACACAGCTGTTGTCACTAACGGCGCACTCGCTTACGTCACTGTCATGAGACATTCTCGCAAAAAAATCACGGTTTTAGTAATGCAGTAACGCAGCGTTCCTACGGGAAAGTAACGGTAATCTAATTACCGATTTTGCAATAGTAATCCCTTACTTTACTCGTTACTTGAAAAAAGTAATCAGATTGGTTAGTTTTCTGATGCCCATCTCTGTTCATGGTTACATACAGTTTTAGACTGATGTGGGCCAAAGCCTAGCATAGCCTGTAACGTTATTATGACGGACACATTTTATGCGTTAACTTGGCTTTAAGTGACTTACAGGTTTCTGTGAAAAATACTTTCTTATATCCAGGTCCTTCCTTTTTGCTGCCGTCCTCCTCGCAGTGCAGGCAGTGTTGCCAACTCCTCAGTAAGGAAAATCGCTATTGGTTGTCCTAAAAGTCGCTAGAAGTCGCTAAATGACGTCATCGCCTAATTTGCATAATTGGTCATGCTAATCTAATTGTAACCTATGTTGTTGGAGAGAGAAATAACATCGTGGAAGAGACATAAAGTGAGTAAAAAATGTCCTAAATGCATTTAGAGTTTATTTATAACTACAAATTAAATTTCTTTTAGCAATTATTGTTTTTTTAATGTCACAATTCCAACCCTGCTCCTTTACCCGGGCTTGGACCGGCAAAAGTGACCCGAAATAGGCACTCTGGTGGAGTTACTTTGTGTGTGTGTGTTTATAAGTCGTTTTAAACCTTGTGATCCACAAAACAGCATAAGAGTAAAAGAGTAAAAGAAGAACTGACTGCGTTACAGTAACCGCTGCTTGTTGAGAGTAAAAGCAATACGCGCTTTCACGTCTTTTTTGTTAAGGGGTCTGAAAACTCGCTAAATATAGCGACAAAGTCACTAAGTTGACAACACTGAGCGCAGGTTTGCCGCTGCTAAAACTAAACAGAGCTCCCTGAAAGGCACAGCCAATCACATTGGCCATATTTGTCACATGACGTAGGACTCCAGTAGAGAACGTAATTTAACTCTTTCTGCACCGCTGGGTGAATGAGACGTTGACAGATCGTTTTTTTCTTTCTATCGGGTTTGTTTTTCTTTATTCGAAGAGATCGAATTATTGGTGGGGACAATTCAATAACCACTGGATATTGGTGGGGACACGTCCCTTCCGTCCATGCCAAATCTACGCCCTTGCTCTGCAGAAACTTGGCAACCTCTGCACAGGGGGTTAATAAAGGCAAGAAACCTTTTTCTGTTGTAATTTAAAGACCACGAATGTTGTGAGAAAGCGTGTTTTCATGAATTGAAAGAAAACTAACCTTCCCGCTAGGGCTGGGCCATATTATACCGTTCACGGTAATACCGGTATAATGTTGGGCAATGATAAGAAAATGAAATATCGCGATAGAATATGGCTAAAACATGCATACTTTGGATCAGGTTTGCTTTTTCAAGTACTGGCAACTTACTAGATTTGAAACTGTCAGTTTCTTTTTTTCATAATAGGCTTAGAACAACACCTTGTTTTCTCAGGATAGTGATTCCTGTCATCTGAGAATCCTACTGACTAAAACTCATGTCAACTCATATATGCTGTTACCTTTGATGTACTTTTGACCCCCAGCTGCTCCTCCCATAAATATCATTGTTGATGGCTCTAGAAAAGCAAAATGAGGAAGAATAACATGTACTGATTAGCGTATTTGGTTAGGGCTGTTTTTTTAATATTGCCACAAGAAAGACTATTAATCTCAGTTTAGCTAATTTGCTTTAGAACATTGAAAGGAAATAGGCAATGTTTTTTGACTACCCTGGATAAAATGTCACCAAAATGCTGTATTTGTATATTTATTTAGAATACCTGTCTCAGGTTTGATTCTTCCAACCTCTTTCTGTGTTTTGTCTTCTCCTTCTGTTGTCACTCCTTTTGCTTCCGTCTTTTTTATCATGGTTTCCTTCAAAACTGTAACGCTTGGACCGAAGAAGGCTTTTTTCAAAGGATCAACTGCAGGGTCTGTTAAGTTGATCCATATCTGCATAGAGACACCACCTGGATTCATTGGTTCTAAAAGACACAAATACCAATGTATAATTAATATACAAATACCAAGAAAAGGCTTCAAGAGCAACTTGAAGCTGGATTCTATCCAGCCATAGCCAGAGCATCCGCATACTACTCATTAAAGTCAAAGTCTGTCTTTGTGTTTCTTGGGGGTTTTCTGAACAAAGGATGATCAAACACTCTGAGGTCAAAACAGAGTTAAATTTTATTTAACATTGAAATGTTACATTTATTATTGGCTTTTTTTTAATTCTGGAGACCACATATTAGTAAAAAAAAATAAAATATTGAATGTAATTCAGTTAATAGATTATCACAATGATCCATGCCTCACAAATACCCAATACCAGAAGCATTTTTTTTCTCCAACGAGGCTGCATGCTTGTCTTCATGTAACGTTTTTGCATTTGCCATTACTGACTTACACACAATAG
Organism: Copadichromis virginalis; assembly: GCF_057382275.1. NCBI lineage: Eukaryota > Metazoa > Chordata > Actinopteri > Cichliformes > Cichlidae > Copadichromis > Copadichromis virginalis. Next base: position 36,555,458 of record NC_140620.1, read on the forward strand.
GCTTAAAGCATCATCCAAGTGTATTAGTTTTCAAAACGCAGATATTGTGATGTCCACAAAGTATTAGTGTTAAAAGAACTTACCAGACATGGTGTTTGAAGTGAAGAGCAGAGCTTGACAATCACAGAGTATCTTGTTGTTTGTGACTTCAGCTTAGTCTCATTTGTTAAAATCAGTGTTGGGACTAACGCGTTATTAAGTAACGCGTTACAGTAACTACGTTATTATTGTGGTAACGAGCATGGTAACTAGTTATTATGCCAAAACCAGGAACGCGTTACTCGTTACTGAGATTTAGATAGGCTCGTTATTCGTTAGTTCGTGTGGTGGCTATCACGGAGCTTCCACAGATTCAATAACATTAGCAAGTGGTGGAGGCCAGCAGGTGGATGAGGGAAAGGGGACGCAGGAGGAGAGACCGAAGCGACCGCTGGTCTGAGTGTCAGGTGAACTGAACTTCAGGTAAGAAGTTATAACCTGCAGTCTATCTGGGTCAGATATGAACCAAGTTTAGGTGGAGTTTATTTTCGTTATGCTGACTTTTTCGTCTAGCTAGCATGAGGGAGTTTCTATACAGCTGGGTGGGTGCTATGATGTTACTGATGTTGAACTTTATTTTGTTCATAAGGTTAATTATTAGAGTTGCCAACCGTCCCGTAAAAAACAGAATCGTCCCGTATTCAGAGAAAATATTACGCGTTTCGTATTGAGGTGAAAAGGAACATTTTGTCCCGGACTTCAGCTAGAATGAAAAAAGACACAAAGCTGGATTTATTCTGTCGTTACGCTGCACAGCTGCCTCTTCTTCTCTCATTCTCTCCTGTTTCTACTACAATCATGAAACTGATCAATGATCAGCTGATCGGCTTTTCTCTTGTTTGTTTATCGCCCACTTCACGCCAGAAAGAAGAAACCAGCGGATGTTGCGCTAAACAACAGCAGCACGTTTAAGCTTGATCAGCTGTTGTTAGAATTTATTTAATATTAATTTCTAGTATCAGCTGATGTTTGCTGGAGCCACAGCTGTAAAGCTGCTGGTCATGATGTCGGTTTGGATATGTGGTGAGAGGGAAACATGAGGATGAAACCAGGAGATGTCCTTACTGAATCATCAGAGCTGTGATGGAGAAACAGGTTTACCTTTTAGGTGACATGGATGAGTTGAAGGGAAGTTATGAACTGTTTCTGAGAGACAAATAACCCCAGGATCCTTTTTTAGGTAGCTGACTGTGCTAGCTGGTAACTGTGCAGGGGCGGATCTAGCAAAGTGTTGCCAGGGGGCCAGGTAGGGCATTAACAGGGAAAGGGGGGCACAAAGAAATACTTTTCTTTCTTATTCTCATTTAAAATGTCTAGCTTTTAAAAAATAATTATCTGAGTCTTACAACAAACGATTGATAGATTGATACATATATACCATCAGAACAGTGTACATCACTGTCACAACAGTGTTTGTTCATTCAACCAACTGTTAACTAGGGCTGAACGATATATCGCATTTGCGATAATATCGCGACATGATCAAGTGCAATTTTCTAACCGCAAAGGCTGCGATTATACTCTGGACATGTCCAAATTCATGGGCTGCATCCTCCTGAGGCCGCATTTGTAGACCGATTACGTCACAGCGACGTGCCGAAGGCTGTCCAAATTACTACCATATCCCAGAATTCATAGCGCGGCCCAGCCAAACTCCAGTTTCCAGCAATGGCGGCCGCTACTAAGTTTTAAAATTACTCATACTAATCTTTCTGGGTCACAAAATAAACTTTTAACATATTTTCAGGCGAGAAAGTAGTTGTGTAAACATCAAATATCTGCTCGGTTTATCAAGATATCCCATATTTGCAAAAGTGCTTCGACGTTTTCAGAGGCGTCTGCTACCCACCAGCTCGACAGCTAGCCGGGAGCTCGAGGGTTACTGATGCGGCCGAGAGCGGCACAACTCCCGGCACATCATTTTCAGATCACCGCGGAGTTTCGCTGCTCGGGTTAAACGTAATATATAAGTCACTTAGACAACCTAAAAATGTTATTGTTGGGCTTTTTTCAGTGTTTTGTTTGTTCGTGAGTAAATCGGTTTGGCTGAGATTAAAGTTATTAGATTAGATAAAATAAAACTTTATTAATCCCCCGGGTGGGTTCCTCCTTGGTTTTCACACAGCTGACTAAACGTCAAACAGAAAACTTATTAAACAGAAGTATGAGACAGTCGAGAATTTACACCAGTGTCTGGTTATATTTTAGATAGCAAGGAGCAGACGGCTGAGTTTATTAAACTCCACCGAGACAGCGGTGACGCTAATCAGAAGGCTAGACCGTCCAATTTCACGCCTTTAAAGTTTAAAGGCGTGTTTGTGTGTGTGTTTATACAATTGCTATTATGTTTGCACTTTATGTGTAATGTTACTGACTGCAGAGATCAGTAAGATGTGTGTATTTTTTATTTATTAGTTTTATTTATTTAATATTATTTTTTAATTGAATGACTGTCTAGTAGTTCACAGATGTCGAAAAACTGAGTGTGGTAAAGCCACTGATTTTTTTATGTATATTTCTGCAATCTGCACATTGTACTGACTTTCATTTTAATGTTTACACCAGGGTTCCTTGCCAGCACTTTATGCTCAGATGTTTGTAAGCTAAAAATAAACTATTGTGTATGTTCAAATATACTGTTGTGATTGAAGAAGTTAAATAAAAATGTCAGTCATCAATTCATGCATCACCTCATGTCATCATAACAGAGGTCTGTCTTCCAGGAAAGAACAGTTTAAAATTAATGTAATATAGTATTGGCCATACTATATGATGTATTGCTTGTCTTTGTTTAATAATACAGAAGACAAAGACCTTAAAAAATAATCGCATCGCAATCGCAATATTGGGGCAAAAAATCGCAATTAGATTATTTTCCATAATCGTTCAGCCCTACTGTTAACTATATTTCTGTACATTTACGTATTATGATTCATATTTCCACATTCAGTGACCTTGTTTATAGGTAATTTCATTGTTTGATTGCGTAAAAATGTTCCTAATTTAATGTCTAAAAGCACTTGGAAAAGGCAGAATCCCATGTCAAATTAGCGCAACAAACTCTATTTTCATTACTGAAAATAACCGTATTTTTATGGGACAATTATTTTCTGTTATTTTACGGTCGCATTTTGGCGCCCCAGCTGCCGGAATATTACCGTTTTTTTAAGATGTTTTTTTCCCCTATTTATAGATGATTTCATTGTTTAATCACATTAACATGTTCCTGATTTAATGTTTAGCGGCACTTGAAAAAGGCGAGATCCCATGTCAAATTAGCGCAACTAATTGTATTTTCATTACTGGAAATAACCGTATTTTTATGGGACAGTTTTTTTCTGTTATTTCACAGTCGTATTTTGGCGCCCCAGCTGCCAGAAGATTACCGTTGTTTTAGGATGTTTTTTTTAACAGTGTAAAACAACATATGAAAATGCGGGACTTTTGCCCTTTCACAGAGCAAGCAGTATGTACTGCGCTCATGACTAGGTTGAGTGGATGGCTCAAAATAAAAAGGCCCCAGCCATAGAAAATAATGTATTTCAGAGCTGAGTGGTGCTGTGGTCAATCGCTGCTGTGATTACTAGTGAGAGGTCGCATAAATGGCAAGTATGGGATGAATCTAGGCCTTTTTTTCCCCAAATGTAAAACATACATTAGTGAAGTAGAGTTGCATTGTGAAACACCTTTACACTTGTTGCGCTTATTGTTTTTGCTTTTTCTGCTGCAGCTGCATAATTATTAGAACAGGCACTGCCATAGAAAGAAAAACTATTAAAAACACACCCGTTAGCAAGCATTCAAACTTGCTCACAAGTATTTCAAATATTCTAGCCTGATGACCGACCTCTGTCTCTGACATATTTCCTGATGACTATCTAATTCACACAATGTTTTTTTTCCTCCTTTCCTTGTTTTGAGTAGTTCCTCTGCCTTATATGTACTATATGAACCCAATCCTTGTGTTTCAAATTTATATCACACCACAAGTATAGGATGAATATAGGCCTTTTTCCCCCAAATGTAAATTTATACTTTTTGCTGTTATTGGTTTGGCTTTTTTCTGCTGCAGCTGCATGATCATTAGGACAGCCACTGCCAGAGCATGAAAAATATACCGGTTGGCAAGCATGCAAACTTGCTTGCAAGTATTTCAAGCATTTTCTCTTCCTTGTTTTGATTAGTTGTTGCATCTAGAAGTGGGGGAATTACTCAAAGTTTTACTTTTGAACATCTGAAAATGGGATTCTGTAAAGATGTTTCTACTAGCTGAACAATTACATCTACATTTAAAATCTAAATTGAATTAAACCTGAAAGTCAGCACTTCACTCTCACATTCAGTCATGTGTAGTTCATCTGAGGTTTTATTGAAATACATTTAGAATTTGCTAATGACAAGATGATTTTTTAGCATTTACTGATAAACAGAAACTTTATTCATCATGCATACAAGTAATGGACAGAGACTATATTTTGCTTCTGTTAGATACACTTAGATCTGGCGAATAAACTTATCAATAAGCTCGAGGTAATTATGCAAAGTTATTAAAAATCAAAAGCTATCATCCATTACTAATCTTTGGGTATCAAAGCAAACATCTGTCATGCTACCTTTATCTGATTCTTATTGCTGTGCAAATTTCTTAAAGTATATCTTAAAAAAAGAAAAAAAAAAAAAAATGAAAATTTATATATATATATATATATACTAAAACTATCCACTTAAAAGTAAATAGTTCTCCTGGATAGTGAACTTCTTTGGCAGACAAGTGCTTCTTCTTAAACCTTGTGATGCTTTTCTTTAAATGAAGGAGGCCACGTGCACAAACTGTGCTAAAATTCTATGATGGCAAGAATGATGACAAGAAACAGAAACTGTGTTAAGATAAGGGTCCCAGCAAAAGGCCCTTTAAGAAAAAGCCATGAAAGAAGCAAAGAGTAGAAAACAAACACCAGTACTATCACTCCTTGATTTTGACACAGGTCTTGCAAAGGCGGATACATTTTTTTAATCCGTGCTAAAAGTCTGCATATATTGTATACCCACTTTATTAATTTGATTAAATTTTTCATTTTCTCTATTGCCCATTTCATTATTTTCTTTATTTTCTCTATTACCCATTCTACTACTTTGCTTACTTTAAGCATTGCCCTTGTTCCTGATATTGCTGTAAGTCCTTTTATGACTGTGGCTAGTATAAACCCTAATGCGGCTGCTATACACCCTGTTAGGGTATTTCCCAACCCTAAACAGAACCGAAATATAGCATCCACAGTGCTCCCAAATCCACTACCCCCAGTTGATTGTCCTCTTTCTTTACTGTGGTGTTTGGTTTTTTTTCCATCCAGTATTTCTTCTTCTTTTGTATGATCTTCATTTTCTTTCTCTTCTTCTTCTTCTTTGTCTTCTCTTTCCACAGCTTCTGTTTCTGTTTCTTTATCTTCTTCAACTGCTTCTATTTCTTCTTCTTCTATTTCTTCTTCTTCTTTAGCTTCTTCTATTTCTTCCTCTATTTCTTCTTCTCCTTCTTTATCTTCTTCTTCTATTTCTTCTTCTTTTTTAGCTTCTTCTTTAGCGTCTTCTTTTTCTACTTCTTCTTCTACATCTGATCCCGGAGTTAAAACTACAACAGTTGGCCCAGAGAAAGCCTTTGCCACTGATTCTGCTGCAGGGCCTGTAAGTTTGATCATGTCATTCTTAGAGACACTGATGTTACTGCAGGTGTCTCCGCACTGCAACTTCCTGCTGGTGTAGCACACTCCTTTGTTTTGTTTAACTGTCTGGTCTATTTTATTGAGCAGCTCTGTAACCTGGGACTGGTTGCTGAGGTTGTCACCCTTTAGGTTGCATTTATTAATGATGTGGTATCGGCTCTTGCACTTCCTCATCAGATCACTCAGATATTTATTCTGATCTATGAATTGTTTGATCTTCATTTCATCTGAGTCTGGGCTATCCTGAGTAAAGACAACTGTAGCATATTTAAAAACTTCCTCTGAGAAATACTGGCTTATTTTCTCAATGACAGCCTGCTGCTGCTGGTCTGTGGATTTCTCCACTTTGAGCACAATGAGAAAAGCATGAGGCCCTGGAGTGCACTTAGTGACACACCTCAGTATTTCAGGCTTCAGCTCCTCCTCTGATCTATTTGTGCAAAGCAAATCAGGAGTGTTGATCAGGGTAATCCTTCTTCCATGAACAGATTTGGACTCAGTTTGACACTCAGTGTTGTTAACCTTGAACACCTCTTCTCCAAACATGGCGTTTGCTAGGCTGCTTTTCTCAGCTTCAGTGTTTCCCAGCAGGACAACCCTGTACAATTGTTCCACTGGAAAGAAGTGAAGACAGAAAATTAATTGAGCATTTGACTACTGGTATGTTGTAATATTGAGCTACAAGATTAAATAACAAAAATATCCATAAATGTGCCTGTTGTTCAGCCATCGGTCATTAGAGAATAATTGTTTGTTAACTAGAGGTTTATGGGGCACCGTTTGTAAATTGAAACATGCTGAAATTAATGGCAACATTTTTCCACATTTAGCTCAAAACCTTATGTGTACCCTGACAAAAGGTAGAAGAAAAATGGACTCTCCTGGACTCCTTCATTTTATTTACAAAAAAACAAAAGCAAAACATAAGACCAGGGGCCCGTTCTTCGTACCTCGCTTACTACATCCAAGATCAAATGACACATCCAAGATCAAATCATCACGCTAACTCTGAGCTCGCTATTCCGGTTCTTCGAACACACCTGTTGTTGATGATTAGTATAGCTGGATGAAGTAATGTGAGATCACTGGGTGGCTTAACAGGGGCTATGCATCGATAGTAGAAACATTGATCGGCAACCCTTAGATTGGTCGGTGAAAATGTCGAAGGAGCGCGCTCGGTATTTTTCGGCAGCAGAGCAAGAACTCTTGATTGAGGGATTTCAGGAGTTTCAAAGTTTAATTAAAACGCAAGGGAACACTGCAAAGGCTGCAAAAGCAAGGAGAGAGGGCTGGCAGAAAGTTGCTGACAAATCAAACTCGTAAGTAATTTAATAATAATAATAATAATAATAATGGATTGGATCTATATAGCGCTTTTCAAGGCACCCAAAGCGCTTTACAATGCCACTATTCAGTCACTCTCACATTCATACACTGGTGGAGGCAGCTACGGTTGTAGCCACAGCTGCCCTGGGGCAGACTGACAGAAGCCAGGCTGCCATATCGCGCCATCGGCCCCTCTGGCCAACACCAGTAGGCGGTAGGGTAGATTTATTATATTACACTATATTATCCAATATTATATTACATTATATTACATTATGTTACATTATATCCTCTTTCACATTAGAGCCACAACAGGACCCACTAGAACATGGGAACAAGTAAAAGTGAAATATAAGAATATTCTACAGAATGGTAATATTTATCACTTATATTGCTTGTCGTCTCTTGGAAAGAGACCCTGAAATAATCTGTTTGTTTGTTCATAACAGCAACCAAGAAAAGGGCAGAGCAAAAAAAGACAGGTGGTGGTCCTGCACCCCCTCATCAACAAGTTGGTTAAGTGAATAATACCCTCACGGGAATATCGATATCTCTCTATGAGCACACTGTCGCGCTGAGCTAAAGGATCCTGTCTATCCCGCAATATACGCGGAATTCTGAAAACTCTCTGTTAGGTTTTGTATTGTTGATTGTCATTTATGCTTAGAAATATCTACTTATATATGCTTAGAGTTTTATAATTAGTTTTAGATTGGTAGAGGTTTGATCCTTGATAGTCTGCAAACCTTGTGTGCATAGAGAGCACTCTGGGAGCATGGGAGAGGTCGTACCTTCTCTTATTGTTTTATGGTAGGATTAACGTAGCTATATCTGTCTTAGTCTAAGTGCCTTTTGGCACACACACATACACACACACACACAGGCAAGGTACTCTTTGTTTGTATGTAGACGTCATATGTTAATGAACCTATGCATATTCATGTAACCTCAATAAAAGAGCAGTGTTACGGGAGAACGGACGAGAGCAACTGGGGTCAAGCGAAGGAACGGCGTCTGTCCGGTTCTCTCCCGTGCACGAGAAACATGAAGAACATTGCCTACTTCGTGTCTTGCTTGCTGTGTAATTATATTGTCTTCAACGTTCCAGCGAATAGGTTCAAGCTACAAACCTATCACTGTCCTTATCAATCTTGCACCTTCCGCAATGGGTGGTTTGCGTATACGGACAGGACATGGCTGCGACAGGCTTCCCAAATCCACCTTCGCTTTTATAGCCGTGGTCTCTCATCTTGATTACACGAAGTAATTTACTATTACTACTCTAAAATATGAATTACATCTGAAATAATCAAATACATGAAATAGAATGATTAATAGTACATTTCCCTTTTTTAGGAAATGACCTGTATGTATCTGTGTGACATCAATAAAAGGATCAAGTACTGCATTATCTTTAGTTACATTGATAATATTTATTTATGGAAAAACAGTGGTAAAATATCGCTGTTGCTTTCGTATACATGAAGCGGACATACCTGCGTGGCCGCGATCTAATCCTGTTTACATAAAGTAAGCCTGCTCCCGAGCAGGTTTACGCTTACGGATCTGTTGCTATGACAGCAAGTCCCGGATGAGCTTCGGGGAACCGAACGATCCAAGATCACGCAAAATCGTCAACAATCAAATCCAGCTAACTTACTTAGCGAGGTACGAAGAACGGGCCCCAGGAGAGCAGTCTGTGGTGACGCTTTCCTCAGAGAACACAACTGAGTTAAACTCATGTCTCGTCAAATAAGTTGTTACCTTTGATGTACTTTTGAGCCCCTGGTGCTTTTCCTTCCATGACAATCATTGCTGGTGGCACTAAAAAGGCAAAACAAGTGAAAATAACACATTATATAATTCTGTTTTGTTAGAGTTGTTTATTCATATTTCTTAAAAAAAAAAAAAAGGAATAAGAGGATCAAGGGCATGCTTTGCAAAGATTAGATTTGATGAAATGCCACAGAAATGCTTGGTTTATTTGTTTCGTTCAGGATACCTGTAATAGGTTTGACATTTTCATCATCTTTCTGTGCTGCGTCTTCTTCTCGTGGTGTAACCACTTTGACGCTCATATTTTTCTGCAAACCTGCTACACGTTGACAGAAAGCTTCTGTCAGAGGTCCAGCTGCAGGGCCTGCTAATTTGATCCATACTTGCTTAGAGATGCTTTCCCTGATTTCAGCGGGGAGCTGGGGGATTCCTGGGTGTTCTAGTAGAGATAAATTACAGTCTTTAATTAATAGTGCACATTTATGTGGCTGGGATAATCTATTTTCAGCCATTTATACTGTTGCTGAATGAATGGAACACATAAATTAAATCACCAGAAGAGGTTAAAAACATCCATAAAATAATGATAGCATAGGAGAAATGTGACGCTGCATTCTGCGCATCCATAATAGGAATCAAAGTAACATATCTGCCTTTATGCAACATGTTGAGTTTGTTTGGCAAAGTCTGATCACAAGCTCCAAAATCAAAGAAAAGAAAGTTTTTCTGACATTAATGTTTCTATGATTTCATGTATATAATGCTAACTTTATAAGAAAATGTTCAAACCACCTCTTTAGATATTCTACTGCTATTTATGCCAGTTGTATACAATCTGTGAGTTTAATCCAGACTGTAAAGACTGTGAGGAATGTGTTCTGGATAAAAACATAGAGTTTAAATGCATGCATGAGATGTGCTATGTATGTGTTCAGTACGTTTATTTTCAGCACTTAATATCTTTAAGTGTCAATGTCATACATAACTCTAATATTTGTTAATTCTCTTCAATTTCCACACAGGACATCAACCCTTCAGCCACCTTCTGGTGAAAATGGTTAGTGAAGACGGTGGCAATGGCTCTGCTCTACTAATGTTTGGTTTTGGCTCCATCTAGAGGTTCCTGAAATATAATGCAATATTGTGTCATGAACCTAAGATTTCCTGATCTTTTTTTTTTTTTTTTTGATGCATTCACTGCACGGCCTTTTAGATTAAATTAATGATTAAATTAAACCGTTAATTAATTAATTTAAAAAACAGAACTAATTTCTTTTGACTGCATTAAATCGTCATTAATGCAGTCTGGCTCACAGATTAAAACGATAAGTCATGTATCATAAAAAATAAAAAGCACCAGCAGGCCACGTGCTTGGTTTGGTCCGACATTTCACATTTGCCTGTACTGATTTCATCGCAATATTCTTAACGCGCCAACCTGTCGTTTCCATTGATTATTTATATAATATTAGACTTGGTCAGAGGGCCCGGTGGCGCCAGTGTTCGGCAGCCTCGCCTCTGTCAGTGCGCCCCAGGGTGGCTGTGGCTACAATATAGCTTGCCATCACCAGTGTGTGAATGTGTGTGTGAATGGGTGGATGACTGGATATGTAAAGCGCTTTGGGGTCCTTAGGGACTAGTAAAGCGCTATACAAATACAGGCCATTTGTCAAAATGCATGTGGTTGTTATAACTGAAGAATATTAGGAATAAAATAACTTACCAGGCATGTTTGCAAAAATCAGCGAAGAGCAGAGCTTCACGACTATTGCTTGTTTCCGTTGATTCTCTGAGCTTACTTTCACTTGCTGTTTGAAACGTGGCCGTTTGGGTCTGGGGGTTTCAGTTTGAGTAGAAACAAAAAGTGAACTTGCCTGTTTTCAGTTGCTGAACTCTGCATTTACAAAATATCTTAACTCAGATGTGAGAGTAAAACTTATTGTAACTTATTCGTTTTCCAGCTCAATTTTGATTCAAGTTTGTCTTTTACAGTGTTGTAAACCATCATTATTCTTAACCTGCTTTCAGAAGGAAATGGGTTTTGATGGGTTTGATGAATGAAAGGTAACACGTGACTCATTGCCACACAATAAAATGCAGACACTAACATCTTACTGTTAATGCTTAGAAGGTTTACCCTTTTATGTAGACTAGAACAGAAAAGATAAGTGTTCCATTGGTCTTGCTATGAGCTGCTATATGATTTGATAGCATGTTCATGAAGTGAAAAATGTAAATGTATAATGTTGCATTCTTTTCTTTTTGTGCTTTTGCCACATGGTGTAAATTCAGTAGAAAGTACAGTATATACACATAACAGGTTGCAGGGAAGACACTTGTTTTATGCATAAACATGCTGGACATTAAAGTAAGGATAGAAGAAGCTCAAGTCCAATATTAAGTCAGATTTTAAGTTTTCTTGTTAATATTTGAGAAAGCCAAAACAAGCAAGTATAATCTATTATGAATAAACACAAACAAATCAATGTTAAAATGGGTAAATTCCTTTTTTCTAAGTTTCTAAGTGTCCGTCTCCATAGCTGGACTGGCCATCGGGCATACCGGGCATTTGCCTGGTGGTCGGCTAGCGATTTTTTGTTTTTATGGGCCGATGGATTCTTTTTTTTTTAGGAAGGGTATGTATAATGAAAGGTGTTGGATTGGCTAATTGGTCATGATCGACTCTGGGCTGGACCAATTACAGCCGAGGAGGCGGATGCACCCTCCCCCTTGTTTAGCAATCACGTGATTTTCGCGCATTGCATGCCGGGAACTAGTGGCAAAACAATCCAAGTACCGCATCAATTGCAAGCATTTGCAGCACCGCAAAACGTTCATTCTCCGGTTCCAATACCTTCTTGTTTTTTCTTTGCCGCACAAAAAAGGAATGTACAAAACAAAAGGAGAAGAATGGAAGGGCTTGTCTCCGGTAATATGGACCTATACAAGGCTGCGTCCTACAACGTGCGCAGCGCGGTCCGAAAGGCAAAGCGGAGCTACGGGGAAAAACTAGAGTCACAGCTACGACAGTGCGACTCTAGGAGCCTGTGGAAAGGACTGCGGACTATAACGGACTATAAACGACCAGCTTCTTCAATGATGAATGCCGATGCTTCACTGGCTGATGAGCTGAACACGTTTTATGCTCGCTTCGACGCCGCAGCAATTAAAACAACAAACGGCTGCGCGCGCTCGGAGTGCACCAGTGAAGAAAATGCATTCGTCATCACAGAGCATGCCGTGAGGAACACCTTCAGGAGGGTGACCACCAGGAAGGCAGCAGGACCAGATGCAATCCCTGGCCGGGTCCTTAGAGCCTGCGCTGATCAACTAGCACCGGTGTTCACGGAGATCTTCAACCTCTCCCTGGCCCAAGCTGTGGTTCCCACGTGCTTCAAACGTTCCATTATTGTCCCTGTTTCAAAGAAACAACAGCCCGCTTGCCACAATGACTACCGTCCAGTAGCACTGACTTCAATTGTGATGAAGTGTTTTGAAAGACTGATGAGAGATCACATCACTTCTTCACTTCCTGCCACCATCGACTCACTTCAGTTTGCTTACCGGACTAATCGTTCCACAGACGATGCCATATCTCACCTGCTCCACACATCCCTGAGTCACCTGAACACTGGCAGAGGGAATTATGTTAGGATGCTGTTCGTGGACTACAGTTCAGCATTCAACACAATAATTCCCTCTAAGCTTTTCACCAAGTTGACGGATCTAGGACTCAGCTCATCACTGTGTCAGTGGATCCTCAACTTCCTCACAGACAGACCCCAATCAGTGAGGGTAGGAAAACAAGTCTCCCCCTCCATCTCACTCAGCACTGGAGTGCCTCAGGGCTGTGTTTTAAGCCCCCTGCTGTACTCACTGTACACTTATGACTGTGTAGCCACATCCGACACCACCTCCATTGTCAAGTTTGCTGACGACACTGCTGTTGTGGGCCTGATCTCCGACAACATCGAGACGGCCTACCTGGAGGAGATTAGGAACCTGGAGACCTGGTGCCAGGAGAATAACCTCCTCCTAAACATCAGCAAAACTAAGGAGCTGATCGTGGACTTCACTACAAAGCAGGCGAGGAATTACAAACCCCTCATCATCAGTGGCAAGCCAGTGGAGAGAGTGGACAGTTTCCGATACCTGGGTGTCCACATCACTCAGGACCTGTCATGGTCCTGTCACATCAACACCCTGGTTAAGAAAGCCCGTCAGCGTCTCTTCTTCCTCAGAAGACTTAGAGACTTCCATCTGCCACTGAAGGTGCTCAAGAACTTCTACTCCTGCACCATCGAGAGCGTCCTGACGTCAAACATCTGCACCTGGTTTGGGAACAGCACCAAGCAGGACAGACGAGATCTGCAAAGGGTGGTGCGTTCGGCAGAACGCATCATTCAATCAGAGCTCCCTGACCTGCTGTCCATCTACACCAAGCGGTGCAAGTCCAAAGCTAGGAAGATTATGATGGACCTCTCCCATCCCAACAATGGACTCTTCTCACTGTTGAGGTCTGGGAAGCGCTTCCGCTCCCTTAAGGCCAAAACAGAGAGAATGAAGAGGAGCTTCTTCCCCCAGGCTATTCGGGGCCTGAACCAGGTGTAGGACTGGACTCTCCCAAACACGTCACTATAAGACTGGACTCTCACACACGTCACCACACGCACCACCACACATTTCCTATAATCCTATAATTCCTATAATTTATAATCCTTATCTTTATAATCTCTTCTGCTATTTGCACATTCTTTACTGTAAATTCCTAAGTTAATTTGTAAATTTTTGTAGTAAATTGTAAATATTGTAAAACTTTTCTTCTGTCATTTAATGGTCGGGAGGAGTGAAAGGGTCAGACCCTTACGAGCACACAGAGTGGACAAAAGACGTTAGCGTGCTGCCCAACTTTATATATTTATAATTATACGGTTCTTGGAGTGAGTGCATACACTCATGAAGTTTAGTAACTTCAGGTCACTGCAACAAGCCCAGGTACAGTTTACCGACGGATGGGTGCAGGACCTTGAAATGCACCGTGTAGAACGAAAGACCATCGTACGAACAAAGGTAAGTTTACCAGTCTCACAAATCGTCTTCATAAATACAGATTCGTTAACCGTTTATTAATAGGACCTTTGAGCTCAACGGTAATTAATTAGTAGTGGAAATAATTTCTGGCAGCATTACAGAAATGTAGCAGTGACAATAATATTGTATGTTGTAATCGCACTGGACAATTAGTGATACAAAACAACTGTTTTACCCTGTGAATAAAAGTATATGTTTTTGTCAATGTACCATGGTAATAACAGAAGCGAAACGCAATATTGTGTCAGGACAATTCACTATTTATGCACAATAAACAAAGGAGCATAGCGCGACAATTTCTGTTCAGCGCCAGACTTGCTTGTAACCTATAGCACCAGTTATGTTAAGAAAAATGACGCATTAACTACTACAAAACTCTGACCTTTGTGGGAATGCTTGGAGCAGACTAACCTGTGAGCTGGAGTGTTCTGGGACGTTATATTTGGTATATCCAGACCATCCGTCGGCTCTTACTTCGGAAACATGGCTTTAAAAATTTCTCTTCAACGACGTAATCCGATTAAAAAAAAAAAACGATCTCTTTACCCGTCGGCTTCCCGTCGGCTTCCCGTGGCTGTCATGCGACCGGCTATTGCAGTTAATAATACAACAGCTTCTTGCCATTTTTTGTGTTTCTTTTTATCGCTGTTTAACTGGTTTCAATTGAAAGCCTGCGTGCGCTAGTACCTCTTGCCACAAGTTCCCAGAATCCTTTGCGGTTTTACCCCTGAATGACGTCACATTTTCAATCTTTATCCTGGTGGGCCGGTCTCTAGTCAAAATGCCCGGGCTGATTTTTTGTCCCAGTCCAGCCATGTCCGTCTCCCTAAAGGTTTAATCACATTTACACCAGTTTGGACTTTATTCAGCATCTGCTTCATTTCTACCTTTTTCTATGATGTTTTTGCTGCATAACATCCTGTAAAGTCACCTTTAAGCGTGCCTGTTTCTGATTTTCCTTTTATTAAAATAATTTACATTTTAATAGTTCTCTCCCAGTATGCCAATGTTGGCACTTTATGGTAGTGCCTGCCAAAATTTCCCCAAAGGCCCTAAAAACTAAACTGTCTGATCTCTGCTTTTGTGTAATTCAGCCATTTTTGTTGTATTTCTTTCCTTCTTTCTGTATCACATTGCCATACCTGCTTCTTTGTTTGCTTGCAATGTACTTTCCGTTTATTCAGGTTGCTCCTCCACCTGGACCTGGTTTTCATCCTTTAAAGTTTCTTTCAAGATTGTGTTTTAAGGATATGAAGGTAGCTGCCACACTTATTCACCAAAACACTGATTAACGTCTTCTGGAAATGCTGCAATAGCTTTAACACTGCAATATGGCAGAGACCAACAGTGTAAACAATACACAATACAAATTTCACTACTTGAAGAAATCATACACAGTAGTGTGGCACACATGCCAGACTTTGCATAAAATACTGAATAGTGCCTTCCGCCCTGCAGGGTCTCCTCTTAAGTGATTCATTTATCAGTGTTGGGTATTTAAAAAGACGTATAGATTTCCAATGAAATGAAAGTTCTTGTATTCATTGTAGCAATTATTCAAAGGGTGAAAACACATGACTGTTTGAATTAAAAGTACTTTTTATGACTAAGTATAACTAATTATCGATACTGTCATCTTTGACAGCTCATCTCACTTATTGCTAATATATATTGTAATATATCTGTATCACTAAAGCACTTCTGGATGGATGCAAACTGCATTTCGTTGCCCTGTACCTGTGCATGTGCAATGACAATAAAGTTGAATTCTATTCTATTCTATTCTATTTAGAAGTGAGTAAAAAGTCTGAGATATATTTGTTTTATGATAAAAGCTTTATTTTTTTTAACTAATACAAATATCATAATACTTTGTTGCCATTATTATGAAATTGATTCTGATATGACTTTAAAGCACTATTAACAAAAGATTACAAGATGATGATATTTCAGTTAGAGCGTGTTGAAATGCAAGTGCCCAATTTTGCCACCCCCCTGTGCTCCAGTGTGCTGACTTTATTGGCTTTAATAGTATATAATGTACTTTTTTCCCACACAATTATGTGAAATCTCACACTTTGATAGCTGACGTAAGAGTTGTGTTGCACACATCATTTCACATTAGAGGTTAAATACTGTATGGCAATTATTTGATCACATTCAAATAAATAAATACTCACAGGCAAAACAGGCTTTTCAAATTTGGGACTGCTTTGTAGGACTTCAATATTTTTTTTTTAAATTCAGGGTTTAAAAAAAGGGGGGGGGGAGCTCAGCATTAGCTCTACTGCTCTGCAAAGCTATTGTTTACTCTCTTCTTCTCTCTTCTTCTCAGCCACTGACAAACACTAACCTGGCACTGTACACTAGGTCAGCAACGTAAAGCAGGAAATTGATGGCAGTGATTACAGAAGCAGCGATTGTTTCTGAGTTATCGTTTCTCCTGTAACTCTTGTTAAACTGGAACACAGGCCAGAGGATGGTGGCAGTCAAATACATGATAACTGCCAGGAGCCCGTATGCCGAAAGGAACTTGGAGAATGGAATGGGGAGACAGCCGGTCCACTCTCCCACACACAGCACCACCACAGCCATGGAGAGGATGAAGCAGATGCAGTACACTGCCATGCACCACTTCAGTGCTGGATGATGGTCGTATGTCACTGGGCTGCTGATGAGGATGAAGATAATACAGGCCAAAAAGGTCTGGCACACTTTCAGTAAGCCCGGAGCTGTAGCCATGTAACCTGCCACCTCTCCTGGCCTTGCTTTAGACAGGCTCACCTCCCCCATGTAGGCAACCGCTGCCAGGCAGGAGAAGACTGTGGAAACTATGCGATGGTCACGGGTTTCACTGGCCTGTTGGTGTCTAAGGAAGAAGACTGGGAAGATGATGGATGCTGAAAGGCAGAGGAGTGCAGCATAGCAGGCGACAGTGATGGGGAAGTTGGACCAGGACACTGGCACCCGGGCCTGGAGGCCGAACAACTCTACCAGCAGGACCAGCAGAGTGCAAGCGAAGCTGAACGCCCAGCAGAAGATGCACCAGTCAGCCATGCCTTGGTGTGGCAGATGAGCTCCATGTGCAGCGACACTAAATGCAACACAGGTGAATAACAGGGCAGCTACTCGCATCCAGAGCAACTGGGAAGTAGGGACCACAATCAATGGCATGATGGGATGTTACAGTCTGTCAGGAGGTGAAAGTGACTTTAATAGTCCTGCAAGTTTCAAGACGAGTCTTGTACTGAATGTCGGATCCTGCTTCTCCTCTACTTAGTGGGCATTTGTCTCATAATCTGCAGGAAGAAGACAAAGATAATCAGAATAAAATGAAGCAAATATGTGTTAATATGCAGTTAAGGAATAACTGTACAGTACGTCTGTGGAAAACAAAATTATTTTAGACATTTTAAAAATGTTGAAATTGTTTTAAAATGATTTATTCCTTTAATTATGCACAGTCCATAAAAAGAGTAGCTGAGTTTTCCAAAGTCTAACATTTAATTTTAATCTTATTTCTTGTTCAAATCACATGCCATGCTTATGCTATACTAGTACTATACTAGCAAAATTTTACCATTGGACTGTTCATAAATAAGCTAACAGCCAAATGTACAGGGGGAATACAATACCTAGTGACCTGCAACATCAAACTTAACAATTATTAAAACGTTTCTCACCCCTGACTAACATGCCTGGGCTCTAACTTAAATTGCACAAAGCTAAAGGAATTTGTGAGGTCTGGTGTTCAGGCTGTGGCCTGTGTATGCAGGAAGCTGCGATCTGACTGCTTAATCTTCAAGGAATTGGAAAGTCCCTCAGTGTAAACCAAAGTGGGCGTAGTGCCTTTCAAACTCTCTGGAGTTTGATCCTGGTCTGTTATCCAAAGCATGGCCATTTTAGTTTGCTGGTTGGGTTGTATGTATACTGTATATTTTCAACAAATATGCTTCATTGCCTGTGTGTGCAACCTTCTATGAGCAGCTAGTTGTTCCATGAATGCGTGAGAAGAATTCTAGCCACTTGGGTGTCACCAGGGGCTGATTGTGACCCAATGTATATAAAGAGCTAACCTGGGATGTGTTCCAATAGTAAATTTTTCCTAGGAATCTTACTAACTGACAGAAGTGACCTGGAAGTATCTATTTAGTGGCAATAATGAGATCTGTTCCAGTCCTCCAAATATTTAGGAAAGGAAGTTCAGTGCTTCCTTTGTTGTCCCCTTTAGCTTAGGATACAACGGCATTATTCTTTATGAAGGGGAAGAAGAAAAAAGCTGTCCCATAATTCATTGTGACAGACAATTTAAACATTCATAAAAACAACAGACATAATAAACAAAGAGTAGTTCATCTAAGAGATGTGTTTAATTTTAAAGAACATAGGACAGATTTACTGAGTGGGGCAAAACATGCCACATTATTACACAATTACAGGTTGATCTACTAACAGTGTTCTGTAATTTATATGAGATGAGGGCTGTTCACTTCAGTAGAAAAACTCAGCCAAGAACCATGTGAATTAGTGGTTCAAAAATACCAGGGAGGGAGCATGAGACAGCGATTGATGAGTGACTTTTAACAAAAATAATCAAGTGTAAGCTCAGGTTTCACATATGTTTCTCTCAGGAAACAGCAAGGCAGTTCAGATAAATAAGAGGGGGATAAAGGAAAATCTGCATGCTTTTGACATGAGAAGTAACTGTACTGATAGAAATAACTGGGCACTATGTAAAAGGTTCTAAAGATTAGTACACAGGTGGAGTCCAGAATTTATCAAGAGGAAAGCTGCATTATTACAAATGGAAATCTGTGTGGAACTGCTAACAAACAATACCAAATATTATTGAGCATCAGACCACAAGCTGTCCCGGTTACTATGTTACTGCACCACATCTGTAAATCACCTTAAAATCACATTCTAATAATGGCAAATGCAACATTTGTGCATTAATCTAACGCCTGCATTTTCACTGACTCTTATTTTATTCATTTCAGATTTAGCAGGTGAGTCCCTCACTGTGCACGCACTGCTGAGAAAACCCCCAGCTCAGTTCATTTCTGCTTGAAATTCCCATTATTATTGAGGAGCATTAAGAGGGGCTTGCCTCTAAACACTCACTGTGAGGACTGAGTAAACAGTTTTAAGATTAAGAGTTTCCGCGCTGCTCATAACTTCTCATGTGCATTATCTGGCATCTTGAAGCTAATCTATAGAGCATCATGATGCCAGTGTCTCCAAATTCTGCATTCTGCCTTTTAGCCAAATCCCCATATACTTATGAGATAGGTAAAAGTAGGTGTTTTGGCAGATTGAGTGAGTAAGGAAATACCCTTTTACCGACATCATTTTTAATTCAAAAGAGTGAAACATCTGTTGTATTTCTAGGGTGTGGCGAATTTCACTAGACGATAAACTCTAGCTCACCCCCGCCCCCATAGGTCACGTTCAATAAACTCACACAAAACAGGAAGCAGCTCTGAAGAGCTAACAGCGAGTATCCAGGAAGCAACAGTAGCAGCATCGAAGCAGTTTTTCAGACTAAATGGCAATCATGCCAGAATATTAGGACTATTTCGGGTATATTTTTTAACAGGGATCAACATCCAGAAAAGTGTTTTTTAAGTTCCTGTTGGATTCTCTCAGTTTAAACACACTCCATGCATGGTGATCTAAACTGAGAGAGATGACTGTTAATATTTCAACAGCAGCATGGTACCGAGACATCAGAAAAAGGTGCGGTTGTGCGGTGTAGGTTATGTGGCCTCTTCTGCTGACAGGAAACCAGGTTTGGGTTTACGCTTTTGGTTTGGTAGCGCGCATACCATGCATACCTCGGTTCTTAACACAAACCAATCGAGGGGGTCGTGCCACATAAAGCTTAAAAGTTAAAGGGAACCACCCACACTGTTGTAAAATGGGGGCAAAGAAAGTTTCTCACAAATAACAGGTTATGTTAAATCAAATAGGCCACTGCAGGATTTCTTACCTCTCTTAAAATAACAAAGCTATGAAAGAAATCTATGCTCGTTTTCATGCAGATACCCTACCAGAGGAGGCGTGTTTATTTCTAAGAGTATGTTCTGTATAACAGAGGCGTTTATCAACCGTTTAACTGAGTAATTAAGAAGTTTTCCATGTCAGATAGCGGACATAACGCGCCTCGGTGCTATGCCTTTGTAATCAGCTCTACTCCAAGAATAGACCGCGATAAACACGAGCTGCTACGTTTTACTTAAAATCTTTCAGAGCAACATATCATTCTGAGGCGGGATCTTACCGATTTCTGAGCCACCAGGAGTTTTATTTCACAATAATGTTAAAGCTTTAAGTTCCTCGGCGCATCCCCTCTGTTATCCAGCGATATCTGTCTGCGGGCTGTGGGTCCCACGCCCCACACTGCCATATTTGGTAAAGTCTAAAACCTCCTCCACGTCCAGCAAAATCGTCACAGTTCCTCTTCTCGGAGATGGCTTACTCACATAATAAAGGAACAAATAAAAAGGTCATTTCTGGCATGTCCTCACAGATGCTTACGCAGTTGTGTCGAGTAGTAGCGCTGCTGCATGGGCGTGGACGCTTGTTACTGCCAGTAAACAAATAAATGAATAAATACATTAACAGGCAGCGATAGGTCAAAAGTGTAAGTTATGTCATAATTTGGGGTTATTGTGTCAAAATTCTGACACAATAACCCCACATTATGACTATCTTGAAATTTCAAGTTACTTCTGAGTAGAAATGTCAAGACTCCTGAGTGGAATTTTACAGAGAGGAAGCAGTAAGTGAGGCTGGAAAGAATCACATCAAGCATCCAGAAAATCCTCCCAGGGTTGTGCCCTCCTCTCTCCTCTCTTCCCTCTAAGCAAACCGCTGCACCCGTCTGGTACAATCGTGAAGTTCACAGATGACATGTCATAGACTCATCGAGGATGGTGATGAGCGTGCATAAAGATGTGGGGCAAAACTTGATTTTACGTCAGCAGCACAGAAAGCGTCTGAAGGTGAGCTTAAAAAATGATTGCAGGCTACATTATGGAAGAGATGCTACCGCTGCTTACTGTCTTTAAAAAAAATGATTAATTTCTATTGTTTGCCCACTCAAGGTTTATAGGGATTTTAAGAAGTATTTAGTTAAATTAAGTTACTTTTCTGACACAGCAATTAGATAAGTATTTTAAATACAATATTGACTAAGTAATTAGTAATTAATTACTTTTTTAAAGTAACTTACCCAACACTGGTGCTGACCCATGTGTGGGCCACATCTGGCAAACCAGATCTGGGCCAGCAAAGGGCTGTCATTCTTTGCGGCATGTGAGCCATGTGTAAGCACATTGTGTGGGCCAGGTCCGGGCCATACCATTTTGCTATGTGGTAGTAGCACCCACAACCAAATCAACCACAACATCTTGTTAGTGTAGCACATTCCATCATTTTCCTTGGCAATTACTCTAAATTTTTTATGTATTATGTATTTATTGTGTATTTAGGGCAATGTCTTACAGCGGTTCGACACTCTGGCCTATGTGATGACTCGTATGATTAATAATGTGTCAATAACACTAGGACCATCTCTAAAGAGACACCTACTCTAAGGCTTAAATACCTACAACTCTGTCAGTTGTTTTGGAACTCAAGAAGCTTCTTGAGCCTTCTTTTTAAGCACTCAACACAACCTTGCAAGTCAGTAAGGGGAAAAATGCATCCAAAAATATCAGTGACAATTCATTCATTTATTTTTGCATAACACAAAGAAATATGTGTGACAGAACATAGTTGATTTTCTTATTGAAAAATATAATTATTTAAAAGTAGAACGTAGCTTAATTACTCTAGAAAAACAGGTTTTGTGATTTGGTAGAAATACTAGAGTACAGAGTTGATTTTAAATGAATTATTACTTTATTAAACATAATTGTTTAAATACAGAAATAATTTCTTGAGTTTACAAAAAAGACAAAACAGAAAAAAATGATTCTGATTACAGAGCAGCATGAAAATAACGGATATTTTGGGTAGTTTTATAAAATCTCATTTTTGAAACAAGGAATTATAAAACCTGTCATCTTGTATCACAGATTCTGTGTTTCTGATTCATGTGCCATATTGGACATAGCCCTTGTCTATGGTGTGATTACATGATAACAAGAATAATAACAAGCAACAGGAACAAAAATGATAAGAGGAGGGTCCAAGCAAATGGTGCTTTGAGAAAAAACCATGACAGAAGCAACGAGTAGAAAACAAGCACCAGTAATACCACTCCAAGATGTTGTTTTATCAACTGTATCACATCTCTTATTTTTTGTATTAGCCATGCTACGCCTACTGCTCCTCCAGTGACTACAGCTGCTGCTGCTGCTGCTGCTGCCACATATCCTGCTGCTGTGCCTCCAGCCCCTGCTGTACCAGCACTTGCACCTGCTCCTGTTGCTTCTACTGCTCCTGCTGCACCTCCAGCCCCTGCTGTACCAGCACTTGCACCTGCTCCTGTTGCTTCTACTGCTCCTGCTGCACCTCCAGCCCCTGCTGTACCAGTACTTGCACCTGTTCCTGTTCCAGCAGCTACACCACCTCCTATAGCTGTTGATACTGCTCCAGCAGCTGCACCACTTGCAGCTGTTAATAATACTCCAGCAGTCACAACACCTCTTGCACCTGCAGATGCCCCACCCCCTAGTTTGTTTTCCCCTGCACTCTCTTGTACTTTTTTGTGTGGCTTGTCTTCCCTTTTTCCTTCGGTCTTTTCTTGAGTGTCCTCTTGCAGTTTTTCTCCTGCTTCTTCTATTTCTTCTTGTGTTTTATTTGGTCCTTCATCTTGTTCTAGTTCATTTGATTTTCCAGTTGTTTTTCTTTCTTGTGCTTCTTTTGTTTCTTTTGCTACTTCCCCTTCATTTTTTCTTTCTTCTTTTTCTTTTGCTATTTCTCCATTTTCTTCTTTTGTCATTTCTGTCTGTTCATCATTCATTTTTTCTAATGTGACATGCTCTTCATTTTTTCTTGCTCCTCCTCCTCCTTCTTCTTCCTCTTCCTCTTCCTTTTCTTCTCCTTCTTTTGTCATTTCTGTATGTTCATCATTCATTGTAGAATCCTCTTCATTTTTTCCCCCTCCTGCTGCCGCTTCCTCGTCTTTTGTCACTTCTGTTTGTTCATCATTCGTTTTTTCTGATGTGGCATGCTTTTCATTTTTTCTTCCTCCTCCTTCTTCTTTTGACATTTCTTTCTGTCCATTGTTAGTTCTTTTTGATGTAGCTTTTCCTTCTACATTTTCTCCTTCTTTTTCATCCGTTGCAGTGCCATCTTTCTTTATTGCATTTGTTGATCCTGGAGTTAAAACTACAACAGTTGACCCAGAGAAAGCCTTTGCCATGGATTCTGCTGCAGCACCTGCAAGTTTGATCATTTCATTCTTAGAGACACTGCTGTTAGCCTTATTATGGGTGTCTGCTTGTGGCAACATCTTGCTGGTGTAGCACACTCCCTTGTTTTCTATAACTACCTGGCCTACTGTGTTTAGCAGGTCTACCACTTTAAACTGGCTACTGTCACCCTGTCCGTTGTATTTATTAATGATGTGGAATCGGCCCTTGCACTTCTTCACCAGATCACTCAGATATTTATTCTGATCTATGAACTGTTTGATCTTCATTTCATCTGAGTCTGGTCCATCCTGAGTAAAGACAACTGCGGCATATTTGAAAACCTCCTCTGAAAAATACTGGTTTATTTTCTCAATGACAGCCTGCTGCTGCTGCTCTGTGGATGTCTCCGCTTTGAGCACAATGAGAAAAGCATGAGGCCCTGGAGTGCACTCAGTGACACACCTCAGTATTTCAGGCTTCAGCTCCTCCTCTGACAACCCGTTCTCACTCCCAAAGCGTAACATTTTACGCTAGGTGACAAATCGTCACCATATTACGTTTTCGGCTACCCACCACGTTCCTAAATGACGACCTCGGAAAAATAGGAAATATGAGAACCGTCTGGACTGAACCTACACATGTTCGCTCTTTTTCTTCAAATCGCTTAGAAACACGCTATTTAACATCATTAAAGTCCTGGTTAAGGTCAGGAATAAGGTTATGGTCAGGGCTAGGGATAAGGTTAGGTTTAGGGCTGAAATACAGGGCTGGAACGTCTACTACCGCGGGAGCGTCATTGCACTGGATTCCAGCAATAACCCGCCGCGTACCATAAGAACGCCGAAGGTCTCCTTTCGCGTTCCTCAGGAACGCCGCGGGACGTGACAAAACGTCGACATGTTACGCCTCGGGAGTGAGAACGCTCTGCCTCTGATCTACCTGGGCCAGAGAAATCAGGAGTGTTGATCAGGGTAATTCTTCTTCCATGGAGAGATTTGGACTCAGTTTGACATTCAGTGTTGTTAACCTGGAACACGTCTTCTCCAAACATGGCGTTTGCTAGGCTGCTTTTCTCAGCTTCAGTGTTTCCCAGCAGGACAACCCTGTACAATTTTTCCACTGGAAACAAGTGAAGACAGAAAATTAATAGAGCATTTGAGTACTCATATGTTGTAATATTAAGCTCAAAGATTAAACATCAAAAATATACATAAATATGTCTGTTGTTAAGCCATCACTCATAAGAGAATGATTGTTTGTTAACTAGAGGTTTGTGCTAAAAAAAAATAAAAAAGGAAAAAAGATGTGACTGTGTACACTGACAAAGGAAAGAGGAAGAAAATAGGAAGCAATCAAGGATGAAATGAAATAGACATTTTAGCACGCTCTCCCAGACTCCTCCATTTTATTTCCAAAAAAGAAAAAAACATCGGGCCAGGAGAGCAGTCAGTGATGATGATTTCCTCAGAGACACAACTGAGTCAAACTCATGTCTCCTCAAGCATGTTGTTACCTTTGATGTACTTTTGAGCCCCAGCTGCTTTTCCTTCCATGACAATCATTGTTGGTGGCACTAAAAAGGCAAAACGAGGGAAAATAACACATTAGATAATTCTGTTTTTGTAGAGTTGTTTATTATATTTCTGTTAAAAAAGTACTTATCAGCTCAGGTCATTTGCTACATTGCATAGAGAGAAGTAAGGTCATGCTTTGGAAAAATGATATTAAATGAAATGACACAGAAATACTGCATTTATTTGTTTAGTTATTCAAGATACCTGTCATGTTATCTTTCTGTGCTTCTCGTAGTGTTAACACTTTAGCGCTCACGTTTTCCTGCAAACCTGCTACATTTTGACAGAAAGCTTCTGTGAGAGATCCAGCTGCAGGGCCTGTTAATTTGATCCATACGTGCTTAGAGATGCTTTCCCTGATTTTAGCAGAGGGATGGAGCATTCCAGAGTGTTCTAGAAGAGATAAATTGCAGTGTTTAATTAATGGTGTACATTTATGTAGCTGGAAAATCCATTATCACTCATTTATGCTTTTGCTGAAACAATTGCACATATTTGTAAAATTTTTAAATCACCAGAAGAGGTTAAAAACATCCACAAAATAATGACGGCATAGGAGAAACGTGACATTGCATTCTGTGCAGCCGCAATAAGAATCAAAGTAACATATCTGCCTTCATGCAGCATGTCGAGTTGGTTTGGCAAAGCATGATCACAAGCTCCAGAATCAAGGATACTTTTTAAAAAGTTCATGTTCATATGATGTCATCTTTTTAACACTAACTTTACAAGAACATTTTTAAACTACCTCTTTAGACATTCTAGAGCTGCATTTATTTGAGTTATACAACCTATAACTTTAATCCAAACTGTAACTCACTGTGAGGAATGTGTTTTGGCTGAAAATGTACATTTTAAATGCATGCATGAGATGGGCTATGTATGTGTTCTGTACATTTATTTTCAGCTCCAAATATGTGTAAGTGTCATTGTCATGCATTACTAAACTCTCTTCAATTTTCAAAAAGATCAAAAGGTCTTCCAGTGTTCTGACAAACCTTCCTACTTTGGCAAAACATCCTACTGTAAGTAGTTTATGCACATTTCTGCTGTCACAGAGTAATTCCAGCACAGCTTTAAGTAGGTGTGACGGTTTGCCACATAACTTTGCCCATCAGAATATGCTTTTAGCTCATATTCATAAAGCCAGGACGGTTTGCCACTTCATTTTACCTGTTAAAGTGTGCTTGTAGGTAACATTCACAAAGGTAGGATTATTTGCCACTTAATTTTACCCGTCAGAGTATGCTTCAAGCTCATATTCACAAAGGTAGGATGGTTCGCCATTGAATTTTAGCTATTGAAGTATGCTTTAGCTCAGAAGGTAGGACGATTTGCCACTTAATTTAGCTGTTAAAGTATGCTTGTAGGTCACATTCACAAAGGCAGGCACTTAATTTTACCAGTCAGAGTATTCTTCTAGCTAATATTCACAAGGGTATGACGGCTCGCTACTTAATTTCGTGTTGTGCGCATGTGCAGAAACAACAGGTAGGATGGATTCCCAGAACACCCGGACCTTCAGGTGAAAATGGGAAGACCGTAAGCAACAGCTCTGCTCTACCAATGTTTGGTTTTGGCTCCATCTAGAGGTTCCTGAAATATAATGCAATGTTATGTCATCAAGCTTCGTTCTTGTTGGTTTCACTTTTGATTTCTTGGTCTCTTTGATCCTGCATTCACTGCGCGGCCTTTTAGGTGAACTGACAAAAAACGAGCTAATTTGATTTGTTTGTTTGTTTTTTATTCAATTATAAAAAGCTAGAAAATGCCATTCAAATCAAAGGTATTTAATGCAATTTGGCTGACAGACTAACATAATGAGTCATGTATCATAAAAAATCAAAAGTGCCAGCAGGCTACGTGCTTGGTTTGGTCCGACATTTCTGTGATTGTGATTTCATCACAATAGTCTCAAAGCACCAACCAAGTGTCGTTTCCTTCGATTATTAGGCTTCTCAAAATGCACATGGTCGTTATGACTGCAGAATATTACAATTAAAATAACTTACCAGGCATGCTTGCAGAATATCAGCGAAGAGCAGAACTTGACGTCCGTTGTTTGTCTCCTCTGGGTTTACTTTCACTTGCTGTTTGAAACGTTGGCATGGAGAGAGCTGAGGGTTTCGGTTTGAGTGGAAATAAAAAGTGCAGCTGAATGTTTGTTTTCATTTGCTGAATTCTGCATTTGCAGAATATCTTAACACAGATGTGAGGTTTACCCTTCTATAGAACAGATAAGATAAATGTTCCATTGGTCCTGCTATGAGCCCCTATATGTTATTATGTTATTATAGCATCCCACATAGCAAGCAGGTCTGGCCCAGATCTGGTATCAAGCCGCCACTGCTGGCTGACTTCTGGCATGGTAAGACGCATGCCATCCAGATATGGGCCAGGCCTGGTATAGACTGCACTGTCTGTGTGATGGCATGCCACATCTGGCCCGATTGTGGTTCGGTTTATGTGGGCCAGGCTCATAGGAAACAGGTCTGGCCAGGATCTGGCATCAAGCTGGCACTTCTGACTGACTGGTGTCATGGCAGGGTGTATGTCAACCAGATGTGGGCCAGGTCTGGCAATGGTGGCACTATTTATGTTCCTATTTTAGTTGGAACCCCAAAGTGCAATGTTAATATACTATACTGCTATGGTAGCCAACGTTACAAATTCAGTTATGACAGGTTTGTGAGTGTACACTTTATCCAAAACCTAGTGAGGGTTTACACATGTTTTCCACCGGGTGGCTGTAGCTCAAGTGGCAGAGCTGGTCACCTACTGATCGGAAGGTGAGTGGTTTGACTCCTGGCTCCTCCAATCTGCATGTCAAGAGTGTGAATGTGTATGAATGTAATTAGGAAACACATAAAGTGTGTGATTGGGTGAATATGGCATGTTATGCAGAGTGTTTTGAGTAATAAGGGGGAAAGGAAAAGAATCAGTTAATTCACTGTCTGAACAGAGGTTTGTCATGTTACTTTTGCACTATTTATCTTCCTGCACATGTTGTTATTACATGGCTTGATTAAGGTACACATTTGGCTGACATCTGGGCCAGCACAGAGCCAGCTGTATGTCTGCAACTGGCCCTGTGCTGGCTCATGTCTACCTCTGGCAAACCTGATCTGGGCCGCCAAAGGGCCATCATTCTTTGCGGTATGTGGGCCATGTGTAAGCACATTATGTGGGCCAGATCTGGGCCATACCTGTCATGGTCTCCATGCCTGCCCGGCCGGCACCACAAGGCTATGTGTGCTGTTTTGGTTCTCTCTCTCTCTCTCTCTCTCTCTCTCTGCCTGGGCGGAGCTCACTGTGGGCTCCCGCCCTTGGCCCACACACCTGACAACAATCACCTGTCATCACCGGGAGCACTATTTGAGGCTGGAACACAGATCCTCTCGTCGCTGGATGATTGTACTACTGACGTTAGTGTTTCTCGCAGCTCCTGTGAACTCGTGCTTAGTAATTTGTAATTTGTTTGTTTTTTGGAGACGTCTAACCGCTCTGCGCCTGAGTTCCTACAACCAGATTGTGACAATACCAATTTTGCTACGTGGGATGTTGCTATGACATGAAGTGGATGATGTAAATGTATAATGTTGCATTCTTTTGTGCCCTTGCCACGTAATGTGTAATTTAGGTAGAAAGTACAGTATATAGCTACACATGACTGGTTGCAGGTAAGACACATGTTTTGTGCAGAAACATGCTGAATATTAAAGGATAGAAGAAGCATGTGTCTAATATTAAGTCAGATTTTACGTTTTCATGTTAATATTAGTTTTATTCACCTTGCTACTACATCATTCATTTCAGAAAACCAAAAAAAGAAACTATAATCAACTATGAAATAACACAAACATACAAATGTTAAAATGGGTAAATTCCTCTATTCTAAGTGTCTGTCTCCCTAAAGGCTTAATCACATTTACACCAGTTTGGACTTTATTCTTTGCACTTTTTTCTGTGATGTTTCTGCTGCATTACATCCTGTAAAGCCACCTTGAAGTGTTAACCTTTTCTGATCTTCCTTTTATTAAAATAATTTACATTTTTAATAGTTCTCTCCCAGTGTCACAATAGTGGCACGTTTTTGTAGTGCCTATCAAAATGTCCCCAAAGGCACAAAAACCTAAATCGTCTGATCCCTGCTTCTGCATAATTCAATAATTTTTTGTTGTATTTCTGTCAGCCCTCCTTTCTGTATCACATTGCCATACCTGCTTCTTTATTTGCTTGCAATGTACTTCCCGTTTATTCAGGTTGCTCCGCCACCTGGACCTGGATCCTTTAAAGTTTCTTTCAAGATTTTGTTTTACAGGCATGAAAATAGCTGCCACACTTATTCACCAAAACACTGATTAACCTCTTCTGGAAACTGCTGTAATTGCTTTAACACGGCAATATTGCAGAGACCAACAGTGTAAACAATAAATATTAACAAATTTCACTACTTAAAAAAAATCAAAACTTTGCATAAAGTTCTGAATAGTGCCTTCCACTCTGCAGGGTCTCCTCTCAAGTGATTCATGTATCAGTGTTGGGTATTTAAAAAGACGTATAGATTTCCAATGAAATGAAAGTTCTTGTATTCATTGTAGCAATTATTCAAAGGGTGAAAACACATGACTCAGAATGTATATCCTTATTTGAATTAAAAGTACGTTTTATGACTAAGTATAACTAATTATCGATACTTCCTGTCATCTTTGACAGCTCATCTCACTTATTGATTCCATTTCCAAGTGAGTAAAAAGTCTAAGATATTTGTTTTATGATAAAAGCTTAATTTCTTTAACTAATACAAATATCAGAGCACTTTGTTGGTATTATAATGATATTGATACTGATATGACTTTAAAGCACTGTTAACAAAAGATTACAGGATGATGATCTTTCAGTTAGAGCGTGTTGAAATGCAAGTGCCCAATTTTGCCACCCCCTGTGCTCCAGTGTGCTGACTTTATTGGCTTTAATAGTATATAATGTACTTTATCATGATACATAATGTATTTCATTGTGAGAAATCTCACACTTTGATAGCTGATGTAAGAGTTGTGTTGCACACATCAAGATTCAAGAAAACTTTATTTGTCACATGCAAGTTGCCCTGCAGTGAAATGGGACCCCCCGACCTTACATACACAACACAGACATCACATAGGGAGACAGGTCGGAAACCGGTAGTATTACGGAAAACACTGAAATGTACAATACAATGGGAAAGTCCAAGAGGGGAAAAAAGAGACCTCTACTCATGCTGTGCTCCTATGGGAGGACAGCATGAGATCAGAAAACAAAAAAACTCCTCTACACAGAAAGCACATAAATGTCCACAGCACAACATTATGGAGCACGTGACAAGCAACAGGGGTGGGTAGAGGGTGAGGAGTAATCCGAAACATTTTTTCCAGAATTTTTTCCAGCGCTGGGCCCAGACCCACCGTGTTCTCCAGGAGGAGACAAGCATCGAAGGCGTTTGGAAAGGGAGGAGGGAGGAGTGCGTATCAGTGTGTGTGTATGTGTGTGTGTCCAGAGTTCAGCTGAGACAGTGTCCTTCGCCCATCATTTCACAGTAGAGGTTAAATACTGTATGGCAACTATTTGATCACATTCAAATAAATACATACTCACAGGCTTTGCAAATATGGGATCCCTTTGTAGGATTTTAAAGATTTTAAAAACGTTTCAGGATTTTTAAATTAGGAGAGGGGGGGGGGGGGGGGGGGGGGTCAAAATTAGCGCTACATCTCTCCTCTTCTCAGCCACTGACAAACACTAATCTGGCACTGTACACTAGGTCAGCAAAATAAAGCAGGAAATTGATGGCAGTGATTACAGATGCAGCGATTGTATCTGGGTCATCGTTTCTCCTGTAGTTAAACTGGAACACAGGCCAGAGGATGGTGGCGGACAAATACATGATAACTGCCAGGAGCCCATATGCCAAAAGGAACTTGGAGAATGGGATGGGGAGACAGCCGGTCCACTCTCCCACACACAGCACCACCACAGCCATGGAGACGATGAAGCAGATGCAGTACACTGCCATGCACCACGTCAAAGCTGGATGATGGTCGTATGTCACTGGGCTGCTGATCAGGATGAAGATAATACAGGCCAAAAAGGTCTGGCACACTTTCAGTAAGCCTGGAGCTGTAGCCATGTAACCTGCCACCTCTCCTGGCCTTGCTTTAGACAGGCTCACCTCCCCCATGTAGGCAACAGCTGCCAGGCAGGAGAAGACTGTGGAAACTATGCGATGGTCATGAGCTACACGATAGAACAACTGGTGTCTAAGGAAGAAGACTGTGGAAACTATGCGATGGTCACGGGTTTCACTGGCCTGTTGGTGTCTAAGGAAGAAGACTGGGAAGATGATGGATGCTGAAAGGCAGAGGAGTGTAGCATAGCAGGCGACAGTGATGGGGAAGTTGGACCAGGACACTGGCACCCGGGCCTGGAGGCCGAACAACTCTACCAGCAGGACCAGCAGAGTGCAAGCGAAGCTGAACGCCCAGCAGAAGATGCACCAGTCAGCCATGACTGTGATGGGCAGATGAGCTCCATGTGCAGCGGCGCTGAATGCCACACAGGTGAATAACAGGGCAGCTACTCGCATCCTGAACAACTGGGAAGTAGGGACCACAATCAATGGCATGATGGGATGTTACAGTCTGTCAGGAGGTGAAAGTGACTTTAATAGTCCTGCAAGTTTCAAGACGAGTCTTGTACTGAATGTCGGATCCTGCTTCTCCTCTACTTAGTGGGCATTTGTCTCATAATCTGCAGGAAGAAGACAAAGATAATCAGAATAAAATGAAGCAAAAATGTGTTAATATGCAGTTAAGGAATAACTGTACAGTACGTCTGTGGAAAACAAAATTATTTTAGACATTTTAAAAAAAAATTAATTTTTAAAAAATTATATTTAAAATTATTTTAGTATTATTTATTTATTTGTATTTTTATTTCATTATCCTTTTTATTATGTACAGTCCATAAAAACAGTAGCTGAGTTTTCCAAAGTCTAACCTTTAAGTTTAGTCTTATTTCTTGTTAAAATCACATGCCATGCTTAGTATTTCTCATAATCAGTTAATAGTTTTCAAGCACTGCTTTAAACACTTTATTCATGATGAATAAGCTAATGTACAACACTTTTTATTAATTATGTTTTCATGTTCTACAACTCATTGATTAATCATTTATAAACGCTACTCTGCATCAGTTACAAACCAGTCATTTCAGGATGCTCAATGGTATACAAAATAACTGGTAAAAGGTAAGTAGATGGTTAGTAGTCCTATATAATACTATAAACTCTACATGTACTACACATAGTAGTTTCATACTAGATGTTTTATAAACACTGAATATCAGGGTTTCATCACTCATATATATCTTAACAGATGTCTTACAATATATTTATAACTGTCACTTAAAGGCTGCCACAGCTGTAACTCACTATCGACCAACTTCTTTTTTGATAGATTATCTAAAATGCTCATAAATACCTTAATAAACTTATTTAGGAAGTTACAAACCATTTACTACTTGTTAGTAAAGTATCTTGAGTGAGCCCATCTAAAGTGGGGACCATATATACCGTACAACCTATTTATAGATGTGAAAGTTTTTAAAGTACATTGTAACAAAAAATAAATGACAACACACAGGGTAGATCCAGAACGCAATGTATTTTTAAGATGCCAATCACAAAAACATGAGAACAACGCTTACAGATTGGACACACAAATTATGATACAAAAATAAAAAGTGTCAGCCAATATTTGAGGTAATACAGAACACGGCTGGATGCAAACTATATGACTTGTAGCTCTTTACATAAAGTGTATCACATGTATGATCATTAAAATTAAACTACAAAATTTATAAAATAATGAAGTAACATTCAAACCAAAATCAGCAGCAGACATGGTGCCTCCTCTTTTGAACAGCCTCAAAATCTTGTTATACCGGTTGACCACTTGCTTCGGATTCTGGACTGCATTTGAGAGAGCATAATCATTAATGTAATAGTGTGGTAATGAAACACACCACATGCAAAATCAAACTGTTAAGTTAATCACTTGACTTCTTGTTCTTGGTTTTTGGTCATGTTTCTTTGACTTCTTGTGTTTTTTTGCTTTGCCCTTCATCCTCTTCTTCCTGTCTTTATCTGATGAAGTTGTGCTTATGGAGGAGTCAGAACTCTCATCAAAAGACCCATCAGAGGACAGTGAAGGTATGCACACTTAAAATCAATCCTTTGATTTTTCTGAAAATCGACAGTGCCCCTTATAATCCCGTGTGCCTTATGTATGAACTCTGGTTGTGTTTACTGACCTCGAAGCGATTTTATGTCGTACACGGCGCTCGAAAATCTGTCAAATGTTTTAGTACGACTTTGCTGAGCTACGAACCCGCACCGCTTGATGGATTGTCGGAGCATTACGGCTATCGTAGTCAGGCGCCTCGCGGAGTGATACGTACTGTGCTTCAACATAATATTAGGGTATTGTGTGTGTATAACCTCTTTTTAAGTTTTGTGGATATTATACATGGTTATGCTGAGGATATGTCGGCCAGTTTCCACTGGAAATGCCTTTTGGTTCAACTGTCAGCAAGGAGTTTGCACTGTTACATTTTTATATAACTTTAATGCACATAAAAAACAGCTGCTTGTTTAAGTGAAAATACATTGATGGGGTTTTTTGCACTAATAACGTTGTGGAGTTGTAAAGTATTTTGTCTAGTGTCAATTATATCGTCAGTTATATCATTATCGCAAATTTTCAAATGTATATCGTGATAAATAATTTTGGTCATATCGCCCTGCTCTAGCTTATATGTCACCTCCTTTATTTGTTGATGAAAACAAACTGAAATGAAGTTAGCGTCATGCATTGGGATACTGAATTGTATCGTTGACATAATTGCAATTGAACTGATATGCGAGTAGGGCTGGGTACCAAAACACGATACCTTTTTAGTACTGACTGATTCAGTAGGTATCGATACAGAAAAAATAATATTTTTGGCACAAAATTTCTGTACTTTTCTAATTAAATCTCTGTTACTGAGCCTCACAAGTCCTTTTCTTCTGCTGCTGCGGATCACATGCCAGCAGTGGCTTCGCAAATGCGCGATTCATTTGCAGTCTGGATGCAGTGGGTTAAAAATCATCTGTTCCATATTCCACTCTGTCACCAATTATCAGAGGCAACAGCCTTAAAAATTTCCAGTTTTGTATTAACTGTCCTGAGAGTTTGTTTGAGGAGTGACCTCACACGGCTTTGAAGAGGTATCAAAGTCAGAGTATTTAAACTGTTTAATGCTCTGATTTGGAATGGAGTGGGTCAACCATTCTTTTTTTTTTTTTTACAAAAAATTTAAAAAACAGCACAACATCATATGACAAAATGCCCTTAAAATGTTGTGTCCTGATCAAAATGGCAAACCTGGCTGTCAGATGTGAAAATCTTTTAAACAGTTGAAAACTGACTCAAATTTTATTCCTCCTATATCTGGTGTACCTTCAGTCTTGAGGTGTTCAACAGGAGAGTTGTACATCTCTATGGTGCATTCTGCACCACACTAATGACACTCTAATGACACTTACAATGAAATTGAAGGTTGTTGGTTCAGTGCAGGGTGCTGCTGGCCTCCCTTGCTGAGCTGATTCAGTCTGGACTAGTGATGTTCGATTCGTGAACGAATCGTTCAATACTTGAGAATCACTTTACTGACTCAAGAATCATGATTCACAAGCCCCACTGACTCACTGACTCATCCCTGTTGCTGTTAGCAAACTAATTCCATATATCTAGCTTATAATTAAAATTGTGGGGGGAAAAACAACAGCCAGTTTCGTAACAAAAGCATTTCTGCTCTGAACTGGAAGAAAAACCCCTGAGTAGAAGCTCACATCAAGAAAATAGCTCCCCGGTTCAGAGTAGCATCACGCTGCTAACATGCTAACAACATGTTTTGAAGATTAACAAAGACTAACACTGAGCAGTGCTGATTTTCTAACACTGGAATATTTCTAACATTTTGAGTTATTTTCCAGTGTTAGAAAATCAGCACTGCTCAGTGTTAGCCATTGTTAATCTTCAAAACTGACTAGGTTACTTTTAAACATATAACACTGTCAAAAGTGTTAATTTAACACTCAACAGTGTTGTATTTAACACTCAGAGGTGTGGACCCATATAGACACTCTCCAGTGTTAATTTAACACTGGAGATTTTGCTGTGTACCAACAGGACAGTGTACATCACTGTCACAAAAGCGTTTGTTTTCATTCAAAGGCTTTATGGTTTTTCCCTGGTGGGCTGGTCTCTAGTCAAAATGCCAGGGCTGATTTTTTGTCCCAGTCAAGCCCTGGGTACACAGTGGTCATAAACGGATAGAAATGAATGGTTGAAGTTCGAGGAGAGGAGTAAGCAATTAACTAATAAGAAAAATTATGTTTAATGATCAAACCAAGTTAACTGATGAATCCCTGAGATTCTGAATTTGAATGTGTTTTTTTTTTTCAATGATAAGGAAGATTAAAACACAATCACTTGTGACTCATGATGTGCATTAAAGGGTTAAAAATCACTGTAAAAGCACACAGACGGTGTTATTGGTTCTACAATAGAAAATAGCCTTTTGCCATTATTATCCCACAAAATTTAGTTTCATTATAAATAGCTGTCTTATATCAAATCACAATCAAATCAAAATTTATTTATATAGCACATTTAAAAACAGCAGTTTTGATCAAAGAGCTTCACAAGTTACTTGGTGAGACTGTAGAACTTAAAGAAATAAACATTTTTTATTTTTAGTAATCGCTCGTATTTACTGTTAAGATATACTGTTTTATCAAACAGTCTGAGCTTGTTAATATTAAAACAAAATTCACCGTAATTTTCACAATAATTCTAACAGTGTTTTGACATTTTGTTAAAATGAAAAGCACGGTATGTTTTGAGTAATTAACATACAGTTGTAAACTGTAAATTCAAATGAAAAAAGCAGGAAAGATTGTCATTCATACAGAATTATTATGTAAATTGTAGGGTGATTAATTGTAGATAATGTTACAGATTTTTCCTGTTGTTTTCAAAGACAAAAAAAGCAAATAACCGTTTGTCAATATAAAGTAATTTAACATAGATATTACAAGCATTTCCCCTTTTTGATTTTAGGCAATTAACCGTTGCCATTTTACAGTTATTTAGGGTAATTTTTACGTACATTTCTTATTTCTAGGGTGTGGCGAATTTCACTAGAAGATCAACTCTAGCTCACCCCCGCCCCCATAGATCCCGTTCAATTGCCATTAACTCCGGTGTCACATATCCTGTTGCACATAAAGTGACTCAAGAAGCAGCTCTGAAGAGCTAACAGCGAGTATCCAGGAAGCAACAGTAGCAACATCGAAGCAGTTTTTCAGACTGAATGGTAATCAGGCCAGAATATTAGGACTATTTTCAGGTGTATTTTTTTTTAACAGGGATCAACATCCAGAAACACTTTTTTAAACTTCCTGTTGAATTATCACGGTTTAAACACACTCCATGCATGGTGATCTAAACTGAGAGAGATGACTGTTAAATTGCAGCAGCAGCATGGTCCTGATACATCAGAAAAAAGGTGCGGTTGTGCGGTGTAGGTTATGTGGCCTCTTCTGCTGACAGGAAACCAGGTTTGGGTTTACGCTTTTGGTAGCGCGCATACCATGCTTATAGGTTCTTAACAAAACCCAGTCGAGGGGGTCGTGCCATATAAAGCTTAAAAGTTAAAGGGAACCACCCACACTGTTGTAAAATGGGGGCAAAGAAAGTTTCTCACAAATAACAGGTTATGTTAAATCAAATAGGCTATTGCAGGATTTCTTACCTCTCTTAAAATAACAAAGCTATGAAAGAAATCTATGCTCGTTTTCATGCCAGAGGAGGCGTGTTCATTTCTAAGAGTATAACAGAGGCGTTTAACAACCGTTTAACTGAGTAGTTAAGAGGTTTTCCATGTCAGATAGCGGACATAACGCGCCTCGGTGCTATGCCTTTCAGCTCTACTCCAAGAATAGACCGCGATAAACACGAGCTGCTAAGTTTTACTTAAAATCTTTCAGAGCAACATATCATCCTGAGGCGGGATCTTACCGATTTCTGAGCCACCAGGAGTTTTATTTCACAATAATGTTAAAGCTTTAAGTTCCTCGGCGCATCCCCTCTGTTATCCAGCGATATCTGTCTCCTGGTCCTAGCCTGTTTGGCACCCCGGGCGAACACTCCCTTGCTCGTTTCTCCTCCTCTTGTTTTCTGTTTTTTCTAAACTGAGCACCTGATGGCTTTGAACTTTTCTTGTCCATCTTCCATTGGTGTTAATTTTGCACTCCAGTATGAAGACAAATCCCCCAACCTGAGGATCGCCACAACATAACCTAATAGACCTACACTTCAGTTCACATATTATTCACTTTATAGGGTTTATTTCTGTGATTTCGCACAACCCAGGATTCAAATCATGAATACATAATGGGCTTGGATTTACAACATTATGAAGCAGCCGGCCCCTCTCCCCTGTCAACAGGTTGTGTGGGAGACTTTAAATCACCAAACTGCAGTGTAGATTTATTTTCTTACGCTTCTTATATTTATTGTTTGTTTACTTGCACTGCTGTAACTGGAGCCTCGTGGTCTCGTCTCTCTATATACTGGACTGTATGTAGTGGAGATGACAATAAAGTTTACTTTGACTTCAGCAGCGAGCAGGCGCACCGAGGGCTCTCGCGCTCACTTTTCGCGTGTAGAATTTCGAAAAAACGTCGGTGCAAATTATAAGTCTGTATCATAATGTCCGCTGTTTTAGTGTTTGTTGTTTTTATTTTGTTTTATTTTGCGAGTTGTTTATTAGATGCTGCTCCAGCCAGCCAGAGAATCCCCCGCCGCCCCGCCCTCTCCTCCCTGTGCCGCAAGCAGCAGGCGCACCTCGCAAACGGAGGACGCCCTTACTCCCAGCAAATGGGCGATAGAAAACCGATCGGTGCCTATGCCATTCCCGATGTGAGTACGAGCATTTTTTTTTTTTTTTTGCCAATGCCCGTGATGTCGCCCCGTGTCAAAAACCGCTGCTGCCCACGCCCCACACTGCCGTATTTGGTAAAGTGCTAAAACCTCTTCTCGGGGATGGCTTATAACTCACATAATAAAGGAACAAATAAGAAGGTCATTACTGGCATGTCGTGCTCCTCACTAGAGATGCTTAGTTGTGTAGCGCTGCTGGATGGGCGTGGAAGCTTACTGCCAGTAAATAAATAAATAACTAAATGAATAATTAAATCAACCGGCAGCGATAGGTCAAAAGTGTGAGTTATGTCATTTTGTGTCAAAATTCTGACACAATAACCCCACATTATTACTATCTCGAATTTTCTAGTTACTTCTGAGTAGAAATGTCAAGACTCCTGAGTGGAATTTCACAGAGAGGAAGCAGTAAGTGAGGCTGGAAAGAATCACATCAAGCATCCAGAAAATCACCA
The DNA here is from genome assembly GCF_057382275.1 of Copadichromis virginalis. Taxonomy (NCBI): domain Eukaryota; kingdom Metazoa; phylum Chordata; class Actinopteri; order Cichliformes; family Cichlidae; genus Copadichromis; species Copadichromis virginalis. The sequence continues at coordinate 36,593,892 of NC_140620.1, forward strand.
GGGGCCTCCCAGGGTTGTGTCCTCCTCTCTCCTCTCCTCCCAATAAGCAAACCTCAGAAGACCCGTCTGGTAAAATCGTGAAGTTCACAGATGACATGTCATTAGACTAATCGAGGATGGTGATGAGCGTGCATAAAGATGTGGGGTTGAACGGTACTGTGTCTGCTGTAAAATTCTTCAGATTTCTGGGATCCACAGTCTCCCAGGATCTTAAGTGAGGACAGAGCAGAGGATAGACTTCCTGCACCAGCTTAAAGGTCAGCCTGGCTCAGGAGCTGTTGATCCAGTTCTACTCTGCAATAATCCAGTTTGATCTCTGCTCATCCATTACTGGTTTGGATCAGCCACAGGACTACAATGGTCTACAACGGAAAGTCAAAAATTCATTGGTGCCAACTTGCACTTCATGCGGGACTACATTGCAAACCAATGACACGCTGGACACAAGCTGTTCCAACTGCTCCCCTCTAGGCGCTACAGAGCACATCAGGCCAAAACAACCAGACATCTGTACAGTTTCTGTCCATAGGTCACTCACATATTGTCTACTACTAAAAAACCCACCGTACCTGCTACTGAACCAAAGCATGCATAACTCAAAATTTAGTGATATGATTCCAATACCTTGACTTGCTCACGGAAAAGAAAAATCATTGAAAGAAATATAACGAAACATGAAAAAATATATTTTCCATAATTTGTTAAATATGATGATATTTATTTTTTTTATGAAAATATGTTTCATAAAATCTGTGGCACAAACAAGCTAGAGTGATAGCGACGGAAAAAATAAATATTTATGTCAATTATTTAAAAATATATTTTTATTAAAAAAAATCTTTCCATAAACGGATGCAATTCAAACTTATCCTGTCTGGTTACTGTCCGGTTGTAGTACACAACCCTGACCAAACGAGGGCGCTGTTTACGCTCTGTGTGTACGTCGTGTGATCCTTGAGGATATGGTGGTGGATCAGCAGCCAGACAAGACAGCAAGATAACAGCACAGCATACAGCTTAATGTCAAGGACTTTGGAGAGGAGATAAACATATGCTACGACGATTATTAATTAAATCCGGGTTTTTGTGGCAGACCACGAGAGGGAAGCAGATTCTGCTGTAACCGCTGTGTATTTGGAAAGAAGACCTGAGGAGGAGCTCTTACTGGAATCGCTTTGCCTTCTCGCTAACTAGCTAATATGCAACTCTGCGTGTGAATTTGCACGAAAACAAGACTGCTGGATATAACAAGCCGGGGCTTGCATTGACTCCCCTCCCCTTTCCTTTCTCATTGTGATATCCACCTGCTCACATGCAGCTAAAGTCATGCCGGTCTTTCGTCTTGCAGATATAGCCGGTTAGCAGACTAGCTCGGAGGCTCGGCAGGTGAAAGCCGGGCACGCAGCGCTTCGGTTCTGCGTGAGACACAACGCCATGCCGCTGGTTGAAAGAGGCCGATTCGTAGAGCTGACTTCACCGAGCTAACGCTAGCTGCAATTAGCAGGCCGCTGCAATCATCTTCAAGTCAGCTAATTACACAAAGCCACAGGTGAACGGTGGAGATCACCTTTCGCTTTCTTTCTTTGCTGTGCTTACTTGTATATAAGCTCCATCTGCGGGGTGAGCCAATACCCAGTAATCTGCTAATCGGCTAGCCCTTTAGTTAGACAGTAGCGTTAATGCAAAGCCATTTGTAGCGTCTTGGTTTTGCTGTTGTTTACATTGTTAAGAAAAACAGACTGTTTTCTGTAGCTTACAGCTAGCTCGGGTGAGTGATAAGGCTGTTTGTAAACGTGTATATATATATATATATTTTTGTTTCACTAATACACGCAGTTTGATACTTGTGTATTGAGTAATTTGCACTAGATAGCCACATGTACATCACTACAGATCATATCATATTCACTTTGTGGTGGCTTTATTATTTTTAAGCATTATCAGTGAAAGCAAAGTGAATGAGCAGTACTCATTTGAATGGGGTTATTTAGTCTGGGATCTCTGCTGAAGCCTCCACATGTAAACAAGTCTGAGTCAAGTGAGTGTCAGGTTCGCATTAGTATTTCTTTTAACTGCACGTAATCACCGAATATCCAGTTAATCCTCTGAACGTTATTTATCCATGTTGAAGCAGTTACTTTAAACCTGACACAGACAAAAACAAAAAACAGCAACAAAAAACCCAAAAATGGGATGTTGTTGACCTCCTGGAGCATAGCCAGACATATCAGCCCATTCATTCATGATTGATGATCTTTGTGGAAGTAGGTTGTCCTCTATCCATTTGCCACTAATGTGAGACCTCAGCACCAAGCCACCAACGATCTGTATTTAATTTTAACCACTAATGTAAAGGGGTGAAGACAAACCCTGGGGAGATTTGAGCGTTTATAGTTTTAGCAGCACTTTCCTTTAAATCCTACTGAGCCTAAAACTGGAACCACTGGTGTGAAACATGAAGAGCACTGTGTCTGATCTAAACCCGCAGCCCTGTAGCGTGGAGATCTGATCAAAGCGCAACAGAAAGGCTCATTGTACGGACTGATAGTTGAAGAGGAAACGGAGATCATGGTGGTGATAACAAAAGCAGCCCAGTGACAGCTTTGAATCCCGCACCAGGAAGCAGAGGAGTGTCTATAAAGGCTGCAGATATGAGTCTCCGCCAACCCACCTCCACGCTGGACAGGTAGGAGCCTCACATCCGCTACACCCAGACAGTTTATGTGGGTAAAGGTATGCCTCTTTACGCCTCGCTAAAAAAATGTGGTATTCCCAGGTGAGCATTGTTTTTATCTGATGGATGTGCAGTGAGGCCACCGGAAGAACAGCTCAGACGGCTTGTTGACTTCAGGAAAAAAAGCAAAAGATTGCACAATAATGTTCATTTATGTCATTCAATCTGCATCTCCTCTAATAAAACACTGGATGTAGTGCACCCCGTCTTGTTTGTTAATGTCACCACTTTCACCATATATCCCTGCACTGTGTGATCGTCTTTGTGATGCATCTTTGTTGTCTATCATGTGTCTTTCCTCTTTCTCCTGCTGTATACTGTTTTCCCCGATTTGCACGTGCCCATTACCTCCCACTGCTGTGTCTTTGTGTGTGTCATGTGACGGCAGGGCAGCCAATAAGACAGACAACCAACTGTTCAGGTAGGACAGCTGCCCGGTGGTCGCTCATGTCAGGGTTTGGGGGTTAGTGAAGCCTACAGATTGTACAGCTGTGGCAGCAGATTTCTCAGCGGTTGGCTGCTTGTTTTTTTTCACAGTGCTTTGGAGACATTAGGAACCCAAAATACAAGAAAAAAAAAATTTTATGACCTCGTTACGTGCACGATCCTTACATGAACACTTAATTTTAAGTGATAAAGAAACACTTTGACATCTTTATCTAAATACTGCCGTTTTGTCAAAGCCGCTGCTGCAAGTATAGCTCTGTGCTATGCCTATGTCATAAGAGCTAACCCTTCTGATACCCCTCAATCTAACCTACAGCCCCAATGTTCATGACCCTGGAGATATAACTACATGTGACCATTGACCAACGCATGCAGGTTTAAATGATGGCAATGGTGTTCACCACCTGTGTAGGTGCTACGTAGATTAATTGCAGAAGTCTCAAATCAAACACCAGAAATTGAGAGGGTTCCTACTCTTAATTTGTCAGGTATGGAGTGAACTTGCATTACTGGGTAGCTTAAGCCTCGATTATACTCGTGGTCATGGACACGTACACAGACAGCTGGAGACACCACAGCCGAATATCATTTATGCTATCCTTATTTGAAGTCCACCATGTGGTGCATGTGCATAGTTGGTGCATTTAAATATCCATCCATCCATTTTCTACCGCTTATCTGGGGCCATATCACAAGGCAGCAGCCTAAGCAGAGAAGTCCAACCACCTCCTGTAGCTCATCTGAGTAAACACTGAGGTGTTTCCACACCAGCCAAGAGATGTAATCTGTCCATGGGACTACCCAGGGACATCCTCCTGGTAGAGCACTCCTGGAACACCTTAACAGGAAGGATCCTGTTCAGGTACCCGAATCATCTCAGCAACTCCTTTGTTTGTCAAGGTTATGCTGATAGTGTCTCCTAAGGCACGTTGGTCCGGGGTGAGCTACCTTGCCCAGGATAGATGTACCAGAGCCCTGTAATACCTGGGATAGGCTCCAGCCCCCCTGAATTGGATAAACAGAAGAGCATGGTTGGAAGGATGTAAACCACTGAGTGAAATTAAAGTGTTCAAGTGAAACTACTCAGAGTAGGAAAACAAAGCAAAAGGCTTCTGGAAGGACATGAACTGCAGTGATGTTGGTGATTTTTGCCGTCTGCTGCAGACTGTCGCAGTTTAAAACAAAGCTGTTCCACATTTGAGTAGCCAAAACCAGTTTGATTTGAGAATTAGAGACATTCTCAAGATAAGTTTTTCGTTCAGATTTCTTTTGTTTCTGTTTTCTGATCACCTAACCCTTAAGTAACTGATCGTTTCGGTGCTACTTGCCTATGTGAGGAGCTCTATCTGTCCTGATCACAGCACATTTCTTTGGATTTAAAATGACCTTTGTTTGAATTATTCCCTTCAACCTTCCATCACACCCCTTCATATAAATATATTCCTTGAAGTCATGGCTGCTTTCAGTGTTTACAGTCTGTAACAGTCTGAAGGGCATAGTGATGGTTTAAGCAGCCTGCCCTCTCCCTCAGTCTGTTTCTCTCTGTTGTTTTCTCCGTCTTATTCTTTATTCTGACTTTCTGCTTCTTCCCCCCTTCTCTGTTTCTTCCTTCTTTCCTGTCATGCTTCGCTTTCAGCCCTTTTGCCGCTTGGTGAGTTTTCCTGTCAACTGCTATCTTGTCTCTTCTCTGCTATTCATACACTTATTACTGTTAATACCACAGCAAATATAACCGTGTGCCTCCATTGAATCTCCTTTTCTCTCTTCATTTTCTGCATTCCTGGCTAAGCTTTTTGGCCTGTTCTCTGACTTGATTTCTCCTCCACTGACCCTCATGTTTTTCATTTATTCCCTTCAGAGCTTCCTTGTCCCTCCCAGAGCGTTTCCTAAATTGGCCTGTTCAGTATCATGCCATACTAAAGTCTCTTTCTGTTTCTCGTCTTTCAAATCCAGGATCAACAGTTTGACAATTGGGGACTCGGAGCGTAAATCCTCTGGCCCTCAGCAGAGAGAGCCAACGGCAGAAATCATTTCTGACAGTACAGGTAACTGCGACTTATGATGGGTTATTTTTAGTTGCCGTTATATTCTTGTTTCATTTAATGTCACCCCGCCGCTCATTACGGCTTCTTCTTCTTCTCCCCCAGGCACTGGACTTGTGCACAGATGTGTGGTTGTGCAAAAGGACCAGCTGGGCTTCGGCTTCACCGTGTGTGGAGAGAGAGTGAAGCTGGTACAGAATGTCCGACCAGGTGAGACAGAGATGCTGCGCCTGCGTTGTCATAGAAACGTAGACAGTGTTAAAAGGTGAACGCAGGTGCAATTACATCACCTTTTGGGTTTTAAAAGGCTCATTGAGCATCGTTGCCAACCTCACCTTAGTTGCAAAACCCAGAGAGGAGTAGAGGCGGGTCTGACTGTGAAACAGCACCCTCACTGGCTAACAGCTTGTGATTGACATGTTGTTAGCCAATGAGTGAGCAGATAATACTGCAGATAATTGCCCTTTTTAAACGTAATTTAGTGAAGATTTGTTGTTCAGTATGGTAAACTGAGTCCTTCTCACACACTCAAACATGTTATGCAACACGCCACAGCCCCACCCATTCATAAGTGGGCTTTTTTCTATGCTTAAGTGTTTTCAGGCTAATATTTACTCACATTCACGCCCAAGAGCAACTTGGGGTTAGTATCTTGCCCAAGGATGTTTGGCATGCAGACTGGAGCAGGGATCAAACCACCAGCCTTTATGATTAGTACATGACCTGAGCTACAGCCATCCTGTTATGATGACCCAAAACGAGTGACTGAGACCGTAAACTCGCCAGGATTGTGTTTACAGAATCCAGTTTCCCATCTGTGAACATTAACTAGCATTAAATGAATGCGATACAACAAATAACACCATCTCATTTGCTAATATGCCAGCAGCAATCAGTAGTTCTATTGTTGTAACACCACTTCGGGCTTAACGGCGGCAGTAGCTCAGCTCCAAGGACGGCAAAGTATCCTTGGAACCACGAGGTGCTCTCTGATTTGCTTATCAGAGTGAATGTGATTGAATTTTTGATAGATGGAAGAACAGTGTTTGTATGACTTTGTGTGAGTGAGGCATGTCACCGTGGATTTCTACGAGTCATCACTGTAAAGAACGCTTGTTCAAATGCAGTCTGACCCACGTGCTCTGGTTGGTGACGGATTACAGCCGTGCTGACTATGTGTGAGTTAAATCGTCCTTTATCCTTTGCATGAGTTTGAATGTATGTTTGTATGGATGCTCTTCAGGTGGAGCAGCAGTGAAGGCTGGTGTCCAAGAAGGGGACAGAATCATAAAGGTTTGTACTGCTTTCCATGTCACTGAATGTGGGAATCTGTGCTTTTTGTTCCTATTCAATAGTAACATTACTGATTCTGTCTCTCTTTCTGCTCAGGTGAACGGCTCGTTGGTTGCCTCCATGTCCCATCAAGAGGTGGTAAAGCTCATAAAATGTGAGTATATGTTTGGCTTTAGTGGTTACATGTTTTTGCTTTTCTTGTTTTAACCTCATTCTTTTATCATTTATCATTTCAAAGCTGGATCTTACGTCGCACTTACACTACAAGGGCCGTCTCCATCAACCACCTCCTTGCCCTTAGAGCCCCTCGCCACTGATCACACTCTTAATCAAAGATCATCTCTGGCTGGGGAGGCTGCACCTCCTCCACCTCCACCCTTGCCCTCTGGACTGAGCAGCACCCCCTCCCAAAGGATCACAGGACCCAAACCACTACAAGTACATGAAACTTTCAGGACTGATATCTAGTCGGTAAAGCTTACTTACCAGCAGAGTAAACGTCAGTGATTTACAGGGGTTTTTTTTGTGTGTCACACTCATTTTTTAGGACCCACAAGTACAAAAACATGCGACTCAGATACTCAGGAAAATGCTGGAGCAGGAAGAGGCCGAGCTGCAGGTATCCATGCCACCTGTGCTATTTGTTTATCGATACATATCAGTGAGCTGCCCGTGTTGCAGAAAAATCTAGTGCATGCTGTCTCCCGTTATCACCGTGTACTTGAATAAATATTTTTTTAAGCTCCTTTGGCCTGTTTTGCTTTTGGAATACTAGTTAAGATAAAGTTGTGTGGATAAAATCTGCTGTTTATAACCAGACGGAGACTGACTTGATTTGCAGGACTTGATGGATGAGCAGCTGAGGAACCCGTCGCCATTGCTGGAGGAGCGAATTGAAAGCGCCAAGAGGAGAGCTCACCAAGTCAGAGTCAAGATTCAGCAAGATGTGGTGAGGCAACCTGGCTGTTTTACTCTATTACAGTTTCTGTAATCGCTGAAAAGCTCCTGTAACATTCACTTAATGATCTTACTAGGACAGAGCATACACTAAGACACAATAAAAAGAACAAACCATATTACTAGAAAGGCAACATGACCAGATAAATTCAGTTAAGTTAAAAAAAAATGTTTTCAGGGGAAACATCAAACAGAACGATCTGACTAACATGCTTGGTGCTTTTTTCCATTTGCATCAGGGACATAAAACAATGTCATCCTTTTAAATTGATTTGCTGCTCTAACTGTGCAGTATTGCTCTCATGAAAGACTTTAATTCCTATCCTGCAAACCCTGATTGATCCCCAAAAATGAATTAATTCTATCATAAAGGTAATAAACAAGCGTAACTTCTGTTTAAAGCTTGTGCTTCAAATCCATTTAACTCGCTTTATTTTTGGTTCGTAGGAGGGAACGAGGTCAGAATCTGTCACAGGCTACTTCATAGCAGGAGAAGGTTTGTATCTGTGGGTCTTTGTAAAGCTTCACAATATACAGTGCTGTTTAAAAGTCTCGAGCCACGCGTCATCTTTCTTCTTTCTTTTTTTAAAGAGGAGTTGAGCAACAGGCTTTCTGAAAGTCTTTCAGAGCTTCTATTTGGACTTGTCTGCTTTTTCACTCATCTTCAGTCCAGTCCTTGTACCTGACCATTTTCAGAGGAATGTTTATTTTTTTAAGCTACTTAACAAATAAGCTGTGTTAAGAATGAAAAAGGAAACTAACTGTAAACTGAACCTAACTAAAAGTGACAAAGATAACACAGTATGAGTCCCATAAAGATATTAGCCGGAAACTTGGCGATTCTTCGCGTTGTGTGCAGTGAGTCATTAAAAAAAGTTTCTAGAGTAGATGAGCGGTGTCTTAAAGTCGTGCCATTAAGAATCCAGTGAGGTGAGGGTCCTTAGTCATCTATAAAACACAGTGGAGGCTCTGTCATGGTGTGAAGCTGGTCTTTTGCACAGCACTCTGTGTCTTTTAAGCTTTATTCACTAAAAACTTTAATGATAGATTTGGTTGCTTCATAATCGGTTTCAATTGATTCTTTGCTTTCACAGGGCGACAATCAATAGACTCCAGTGAAGGAGACATGGAGGTAGGCGCCACAATCTCTCTTTTAATAAGCTTGTTTGTGTGTGCTTGTGCATGTGCACTCATCCCGTCCCGCTCGTCCTTCTTCATTCCCTCCTTCTCCTCGTCCTCCTCCCCAGGCCTTTGAGAGTCCCCACTCCTCCCCCTCATTTTCCTTCAGGACCCCCCTGCACCGGCGCCAGACGTCCGACATATCCACCTTATCTGATTTGGTGAGATTGATGCACATATTCACTGCAAAGACTTTTTCCTCTTTCTGCTGCTGGAGGCACACAGGACTAATGACTGAAAGAATCAGAGGATCATCATCACACGATTAAGATAAATGTGTACTGGAGTGGTAGGAGGGCATGCAGGTCGAAAAGAAAAAAAGAAAGTGAGAGAGGGAGACGGAGAAAGGGCACCACGTTAATGTATCACTTTGGAAATTTCCGATTTAGTGGTGTCATGTGATTGTTACCAAACCAGGCTGAATGTTATTAATCACTTTTATAGAGCAGAGTCAGTAACTGAGGAGACGATGCTGTATTACACAACATTTCCAGTCTGTACTGGGAGTCTGCGTTCGTACCTGCATGTTCTGCATGGTTCACTGTGACACGCCGACCCTTCAAGGCAACGGCTGCTTTCCTTCTCAGACATTCAGGCTGTCGCTTCCTGCCTGTTTCTGCCGTGTGGCACTTTGATTTGCCCTTTCCTTTCAAATGCACCAGACAGTCGCTGAGATCATTTTTCAGCATGAATATATTCATTATTTATATCGATCCCTGCACATGAATTATGTGAATTAAAATGCACATGTGTGTTTTCCAAAGTATTTTCCGTTTTCTGAAATCTGTGTGTGTCTGTTCAAGGGTGGAAAGGCTCAGATCATCGGGCCCGAGGAGGAAGATGAAGAATATGACGGCTATGCATTTAATGAGGTGACACAGATAGATGGATATAATTTTATTTTTTTTTTTTTTGGAAGATGTCTCTTCTTTTTTGTACATTTTCCACCAGTTGAGCATCCCTTCATATTTTTCCCATCTTTCTCTCAGATGGACGGTCCATACCAAGATATTGAGCTGTTAAAGGCACGACCAGCACACATGGCAGTGTTCATGAGATATGTCTTTACCCAGCTTCTGGATCCCAACCCTCTGGTCAGTTTATATTATCTTTTGCACAAGGTTCAGTAAACTCCCCATTTTCCCAAAATTTGAATTTTATTGCAGTTATGTCATGTTTCAGACTTTAAGAGGAGGTTAAATGTGGGACGACACTCGAGTTCATATGCGTGTGAAGGCAGATAAGCAAATATTTGTGGCAATACAGTTTAGCTTTTTATTCAAGGCCTCCAATTTTAGTAGTTCAAAATGTTTCTGACAATCCAGAATCTTATGTATATTTCAATTAAATTGGTGCATGTCAGCACTAAGTTACACAAACGCACGTGCATGTCTGTGTTTGATTTCTTACTTTCATGGTTGTTTTCTGTGTTTCTGCATCAGCTGTTCTACCTGTCTGTGGAGGCTTACCTCGGCTCCCTTCCTAAAGATGCCCGCACTCTTGCACCTCAGATCTGCTCCCTGTTCCTGGAACCAGATGCTGTATGTAATGAGTCTAATCCTGTTATCCCTGTATTAACTGACTGGTGATGATGGTACCACAATTATCTTGTGTGCTCCGGTTAAAAAGGACTGACTCTATATTTTTACCATAGAGTAACTGTAAGAAAGAAAACATGTTTTTTTTTTTTTTGGTTACAGCCCCTGAAGATTAAAGTACGAGAGGAGTATCTTGCTGATATCGGTAAGTGAACTAAAAGCGTGTGTTCATGTTTGTGTTGATGTATCCAGTCATATACAGAATTTTCTGTTTTGTGAAAAAGCCTCCAAAAGTCAACCTTTACCACATTTCATTAAGGTAAATTGGCGAAATGAAGGTCTTCAAACTGTAGCATCATGTTTGTGTGATGTAAGAATTGTGCAGGCAGTGAATTCACAGCAACTCAGTGAGCGCCATTCCTGCCTCATGTCGCCTACCCACTTCCTGCTCAGTGCCAGATGTGGGAAATGTTATTAGGAATGCCTGCTCAACTGTTATTAATGCAAATATCAAATTAGCCAGTCGCATGCCAGGAAGTGCACACATTTAGGCATGTAGACATGGTTAAGATGACCTGCTGAAGTTCAAACTGAGCATCACAGGAAGGTTTAAGTGACTTTGAGTGTGGTGTGGTTGTCGGAGCCAGATGGGCTGTTCTAAAAATGCTGATCTGCTGGGATTTTCCCACACAGCCATCTTTAGGGTTTACAGACACTGGTCTGAAAAAGAGAGTGAAAATGCCTTTTTGATGCATGATGACAGAGGAGAGCGGCCGGGCGGTTTTGAGGTAATGGGAAAGCAACAGTAATGCAAATAACCACTCATTATAATCAGGGTTTGCAGAAGAGCATCTCTGAACACACAGCGCATCAGCAGAAGATTGCAATGGGAGAACAGCAAACTCTGACTGTAATTCATGCAAACTCAACAAAATTGGACTTGAGAAGACTGGATTGGATGTGGCCTGGTCTGATGAGTCTCTGTGGATATCATTTCACTGTGGACCAAAATCTCAGAGGAATGTTTCCAGCTCTTTGATAAATCTGTGCCATGAAGAATTGAAGCAGTTTTTAATGGAAAAAAGGGGTCCAACATGGTAGCAGCAACATGTACCTAATAAAGTGGCCAGTGTGTCTCTCTTCCCCCAGTGATCCACCAATGCAGTGCATCTTTTGCCCACAAGGTGGAGCCTGCCAAACAGTTTGAGAGTAGCTAGAGTAAACAAATAGTAGTCATCAAGTTTAAAGGTTCATGTTATTCTGTCAAAGCAAACATGTTATTTATTATTATTATCAATATCATTATTATTATTATTAAAAATATTAGTTTGATTTTTCCTGCTGACTAACTGTACCCTTTGCTATTATGTCCATCGTCCCATAAGAAAATCGACTTCATGCTCAGGAGGACATCCGGGGACCTCTGTCTGAGCTGCAGCAGCTTGTGCTGCCAGAAATCCAGGACCAGCTGCAAGACTACAGGTACATCACAGAGGATTCATTTTGTTTGTTTATTCAGTGGAAAAACATTGTTTTTAAATCCGAAGAAGAGTTTCTCAGAGGGTTACATTAACCTCGTGTCCGTGTGTTTCAACAGGAACAAGCAGATGATGGGTCTCGGTTCTCTGTTTGGAGAAGGAGACCTGCAGCACCTTGATGGAGACACTGTGAAAGAGAAACAGGTGGTGGACAAACAAGTCACCGCCCTGTGGGAAATACTGTGAGTCTGTCTGCATTTATTGTGGTATTTTAGCCCTAAACTGTAAAGTTTAAACCACATCGAGTTCAAAGTGAAGGCAGCGGTTTGTTTTTGTTTGATCGGCTGATTCAGCTTTCTGTGTCTGTGTTGCTGTGTCCAATTAAGTTTATTTACTCGTGCTCTCACCACACGCACACACACAGACTGAGCCAGGTTTCCCTAGCGACGCCGTCAGTTGTTCGGCGTCCAATAAAACTGTTATTACATATCAGTAAAGCTATCATGACAAAGGTCATCATCCCTGCCACTCTGGAAAAACCACATGACATTTCCTCCTCTCACGTTATACACACACAGAAGCTGCTTCCCGTCACATGACTGTGGCTCGGTGCTGTTTCTTGCGTTCTTATTTGCACCTGAATAAAGTGGATTTAAGTTTGAGGAGCTCTTTGGAAAAGGGATTTTTGTCGTGGAGGGAGTTAACAACCTTTTTATGTCTCTTTGTCTTCCTGCTGCAGATCAAAGCACGAGGAGGACAGAAGGTAAAAGAAGAGGCTCGCCTGTTGGAGTGAAATATAACAGCTACACCTGCATTAGAAATTTCCTAATTCTTCAAACTTTCTTTTCTGGTCTCTGCTCTTCACTCCTCTCCTTCAGTTCTCCTCTGGCTTCAGCTGTGATCCTCTACCTGCGTCATTCTGGGATCAAGCCTAGAGACTCCAAGGTCTTCCCCGGCCTGACCACAGAGAAGGACAAGTGGATCACTTTCTTAAAGTCCAAGAAGGTAAGAATGGAAACTTGCCTTTTATCTTGTCACCTTCTGCAGCTGTAATCATTAATGTGACGGCGTCTTAAAGAACAAACAAACTTGGAGAAAGTGAAAAGGACCTGGCCTGTGATTTTCTACCACAGTATTAGGTACACCCTACTGCTACCATGTTGGACTCCCTTTTGCCTTCAGAGCTGCTGTAATTCATCATGGCACAGATTCAATAAGGTGCTGGAAACATTCCTCAAAGATTTTGGTCCATGTTGACATTCATTGACATTCAAGTCATTGTCACGACAATATCCCCCCACACCATTACACCACCAGCTGAACAGTTAATACCAGGCAGGATGGATCCATGCTTTTGTTTATGCCAAATTGAGACCATCCAGATGTTGCAGCAGACAGGAGTGACACCAGGTGTGGTCTTCTGCTGCTGTAGCCCATCTGCTTCAAGCTTTGAAAGAGTTGTGCATTTAGATATGTTGTTCTTCATATCTTAGTTATAATGAGTCGTTATCTAAATTACTCTGGCCTTCCTATCAGCTCACTCATTCTCCTCTGACCCATCACTGAGGGACTTTTGCCCGATGAACTGCAGCTTACTGGTAGTCAAAACAAAGAGCAGCCTTTCTTTCTCATTCTGAAGCTCAGCTCAAACTTCAGCAGGTCCCGACTATGTTTACCTGCCTAAATGTACTGAGTTGCTGACGTATGATTGGCTAATTTGTGTTATCGAGCTGTTGAACAGGTGTACCTAACAAAGTGGCCAGTTTCTCTGCATTGATTGCATGATATTCATTTTGATGTGACTATGTGTTTTCCAATTTTCTCTCTTAAAAGTTGTTGTTTGTCGCACTCGATCTCAGTGACTGAACTCAGACCTCCTCTCCACAGCTGAGCGGTACCAAGAAGGAAAAAGATGGAGAGGATAAAAAGAGAAATCCCATCCTGAAGTACATCGGCAAACCCCGGACCACATCCCAGTCCAGTAAATTAAACAGCACAAACACTTTAGAAGAAGCTTTTTAAATCATCATCCAGGCCCGGCTCATGGTCATGCTTCCTGCGGTCTCTCGACATTGTCTAATAACGGCTCCTGTCAGTGTCAGCTGATGGTTCGCTGACACACAACAAACAGCAGCATGCTGACACACGTGACCCTCTCACTCATTCTGCTTCTATTGATTCCTTTTTGTCCTTTGTTCGCCTTTTAATTGATTTTTCCTGGTTTCATGCGTTGATTTATGGGATTTTCATTGTGTCATTATTCTGATTTTTATTGTTGTTTCTGTTTGGCTCGCTTTGATTTTGTAGCATTCCATGTCCCGCTGTCACCCACCGAAGGTACTTCACTTATAATTTCACTTTTAATTTTACCCTTTTGTGCAAATTTAATTTTAAGAATCATACCTGGTGATGGATTTGAATTTTGTTTTTGTTTTTTCATCAACCGTTTCTCCTTGTAGTGTGTGTGTGTGTGTGTGTGTGTGTGTGTGTGTGTGTGTGTGTGTGGGGGCGAAAGAAAGGAATGTTATTTTATTATACCATTAAAGTAATGAGTAACGTTTGTATTGGCAGTCCGGCCTGGCAGCGTGCGGAACATCATTCAGCAGTTTGAGAATAGCACCGAGACCGGCGAGGAAGTCAGCGACGGCGCTGACCCGCAAAGACTCTCCTCCAGCAGCCTCGGGGATGAAATGGACAGGTAGCTGCGCCTGCAGTATAAGTTCACAGCCAGCTGGCAGCAACTGAGCGAAGCAGACTTTGCTTTATTGTTTGTAAGTTGGAAGTGGTTAAACTGATTTAGCCTTTTGGGTTTGCTTTGTGCGCTCTGTCCCCACCAGCCCTCTACCAGTTCGTCTGGCTCGCAGCGAGTCACTAAAGGCTCAGGGAGAAGGGCGACGGCGGGGCGGCACCTCAGGAGCCGAGTCTGTGCCCCGCTCTCGTAGCGATGTGGACATGGAGGACTGCGCAGATGAGAGGGACGGGCCAGGCCTGAGGCCTCTGCAGCACAGCGCCTCGTCCTCTGCATCCAGCAACTCTGCACGGTAAAGATTGACCAAGCCAGACCTGTCGGGGTGCTCAAACACCAACACACGCACCTTAGCAGCCTTAAGGCAGGAGCTGAGGTCACTTTATTTGAAGGAGAGACTTTTGATCCCCTGAAGCACATGTAAATAAAGTTTTTTGCCCCTGATTTGACCCTGAGAATTATAGGTTTTCACCTAGTGCCGTCTTTCTCTCCACTCTCTCAAACTCAGGTCTCTAGAGAACCCTACACCCCCATACACCCCTCGGTCTAGACGCAGGTGAGTTAAGCTGTTGTCACAGTAGATGGACAGGGCAAAGGAATAAAGATATGGACATTTGAAGATGAAGTTGGGTTCACAAGCAGGAAAATTTTTACTTTGATCATCTTACAGTACTAATACATTTTAAAAGAACTATTTAGACATGGAGTTACAGAGATGATCGTGGATTCACGGCTGATTATTTTCTGTTTGTCTCTTCGTGTGTCGTCCGCCACTGCTGTCTACCCATCGCTCCATCTCTCTGCGGGTACACGTCGGTCCACCTCATCCACCCGTGTTTCTGGATCCCCGTGTAGGAGCGTGGAGTCGCCGCTGGCCCTGCTACCCGATGCTGCAGCACTGGAGGATGACGTGATGGATAGTAAGACCTGGCAGGAGACTGTTACCCCTCAGCTCCTTGCAACACTCAGCCCCAGTGAGGTTGATAGACAGGCTGTCATATACGGTAAGAGCTACAGCATTTAATTCTCAGTACAATCAGCAGGTTTTAATTTGCTTTTATTTCCTAATACACATCTCTCACATATGCGAGGTAGTATGACCCTTTCCTCTTTCCTCATGTGGCCTCATCCTGTTCAGAGCTGTTCACCACTGAGGTGTCCCACCTGCGAACCTTACGGGTCCTGGACCAGGTTTTCTATCAGAAGATGAGGACTGTCCTGAACTCTGACGAGCTGGCCTGCATCTTCCCCAACTTGCCTCAAGTCTACGAGCTCCACGGTCAGTGTTTGTCCACCATAGCTGCTAAAGGCCTGTGAAAGTGTTTATACACAGGCCTGGTTGTGACATTTTAATCAATACAAGCAAGAAAATGGAATAAAGATTGATGTTTGGATGTCTTCATATTAGTTAGATGAGTTAAATATGAAACGTATCCTGTGTAAATGGAAATCCTCCCTTTTTAAGAGCCCTTTGCTGTCCTGCTGTGTCTGTTTGCACACCCGGTGTGTTGTACTTTGAGTTGCTTTGTGTTCACTGCTCTGTGTTGCTAGGTAAACAGCAGCTTTTCTTTATGTTTGCTGAGCCTTTATTTCGAGCCATGTAGACACTCGGTGTTAGACCACTGTACTCCCTCACTAAGGGGAAGCTTTGTCCTGATTCTTAAAAATACCCCGTGTGTTGTTTTCATGATTAATTTAAACATTTCCAGGCTTTGATGTTCTTTGTTGCTTTTGTGTCTCTCGTTTGCAGCGAGTCTGTGTGAGGCGATGAAGAAGCGAAGAGAATCGCCGATTGTTCAGGACATCGGGGATGTGATGCTGACCAGGGTTTGTTTTGCTCCTCCCGTCTCGATGGCAAGTAGAAACATGTTTTCGTGCTCCATATTCAGTGTGTTTACAGTTTGTGTGTGTTTGTAGTTTGAAGGGGCAGCCGGCGACGAGTTTCAGGAACAAGCGTCCCAGCTGTGCTGCCAGCAGTCTCAGGCTCTCGAGCTCATTAAGAGCAAACAGCGTAAAGACCCTCGCTTCGCTCACATTATCCAGGTACACACACACACAGCCTCTGACAAAACATGTAAAATATTCATGCAACACACACTTTGATGCTCCTTGTGCTTATTAAAGCTTTATGCAGTGAACACATCATTTTAAAAAAGTGTGTCATTTACTCACAGTTGACGACAGAAGTGTGTTCATGTGTGTACAGTTTGTCAGATTGTTCAAAACTGTGTCACCTTACAATAACTGCACTTCTAAGTTCAACAGTTCAGATTTAAAAGACCAAAGTAAAAGTCACACAGTCGGAGGGGCTGTTGTTTTTACTGGGACTAAAATATTTTAACATTTCATACTTTGTGTGTTTGCCTTCATTTTTAATGACATGGTCTCTTTTGGCACACAGGAGGTCAGTGTTGCATCATTTCTAGAGTTTTGCTTCCTCCCAGCTGCGTTTTCTTTTTCACTGTCTCAGCTCATAGTCTCTCTATTTTTTGCTTCGTGAGAGGACATGAATTCAAGCTTTCCTGTTGGGTATTGTTATGTTATAACACTCCTTACAGAGGAATCTTAGAAGTTCTGTAGCCGCCGTTAGGCTCTTATGATTTAAATGTAGTTTTTCCCAACATCCTTTGCTCTCGTGAAGCCCTGCATCTTCACACTCCCACATCTGTGCTTTCCTGCCGGGATTATACATTCACTGTGATAATCCTGAGCAAGTTCACACCGAACGTACAGGACGCCGTGTTAGTCTGAAGCAAGCCTTCGTTGTTTTACCACAGTGAGAAAGCAGCGAGCAGGAGGTCGTGTCTGTGGCCGCAGCTGCAGTGGTGCACATGCAGGTTTTTATCTGGCTGCTGATCTTTCTGCTTTCTTTTTATGTCTTTGTGTGAAATCTTTGCATTTTCCAGTTAATTTTTCAGGAAGCAAACATGCTCTGTCATTATCATCAAAAACACAGCGGCCACTTTATTAGGTATACCTTGCTAGTTTCAGGTTGGCCTTCAGAGCTGCTTTAATTCGTCGTGCCACAGATTCAATAAGGTGCTGGAAACATTTCTCCGAGATTTTGATCTGTATTGACATGACAGCATGACGTAGTTGCTGCAGTTTGTTCTTCCACTTAAAGCTGCTCTATTGAACTGTGATGTGGTGACTGGATGTGATTTGAGTGCAGTAAACTCATGTTCAAGAAGCCAGTTTGAGATGATTCAAGCTTTGTGACATGACTTGTTGTCCTGCTGGAAGCATCCATCAGAAAATAGGTACACTGTGGTCATAAAGGGATGGACGTGGACGAGGCAGCCTGTGGTGTTTAAATGATCAGTTTGTACTGAGGGTCCAAAGGAACCAGATGTTCACAGTCCCTTAAATCA
Source organism: Copadichromis virginalis (assembly GCF_057382275.1). Lineage (NCBI taxonomy): Eukaryota > Metazoa > Chordata > Actinopteri > Cichliformes > Cichlidae > Copadichromis > Copadichromis virginalis. Next base: position 36,611,677 of record NC_140620.1, read on the forward strand.
GTTTGAGCTTCAGTAGGTCATCCTGACTGAGTTGCTTCCGTGTGATTGGATGTTTGGTGACTGATTTGTGTTGAGGAACAGTTGTTATTAATCGCTTTATATCTGTGATATTCGAGGGTGCACTAAATAGTTCTGTGTACAGGATAGTTATTATACCGTGTATATGTGTCATAGGTGTAATAAAGCGTATAGTTGTGTTTAAACATGACCGCGTTGTTTTATTTGTTCAGGAGTGTGAGGCGAGTCCTCACTGCCGCAGGTTACAGCTCAAAGACCTGCTGGTGTCAGAGATGCAGAGACTCACCAAGTACCCGCTGCTGCTGGACAAAATCGTTAAATACACAGAAGGTGAGGAAAAGCAGATCCAACATAACCCTGACCACAAACTGAGCTGTTGCTAGGAACCATGATCTTATTTGTTTTTGTTGATTTTAGCAGGCTCATCAGATTTGCCCTTGCTCCAGCGAGCGCACGCGTGTTGCCGAGGGATACTGCAGAGCGTCAATGAGGACGTTAGGGAATCGGAGCACCGGCAGCGCCTCAGCGAGTACCAGTGCAGGCTGGATGCTGCTCCTCAGTTCAAGGTGGCGTACAAGTTTAAAACTTTATTTTTCTTCTGATTTTTAAATGACAACGATTCATTTTTGATCTGTAAATGTTTCGCTTCGTTCTTGTTTCACGCAGAATGTGGACCTCACCACGAAGAGAATGATCCATGAAGGTCCTCTCACCTGGAAAGTTAACAAAGAAAAGCTGATAGGTGAGCATCGCTGTGGTCATTATGTCTCATCAGTTTAGTTTCAGGCCTTCTAACCACAAATATCTGCATTCCTCTGTCAGAGATCCAAGCGCTGCTGCTGTCAGACTGCCTCGTCCTCCTTCAGAAGGGCCCGGACGACCGCCTACAGCTGCGAAATCATTCCAGCAGATTGGGTGGAGGCGGGGGAGGCAGCGGTGACAGCAAGACCTCTTTCAGCCCTCTAGTGAACCTGGCGTCGCTGCTTGTTCGCCCGGTAGCTACAGGTACGCTCACAGCCTTCTGTTTCTCTGTTTTTGTAATTTTAAAATAATATTTAATTACCTTTTTTTTTACTAATTTTATTTTTTATTTCTGTTTTCTTTAGACAAGAAAGCTCTTTACATCATCAGCACCACAGATATGCAGATCTATGAGCTGGTGGCTGCAACAACATCCAAGAAGGAGACGTAAGCTCTTTTCTTTGATTCATTCACATTTACCTGAGGAAACCTGTGCTGTGCTGCACTCTTCACTTAATTTAAAATGTCTTAACTTCTTCTTGTTAAACAGCTGGAAAGATTTACTGGAAAAGGCCATCTCTGCCGCCGGCGGATCGTCACCTCTGATGAATCACAGCTCGATACCCATGTCGTGAGTAGATTTGATTTGAATCATTTCTTTGATGAAATGTCCTGATTAGACAGTGAAAAAAATTGAACTTTTCTGTCATTTAATTATGTAACTATCACTTATTTATGTTATTGTCGCATGAGTGGTCATGTTTAAGCAGGAAAAGCTGTCAAACTTTACCAAACTTAAAAGTGCAGAGTTCACATGTTCCAAAACAGTCCGACTGGCAGGATTGGAGTCTTTGGTGGGCTGATTCTGGCCCGCAAGCCTTATGTTTGACCTCCCTGTTTTAAACACAATATGATGATCTGTATGTTCTTTTGATCTGTTTATTTTTAATCCAAAAATATGCGTCATACTCTTTATTCTTCCTCCAGGTCCCCGAGTCTACGCAGTTCTTCCCCCGTCTCGACTGGCAGCAATGCCTACGGAGGTAATGACCACGCCGCGATCGTCGGCCTCAGATCTGTAAACATTCTGCAGATGTTTTAAAAAGCTTTCTCCAACTTCGCTTTCTCCCAGATAACTCGATGACGGAGCAGTCAGACTCCACGGAGACTCATTCCAACAGCGACGAGCCCGCGATCTCCCACAGTACGCCTGTGGACCAATCGGAAGCTTTGCTCAAAGGACAAGGCGTGGCGGAGGCCGCTCTGCAAGACGGTGAGAGCCTCCGAGTATTTTACGTTGGATTCTGTTTCTTCTGATTGTGGAACATAAAAAGTAGAAAAGAAAGAAATCAAACCTTTAAACCTGAATCATCGCTAATCCAAAATTCATCCCTTTTAAAAAAAATTTACAGTTGAAACCCTGCGGCAGCTCATATTACAAGATTTCGGAGAGGACTGTTGGAGCCACGATTCAGATGATACACCCACCAATGAGACGGCCGCTGAAAGCAACTCATTCACAGAGAGGCAGCGACCGGAGTCTCTGGAGACGGTCCTCAGCTGCTGCACCGATGAATGGGAGGCGGAGCCAGAAGAGCTGCTGCTTGCAAAAGCACCCAAACCTCAGGTTGTGAGGAAAGGTAAACACAGCCTGGCTGCCGAGCACCCGTTTTTTCATGATTTTTTTCAGCAGCCGCTCACTCACGATTGCACTAAATTCTCAGATAATTAAACATCTTGAGCTATAATTTGCACCTTTTTCCCCCAATGAGGTGACACGTGGTCACTGTCATCTGCTTATATGACATCTGGGTGTGAATAATGGCCGCCGTCCTTTGCATGTCTTCTCTCTCACGCACTTTATCTTCTCGCTGTTGAGAACGTGACGGCACACTGGTTGCTTTAGTTCAACTCTTCACTCCTTTACACCTTTCAGTGCACTCCTCTTTTGTCACAAGTCTATCCTCTGTGTGCGTAGCTGTGGTTGCGGGTCCTCCTCCTTCTTCTTCTTCTGTCGCTGAAGACATCACTGATGATGTCACCCTCCCCTCCAATCAGTCATCCAAGTCAAGAAGCGAGGCCAAAAAGCAGGGTAATGCTGACCGACCTGGTCCACAGCTCTAGTTTTTTTATAGGTGTAATAAAGAATATAACATCTGATGTTAGCGGTGTTGATTTTACTCTCTGTTCATTCACTAAAACACTTCTTGTTTTGTTACACCTCTGCGATTCAGGAAATACCTTCTACCTGGTCATGCCCATAGAACAGGGCGAGAGCGTGACTGAAGATCTCAACGACCCCCCTACACCCACCGCCAGCCACTTCCCTCCACCTGTAGAGGAAATGACGTTGCCACAGACGCAGATGGAAGAAGAGCCGGCAGCCCGCGGCCCGGAGGCCAACCAATCAGAGACTATGCAACTAGAACAGGAAAAAGAAACAGGCCATTTGCAGGCTGCGCAACACACTCACGTAATCAGAAACGTGGATGAGATTTTTCACACGATTGAGGAGCTGATGACCAAGTTGCGCCACCTGAAGGTGAGTTTTGTGGAAAAGATGGCAACAAAAGAGCCGCCGGCGCAAGCTGGTTTTCTGTCTGTGCCAACTGCCAACTCCACACCCCCGACCATGTTCAGTGTGTGGTTATTAGACCTGAGTAACAGCAGAAGATTAGATATTAAATGCTTTAAGAAACTTTTGAGAAACAAGAATCTGAAGAGAGGGAAAAATGTGCATAATCATCACAGTTAATCTTCAGTCTGTCCAGTAAAGAAACATAGATCATTGTGAATAGGTTTCATTTGCTTTGGTGCGAATGAAGGTGATGACAGGACACCTGTCATAGCCTTAGATTGTGTCCGGTGCACAGATAGTGTAGCTCCTCAAAGATCGTTAACTGTGTCTCCCAGCACAGTCTGAAGGTGTGGAGGAGATGGCAGGAGGTACGCTGTTACATGAGGACGGCTGGTTAGGGTGAAAGGACTCCTGCATAATGACCTCTAGGAGGTCACTCAGGTGGAGGTTTGTGACCAAACTTTAGTCAGACTGTATTGCAGAGACTCAAGGGCCCAACGTCCTTCAACGTCCCAGGATACCCACCGAGTCTGTCGCTTTGATTGTTGTAAACAGACGGTGTCATCACACAGTTACTTCTATTTTTGCTCACCGTTAAGGCGCAGTAAGCAGCTGCAGTATTCTCCTGAAAGATAGGTGTCGCCACTCACACAGCATCACCACATAAGCACTGAAAGTGGAAGAGAAGTCTCATATTTTTGAAACTGTTGCAGCATATCCCGCTGCGCAATCTGACGATCTCTGAGCTGCTTTACTGAGCCGTCATTTAAACGGTGGTTAAAAACCGACATGATCGTACACTGGTGTCAGTTTTGTCACACACAGCCATGCAATAGGGAGAGAACAGAAAGCATAAAAGCACCATTAGTAGGACCTGTGCTCACAGCCGTGTGCCAGTTAGCATTTGGTGGCCTGTTCTCCTCACAGATGAGAGCAGGTTCACCCTGAACACGTGACAGACGTGAAAGAGTCAGGAGACCCCGTGGAGAACAGTTTGGTCTACCCTTGGATGCTCACAGACTTTCCCTTGCTAGCCAGCGTTCACATACCAGAAATAAGTGTGTTTCCTAAAACTGTTAACTCCTTTGCAGGAGATAGAGAAGGCCCACTATAAGCTTCTGGAAACTCTCAGAGAGTCCTCCATCAGTCAGGAGTCTGAGGACCAGCAGTGTCGCTCGGCAACCGTCTCCAGGACGCCGTCTCTGGATCGTAGCTCAGGAGATGGTGAGCACGCACTGAATTTGCAGCTTGAACTCTTACATATTGTTGGCCGATGATAGCAACTTCTCCTCTTGTGCTACTAATTAATGCTTTCATCCTTCAATCACACCAGGCAAAGAGAGCAGACCTGCGGAGCCCAAAATCCTGTCGACTGGATTCTGATGCGGCTGCATGGTAAATCCATTTGCAGTCGCTCAATCTTGATTGGCAGTCTGACGTAGCTATCCACTTTGGGGCTTCCCCTTAGACCCGGTTCCACTCACCCATCAGCCCCGCGTGCACCAGCCTGTGGCGCAGAACATCAAAAAGCCCGTCACCATTTCTTTGTTTCTGTTGCCCTGATATAACAGGAAGGTGAACTGACTCATCGAGGTTTCTGAGCTCAGTAAGCGCAGAATGAACGGAGTCCACGGAAGTTGAGGAATAAATACGAAGGAAAGGAAGAAAAAAGCAGAAGACAAGTTGACTGTGGAAGAGAGAAGTTGGAAAAATTGAAAGTGGAAATGTGAGCAAGTTTGGATATTTGTGAAGGAAAGAAGTGTTCATGTAATGCTTTTGGAGAACTGGTTGAAGGAACAGAGCAGCAAAAATGTTTAAATGTTAATTTAAAGAAGAAGAAAAAAAAAAAATCAGAGGGACCCGTCACCCCAGCACTTTACCCACAACGCACCTGTCTGTCATGTACGTCCTCTACAGCGGACAGATCAGGGACTGAAGGATTCAGGCTTCATTTAGGGAGGGTGGGGTGGAGGGCTGAGACTGCCTCCTGATGGGGTCTCCCTCCCCCTCCCCCTTCGCTGTTTGCTTTACACCGACTTCACCTGCCACCTCGGCCGAAGGACTGTGTCTATATAATTCAGGTTATTTGCACTGGGTAAGGAAACACACACACGAGCATAGCCGAACTCTCATTCATCTCCTACACCGACTGTGGAAGAAACTCTTAATTCATTTCGTTCACACGCCTTCTTTGAAGCAACAGGAAGGCTTTCATCAGTGCAACATGTTTCACATTTTTGTATTTTGGAAACAGTACTACGCTGTTTACTACTGAAAATGCTGGCAGGATTTATTTTCAGCGCCGCTTCAGGGGCGCACAGGGATCTCAGCGGTTCTTACGTGCTCAGCGGATTCATGCAGTTGCTCGACCGTGTACAGCTGTTGGAACGTTTTGGGGAGATTTACAGTATGTTGAGGTGAGACTCAAACCTGGGATGATTCAAACTTAAGAAACTTGAATTTTCACCAAGAACCTGTTGCCAAATAACCAGACTGGCGTCGCCTGTCTACACTTTAGGGTTTAACTGTGCATCCCTCTCTAGTGTTTTGTGTATATGTGTAGTGACCCACCACGGTGAATACTGCGAACCAGCAACTTCTACCCATTTAATATTAAACCCATAAGTAGTGTTTATATCCTCCCAGGCCTACACTAAGCCATGAAAACGACTGCGCTCCACCCCCACTCCAAGCACACATCCACTTTGAAATTGTGGAAGATTAAAAGCTTTGTAAGAACCTTCTGACATTTTATGGGAAAACACTCAGTTTCGTTGCCTTAGCAGGTGGTTAGCGGAGCTTAGCATCAAAACTGGAAGCTGGGCTTGACCAAAAGTAAGCAAACCCACCTGCTAGCACCTCCAAGAGCCAATTTTCACATCTGAACTCAGCACAGCATTGGGAGAATCAAGTCAGGATCGTTGTCCAAATTAGTTTGCCTTTTCTCACATGTAGCGCACAACGGGATATTTTCACAACTGGAAACACTCAGTCTGGACTTAGTGGGCGCTACCTGGTTTGCAGATATAGTAAATGGGATATGTGGTGCTCTCTAGTTAGCACACTGTGAACTATTTGGATTATTACCTACTCTGTTCTCACTGAGCTTAGCAGGTGGGTTTGTTGCTTCTGGGAGGAGCCAGACTGGCTCTTTCAAGTCCTCATGCTAAGCTAAGCTGGCTAGCTGTTAGCTTAAGTTCTGTATTCAAAGCACATACGTGAGACTGGTGATGGTCTACACATCGAGGTGTGTTTCCCAGAAGTCAGGCCGTTCCTTTAACTATTTTTGGGAACATATTTAGGATTGTTTTATTGCTACTGACATTCAAATTTTTTGTTGAACGCCTTGTTTGAGGCACATCTAACCAGCAATGACTGACACTAAAGCCAAGTGATTTTTCTCTATTCTGTCCTTTTTCTCTCAAACTACATCTGTCTGGTACTAATTCTAATACACGGCAGGACAAAATGTGTATTTTAAACTGCAACTAAATAGCAGTTTAAGTGTTTTTTTGTTTTTTGTTTTTTGCCTCTTTAATGCTCATCGCGCTGGGCAGAAACACACCGCGCTGAATTTGATTTGAGCTGGTTTCAAATACTAACTGAGGAGTGAGTAACCCTGATTACAAGCTCCATAACTAATCCTAACACTAAACTGATCAAAACCAGGAGCAGATTCAGTCGTTCGCACTGTCAGATTCTGCCATTTGAACGGATGTTTCACTGCCCAGTGGAAGGTTTTTGCTCTTCAGCCACCAACACTGTGTAGGAGAACGTGTGACTGTCAAATCACACGTGTACAAAACATTAAATGCAAATTTAAAAAAAAAAAGAAGAGAGATGATTAAAGCAGCGCTACTTAATGCCAGGATGGCTGATTTTTCTTTTCACAGCTGTATGAAATTTGTGCTAAAATGTAAAAATGTTTCACCAAAGTGATTTTTTTTTTTTTAACTCCAGAGGTGTTTAAGGGAACACGTTTTTTTTGTTTTCTTTATTCACTTTTTGGCGGCTGAGTTTCAAGCACTTCAGACCAAGAGACTGACATTATTACTATTAAACTTTAAAATCACTATTTTTAACACCTTTTCACATCGAGCTGTCAGCACACAGTTTTCACACTCTACATTTTATTTATAATTAAAAAACAAACACAAAGCACCAAATGGTCTGAGCTGGTTGAATGCTAATCTTTTCTTTTCTGCACATCTTTCGGTGTACTGTCCTCTTTGTTCCTCCAGAGTTTTCTAATTCCTACCTCTACACTTTCCTTTTAGTGATTTCCTTATCATTTTTACATCAGCGCCGCAGCCCTAATGGCTGGAAAGAAGCTAGAATTGATTCCATTGTTTAAAAAGAAGAAAAAAAAAATCTTGCACAGACAAAACTTCCCTGCACAGTGCAAACTACTGTATGCATAAACACATCAATAACTATCATCTCATTCTTTATTTTTGTGTCTTTTTTTTAAAAAGAAGAAATCTTGTTCACATGTAATATAGAGATCAACCCACTTGTTTTATATACGTTAATTTTTTTTTCTGTAAAGCGTTAGTCATTGTATTTGATTTTATTTTTGTAGATATAAAAAAATGATGTATAAATTATTTTCTTCTCCTTTGTTTTTAAAATTGGTGAGATTGTTAGCTGCACAGAAGGAAAAAAGAGCTCATGTCTCAGATTCATGTGTTTTGTGAGATTAAAAAAAGAAACTGGTTAAAGAGGACTGGCGTGCATTGTGACTCTTTGATTCAAATATATTTTGTTGTGCCGTCTTGTTTTGTTTTTCATCTCTCTAAACTTCGACCTCTCCTGTATCTGCACATCAGCCACCTTAGTCATCAGTTATAAATATTTTCCTGGCATTTCTGTCTATCTTTCATGGAACAGAAAGTAGGAAGAGACGATGTAGGAGAGCCCTCGTTTCCTGCCCCCCCCCCCCCCTGTGATTGTGATAGATTGTAACTGAAAAAGTTAGAAAAGTCTGATTAGTGCGTTTTTTTTTTTGGCTTAGAAACCAGATTATTAAAAGATTCATGGACAAGACAGGAAACATAGTTTCAAAATAAAAGCATGAGAGTTTCTAAGGCTTTCTTGGTAAATCTGCTTTTCTGTATTATATGGAAACGATATAAAAATGCAGTTTCCATGTTAAGAGGTTGTAAATAAATAATCAGGTGGCTGTGGAAATACATCCAGGGAAGTTTTTAAGGTTTTTGCGAATATTTTCGCATTGTCTTTGAGTTTGAAAGTTCAGTCTTATTATGAAAATCCCTACCGGAAGCCGAGAATACACTCCAACTGTGCCGGTTCAGTACGTGCGTACGAGACCCCCCTCACAGCGGGACACCGCAGAAGTAGATCGGGGATGAGGTCTGACCCGCAGCCTGTTGTTGATGTTCGCTGGGAGGATTTTATTAAAGAGAAAAGTAAAACAAAGTGTGCGCACAGCGGAGATTCAACATTCACTCCTGCTGTTAACGAGCGAGGAAACTGGACAGATGAGAGAAAGTGAATTGGAAGCGTTTGGAGTCGCTTTTGTTGGACACTCTGCCCTCTGGCACCGCTGCTGCTGCTAACAGCGGCTCTTTGTGCTGCAGGCTGCCGCTTTTTCCTTCAGGGAGAAAGGTAGGACCTCTGGAAAAACCTTCCTGCAGGTATTACAGTAGTTTATTATACATGAATTTCTCCAGCACCACAACACTTGATAGAAGCTGGTGCTCAGCCTCTCATCCGTGGACTTTTACGCACAGTGTGCTTAAGGACGCACTTTGCGCCACGCGTGTGGGTAAACTATTTCACTATCGTGAAATAAAAGACTGGTGACCAACTTATTTGCTGTTGGTCACCAGTCTGTGGCTCACAGCAGCATCACTTCAGCCTGCATGCTCTGCTTTGTTTTAACACCGATTCTCTTTGACGCTTAAAGTAAAATCGCGTTACGTGCAAACCTTCCCTGGAAGCGCCGTCACATCTATCATGTCAGCTGTTTGAGTGTTTGTAGAGTCCTGGATTATTCAACTACTCTGTTTAGGGTTGACTCTTGGAGTGAGGACAGGAGGCAACCCACACCTCGCTGGCTCACTGCCACCCGGAGGACAGGAGACCCCTGTGAGTCACAGAATTAGACATGAGGCTAAACAGCGACAGAGAGTTAAAAACATCCTAAACTGATTTAAAAAATACAAAGTTTCACCTGCTGACAAATGCATTTTATTTAAACACAAGTGGAAGGACACATAGTGATATGAAGGCAATGAAAGCTTTTTAAAAATGCAAATCCACAGATAGTTATCTCTCAGCATCAGCAGAAGTGGACGCTAGTAAACACTGACGACAACAACAACTTAGGACTTTGAGGCAGGCCTCTTAAATTCAAATTTAGTTTAAGTGCTGGCAGTCCCCTTTCCACACTGCACGTGGAAAATCTCACATGACAGTGGACTGCAGTGTAAATCAACTAGTGAATCGATTACAGTGGGATAGCCTTATCTGATCAGTGTGATCGATGTGATTAACTGTGTCCTGTCAGCGTGAGAGAGAGAGATGAGGGGCTGGTTTTGTTCACATTCATGGAACAAAATAGTTTCCAATCTGTGAGAAACATTTACTGTAAATTCTGACATTTTGCATTAAGTTTGTGTTTGTCTGCAGAGATAAAATATTCTACTTGAGCATGTGTCAGTATGCCTCCCATAGTCAAGGACATCCATGGAGGTTTGCACTCTCTAGACACACAGAGGTAACTGTGGGGCTGTTTTTCACTCAGTCCTGATGGTTTGTAACCACCACTCTCTCATGCTCCTTTTTCTGTTTGAGACAGTATTTGAAAAAAACCCAAAAAAAACCCTTTGTCTTGATGAGAGGAATCATGCTCAAACTGCAGCAGCTCTGAAGATAATTTTTCATCGTGTCAACAGGGAATATGAGTTCTTAGGTCAAAGTGATTTCCATTTTTATCCAGAAAGTTGGCAGAGCGCTCTGCCCAGCATGGTGCTGTGACAGGTAGTCCATACAGCCATGTCTCTCTCTAAGGGGGCAAGAATGCCGTTTTATGCCCTGTGGACACAGCAGACAAAAACTATGCTTAGCAACTCATTGCTAAACTCTTCACTTCATTTATGTGTTCCCTCTTTTAGCTCATATACATTCAAAGAAGGTTTTACATGAAAACTGAGGAGACATTTGACTTTTATTGGGATAAAAGTCCTCACTTTTTAAGTAGAGATAGTGTCTCTCTCATGAATCCAAACCTGGAGCTGGTTCCACAGAGGAGGGGCCTGAAAGCTGAAGGCTCTGTTTAACTGTTTGTTCTAAAACATGGCCAGATTTCTAAATAATCAGGTCAGTGTATGTACAGTCAATTATATGTGAGCCACAAGCTCTAGGCCACATCCACACGTACATGGATATCTTTTTCAGTATCAGTATCAAGAGGCCAGTATCACTAATATCATCATCTCACACACATAGCTCTAGCTTTAAACATACAACTAACTCCAACTTACTTTTTAAGTCTTCTGTTTATAAGGGGCTGTTAATCAGAAGAAAGCTGTCTTAAAAAGGAAGGTGTGAAACAGTTTGTCCGCTGTGAACCAGAAGCTCAGGATTCACAGTTTTCTTTCAACCTGTGTTTCTTCATTACGTCAGTGCAAGCAGATATCCTAATATGTTCCCTGATAAGGCACACATCTCCAGCTGAGAACAAAGAAGCCCCACCCATCTGCTGTTTAAATATTTTGTTTGCTAGGAGCAGCCAATCAGAATAAACTTGTCTAACAAGGAGGGGGAAGGGAACTAAAACTGCTTGTTTTTGACAGTGAAGAGAGGGGGTGCACAGAGCCCGAGTATAAAACGAATGAGGGTTATATTTAACTGTGAGTTATGCAAAACTGCATGAGTGAAGTCTAATAAATATATGGAAGTTGAATATAACATGTTCCCTTTTAAAGATGTGGTCCTCATTTCTGCATTATTAAAATAATAACAGCTTCTACAAAGTAAATAAATCAGTGTGTCAGAGAAATATTGATATTTAAGTGTCAGAAATTTTCAGTGACCCTCTGTGGATGTCAGACAACTCCACATGAAGGTCCGATCTCCTAAAATTGAAACCTACTCATGCGCCTTCTTGCAAAATGTCCGTCTTCAGAAGTCCATGTTTGAATCACATGAAAGCCGTTAAGTAAAACCTGAAGTCTCTAATGTGGAGATGTGATGCTTCAGGTCACGGCACAAACTGAGAGCACGAGGTGGCTTGTTATTAGATTAAGTGTCCGCTTTTTCTGCAGGCAGTTTGGAAAGTACCCATGAGAAAACAACCCGGCTCTATCTGCATGAAAACAAAAACAGATTACAGGTCTGTGGATTCAGAGGAATGTCCTTACAATGATGCCAGATTTGCTTAGTTTAAAAAAAGTCTTGAGGTGTGCAGTTGAGGGATAAGAGAACAGGATGGGGTGCTGCTGAGTTGATGTTTTGGTCGCCACGACAACTGCTCCCCCTCCTGTCTTTTCTCACCGCTAGCCTCCCATTCATCCCCATTGTAGTAGCTAAGCTCCGTTGCCCCAGGAGACCACGGGGGACAGTTGGGGAATGTGGGCGAGAATGCAGATCGCAGACCGACCCACAACAAAACACTGCGGAAGGTTAAATATACCGAAATAAATGAAGCTCACTTTAAAAAGCAACAAAGTGCAGGTTCTTTATTCTTTTTTAAACTGCATGTTTCCACGTTTTTCATGTATAAGACAGCAGGAATATTTTCAAGCGGCTGCCATGTTGGGCATCTGTTCCTGTGTGTCCTGCACACTGGAGACTTGCAGCCTAAGAATAGAAGGTGATGTGGTTGCCCTTCATTGGCTGAGAACACACTTGGAGCCAAATCACTCAGTTTGCTCATTTAAAAAAAAAAAAAAGGCAGAATAATGGGCTCAGTTATGCTCTTCCATACACTTAGAGTGCCAACATTTCAACAAAGCTGTCTCTCTTCTTGTTGCCATTCCTCGGTATGTGTCCCTCTGAGACTGTTTTACTTCTGTCTCACATGACAAATTATCTTTTTCCTATCCCTCCTTCTCTTCATTCATCTCTCTGCCTCCTCTCCCCGCTCTCCCTCTCTCTTCTCTCTCAGCTTTCTCTCTCTCCCAAATGGTCTCCATGCCTTTTCCAAACACTCACCCTATGTATAATTAATCTCTCACTCTGTCTTCCTCCCCCATCTTTCCGTCTTCTCCCAAGGCTCCAAGATAGATTCCCTCAGGAGTAAAGTGGATCTGCTGCGCCTCCCTCTGGCCCTCTCTACCAAGTCCATCAGCAACTGCAAGAGCCAGTTGGGAGTGGTCTGGGACAAGGGCGGTTTGGGGACAGGAGTGGCCCGGAAACTCCGCCCACCGCCGATCACTGACATGGACAACGAGTCAACGTACTCGGGATACTCTTACAAGTCATCCCACTCGAGGAGTTCCCGCAAACACAGGTAGAAGAAGTAAGCTGAGCAGCAATGCTGTCCAGTGTTTGTGTTCGTGTCTGTCATTGTCCTCATCCTGTTTTAAAATAGCAGAGCATTTCTGAAAGGCCAAGCTGAGGTCATTAAATCTAAATTCTAATGATCGATGAACTTTTCAGTCATATTACAGCTGGATGTCACAACTCTTACAGTAATAAACCAAATCTGTGATTAGGACGTGAGCAGCGAAACTATCGCTATCAAGTACTGTGATCACATGTCATCATGGTGCATAACAACCACATGACAACAAGCGAAAATGACACTTCTGACATCTTAGAAACCCACTGAATCATTTTAATTTCACAACAGTAACATCTAATTTGTATCCACAAAACTTTTAATATTAGACAAATATGCGAAATGCAGGTGTGATTTATCCACACCTCCCCGGTCCTCTGTGAAAAAAGAATTGCCCTGTTTGTTAAATCATGAATTAACTTTGATTAATTGCACTCGGGCTTTATTACTGCTAGACCTGTCAAATCAAGAAATCACAAAAGATCGCAAAAAGCAACACATCATGCCATGACTTAAAGAAACGGCTGACAAACAGCCAGTTATGTCTAAGCCATTTGTAAGGCTTTGTGATTCCATGAACCGCAGTGAGAGCCATTATCCACTAATGGATAAAACTTTGAAAAGTGGCGAAGAGTGTCCTGCCTACCAAAATGACTCAAAGAGCACACTGACGACTCATCTAGGAGGTCGTAAAAGAACCTAGAACAACATGTAAAGAACTGCAGGCCTCATGTGTCTCAGATAAGGTCAGAGGTTATGATTCAACAATAAGAAAGAGACGGCAAAAGTGCCATCCATGCGAGAGTTCAAGGAGAAAACCACTGCTGAGCAAGAAGAACACAAAGGCTCGTCTCACATTTACCAAAAAACATCTTTGACTCCCAAGACTTTTGGGGGAAAAAAGCTGAACTTTCTGGAAGATTTGAGTCCTGTTAGATCTGCATTAAACTGACACAGCATTTCAGAAAAACACCATCATACTAACAGTCAGACATGGTGGTGGTAGTGTGATGTCTGGGGCTGTTCTGTTGCTTCAGGACATGAATTCTGATCCCTACCAGATAATCCTGAAGGAGAATATCCAACCATCAGCTCATGCTCAAGAGCGGAACAAAACGTCTTCCACATGTGAAAGCCTCAGTTTTTTAGTTTTTTGGCACTGCCAGTTTTAGGGGCACTTGCATTTTAATGCAGGCTGTAGGTTTGGAGAACTGTTTTCCCCTTAATAATGAAATCATTGTCTAAAAACTCCAAAAGTTGATTCTGTTCATCTGGACGTAGCGTTTTCAGTGGGAGAACACGTCCAGAACACGTTGGATTTTGTTAAGAAGGTGAGAGATGTCATTATGGAGGCAGATGAAACCGTGGTCTCGTACGATGTTACATCTCTGTTCACTTGCATCCCAGTCACGGAAGCGTTGGAGGTAGTTTGTAAGAGATTACAGGATGACCTCAACCTCAGCAACAGGACCACTCTCAGCATCGACCAAGTGTGTTTGCTTTTGGAACTGTCTTCATTCCACCTACTTCACATACAAGGGTCAGTTCTACAGGCAGAAACATGGGTGTGCCATGGGCTCCCCAGTTTCACCTATCGTGGCCAATTTGTACATGGAAGAAGTGGAAAAAAGGGCTTTGCTATCCTACCCTGGAACACCACCAAGCCATTGGTTCAGATATGTGGATGACACCTGGGTGAAAAACAAATCTCAGGATGTACCACAATTCACGGATCACATTAACTCGGTGGACCGACACATCAAGTTCACCAGGGAGGATATGAAAATGGGCAGGTTAGCCTTCTTAGACTGTGAGATTTCCATCAGTAATGGGGGACATCTAAAAGCTGACATGTACTGTAAACCTACACATACGGATCAGTATTTAAGGTTTGACTCTCATCATCCACTGGAGCATAAACTCTCCCACTGAAAACGCTACGTCCAGAGGAACAGAATCAACTTTTGGAGATTTACTTACCTGGATGACTGAGCACGCATCAAGACATTGTCTAAAAACTGCATTTTGTCTTTACTTTAGTTATCTTTGTCTAATATTAGAATTTGTTTGATAATCTGGAACATGTAAGTGTGACAAATATGCCAAAAACTAAGAAATCTGGAGGGGAGCAACTATTTTTTCACCACATTGTATTGCTATGTCATCAATGGACAGTCTGTTAATTGACATATAAATCATCTGACTAAAATCAAACAAGCAACTCTAGAGCACGGGCATTCACTAGTAAATAAACAGTAACACATATCTTTAAAGACACTAGATAAAGTCAACACGCTGGTTACATGAAACAGTAGTGTATAATTACATTATATGTTCATAATAACAATGCAGTAGATTATGGAAAAATATAAAATGATGTTTTTTTTCTTAAATAGCAGAGTTTCACCACAACCGCTTCTGAAGAATCAGATCAAAATCTGCTGACATGAATTAAGTGTTGTGCGTTTGTAGACGATAACTACTTTTTTCTTGTGGGTGTGCAGGGAGAGAAGGGACAGGCATCGCTCTAAGAATCGCGATGGCAGCATCCGTGGAGAGAAATCTGTGGTCATCCAGGCTCCGGGGGAGTCGCTGCTGGACGCAGATTCCCCCAGAGAGGATGACAGGGTGAGAGATTCATTTTTCATTTTTAGTCTTGTAACAAATGTTCTTCATAGCCGCAGCATTTCTGACACTGACCTCTTCCTTCAGGATGACAACTGGGGTGAAACGACCACGGTGGTCACCGGCACCTCCGTGGACAGCATCTCAAACGAGGACCTGACGCAGCTATCTAAGGACTCAGACGACTCTTCAGCGCTGGAGTGTCGGCGTTACATCAGCCCAGCGCTGGGAGCCATTCTGGGCTTTGTCTCTCTGATCACTCCACTGGCCTTCTTGGCCCTCCCACAGTTCTTGTGGCGGGACTCACTGGACCCTTGTGGCACGCCGTGCGAAGGCCTTTACATTTCACTCGCCTTCAAGCTCCTGATCCTCCTCATCTCCACGTGGGCGCTGTTTCTCCGCCCGCCCAGAGCCGCTCTGCCACGCTTCTTTGTGTTTCGCTGTCTGCTGCTTGCGCTGGTCTTTCTCTTCGTGGCGTCCTATTGGCTCTTCTATGGGGTGCGGGTGCTGGAGCCCAGAGAGACAGACTACAGGGGGATTGTGGGCTATGCGGCATCTCTGGTGGACGCGTTGTTGTTCATTCAGTACCTAGCCCTCGTGCTGCTGGAGGTCAGACACCTGCAGCCTGCTTTCTCTCTGAAGGTTGTGAGGAGCACAGATGGAGTCAGCCGCTTCTACAATGTGGGACATCTCAGGTTAGTAACTGTGGAAAATCAGGAGTATTTGTCTATTTTTTGTGCCTCTTTTTTTTCTCGAGTTCTCTGAAATAATGCTTTTTAAATTTCAGTGACACTTGCTGCAGAGTTTGGCCACGCTGTAGTAGGGGGCAGCATTTCATCACTGTTTGATCTGTCTGGGTCATGTTTGTTTCAACCCACTGCTAAGATGTCCAAAAAAAGCCCACTTTGTTTCGCACATGCATTATTTTCTCCAAACCGCATGTGGATCAACCCACAAAAAAAAGTCCAGATTTTGTTACGAAGTTTTCCCCACAGTGTCGGTGGAACTGTTCAGTCCTACAACTTTGACTCTTGACCTCAATGCATTGCACTAATTCTCAGTTTTTAGTCATTGCTCTAGTTTTCCTGCAGTTACCAACCAAACCGCAGTGAGTGGTTTTTAAAATATGCAAAGATCGTGTGGATGGTGTTGCTTTCATTTTCTGTGGGTGGTTAGGAAGTCACGCCTGTGCTATGTGTGTTAGACCCCTCTTAACCTTTGGCTCTGCTGTGAAGCTGCAAGCATGTGCTGGTGGTGCAAGCAGAGCGATCGGACTAAAAACTCAACACAACTGCAAAATATGTGGCCATAATTAGGTGATGATTTTATTTAGAGGATTGCAAATCACAATAACAGTCATCTTCAAGTTAAAGACATTATAGATGGAAAAAGGAACAGCCCAGCAACACTCGAGAAGGGGAGAAAAAAAATAAGCTCTGGATGGACCAGACAGCTCAGGAGGGCAGACGTATGCTATAAATGTCCAATTGCACAGCAGGATGGGTGAGAGCTGATAAGGATCACAGATTCAGACGGGATCAGGCCCAGATCCTGTTCAGCTCTGATCATTTTGCACTTAACTCAGGTTGAACATCCTCAGAGTGGACTGAACTCTGATCAACCTTTCTGGAACAGGAGACTCCAAAATTGTCGATCTCACAGTTATTCAAGCCACAGTTTCTTTTGAAACTCAGAGTTTGTTGAACCTGCTTCCTGTAATACGGCCCTGGTGACTGTGGAGGTCATTTGAGTGCAGTGAAGTCATTGTCACGCTAAAGAAACCAAGAATATTGTGACTTTGCGTGTTGCCATGGAGCTGTAAACACTGTGGTCATAAAGGGATGGACATGATCAGCAACGATACTCATGCAGCCTGTGGTGTTTAAATAAAGATCAGCTGCTATGAAGGGACCCAATCTGTGCAGAGGAAACATCCCCCACACCACCAAACCACCAGCAGCAGCCTGAACTGTTGATGAAGGCACGACGGAGCCATGCTTTCATCTTCTTTGTGCCACTACACTTACCATCTGCACCAGCAGGTTGTCTCAATCATGTCTACATGCCTAAATGCAGAGCCCTGTGATTGGCTGATCAGATATTTGTGTTCATATGAGTTGAACAGGTGTTCCTAATGAGGTGGCCAATGCAGCGTACTTCATAGCAGAGGATTGTTGCTGCATGTGATTTATAATTCTTGCAGTGCTGTGCACTTTTTCTTGTTTCACACTGTTATGATTGATGTACGTTGTTAGTCCACAGCAACCGTTTTTTGAGCGGCGCTCCATCTGAGTGACTGTTGCTGTTTCTTCCTGTTTCAGGGGCAGTAAAGCAGCGAGGATGTTAAGGTTGCCGACGCTGATAACAACTCTGCGTCTGTTTTAACAAACTTTCTTCCTCTTTGTTGTGCAATGCAGCATTCAGAGGGCCGCAGCGTGGGTTCTCGATCAGTACTACAGCGACTTTCCGGTTTATAACCCTGCGTTGCTTAACCTCCCCAAGTCCATCCTCACCAAGAAAATGTCTGCTTTCAAAGTCTACAACCTGGGGGAAGGTAACAATTCAGCTGAGGAAAAAAACCTTATCAGTCCGAGTGAAATAAATGACGCTGAATGAAAAAGCAGTTTTCACCTCCACATGTAAAGCCATAGCTTCAGATTGCATAGTGAATTTCACACAAGCACGAGTCTATTAATTTATTTCTTCCAAATTCTACATGGAATAATAGCTGATAAGCTCATCAGAAGTATCAGAGCCACCCGTGTTACTCTGCTCACGAATTAAATGTCACATTTCTGTTCACAGACAACAGCACCAATAACTCCACAGGCCAGTCCAGAGCCATGATTGCAGCGGCCGCTCGGAGAAGAGACAACTCCCACAACGAGTACTACTATGAAGAGGCCGAGGTGGAGCGAAAGGTCCGCAAACGCAAAGCCAGGTACTAACGGGTGCGTGAATACAGAAGTATTCACTGACAAAGATGCAGAAGTTGCAGACTAGGTTAAACTTAAAAGGTTGTTTTCCTACTAAAACATAATCATATAAACATACTCAAAGATAAGAAGGAAGCACAAACACAAAAAAAATGATGTTAAGATGTTTGTTGTCATGAACTAACTAAATTTGTGGAATTCATATTATTACGTTTTTACCTGAAAGTCCTAAAATGATGCTCTTTTTTTTCCCCCTGGGGTAATAAACATAGAAGTATAGAGTTTGTAGTTTGTAATGTACATGACATCGGTTTAGTGGAGTCATGGTCTCCTTAATCCTCACAGGCTGGTGGTGGCAGTAGAAGAAGCTTTTACCCACATCAAACGTCATCAGCAGGAAGATGCAGTCACTTCCTCTCCCAAACACCCGCGGGAGGTGATGGACCCCAGGGAGGCAGCTCAAGCCATATTTGCCCCCATGGCGCGGGCCATGCAGAAGTACCTTCGTGCAACCAGGCAGCAGACTTACCACAGCATGGAGAGCATCATCAGCCACCTGCAGTTCTGCATTACCCACAACATGACACCAAAGGTAAGGAGGGTCAGTTTGTGTGCGTGATTTTCCCCAGTTCAGTCCTGGGAGGAGACACACATCCCTTTAGGGTTGTGTCAGGAACGTAGAAATAACAATATGATACAATAAGCAGAAATGCACTATTTCCAGCTAAAGGTTCAAATAAATGAAATCTGCTCTTATGTAAGTAGACAAAGTATGAAAACAGTGTGAATTTCTTTTATAAATGTTTTACATTTGATTATGAATTGTGATCAAAATTGTCCAGCATTAAAGTAGTGGCAGCATTTTATTTTGACATCACATCCAGCCACATTAAACAGTGTGATGGAGTTTGTTCACAAACCGTTCTGCGCATTTTCTGCTGTCATTAAAGGCTTTCCTAGAGCGTTACCTCGTCCCGGGCCCCACCCTGCAGTACCTGGACAGCAACAGGGGGCGCCGGTGGACACTAGTGAGCGAGGAGCCAGTGACCGCCTCTCTGCGTCAAGGCCACGTCTTCTGTCTGAGGCGCCTCGACCTTTCTCTGATTGTGACAGTAACGCCGCTTCCTTTCTTGCACATAGCCGAAGAGTTTATTGACCCTAAAAGCCACAAGTTTGTCATGAAGCTTCAGTCAGAGACGTCTGTGTAGGAGGGGAGAGGCACCGGGCAAGGCAGAGGAGGGGCAGGATGTCGCATCATATGTACTAATAACTGAGGGCTAATTTTTGGGGGGGATTTTTTATGTAGATTTTGTTTGTTCTTTATTTACTTTGCAGTATTTAAAACCTGATTGTCATGACTGTTTTTCAGAGTGTGAGACAGAATGGTCTTTACTGACATGAATATAGGAAAAACACCAAGGCCACAAAAATAGCAGGTCGCTGACCATCTTCCGTTTACTTGCTTGTATAACTGCTGTTAACTGCCTGTTAACTTCGCTAAGTGATTCTTGATAAATGTGTTATTCCTGCACATTCTGCCTAAGATCCACCCATGATAGATGCATGTATCCACTGATTGGCTGTGGAAAAATATTCAAGTATTCTTATTGTTCAAAATGACCTTTTCATGTGCAGTCAGACCTGGAAGGTTTCACTTTACTTTATCTTTCTTAGGCTTTAGCTCAGTTCCCTTTTCTTTCTTTAGCATCTTCTTTTTTTAACTTTTTCGTTCCTGCCAGACTGACTGTGAAAGGCAAAGAATGAACAGAAAACTTTACCAAAAGTTTGCCTGACATTTATAGACAGCTTTCATAACCTAAATATGGAGACATAAAACCATCTTTTAACTATTTCTTCTCATATTTTTTATTCCACTGAATGGAGGTGAAATGCTTACTTTGCAGTAAATATGGACACATGGATGGACAATTTGACTGTTTCTGAAGCATGTTTTGTATTTTTAGGTGGTTTAATCACTCACTGAGAGCTCCATCAACAGAAGTGTGTTGCATGATGGGGTAAAAAAAAAGAAGCTAAATTAAGAGCAGCGCATTGAGCATATTCCAGCTATCATAGATGAGGTAGCTGGGCTAACAAAGAGAGGCAGACAACCCCATTCAGAATCACCACTTGATCTCATCCCACTAACTTCATGTTTTTGGACTGTGGTCCTCCACAGTCCACAGCCAAAGTACCCAGACAGGCAAACTCAGACACAGACGGTTGTTTGAACCCAGCAACAGTGCTAACCACTACATTATGCACTTCCTACTTTATAAAGCCTTCCTCTCTAAGCGAAAATACTACATTCAATGACATTCTGATGCAAAACGATGCAGGAAAGTGTTCTGTACTCCTAATGTTGGACCTCACGTCAGCCTTTGACACCGTTGACCATTACATTTTGCTTGAAAGGCTGAAATACTGGGTTGGTGTATCTGGGTCTGCCTTAGAGTGGTTCTCCTCGTATCTCTATGAATGATACTTTTCTGTGGCGGTCTCTAAGTACAGGTCATCTTCCACGTCCCTGTTCTATGGTGTGCCACAAGGTTCTGTGCTGTGGCCCTTATTGTTTTTAATATATCTACTTCCTCTCCAGCATATTTTGAGCCCCTTTGAGGACATTTGCTACCACTGCTACGCAGACGACATCCAGCTATATATATCTTTTAAACCAGAAGATGTTTCTAAGCTGCAGACTCTAAACGAGTGCTTAGAAACCATCAAAGGTTGGATGGCTGACAACTTCCTCCAACTTAATGAAGAAAAGACTAAAGTCCTTGTATGTGCTCCAGACAGACACATGTCTGTCTGGAGCACCTAACATAATGAATGCTCTTGGTCCTCTTTCAACATTTGTGAAATCGTCTATCAGGAACCTCGGGGTAACCTTTGATTCTGCTCTTACCCTGGATGTCCACGTCAAATCTCTGGTTCGGTCCTGCTTCTATCATTTAAGAAACATTTCTAAATTGAGCCCCATAGTATCTCATACTGAACTGGAGATTGTTATTCATGCATTCATTTCATCACGATTGGACTACTGTAATTCACTGTTTACATGTCTAAACAAAAACTCCCTGGTGCGTCTGCAGATTGTCCAAAATGGTGCAGCAAGGCTTCTAACAAAAGCATCGAAATACTCTCATGTAACACCGTTGCTTATACAGCTGCACTGGCTCCCCGTTGAATTCAGAGTCCATTTTAAGATTCTGGTTCTGACATTTAAAGCTCTTCAAGAACAAGCACCATCATACATCATTGAACTTTTACAGCCCTATGCCCCTAGTAGGTCCCTGAGGTCTTGTGATCAGGGCCAGTATACAAGACTGAAAACCAAGGGTGATAGAGCTTTTGCTACTGTGGCCGCCAGACTGTGGAATTCTCTTCCTCAGAACTTAAGATCTGCAGACTCAGTGATTACTTTTAAAAAACAGCTAAAAACACATCTTTTTAAAATTGCATTTTGTTAACTTTTGACTGTTTTTGTTTTATACCTTGTAAAGCACTTTGTGATCTTTTATCTAGAAATGTGCTATATAAATAAAACTTTACTTACTTACTTACTTATGTTCAGTCATTTACATTAGCATCATGAATAAATTTGGTCTTAACAGCCTATTTTAAAGTCCTATTGAATTAATAATTGTGATCAATGCTGGTAAAGTCAGGCCTTTATTAGCAGCGGCCCTGTATGGAAACAGGCTGCAAGTATTTCAAATTAAGATCCTTATAGAGTTTCAGTGCATAGGTGCCCTTCATTACTTCAGGGTGCTTTTATTATGAAACCTGTTCAGTTGGAGAAGATTAAAGGATGAAAATAAAATGGTGTTTAAAAAGAGCACGTATTGTTGCATTTCTGAAACTGAAGCAGTAGAAATGCACCTATGCTTAGGTGGTGCAGACATTACACCACCATGGGCAACCAGAGATTATCTAGCCTTGTGCTATGCCTCTATGTGGCTGTCAGCTTTCATTGGTTATGAGTAGATGAATCTATAACACTAAGCCGAGCCTGGTTGTCTTGAGTAATAAGGGAGGTATTAGGATGCTGATTTAAATCTAAGATTTAAGTCTTTTGTCATTCAAAGATGTCTTTTTTTTACACTACAGAGAGTCATGTCACTGATGAGCAGTTTACGTGTACATTTTGAGCGTTTCCTTTTTTTTAAAATGTAATTTTATTTATTTTTTATTTTGCTGTCACTTTGTTGTACTGAAATTAACACTTGTCTCTGAAATTAACACTTGTATCTACAGATCACTGTCTCTTAAGAAAAGACTATTTAGTCTTAAAAAAAGTATTAAATGATGTCAGTCAAACCTCATGTGTGTCATCAGATGTTTGAGTTGTGGGTGTTTTTTTGTTGTTGTACTTTTGGTACTGAAAAAGGGAAGTAATGCTGAAATACGTACGAGTGTGCGATTGCGCCCTAACAAGAGGTGAAAAATTTCCACAGTCATGAGATTCCATGTAGCTAAAGTAAATTGGAATTTGCCATTCTATGGAAAAAAATAATCTACAAGAATACAAAATATGAATGCTATACAATTGAAAATGAGACCACAGTTGTTTTTCTTAAAATTGAAATAAAAATGTGAAATGTGGAAAAAAACAGGTTGCTAACTCTGATAACAGGCAATATTTAGAATAAAAGTGATGAACATGTTATAACTGTAGTAAACTGGATGATATGGTAAAGAGTGTCCCCAGAAGAGAGAGTGATGATTGAAGCAGACTTTAATGAACATATAGATGAAGGGAACAGAGGAAATGAGGTGCTGGGTGGGTGTGTTTGTAAGAACAGAAACACAGAAAGACAGATGATAATAGAGAAATAGAATAAAGGCAGAAGTAAGGATTAAATGGTGGAAGTTGAAGAATGCTGAGAGAGACAGTGAGACAGGCTCTATGTGGTAGAGAAGATTTTCCAGTATTCCAGGAAAGTACAGCTGAAGTGCTAAGATTTTCATTGGGCATGACCAGGATGGACATGATTAAAAATGAGTGTTTTGACAAAGTTAACCCTGTAACCCAACAAAAAAAGCCAGAGTTTTTGGAACTGAGATGTTTATTAACCCTTCTGACAAAAATCCACAAAAAATTCCTTGCAATATCATGTTGTTTATGATAGGTTTTGTATTGTTGATTGTCATTTATGCTTAGAAATATTTACTCATATATGCTTAGAAGTATATAATCACTGGTGGATTGAAAGAATGTTTCATCCTAAAGAGGTTTGTATTAACTCTGTGTAGCATAAAGAAGGGGTGCGTACATTCCTCTACACAGAGTGTCCTGGCATAGATCACACTCCCTAGGAGAGTTTATCTTTTCTTGTTGATTTATGATATAGCAAGCACACGTATATCTGTTCAAGTATAAGAGCCTTTTGTTTAGATAAATCTGCTAGACTGCTAGACTCCTGTGGGGAGTCTTCACAGGGTCACATCTTGACCTCACACACACACACACACACAGGCAAGGTACTCTTTGTGTGTATGTAGACGTCACATGTTAGTGAACTTATGCATATTCATGTAACCTCAATAAAAGGGCAGTGGTACGGGAGAACGGACGAGAGCTACTGGGGTCAAGTGAAGGAACGGCGTTTGTCCGGTTCTCTCCCGTGCACGAGTACCATGAAGAAGTTTGCCTACTTCGTGTCTTGCTTTGCGGTGTAATTATATTGCCTTCAACGTTCCAGCGGATGGGTTCAAGATACAAACCCATCAGTTTATTACATATTTTATTTATCACAGCTGATAGATTGGGTGTTTTTGGCAACTGGCAGATGACACAGCCTCTGAAACCGGATGTAATGAGCCATAAAAAAAATTAGGAAGTTACAACACTTTGACTGTGAGTTTCATATCAGCCACCATGCGACTACGGATGATTATTATTTCGTTCTTTAAAGGTATGTCCTGTGTACATTATGTGAAGCTGTTTAGCATCTACAGATGTGCCAGAGCTCAAGATAAAAAAGGCTCTAAATATTTCAAACATGTTGTTATATAAATGAGTGATTTACTGGTTTCCTTGGGTAGAAGTTCAAAACTTAACTTGTAAATTAGTTACCTAAAATTTTGAATGTAAATGCTACATTTTGTCTTTATTGTTAGATTTATGCCAAGAAATGTGAGCATAGCGGAATGACTTACTGTCGTTCATTTTAGAAGAAAAAGGAAGAAGTTAGATTAACGGCTGCTGTCACATGGCTTCATTTCCGGCTTTTCTTGTAGAACTCAATGTTATATATTTTTGCAAAATGAGACTGCAACCTCAAATGTTTTATGTTCACTAAAATATATTTCCACTGTGCGTGCTAGTAGCTTGACCATTTTTAGCATGATTTTTGAAATGTCTTGATGTTTACAGTAAAAGACCATATATTTTACATCCGTATTGATATCCACCCTAGCTTACTCTTTTAAAAAAGCAATAATACAGTTCTGTGTCAATATATTATTATTATATATATTATGGAATTATTAGGATTATCAGTTTCACCCAAAAAGAAGAAAAAAAACAATACATGTTCAATAATGCCAGCTCATCACTGAAACTGCTGTAAATACTGCTAAAACAAAACAAAACATGAGAATGCAGACATCTAGTGTCAAATCTAGTGTGATTTAACTAAAAAACACCATAAAACATCACAACCTTGTCATTTCCTGTATTGTTTCACATTCCTGTTTTCTTTTAATGAGGAACAGCTTATCATTTTTCTCAGTCACTTCTGATCATGAAGTAGACCATCATGTATTTATGAGCTAGACAGCTGTCATTAGCCATTTTATGATAAGAGCTTATTTTGGGGATGGGTCAAATGAAAACAAACTAAATTCTTTGATTCATATATTTAAAAATCCCTACTAAAGAACCTTTAAGAATGTCTAAAATGTCTTTTTGAAACTCAAAGTTCATGAGTATTATGAGAAGGGCTTTTGCATCCTTTTTTATTTTGTAAACATGAGAGACAATGTGTTTAAAATTCATTCTTGTTTGTTTGCTTGCCTTACAGCAGTATTAGGTGAACAAACAGCAGCAGCAGCTAAATCAACTCAAGACGTCTTTGGGTACCTTGGAGAAAACATCACATTGCCCTCAGGAGTCGACCCATCATGGAATCTCATCAAAATTGAGTGGTCAATACTCACCAACACCACTTGGATTGCCACTTATCGCAATGGGATATCAAACACTGAACGTTTCCATCAGTACACAGGGAGACTCCGTCTTAACACAACATCAGGTAACATTTATCAGGGGTGATCGTGGCTCAAGAGTTGGGCATTCGTCTTGTAATCGGAAGGTTGCCGGTTTGAGCCCCGGCTCCCACAGTCTTCACCCGTTGCCTACTGGTGGTGGTCAGAGGGCCCAGTGGCGCCATTGTCCGGCAGCCTCGCCTCGGCTGTGGCTACACTGTAGCTTGCCATCACCAGTGTGTGGATGGGTGGATGATTGTATATAGTGTAAAGTGCTTTACAAATACATCTACCATTTTTATTGCAGTTTTATTTCTTGATGTTGTTTCAATGTATTTTATACTTTAGGTGACCTAACAATTCACAACCTGAAGGAAAATGATGCTACAGAATACTCTGTAGACCTCCTCAACACTGACGATGAAGAAAAAGTAAATAAGATTAAACTCAGAGTGAAACGTAAGTGGTTTGTAAATAATACTAAGTTAATAATGGAATCCCTTGTATTTGGAATTTTTTTGCACTGTTTCAATCACCCATCACTTATTGCTCTTATTTTAAAGAATTGCAGCATTTATGAACTATTACAGACTTTCCCTTTATTTAGAATTAATTTGTGCTGCATAATTATCAAGTTTTGCTGTTTGCAATCAAATATGCCTCTGTTTAAATTAAGCTACACAGGCTTGTCCTTACTTTGTGTGAATTTATCATTTTCACTCTCCATCCTTGCAGAAAAGCTCCAGCAGCCATCCATCCAGATAGTCACGAGTACATCTGTAGAAAGTGGCTGTTTAATGGTGGTGAACTGCTCTTCTCTGGATGAGGGTGTTAACCTCTCCTGGAGTGTTGAACCAGTCAGTGTGCTCACCATCAACAAGAGTCATCCCAGTGACAGTTCTGCACAACTTTTTGCATTTGTCAACACCAAAGAGAACTTTGCCAGTTTTACCTGCATCTCCAGCAGAGACACAGAGAGTGTTTCATCCAAACCTGTCACACCAAAGTGTGAGAGTAAGATCTGTGGTAAGTTGTTGAATGTGACACTTTCTTTAACATACAAGCATAGCTGAGAGGAAGATTAAACAAAAAAATCTGTAAAAGTAATCATTGTTGGTATCGATGCACCCACAGCTTGAAAGACTGTAAATTGAAAATTAAATCAGACAATATAAGTCACACTTCTGATGATTCCCAAAAGGTTGATTCTGTTCATCTGGATGTAGTATTCTTATCTCCCATTTTCATTCAGGTTCTCCCACTGAAAACAGTACGTCCAGATGAACAGAATCAACTTCTTGGGATTTACTTAACTGGATGATTGAGCATCCATGCAAGACATTTCTGTTGATTATGTTTTTGCTTTCTCCATATAGTTTTAAATTGCACGGCTCCACACTCACCGACAACAGGGACACAGTACTGCGCTGGAAATATTGTAATTTTGGTCATTTTCCTTGTTGGGATGTGTGGCATCACAATTTATATGATTTACCGTTATCGAGGTAATAGAAAAAAACTCACCCTCAGAAGAAAAATTTTATTCAGTTTTCTCCTCTCTGTGCAGAGCAGTAGAGAGCAGTGTAAATAATGTGAGGTTAGATCTTTTGGGGTCCTCGGGTACCCCTAAAAATAAGTATAGCAACTGTGTAATAATAATCTATGTTATATTCTGCCAACTGAAGACTGAAGACAGGATGGGTTTTAATGTCCAGTGTTCTTCATGTTACAGTGAAATCATACAGCCTGCAGAGTGACTTGTCATTAATAACTCAGAATGCTGTTGCTCTGGTACAAAGAAGACAAGAAGGTAATTTCATAACACACTTTACATAAAACATAAAAAAACTGCATATTGTTCTGATCATACAGGGTCATTGCTGATGATTTGGTTGACTCACTCTTTGTGGTTAAGAGACTAAAACAGTGTGTGCAGGTTTCTCCTCTTACCTAATTTGCTGCATCTTGATCTTTTACTTGCTTTGGAAAATTCTGGTCAACACAACTGAGCAATTGCCTTGGATTTGATAACTAAAGTGTCCACCTAAAGTGAAATCTGTGATTATTCATTCCATTCTGTCCATTCTGAGACACTCCACTAGATAATCCAACTATTTAAGTTGCTTTTGAGGGTAAAATGTGTACCTCGCTGAAATTAGGTTTACACGTGTGAAAAGAGTTGACTACATTTGCAAGCAGCTTATATCATTAATAATAATTAAAGGGCACTGAATGTATGACAGTGTGATGGACCACTAGTCGGCTCCTCTCACACCCAGTGTACAGGAAGTGCTTGCTGAGTTGTGGGACACGGAGTAATCAGTTAATCAGAATAAAGTTGGAGTGAGAATCAAGAGCTCTTGTGTCATCCGTGTTTACCTCCATAACAGTATGATTGGGGGTTGAGCCCCCCCTTAAGAGTTTTAACTTAGTCAGCCCTTGTTGTCTTCTAATGTTATAGCCTGCCAATGTGTCTACTGGAGACAGGATCAAATGAGTTGAATTCAATGTGTTTCTTGTTTTTGTCAGTGCAAAGAAGAACTGAAAATGCTGGAGAGCCTTTACAAAATCAGGAAGACCAAGGTGAGCAAACAGGCATATAGTGAAGTTAGCTTGAAAACAATTAAGGGTGAGACTTCATTAAAAAATTAATCTAATTAATTAGAAGCTTTCGTATTTAATCGCACAAGAAAATTTGCTCCAAAGTGCAAATGTCTTTTTCATTGTAAAGGGTTTTAGTGGGCGACAGAATAATAGACATGGACATGAATTTTATAAACTCAAGGTCTTTTAATTTATGGGAAAAAACATTGAAACTGCATTTCAATTCAAAACAGAGAAACAAAACTAATATCCCTGGCCAAAATTGGGCAGATGTAAAAATAAAGTACCATTTTAAGTACTTTAAGCACATTTTCAAAATGGTATTCTTTAAATAATAATAATAATAATAATAAAAAAAATCAACATAAAGTGCACTTTTTCTTCTGAAAAAAACAAGGTGTAAACATAAAAGGTTATTTGAGCAGCTTCAGCTTTAAACTGAGTAACCTTAGCCACATTATTTTGTACAATAGGCTAAAACAATGTTCTCATCAAACATTTTAGTACAAAAAAAGCAAATCCATTGGACTCACAATACATCCATGCTTATTTACTGTTTGTCTCTTTCAGCTAGTTACTTAGATAAACTATCCTATTCATATTGAGTTTAAGGAAGCTCTCTTTCTTGTTACTCTGTGACCTGCAAGTAAGAACAGTCTCTCACATGAGAGAGAAGTGGCAGGACTAATCAAATACTTGTGGGCTAGGACAGACAGCTTTGGATGGGTCCCTGTTCGATTGGACCACCACTGCAGCAGGCAGTCCTTCTTGCTGATGGTGGATTCTGCTCTGTACAAACTCAGGGCCCTGTTACTAGGGATGGGTATCGTTTAGGTTTTATCCGATACCGGTGCCAAATCGGTACTTTTGAAACGGTGCCGGTGCTCAAACCGGTGCTTAAAGAATGGAGAACACAAAATTGGTCCAAAACCCTCTCATATTCAGCTGTTTTTTTGTAAAAAGATAACAATGTTAGTCTTTTCTGCAGCTATGGGGCATATATGGTATCACTCTTGGCTGGAAGCAGTGCTTAAACAATGGAAAAAATACAAACTTTGTCCAAAAACCTCTCATGTTTAACTGTTTTCCACTTTTTCTTTGGTCATTTTAGCCTTTTTGGCCAGGGTGAAGGGAGTATCTGCCACCAAACAAGAAGACAGCCGCATGTAGCTATGATGATGTTTGCTAGTTCACCTTACATGCATTAATGTAATAACGTGGTTAGCCTACTCAGCATAAATTACACACGAACAACATTAAGCTACTCACGCAGAGAAGAACGGCTGCTGCTGCCATTTCTCGGCTTTGAAAAAAACCCACTATGCGTCGCCAGGTGTTTCATCGGATTCGAGGTATTACCTCCTTTGCACAGTATCAGCTTAAAGCACTTGTTGCAGGCTGCTGAGTTTGCATATTTTGCTGTGAAGTACAGCCAGACTTTTGACCGCTTTGCCTTGGGCATTTTTAATCTGGAGCTCTGCTCTAAAAGAATGTACGTACCTGGCCCCGCCTACTATTCTCGGAAACGTAAAATGATTGGCTAGAAGTGTATCACAGCTCAGGAAAAAAAAGCACCGAAATAAAGCACCGAAATGTGCGCTGCTTTTCGGTCTGGTTACTACCGTTTATGTCAGAACCGACACCGGTACCCATCCCTACCTGTTACACACTTACTCATTTGAATCTGTAGCACACTTTCTAACCCCCTGTCTTCTACCTCTGATAGTGGCCTACAATCCAGAGCAATCCATTTTGCAAGAGAATTTGTAAGTTTGTCCGACGTTGACTTACTACTTTTGGTCCTGAAGCAAATCATTTCATCAAGTTTGGGCAGCCGAACTGGTACTGGTAGCGATTCAATTCAATTCAATCCAGTTTTATTTATATAGCAACAAAACACAGCAAAAGTTGCCTCAAGGCGCTTCATAGATACAGAGAAAAACCCAACAATCATATGACCCCCTATGAGCAAGCACTTTGGCAACAGTGGGAAGGAAAAACTCCCTTTTAACAGGAAGAAACCTCCGGCAGAACCAGGCTCAGGGAGGGGCGGAGCCATCTGCTGGGACCGGTTGGGGTGAGAGAGAAGGAAGACAGGATAAAGACATGCTGTGGAAGAGAGACAGAGGTTAATAACAGATATGATTCAATGCAGAGAGGTCTATTAATACATAGTGAGTGAGAAAGGTGACTGGAAAGGAAAAACTCAATGCATCATGGGAATCCCCCGGCAGCCTACGTCTATTGCAGCATAACTAAGGGAGGATTCAGGGTCACCTGGTCCAGCCCTAACTATATGCTTTAGCAAAAAGGAAAGTTTTAAGACTAATCTTAAAAGTAGAGATAGTGTTTGTCTCCTGAATCCAAACTGGAAGCTGGTTCCACAGAAGAGGGGCCTGAAAACTGAAGGCTCTGCCTCCCATTCTACTTTTAAATACTCTAGGAACAACAAGTAGGCCTGCAGAGCGAGAGCGAAGTGCTCTAATAGGGTGATAGGTAGGGATGTGATATAACGATTTATATCGGATGACGATATAAAAACGTCTATCATTTCATTTTACGCTATCGTTTGTTTCGTGGTTTCGCAAAATAAACTGTTTACGGCAATATTTTTTTCATCGTTTTGATGGTCACTGTAGTGACTATATTAATTTCTTAAAGTTCTCTCTTTCTCTTTTATGTAATATAACCTAACTACCAACGGACAAACGCCTGTTTTTATGCGTTGTGGTTAGCAACAACGACGGTAACAGCATCGCATGTCCGCTTGTTTATGTTCCACATAAACCTTTCACAATAAAGGTCAAGATCCTGTTGAGACTTTTCAAAATTACCTGAATCACGTGAAAGAGCAGATTATTTACGGATGAGAAGTAAAAAAGAGCCGCCAGGTGCTAAAAAATAAACCTTAGACTCAAACGTTAGAACAGCTTTTTACCCGTAGCACGCCGTGTAATAAATACTCACAAAGAAAATGGCGGCCGTTACTTATGTCTAAAAATGTATAGTTTCATGCATCAGTTAAAACATTCGACTCCAGGTAGGCAACGCCCAGCTGGAAACACTTCCCGCAAGTCGAGCTGCCCGAGATTCTCAGAATTTACAGAAAATGTTACATTTTTGTGATTTATATCGATATCGGACGATAGAATTCTTATATAGGGATATGAGATTTTGGTCATATAGCACAGCCCTAGTGATAGGTCATTAAGATAAGATGGGGCCTGATTATTTAAGACCTTGTATGTGAGGAGCAGGATTTTGAATTCAATTCTGGATATAACAGGAAGCCAATGAAGGGAAGCCAAAACAGGAGAAATATGCTCTCTCTTTCTAGTCCCTGTCAGTACTCTTGCTGCAGCATTTTGGATTAGCTGAAGGCTTTTCAGGGAGATTTTAGGACATCCTGATAATAATTCAATTCAATTTTATTTATATAGCGCCAAATCACAACAAAAGTCGCCTCAAGGCGCTTCATAGATACAGAGAAAAACCCAACAATCATATGACCCCCTATGAGCAAGCACTTTGGCGACAGTGGGAAGGAAAAACTCCCTTTTAACAGGAAGAAACCTCCGGCAGAACCAGGCTCAGGGAGGGGCGGCCATCTGCTGCGACCGGTTGGGGTGAGAGAAGGAAGACAGGATAAAGACATGCTGTGGAAGAGAGACAGAGGTTAATAACAGATATGATTCAATGCAGAGAGGTCTATTAATACATAGTGAGTGAGAAAGGTGACTGGAAAGGAAAAACTCAGTGCATCATGGGAGTCCCCCAGCAGCCTACATCTATTGCAGCATAACTAAGGGAGGATTCAGGGTCACACTGTCCAGCCCTAACTATATGCTTTAGCAAAAAGGAAAGTTTTAAGCCTAATCTTAAAAGTAGAGATAGTGTCTGTCTCCTGAATCCAAACTGGAAGCTGGTTCCACAGAAGAGGGGCCTGAAAACTGAAGGCTCTCCCTCCCATTCTACTTTTAAATACTCTAGGAACAACAAGTAGGCCTGCAGAGCGAGAGCGAAGTGCTCTAATAGGGTGATATGGTACTACAAGGTCATTAAGATAAGATGGGGCCTGATTATTTAAGACCTTGTATGTGAGGAGCAGGATTTTGAATTCAATTCTGGACTTAACAGGAAGCCAATGAAGGGAAGCCAAAACAGGAGAAATATGCTCTCTCTTTCTAGTCCCTGTCAGTATTCTTGCTGCAGCATTTTGGATTAGCTGAAGGCTTTTCAGCGAGTTTTTTGGACATCCTGATAATAATGAATTACAGTAGTCCAGCCTGGAAGTAATAAATGCATGAACTAGTTTTTCAGCGTCACTCTGAGACAGGATATTTCTAATTTTAGAGATGTTGCGCAAATGGAAGAACGCAGTCTTACATATTTGTTTAATATGTGCGTTGAAGGACATGTCCTGGTCAAAAATGACTCCAAGGTTCCTCACAGCGTTACTGGAGGCCAAGGTAATGCCATCCAGAGTAAGAATCTGGTTAGATACCATATTTCTAAGATTTTCAGGGCCGAGTACAATAACCTCAGTTTTATCTGAATTAAGAAGCAGAAAGTTAGCAGCCATCCAGGTCTTTATGTCTTTAAGACATTCCTGCAGTTTAACTAATTGGTGTGTGTTATCTGGCTTCATGGACAGATAGAGCTGGGTGTCATCAGCATAGCAGTGAAAATGTATGCTATGTCTTCTAATGATGCTGCCTAAGGGAAGCATGTATAATGTAAACAGAATTGGTCCTAGCACTTTTGATATGAAAGGACGGTTGGAGATTGGCCTATAATTAGCTAAGACTGCTGGGTCTAGAGATGCTTTTTGAGTAAAGGTTTAACTACAGCCAGTTTGAAGGCCTGTGGTACATAGCCGATCATTAGAGATAGGTTGATCATATTTAAGATCGAAGAATTAATTAATGGCAGGACTTCTTTGAGCAGTTTTGTAGGAATGGGGTCTAAAAGACACGTTGATGGTTTGGAGGAAGTAATTATTGAAGTTAACTCAGAAAGATCAATTGGAGAAAAAGAGTCTAACTTAATTACAATGGTACTAAGAGTAGCTGTAGATAATATTACATCTGTGGGATGATTATTGGTAATTTTTTCTCTAATGATAAAAATTTTATTTGTGTAGAAGTTCATGAAGTCATTACTAGTTAACGTTAAAGGGATGGTTGGCTCAAAAGAGCTCTGACTTTTTGTCAGCCTGGCTACAGTGCTGAAGAGAAACCTGGGGTTGTTCTTATTTTCTTCAATCAGTGATGAATAGTAAGATGTTCTGGCTTTGCGGAGGGCTTTCTTATAAAGCAGCAAACTATTTCTCCAGGCTAAATGATGATCCTCTAGATTTGTGACACGCCATTTCCTCTCCAGATTACGAGTCATCTGCTTTAGGGTACGTGTTTGAGAATTATACCACGGAGTCAGGTACTTCTGATTAGAGACCTTAGTTTTCACAGGAGCTACAGTATCCAGAGTCGTACGTAGTGAGGAGGTGAAATTATTAACAAGATAATCGACCTCTGTTGGGGTAGCGTTCAGATAGCTGCCCTGCTCTGTGTTGGTACAGGACATTGGAGATGATAACAGTGGGTGGATTATATTCTTAAACTTAGTTACAGCGCTTTCAGAAAGACATCTACTTTGATAAAGTCTACTCTCCACCACTGTGTAATCAATTATTGTAAATGTAAATGTTATCAGGAAATGATCAGACAGGAGAGGGTTTTCAGGAAACACTGTTAAATGTTCAGTTTCTATGCCATATGTTAAAACAAGATCTAGAGTGTGATTAAAGTGATGGGTGGGTTCTTTTACATTTTGAGAGAAGACAATTGAGTCTAATAACAGATTAAATGCCATGTTGAGGCTGTCATTTTTAGCATCTACATGGATGTTAAAATCACCCACAATAATTATTTTATCTGAGCTGAGAAGAAAATCAGATAAAAAGTCTGAGAAATCAGACAGAAACTCTGTGTAAGGCCCAGGTGGACAATAGATGATAACAAGTAAGACTGGTTTCTGAGTTTTACAGCTGGGGTGGACAATGTTAAGCATCAGGCTTTCAAATGAATTAAAAGTCTGTCTTGGTCTTTCATTAATTAATAGGCTGGTGTGAAAAATTGCTGCCACACCGCCCCCTCGGCCTGTGCTTCGAGATTTCTGGTAGTTAGAATGACTAACTACCAGAAAAAGCGCTAACAGCTCTCACAGTTTCTTTGCTCGCTGCAATATGTTTTGCATTTAGATAGTACTGTAAGGTTGAAGTGCTTCGGTGGTATGCAAACGTCTTTCCAATAACACACTTAAAAATGCCAGTTGAGATTTTAAACATATTGATATAAAGAGGAGCTGCTTACAGGATTCATATTGCTCTAAACAGCTTCAATAGCATAGCTGGCACAATAGGTGTACTAGTTCTCCAAGCAGCATTAAAAACCTTAGCTGATTTAGGCTAGATAGAGATTATTGGTTAATTTTAGCTTTCAGAGCCACTAGCCTGCTTGTATATTGCTAGCTCCCAGTCGAGGAGCAGATGTACTTCATTATTTTAGTTAATTAAAGATTTCTATTTCTAATCTCTTTGAATTGTTCTTCGTTGTTTTTTTACAGTACACCTTCAGATCCAGGAGACAGCAAATCAAAAGGATGTTGCCTCTCTATGTCCAGCAGCAGCTGGTATTCAACTGGAATGCCTATAAATGAATATGAATCAGTTTATACCATTTATTAGTTTGTAAATTCTGTTTCTGTTGCATTTAACATTTTAGTGACAGCCCAAAGACTGAGCAAGGAAGAGCAGAAAAGAAATCAGAATGAAGACAGCAATGAGAAAGCAAGTGAGCAAAAAGAAACAAGTAAGATTTGACATGCACAAGCATAAAATCAAAGAGTTAATACTAAGGCTGCTCTTTTTTTCATCCAAATTAATTAATAATTATTTCACATAACTGAAAAGTGTGTTATACTGTATACATTAATGGATCCCCAACCTGCCATTATAAATATTCATTTAAGATTATACGTTTATCATTTACTAGTTCAAACCAAGGAGGAGAACAGAGAGCCTGGAGAAGAGCAGGAAGAACAAGGTGAGCTAATAAGCAGATTGTGAAGTCAGGTGGAAAATATGCATTCATGGATGCTTTGTATGCTTTCCAGTAGAACACGAAGTTTTAAAAACTACTGGTGGACATTTTTCTCAAAATACTAGCAGCAGGGTGATGTTTCAGTGTCTTTATTGAATAGTGCCACTTTAACTGCGTGACTCCCTCTTAGTTGTTAACATCCTGAAACAATGTGTGCAGGTTTCTCCTCTTAGCTCCTTTGTTGCAAATTGTTCTTTAACTTTGGAAAATGTTTGTCAACATGATTGAGCCCTCGACTCATTCCATTGAAATGAACAATTTACAAGTTACAAATTTGGAAAGAGTTGACTACATTTGCAACCAGCATATTCTGCATAAAAGTATGAACCTAGAATCACCTCATTTAATTTTTATGCTGAAAAAAAAAAGGTTTAAAACAAGATTTATTTACTTCAAATTTTGGGAACAGCCACTCATTGTGTTAAAATATATGTGCATGCACAACTCTTTTTTTCATGTTTAATTATTTCTTGAGTTTAAAAAGAGGAAACCAGCTTTTGTTGTAGATTTCACTGATAAAATATGACAAGAGTACTTTCCTTTAATCAAAGCAGTGAACGGTAAATCTCAATATTGTTTGCATTTCAGTATAGAACAAATTAAATCTGCATTTGAAAACCTGAAAGGTATATAATTAATTAGCTAATTTAGCAATGCTCAGTCACATGGTAACTCATACGTGAACTCACGCATATTTACCCTCTTACAATTGGCCCAGGGGCGGGCCCATATTTCAAGCACTTGTTAAATGACTCAGTTACGACTTGGATTACAGACAAAACTTTGATTCTGGAAAGAAAAGAAGGTGTGCTTTATTGGGATATTTTATGTATCACAGTAGCACTGAGCACTTGCAAGGTACTGTTGTCTAAACACAGACAGAAAAATCAGCTCTGCCTAGATTTTACCATATGTGCTTCACATTACTGACAATGACCAAATAACCAAATTTCTTTCTACTTCATTATATGTTATAATTCAAGAATGTCACAACAGCCTCAACAAGAATTCCTGAATGAGTGCAAAAACATGACTGAAAACAGATGGGAGACAACCATCAAATTTGAATGAATGCATTCTGACAGAGTCCTCAGAAGATGGACACAGTATAATGTATACATCTGTTGTCTAACTAATAAAGTTCAAAAATCAAGTGTCATAACTCAGATATGGCTATCATTACCCATTACTGTATAGGCATTTAAAATTCTTAGATTATCTCAAACATATGTTTCTCAAATGTGAATCTCTGTCTGTCTCTTTTTTGCTACTGTATGTACATGTGTAAGATATAATTGTTGCAACCCAGTATTGTACAGATTATTTTAGCTCACTCTGTATTTTTGTTTGTTAAAATGCTGTGTTCATTTGTGTTTACAAGTACTTTGTGCAAAATTACGCTGAATGTTCCTTCTGAATTATTTTCCAAATTGAAGTCTTTTACCACATGAAAATTTGCATTCTTGTACGTCAATTTTAAGTTAGTTCACATAAGCTCAGGTACATTTGTTTTGGATAATAAATAAATAAAGTAAATAAAGGTACAATCATTATATGTGATATGAGAAACATACCTCTATGTATAGGTTATCATGTTGGACCACTGTCAAGGCTGTCAAAATCATGTATTCATTTCTATTTGATTCTCTTGGATTTTCTTTACTTTGATGTTGTACTCATAATGGGTAACCCATCCCCTCTAGGAAGTCAGTTGCAAATTGGTCACAACACATTACTACTTTCAGTTATATTACATTATTGCCTTAATTCTGCAAAACAGAGTTGTGTGTATATTTATCGAATGCTTTTATGTGCTCCGCTCCATGGCACCACAAAGTTGATGCTTATGCATGCTTTGGATCACCCAGTGACAGTGTGTAAGAGTCTTGGGTGTTCAGAATTCAGGCTGTGACATCATACACAGAGACTTCAAATAGTTTTGGCAGTGCTTACTGGCAAATTAAATTTTAACATTTTCCCTTTAAAAAGTACATCTCAATCTTGTGTGCTGTTATATCTCTGTGGTGTAGCTAGTGTGTATCGATAACTTTCTGAACTATGGTTAGGCTCCATCATCCACCACTGTTGTGAATAAATGATCAATTGGAGTGACTGGAGACGATCTGACTCTTCCATTCAACGGCTCTGACTAGCAGGATACAGTTTGTTGTGTTTGGCTGGTGGGGAGTCTGGGGCAGGCAGCAGAATTAAGAGCTATACTATGAAGGAGCGTTAATCCTGAGTTAATGAGGATAGTCATAGTTCAAAAACTCTGAGTCACTGTTAACTATCACTTTGTTAATAAAGATGTCTGTTGATTCAATGTTTGGGACCAGGGATGGATTGGGACTAAAAAACAGCCCTGGATTTTGACTGGGCCCAGCCCAAACTACTACTACTCTACTTCTTTTTCTCCTTGCCTGGCGGTCACAGCAAATGCAGCTGGCATCCAACTTAGAGGTGCAGTGCTGCTCTCTAGAGCACTGGAGTGTGAAAGAGATTAGTGTGTGTGTGTGTGTGTGTGTGTGTGTGTGGGGGGGGGGGCAGGTTTTGAAAGCATGTGTGGAGAGTGGTGGGCCTTCCTGGAGTACCGGCCGTTCTGTGATTCTCCAGAATCCACAGATGCCCAGTCCGCCCCTGTTTGGGACTGAAAATAATTGTAGTAGAATGAGCACTGCATGCCATATTGTGCAGATAGTTTTATAGCGATACGAAATTATTAGTAGAACTATTTTTAACAAAATAATTATTAAGAAAATAATTCACATTAATGCCATTAAATGTATTACAAGAAAAAATCACAATATACTCTGTATTTTACAAAATGTACAATGTTAATGAAATTTCCTCATATAGCTTACAACATCAACACAAAGAAAAAAGAGACACTTTTTTCCAATATTATAAAAGTTACATACTAAATGTAGTAATCAAATGTTACCTCTTTTGTTTTCAAATTAAATGGTAAATGGCCTGTATTTATATAGCACTTTACTAGTCCCTGGACCCCAAAGCGCTTTACACATCCAGTCATCCACCCATTCACACACAGATTCACACACTAGTGATGGAAATTAACCTTGTATTTCCTTATTCTGCCCATTTTATAATTGTTGTTAGAGGCAAAATGGTTAACTCCACCTCTTTTATGTTTACACAAATAATGGACAAACAAAGCTCCATCTAGGACACATCTTGGTAGGGCGACACTGAAACCTTCCTCACACGATTAAGCTGGATCTTGTCATAGACAGTCTGAGGCTGTAAGTGTGACAAAAAGATGGGAAAAACAAAGACATCAAATCAACAGTTACTTTGTCTGTTTTAACATTAACCAGTATTTCCGAAAAATTAAAAGTGAACTATAAAAAGTGGAGTACTATATATTCACCATAAGGCAGGGAAAAGTATATTGTAGCCACCTGAAATATTTCTTAATAACAGAGTACAATTCAGTCTTACAGAATCTCAAACAAAGTTTTGCTCTTACCCCAGGTTTAACTGCTGGGACTCTGTTATCAATGGTTTCGTACACTGAGCAAGGCTGCATGGTCCCTGTCCCCTGAGAGTGGACAGAGACAGGTAAAATCATTGAAAGTAAAACTTTAAAGAAACATATTTTTCCTTATGTGTGCAAAGTGTATAAACATACTTACATCATCATTTGTAAGCTCACCAATATCAGCGTACACAGTGAGGTCATTTGTGTCACTTCCTAGTTATAAATGGAAAACATCAAATAAACTATGAAAATATGACATTATTAAGGTGATTTTAATGTTAGCTAAAAAAATGGACATACTCAAGACTTTCTTACCAATATGTCTTTTTCTGCAGCAACAGACTCCTACTATAGTGACTATAGTGACAAGCACCAAACATCCACCAGCTACACCCACGAAAAGAAAAATGTCTTTTTCTGCAAATGATGACATTGATTATGTTAGGAACATCCTAGAATTAAACAAAAACAACCAAAATACTTTAAAGAAAATATCCAAATCAATGACAACAAAATTTTTGCAGATATGTAGTTTTCAAAACTTGAATGATAATTATAATAATAATTATATAATTATAATTTCAATGTCTAACCCTATATTCAACATCATTCAACATCTTCCAAGTAATCAGACTTTCTATTTTTTAAAGTGGACTTGAGCAACTGTTTCTCCAGGCTTCAATACTGTATAAATTGTTTATCCTGCTATACCATTTCCCAGCTTTGCAATACTTATGATCATGTTGGAGCTGAGGATTGTATCAATATATTATAAATAAGCATCATATACTTGTTATGTGTCCTTTATCTCTTGGAGGCTCTGCTGGTTCTTGTTGTGTGCTGTTGCTGCACTTCATTGTTTGAAATGCAGACTTCTCACTGACATGATTGGAAACTGTGCAGGTGACACTGGTCTCTCCATCCTGCTCCCTGATGATGTATTGTTGCCTGGGACCAGTTAGTGTTTGTTTTCCTACAGTCCACTTGTAGCTGACATCACCAGTTGTGCTGCACTCCAGCAGAATTTTACATGATTCATTTGAGGAAATCCAGGTAGAATTGATTTTTATGACAGGCTGTTTAGATATGGGCTCTAATGAGAAAACAGAAGGAAAAACAGAGTCTGTGTCAGGTCACATGTTGCATCACAGATTAAAGTAGATGTTTGTTCAGTTCTGCAAATGTATAATATAAAATTAGGCCTACCAATGACAACAAACTTCGTTAAATCCAAACAATTATTGTTCACTACTATATCAGCTGGTCACAAAAATACAAAATATAAAATAATATAAAATAGTATTATACAAAATCCTTATTTAACATTAATACATTAAGGTGGCTGAGAATGCACAGAAAGCACACACAAATAAATTGAAATAAAAAGGAAAGAAATTTTTAAAAAAGTGTTTCATTAGGATGCTTTATAATTAGATGAATTATAAAAAAAAGTCTCTTACCATGAACTTGCAGAGTGATGGTGACTGAAGGCCTTTGCGTATCATTCACCTCTGAGACAAAAGTGAAATTACCAGAATCTTGAAGAGTCAGTTTTCTCACTGTTAAAGTAAAGTCTTCAAGGTTCAGCTCTGATCTGTCCTTAAATGGAGATTTTTTAGAAACACCCTTATCTTTGTCTGCGACTTTGTTTTCTCCATATTTCCATGTTGCCACAGTCACACCTTCAGTTGGTAAGCCTGACGAAAGCTCCACAGTATCTCCAACTTTTTTGTGAATCATGTGTTTTCCACTGGAAGCCTCGACATCTGAAAAATACATAGACAAACAACTGAGTATAATGCTCATGAAACTTTGCTGTTCAGTCAGTCAGTCAGTCAGTCAGTCAGAAAAAAAGACCAAATTGCCTGCAACCATATGCTCTAGTTTTAGTATGCAAACATTGATTGCCAATGCAAAAATAATAAAACTGTACACACACAAAAAAAAAGACAAAAAATCTCATTACAGATTGAAGACATACGTCAATTGACATTTATAATATGAGTGACCCGGCATAGCTAAAATTTAAATATGGCAAAAATAATTACATGTTATTGCTCAATAAATGCTTATAGTTTGTTGTTTCTCTATATACACACGATGAGTAATTATTTTGTAATTTTAGGATGAATAGAAATGTGAATTCATAAAAAATGAATAGATAACAAAACTAAATACTCAGACAAAGAGAAAACCATCTGAAAGCAGTTGTTCGTTAGTAGTGGTTATTTATAGTAATAATCAGTACTTCAACACAAGAATAGTCTGTGTGAAAATTGTGTGAACCAAAATTGTTGCATTTTGATATAAAAAATGGTGCAATTAAAGAATTTGTGGACAAAGGTTACAGCTGCCCTCTGTGTTGTGAGCTCATCACTTTTGGCAAGTGTTGCTGCAACTGGTGGAGATACTCAGGAAATGCTTCTGTTGCTAGTGTCATATTTGACTCACAGCTTTTTTTTAATTTTTTTTTTTACTATACTGAGTTTATTTGTCTTTTCTAGTCACTACATGTTTTTCATGTATTTTTTCTTTTCTTTTGTTTTTGTTTCTAAATAGAAGAGAATCAACACAGATCAATTTATGTCTGTACAAAAGACTTCTGAAATGTGTTCACACCCCCATTTCAGTCAGATCAATTACTACATAGAACTGTACTGTATGAGAAGTTATGCATAAGCATAAGAAGTGTACAATAGAAATAACACTTGCATCATATACTTAAAATACTTAAGAAATACAAAAATAAAGAAAATCAGGACGCAATAGAAACAGAAATGCTGATCAGTCCTTGACTTTCTTTTGTTAGACTTCTAAACAGATGCAAGAGGAAATCTGAAGTAGCAAAGATGCAAACCAAACTGCCAATTTAGAAATACAAGATGTAACATGGTCAATGTTCACTAAGTTATAAATACTAATAGTAGGGAGAACACTTTTAAAACATAGCACAAGAACATGAGACTTAATCGGGAGAAAACTAACATAATAAGAATATTTAGGTGTTGAAAAAAATTAAAATCTTATTTATATTTATGTTTTATATGAATGCACCCAGTTCTCAAGTTCATAAGTTCACATGATATTATAGCTTTAAAGTCACCACTACATTTTGTAACACCAGGTTTAGAAACTCACACAACTCACAAAATACACTGCAAGCCTCTTCCAAGGAAGACACGTCACTTCGCAAGAGTTGAAGCACTTCTGATGTACTAACTAAGCATGTAT
Source organism: Copadichromis virginalis (assembly GCF_057382275.1). NCBI lineage: Eukaryota > Metazoa > Chordata > Actinopteri > Cichliformes > Cichlidae > Copadichromis > Copadichromis virginalis. The sequence continues at coordinate 36,653,816 of NC_140620.1, forward strand.
CAGAGTTTATGAAGCAAACAAATACAACACATTAGAATTGTATTTGTGACACACATCTGAGAAAGATCTGAAAGCACAGGTGTACTTACAGTAGAGGCAGACCCAGAGAAGTAGCACAATGCTCTTAACGAAGTAGCTACGATAACAAAGTAGACCACCAAACATCGCTGTGGGGAGAGGAACAACGTCTGTTTCCTCTTCTTGTCTGTCAAACTGTGGCTTCACAAGTAAGTGCAGAAAAAAAACTGAGAGGGTGGAGAGTGGGGGGAGGTTTCAATCAACACAGAAGCAGAACAAGCGGCCATAAACTTGCATGATATGCAGCAAGATTAATGTAGGCACGCTATTTAAAATCCATTAAAACACATTAAAACTCAATTAAACTTAGTTAAAAAAAGATATTTGAGAGGATTTTCTAAAACACTGTTAGGAACAGTTAAGATGGACAACAGCATTGCCTATTTTTGCTATAACAACATTTTTAGGTCACAGAAAGCAGCCTAAATAAATACAAATTCCTACTTACATTAAACATTATCAATACTGGGCCCTTATTATTGGTAGTCAGTCCTACTTTGCATTAACAGTACAAACCCTGCATTTACTGCTACAAACAACTGTATCTAAGCTAGATGTGAAGATAAGATGAGAGATTAGAGTCCTTTTCTAATAACATTTCTGCAGGAAGAACATAACCACATCCTGCCTCAGATATGTTGCACTTAACAGAGTGTTGTCCTAAACTTTATTCACCCCAGAATAGAGGAGAACATGGATCCAGATAATGAACTGCAGAGTCCATTTAAACATTTAAATAAACCACCATCTCTGTTATGACTCAGTTTCTTATTACCACTGCAGCACCCTGTCTGTATATACTGTATGTATACATGTTACACAGTCCGCAAAAATTATATTGCACAAAATGAATAAACAATTAATTAAAGACAAATGTGTTCGAGTTCCCCTCTCCTGATCAAGTCTTTTCCTTGCTGAGCTGGAGATTTCTTTACAATAAGGAAATGATTTTGGTCTGGAGGAACACTGGTGGAGCTTTGTCCAATAAGTTGTGAAATATTTCAACACTGCTGCTAAGTGCTGTTTTCCTCTGCACACTGTGGAGATGAAAATATGCTTATTTTCTTATTTCCTCTGCAGGGCTTCAGTCTGTGCTTGCACGATGAGGCCTATAATAGTATATGCCTTAAGCAGAAGTTAGGGTTCTGTGGGCACTTAACACAGGAGGAAGTGAACTACCCATCATCAAGATAAAGCTCATTTCTATGCAGCCTGCTCAGAGAAATTACATGTAAAGAGGATATATGACCATGCTGACCTGCCTGGTCTGTCCTGACTGATCTGATTCGCTGCAGCCAACATTTCCCTGTTTTGAAATATTGGGACTGTGTGTGGTAAACCTTGTCTCCCAAACTATGTGACATACAACTGCGAGAAAAAAACAAAACACTTTTCAGACACATATATATTTTTAAACACACCCAGAGACACATGGAGTGAAGTAAGAGTCTCGGTGGACTAAGATGTAGGTGTATGGACACCATCTTTATGAATTCCCCAGACAAGTGCCTAAAGAGGTTCGCCACTGTCTATCATTGGGGTTTACGTTTCATTACTGCCTGTGGAAACTGTGCACATCACTGTTGTCTGTATGCTGCTGTCAAGTGGCCAACTCTGTCTCTATCAGGAGAATCTCCCATTGGTTACTTTTTATCTAGAAATCTCCTCTTGGGCTGTTTTTTTTGTTATCCGCGTCTATATGTGCAAACCCCACAACCAGTATAGCCAACACTTTCACAATATAGAGAACAGCTCTCTTGGTCAGTGTTGCTGCTTTTAATGTCACTTTTGCAATGAAAAAGGTTTTTAATTTTAACACCCAATACATATCATTATACAACAACAACAACAACAACAACAACGGATTGCATTTATATAGCGCTTTTCACAAAGCCCTAATGAGAGAAAGTCAAATATCACACTTGCAGTTTACATAATAAGGTTGATCTATTGTATTTTTAGCTTCAGATGAGTGTACGTTAAAGGTGAGTGCATCTTAACTGCAGCTAAGCAGCCAAAGCCTGATCTCCCACAGGCAACAAAAACACTGGTAAGCAGTTAGGGTTGTATCACAACCCATAAAGGAGAATTGCTGCCTTTGGACAATTTTCTACTTTAGTGTCAGCTTTGCGGTAAAACATAAGCACTCAAAGAAAGAGCCTGTGTGTGTGTGATAAAAAAAGCCCAGAAGCGATCACAGCTAATGCAATGATTGCAACAAAATCTGTCATTAAGCTGTCCGTTTGACATAATGGCAGCTCATGAAACAGAACAATCCACCTTAAAGGTTTCCAGAAGCCTTTCAGTAAATCCCCCCCCCCCCCCTATATTTGATTCAGTCTGACATTAGTTTATGTTGTTACTTGACTAATGTGTGGAAACTTGCCACCATAACTGTGGTTACATAACTACAGAAAAATGTCACAGCTCAGTCATATCTGTGAACTCGAGTCCTCTAAACTTAAAGTAATAGTGAGCTAATTAGATTGCATCTTTAAATGGGTATAATTATGAAAACGCTAAAATACTTGGCAACTGTAAGATTGCAACTATGTAGCAGTGATGACTTAGGGCTGATTGCACAGACAGCTACAGTGCTTTTCTCGTATTATGATTCGGATCAGCTGGATTATTTTTATATAGTGTTAGTGCATAACAGCAGTCATCTCCATGTGCTTTAAACTGCAAAGCAAAAACCTTAACAATATAAGAGAGAAAACTTCAGCAGAACCAAACACAAAGATAGGGGCAAGGGCAAGAAATGTGAAAACAAAACAGAAGTGGAAGCAAGTGTCAAAGTCAATTTGATTTAAATAGCACATTTAAAACAACACATGTTGACCAAGGTGTTGTACAATAAAAGAAATACAAACGTAGGGAGACATGATACAAGTTAGGAGAAAGAATAATAAAATTAGAAGATTTGAGTAAGAAGTAAGATAAATGAAACTAATACAAACTCATTCTGATTTAAAAGTCATGGAGTAAAAGTGGGTTTTCAGACAGGTTTTAAAACTGTCCAATGTTGGGGAGGTCCTGATTTGAAGTGAAGTGGAACAATTTAGGAGCAGTTACAGCAAAGGCCCAATCTCCTCTGTGCAAGGCGTTAGTTAAGTAAGTGTAAAGACAAAGATAGGAAGTTAAATGACAGAAAATGCACAAGGAAAGGTAATTACCAAAATAAAACAAGAAGCCAAAAACTCAGAAAAAGGAAAGAAAAAGTTGTGGAAACAGAAGAACGGAACAAAATAAATACAAGGAAGGAAATCAGTGAAACAGACCTGGAGAGAAACTCAAATATTAATCGACACCCAACAGAAAGCCACATGCATTATTATATGTGTATAGAAAGTTACTCTTTATGATTCTGTATGAGAAGGCTTTTGCTAAACCTTATGTATATATCAATACAATAAACATAGTTTTAAGACATTTTACAATTTTTGTACTATAATCAGAAATAAGATGGACTAATATTGTCATGAGGGGGGTCTTTATTAAGAACCTGAAACTGTGTAGCTGCTGCAGTGTCTCTTTGGCCAGCACCACTGTGGTTTTCCTGGTGTCACGTGTTCATGTGAAGCAGAGAGAGCTTACCGACAATGACTGAAACTCACAGTGTGGTGTTCACAGTGGTCTCTTCACGTATGTGCACGCCATGAAGTTGAACGTCTTTTAATTTAAATTTTTTTCTTGTTTACTTCAAGGAAAATGATCTCTCTGTAAACACACTGCTGATGAAACAAAAAAAGTTTTGATGTTTCCTGTTTTAAAGCGTAGCAACACAAACTGTGTGTAACACCTCCCACATCTATGCTACTGACGATCAGCCACTGATGTTACTTCTCTGTAGATCAACATCTTTATGAGTTGTGAGCGACATTGTTTTCACATGTAATCACAAAAAAACATCTGAGCTTCAGTTTCATACTTTTAAATAAATCCAGTGTTTAGGTTACTTGTGTCAGACCTCGCATATCTTTCTCTTGTAAGAAAATAAAATCAGAAAAAAATAAAACTAGCATCATTAATTTTTTTTGAAACTACAAATAGTCTGGTTTGATGATGTTAACAGCAGCTTTATGGCTGGAAACATTTGGTTAACAGATCCGCAGACAGATATTTCACTGGTGGTTTACCGGTATAACTTTGTACCAAGTAGAATTTTGTAGCTGCACTGACTGCATAGTCAGTTAAGATTAGGCTGGAGTTTATCACCATTACCACCATTATGTTTAAGATTTTAATTTTTAATAATATGTCTTTAGATGGCTGACAGCCTCATAGGCTGAACTGACTTGGAATGATCCTGGGAGAAGACATGTTTTCCTTTGGAGTTGTAGAGCTACGCGGGGCTGTGACCCCTTATGAAAAACAGAGGAGCTTTTTATAAATCGTCGAAGATGTCTGCTGTAAAATCATTTTACCCAGGAAAAAGGACAGTTCAAAGGAATTATTCAAAACCCCAAATTACCATGACATTGTTCACTATGATGAAACTTCTGATGTCAACTGTAGCATCAAGTAGTTCAGACATGTTTGTTCAAAGACAGTTACTGTGTACGCTCAGATGACTCTGACCACGTCTAAATGTACTGAGGCCTCTTAGCCGCTTTGAGATATTACACAGTTTCCTGTTTTCTGAGATATGGTGAGGGGAATTGGATGACACAGTTGCTTTTTAAAGAAGTGATCATACCATAAACACTCCCTTTCCCTTCTCCATCACGTCATTTTCTATTTATTTCAAGCATTTCCCACTAGTTTGTGTATAGGATCAACTGAGCTGGTCAGCCTTTGAGGAAAATAACTGGTGAAAACTTGAAGTGTAACAGATGTGTGGTTAGTGACATTTCAAAACAAGAAGTGATACAGTACTGGTAAAGTGAGGCCGAACAATGACTCATTCAAGAAACAGAACCAACACAGGACACCCTTAAGGGCACTCCCTGAAATATTTACTGGAAAGATCTTCAGCACAAACCCGATGAGTTCAAAAGTTTGTAACAATGTTACAATAAAGTTTCCACCAATTTAGAATTCAGAGGTGCATGAACACTGCTACAAATAATGACATAGATATTACAATACAAAGCACATTTGTCCTCTAATATTACATATTTAAACGCAGTGAAGTTGTACACTTGACTCTTGCAAACCACCATAAAAATGGAGCAGAAAGCAAAACCACAGAGCCCCACCACGTGGCTAAAAATGGTAACCAGCAAAAGTGATACCAGTGCCTTTAACCTTTGGCAATACACTCTTCTTCACACACACACACACACACACACACACACACACACACACACACACACACACACACACACACACACACACACACAAACGCTGAGTTGAGCATGCCTGTGTGTGTGTTTGTGATTAGTGTACATAGACCTGTTACAAACTGTTAACTAACAAAGTTGATCACATATCAACTCAGATGCTGACTGTAGTTCATTCATTCAAACCTTCAGACATTTCAACCGCAGTTAAAAATACTTACCTGCATTAACAGACACATGAGGTCATTGGTAGCTCAAGCTCATGGGAAACAAAGTCTCTGTGATACCAGGTAAATCGTGTGATAGTTTTAATGTTTAGCTTCTTCTGTTTTATATTTTCAAATCAAGTTTGAATCATAATTATGTTTACTTAAGAGAGCTGCTAGCTGTTTGCAGATACACAGGAAACCAACCAGGACACTGTTGGTCAGCGTTAGCGGGTGCATTTCATGCTAATATTTCCTCTTGCAGAGACATCTTCCCACAGCAGCACCACTTACATACTTTAAGCAACACTGTTTAAAGAGTCTGTTAATGCATTTTTGTCTGGAAAAATTTGTGCCACCATAATTTAGCATGTCAGAAATCTTGCTTTCTATACGTGTGATGGAAAAACTATCAATATCAGAAAGTGCACCAGAGAATACAAAAGAATAAGATGAGCATGGCTTTAAGTTTGCCTTAAAAAAAAAAGAATGTTTTTAATCCAAATTGAATTACTTTAAATCCATCATTCAATCACTAATGAATACTGAGTTATTAACCCTTACAATCTCTTGCCATACATTATCCAGCATCTTCAGGGCCACTCATTAGTTCAGAACTATCACCACAGCCGTCACCTACTGTTCTTTAAAAAGGATCATATGTAATAGTCTTTTTGTCTGTGAAATATTCAATACAAAATTAATATTTTGGCATAATGATTTCTTTGTTATTATACTCTATACTCAGAACTCAATAGGGAGAATAAGTCATGCTTAATATCTATAGTGACATGAACAACGTAATGTGTTAGGAGTAAAAGGCCACATGGTTTAATGGTAATTAGGCCACTGTTGTGAAGTCTGTTTCAAATCCACACAGTGGGCTGCTGGATGTCATTCTGTAAGAATCTGACGGTGCTCATCCTGTTCTTCCTTGCACAAAGATGCAGGTAGTCCTGCTGATGGGTTAAGGATCTCGTACAGCCCAGTCCAGCTCTCCTAGAGTAGCTGCCTGTCTACTGGACTCTCCTCCAGGCCCTTGAGACTGTGCTGGCAGACACAGCAAACCTTCTAGCAATGGCACATATTGATGTGCTATCCTTGATGAGTTGGACTATTTGTGCAGCCTCTGTAGTATCCAGATATTGCCACATACTACCAGTAATGAGAATGACCACAGTCAAATTCAAAAATAGTGAAAAACAGCCAGAAAAGGTGAGGAGGGAAAAATGGCCTCCACTGTAAAACCATACCTGTTTAACAAACAAACAAGCTTTTATTTTGTTACATACAGTATCATATGTAGTGAAATGTTCTTGTGTCCATGCTGGAGATGTAGCTGCGGCGTTCCACTGCCTTTTTTTAAGCATGAAGGGTCTAGACAGGACCCTTACTGGGTGGGACTGAACTTGCGACTCCTGCTCCAAAGATGTGTCATGTTACCACTACACTTTCCAGCTGTTTTGGGACTTGTCTCATTGTTGCCCCTCTACTGCATCTATTATTGATTGATTTCATCGATGCCAACGCTGAGTCTAATTAAAGGGTCGAGACGTGGTGGTGTTAGACATTGCAACAGCCTATCCGGTGTACAAATTAGCCTTTGTGCACATGGTTGCAGAATTTTCACTGACACTAAAGTGCAGTCACTTCTTCTTCTTTTCTTCCCAACACTAAATTGGTGTGTTTCTGGTCAACATTGTGTGAACAGGATTGTTTTCATGGTTCCTCTATAAGAGATGTGCTGCTGTGATAGACACACACTTTGAGTCTGCAAACTGGACAAACACTTTGCAACTGTTATTTTTGTGTGCCAGCTATATTTGAGGTCACACCAACAATGTAAAATTAGACGTGGGGCTTTTGTTCATGTCAGTTTCTCACAAACATACTGTGACACCAAAAGTGTAACAGAAAAAGCAACACCTTTTCTCCTGCCATTTGTGTTTCCACATTATTGCAATTATATTTGCCCAGTTAGATTTGAATATATGTGATTATATTGTCGAACACAAAAACCTATTACATTTTCATGCTTACTAAAATGTTTTTGTAATTGTCCTCTCAGACTCTGGTTTTTTTTTTTGTTTTTAAATCACTCTACTCACATACAGCTTGCCTTGCATACTACGCAAGCTGCTGATAATAAATGGTGATCAGGAGGAAGAAGATGGCATCCGTCTATAGCATGCATCATTGACAGCTAGAGCCAGTGGCGGTCCTAGCCTGTTTGGCGCCCTGGGCGAATACTCCCCCCCTCCCCCGTGTTTGTTCGTGTTTTTTGTTTTGTTTTTATTTTGTTTTATTTTGCGAGTTGGTTATTAGATGCTGCTCCAGCCACCCTGAGACTCCCCCGCCGCCCGCCCTCTCCTTCCTGTGCCACAAGCAGCAGGCGCACCTCGCAAACGGAGGGCGCCCTTACTCCCAGCAAATGGGCGATAGAAAACCGATCGGTGCCTATGACATCCCCAATATACGCTGGCTGATGTCGGGGCAGCATGAGTACCGTGATGCCCGATGCCCGTGATGCTGCCCCGGGCAACCGCCCATGTCGCCTGTATCAAAAACCGCTACTGGCTAGAGGAAGGGGCTGACAACAAGTGTACCAGAGGCACTGATGCTCTGATCATCCCACTAAAGGAAAAGGCCCTAAGCAGCATATTCACAGAGGCAGGAGTCTACCTGCAGCCTGTGACAAGTTACCCTTGAAACAGTAGTGATGGGATTTCCGGCTCTTTTTAGAGAACCGGCTCTTCTGGTTGTTTTGTTGCTTTAATTAATTTATTATTAACAATAATATAAAATTATGCACAAAAGGAATTACTAATGTTAAAAAAGTGGTTTTATTTATATATGTTTATATATAAATATAAACCTCTGTCAGTGTGCCCCAGGGTGGCTGTGGCTACAATGTAGCTTGCCATCACCAGTGTGTGAATGGGTGGATGACAGGTTGTGTAAAGTGCTTTGGGGTCCTTAGGGACTAGAAAAGTGCTATACAAATACAGGCCATTTACCATTTTTTTTTATAAATATATGTGGTGGCCCCTAGAGACAAAGCATGTACAAACTCCAAAACACATTTCTAGTGTTAACTGAACTTCCAAAACAGAGCTACCTAGATCACTTAAATTACACAATTGAAAGCATGTGTGTATTGTTTGTGTATTTATACACAGGCACTCATATATATTCAAATAATTTAAAAGAATGTTCATTTACCTGTTACTACCACACACCAAATCCGGTCGTTGGTACTTGCTGGCTTGTGTAGCCACGAGGTAACAAAAGCTCAACACTGCCCCTAGCATCCTGGAGCACTTCTGTTGTCTTTTGTACATGTTTTGGAGTTCGTACGTGCTTTGTCTCTAGGGGCCACCGTAAATATACTTTTATTTATTCACTCCACATAAAATGTAATAAATAAATCATATAATACAAAAACCAAAAATTTACATTTCAACTTTTAACTATTTAAATTTTCACCTTTTAAACAAATTTAAAATGAAACAACACAAAACACTGCAAACCACAACACAATTAAATATAAATTGAAATAAAAAAAGAACATGCACATTCTCTGTCATATGGACCTGCATGAATAAACTTTCTGAATCCTTTGTCATCCGCAACTGAAAATAGTTGTGGATGATTACTATACCTTTCTAATGTGACGTTGTTGTCCCTGGCTCTCTCTCTCTCTCTCTCCCTCCCACTCTGTTCCTGTGCTACTGAGTGTAACTACCGCCCCTCCCCCTCTGCCCAGCGCAAAGCACAAGGCTAATAAGAATAAATTACACAGATTATGAAGATCTTACATGTAAAAACCACTGTACGTGGTCCTAGATCAGTACTTTTTAAATAGATGTGATTAGTGACATGCAGACATTGATGCTGATTTATTTGTTTAATTGGAAAACTAAATCCAGCAAAGTCACAAATTGTACTCAGTAACCAGTTGTACCCAAACAACGATGGAGTCACAGAGCAGGGCAGGGTCACTCTGCCCCCTCCTGGAACAGTTGTGCTATTGCCACTCAATTTGGTTCAGCTGCTGTTCAGCTTTCAACAACGACACAACAAAGAAACCATCAGAACCAAACCAATTTACGCAAATAGATTGAAATAAAAGTGGTAAATATTTGTATTTATACTTATTCAGTTACATGTGTAGGTATTTCAAAAAACTAATAAAGTTTGAACATGATGGGAAAAAAAGTATATTTCCAAAGTGGCAAAAACTTTTCTAAATTCTTGGTATATACCTGGTCCACCTTATTCCCAGGCAAGCAACAGTCAAGTATCCTATTGTAAAGTGTCCTTGGGTGACCTGAAAGGCACTCATAAATAAAAATTTATTATTATTATTATTATTATTATTATTATAAGTAGTACTCAGTGTTGTGGAAGTATCAAGTCTCAAGGAAAGGTGCAGTAATACTACACTGCTGTGTACACCAAAATCACATATTTCAAAGTAAAACTCAATAAAACAACATTATTTATATCACTGTGCTTATATGAAAATTAAATAGATTAATCAATTAATTAATGCATTTATTTAAAAAAGTGCTACTGGAATAATAACATAAAATTGTTACAACTGCACACTTTGTTGCTTCAAATAGTGATCTGAAAAATGGTTCCCCATCACATGTTGGAAAATCCAAGACTTTTTCCTAAAGATCAAAAAAACAAAACCCAGTTAGCCTGAATGATGATAGGGGACCCAGGTCAATATTAACTCAGGAAAAGACTCTGGATTTAACATAGCATAGCAGTAATTTACAGCTGGGAAGTTAATAGAGTTGAACCTGATGATCATGATCCTTCACCATGCAGATTGCATTCTGGTGTCTTGCACCATCAACTCAGCTCAGTAAGTGGCAGTGACACCAACTTATTTTAGCTTTAATTGCAGAAGAAGAAGAAAAAAAGAAGAAAGCGAAGAAGAGCTGTAAATGCAGTAGTTCTTGTCTTCAGCGCCCTCTGCTGGGTCAGTAATGATCACATAAGAATGCATAAAAAGAAAACCCATCTGTTTGAAAGCAACAAATGTCAGTACACACTTTGTGTCATGCTTGATTGACAATGTTAATTACATTAAGACTGGTAGAGGGAAAATAAGTTATTTAGTGTAAAAGTCTTGAACCACCTCTCATTTGTGTATATCGTGATAAGAAAATGAGAAATAGGTGCAGTGATTCACTTAAACATGTTCAAACATATAAAGTAATAGTGTATATAAGACAAAAACAGAGGTTTTAAAATTCTATCATTTTTTACCATCTTTTAGATACATTCAGTATTGGGGTCCCCCCTTTTCCTACAAACATACATCAGGAGTCAGGGGGGTTATTGTGCCTAAGAAATTACTCAGTTACGATGAACACATTTTCACACCCATGTACAATGCAGGAAGGTTCATAATTCTAATTTACATTTCCAGCACATGTTGTCCTTCATCACTTTCATTCTATGTAATCTCAGGGTATGATAGTGTCTGTGTAACCCCCCTCTCGCCTCTCTAACATACTTTCTACAGTCTGCCAAAATCCCCCGCCAATTTGCTTGTCCTATGTTTATTCTCAGATCTTTTTTTCCATTTTGTCCATTTTTGTCTCCTATGATAGAAACCAAATCATGCATGGCATAATGCAGACACCCAGAGTCTATTATAGATAAGATGTATTGTATAAGCTGTATAAGGGCTCTGAAGCTGTGGGATTTGGTTTCTTAACAGGACCCTGACCTGTGAAGGGAATATTTCTGTGGCAGCCTTGTTGCATTCTGTTTAAGAGTGTTCTTACTTTTCACAGGGTTTTATGGTAAAAATGGCCTGTATTTGTATAGCGCTTTTACTAGTCCCTATGGACCCCAAAGCGCTTTACACTACATCCAGTCATGCACACATTAACACACTGGTGATGGCAAGCTATATTGTAGCCACAGCCACCCTGGGGCGCACTGACAGAGGCGAGGCTGCCGGACACTGGTGCCACCGGGCCCTCTGACCACCACCAGTAGGCAACGGGTGAAGTGTCTTGCCCAAGGACACAATGACCGAGACTGTCAGAGCTCATTTGTTACTTTAATGGACTGCCTAATCTCCAAGAATCTGTGTAGATCTTAGGTTTAAAAGTTATGTGGTGACCATAAATATGCTGAAGAATGTCTCGCTTCCAGACTGTTTTCAGTTTTAATGCCAACTTTCAGAAATGTCAGTCTCACTCTTTTAGTGTGCTGATCTATGTATTTTTATCTGAAATGATTTTCTGTTTGAGGACCACATGTTTGATGGTTTTGAGCAGCATCATCCTACTTTCATGTTTCATTCTAAAAAACAATTTCACTTCAATTTCAGGTTGAAGCTGAAATGACAAAATAAATGTTCAGTTTAATGCACTTTTAGCAACTATATATTATTAAATATTGAATTAAATATGAACAGATTAAATTATTAAATAACAAACACTATATGTCATAAGTGCTAATATATGTGGAAAACTGGTATGCCACTCTGATCGAGTTCAGAGCTACAAAAGTAGATACTCATGTTAGTTTATGTTGGTTACCCACATGTTTATAAAAAGAAGACAAACTTACATAATTTGTAAAGGTTTACAGAAATTTACATTTTAAACATTATAGTTTTCACTAGTTTTGTTAACAGTGGATTTTAACTAAATAAGCAGTCAAACGGACAGATGTGAGCAAATGCCAGAAAAGTTTTTTTTTTCTTTTTCAATTTATTGTTTCCTCTCAGAGATTCATAAGATAATTCAAACCAGGTCATATGAAACAGACAGGCTTACATGCAACTTTATACATTAAAAATGGTGTTATACCTTCAATGTTACAATGAGCTGTTTGTAATTATCCTCTTAAATCATCCAGTTTTTTTAAAAAAAAAAAATAGTGGTCACCACAGTGGAAGCTATTCAAAAGCTGTTTTCTTGTATGTGTGTCAGTGTTGAAGGTATACTTGCACATAAACCACTATATTGGACACTGATGTGTCTCTCCATACCCTACAACCCACTGGTTGTTTAATGTACTATAGATGTATGACGTGTTTCATTGTAATTATTGTTTTTTAACCCCTTCATGCATGAATTATGACAACCTCATTTAAGATTTGTTTCTTAAGTATTTTTATACATCTTTTCATGCCTAAAGATGCATAAAAATACATAAGAAACAAATCCTGATTGAGGTTGTCATAATTCGTGCATGAGGGGGTTAAATAGGATGATTTGATATAATAATTGATAAAATAATTACATTTAAAATAAGGCACCCAAAAAATACCACAGACATGCAGAACTGCAGCTCGTCTAGTCTGATTTGATGCACTGTATTTGTGATCCACCTGAAATACAGTAAGAATAGTTTAAGAATGTCACAAATGAAATTCTTGAAATCCCAGAGTTCCCATTTATTACTTTGATGGTTCATCATTGTCATACTGTACCTGGTCCAGCATCTTCAGATCCTCTAACTGTCTCATAAACACAACGATCACCTGCAAGTTAATAACAGTTCAGTCAAAGTCACAATAATTAACATCTCCAAATGATCTAACATTGAATAATTCCTGAAGAATATAATATGACTGATGAAAGCAAGTAAACAGTGTTAGACCTGACCGTGGGAAAGAGCCGAGTACACATGCTGTTGATTTTCTTCCTGGATGATTGTTTCAGACTGTGTGAGCCTGAAATAATTAAAACATATTCTTATTAGTAGAATAAACGTATTTTTTAAAATTCCTGCTGTTAATGAGTTTCAGCAACTGTAACGTCTGTGTTGGAGACGGTGTGGAGCGTGGACCCACGTGCAAACATAAGGCCGAGCTGCATTGAAAAACAATACAGAAACCTGAAACACAAAACCTTGAACTGGGAAAGAGAAACCCGAGACCTGAAAAAAACAAAAACAAAAAAACTGGGACTTGGGAGGTAAGAAGAAAGAGGAGAACAGAGGACTAAATAGACACAGATAATGAGGGGATGGGAAACAGGAGGGAACACAGATATGAGAACATAACTGACTCAATGTGACACATGGTACACAGGAGAGGCACAGCATCAAAACCTGAAGACTAGAAATCACAATCCTAAAGATAACTTATAGGGAGCTAGAAATACAGAAGCCTATACCATGAAACACACAAAATCAAAGAATATGGGCTAAAACGAAACAAACAAAAAAAACGACACACCAGAAACACAAACACTGGGGCCCCAAACCCAGGACCATGACACCAACCTTTTGTGACACAGACCTGTAAAAAACAAAACAGAAAGTATTATGAGATTCGGAGATTAGGAGAACATTTTTAATAGTAGCATTAACAAGAAATCTTACCCTTTGACTTTATGCAGTAAAGCAGAAAGAGGAACAGTAGAGTGATCAATACACCAGTAAACAGCCCAGCAATGAACATGAGAAGAGAAGAAGAAGAGCTGCACTCTGAAATCACAAACAGTAATAATTACTTATATAAGCAGAACATGTATTCACAACCTCAGTCACTCTCCACATACCTGTTTCTTTTCTGTGTGAATGATCTTTGCTGCACTTCACTGTGTGAAATGCAGACTTCTCACTGACATGATTGGAAACTGTGCAGGTGACATTGGTCTCTCCATCCTGCCTGATGATGTATTGTTGCCTGGGACCAGTTAGTGTTTGTTTTCCTACAGTCCACTTGTAGCTGACATCACCAGTTGTGCTGCACTCCAGCAGAACTTTACATGATTCATTTGAGGGAATCCTGGTAGAACTGATTTTTATGTCAGGCTTAGCTATGGGCTCTAATGAGAAAACAGAAGGAGAGAGAGTCTGTGTCAGAGCTTAAAGTATATGTGGAGTTCTGAAAATGTATTATATAAAATATAAAATAATATATATAACTAACATTACAACAACAAATTCAGATAAGTACTTTTAACTGCTTTTCCAGTTGGTAACATCTGGTCTAAAAAATGCAAAAAACAAAAAAGCTCAAAAACAGTGAAAGACAGTGAAATTAAATGGCATTAATAAGCTCAGACTTTTTTCTTCCAGTTAAAAGACGCACTGGAGCATTTTGCACAACCTTCAGATGCCTAATGGACGCATCACTAGCATCACAATAAAGGACATTGACAAGAATAAAGTCAAATCAAGAACAATGATGGGTTAGGGTTATGATGAGCAAAAACAAGTAGGATTTGCTATTTGAGCAAATATCTAAATGATTTCATCTTCATCTTAATTTTCAAGTTACTAAAAAATCTGGGAAACACACAATAACAGATGTGCAGTAAAAAGAACAACAACAAAAATCTGAGGTTGATTAACCATTACAAACTGTTGCATTGTATTTCACACAGATTAGTATCAATAAACAGATATGTAGATATAAAGTTCAAAATATAAAATAAAGTCATTTAATTAGTATTTTACACAATACGTATTCAACATTAACACATTAAGGTGACTGTGAAAGCACAGAAAACACAAGTTAATCAATAAAGTAATCAAGAGGAAAGAAAGTTTAAAAAAGAGCTACTGGGGTTTCTTTTCATTAGGATGCTTTTAGAATTAAAACAAACAAGCAAAAAAAAAGTCTCTTACCGTGAACTTGCAGAGTGATGGTGACTGAAGGCCTTTGCTTATCATTCACCTCTGAGACAAAAGTGAAATCACCAGAATCTTGAAGAGTCAGTTTTGTCACTGTTAAAGTAAAGTCTTCAGGGTTCAGCTCTGATCTGTCCTTAAATGGAGATTTTTTAGAAACACCCACATCTTTCCCTGCAACTGTTATTTGTCCATATCTCCACGTTGCTGCAGTCACACCTTCAGTTGGTAAGCCTGATGAAAGCTCCACAGTATCGCCAACGTTTTTATGAATGACGCGTTTTCCACTGGAAGCCTCCACATCTGCAAATATATAGAAACATATCTTTGTGACAGTCCACTGTTTGAGTTAGAAGTGAGTGAGTCAGAAAAAAACTGGCCAAACTGCCTATAACCTTATCCTCCAGTTATAGTATCGAAAGTGCGTTTCTTAAAGCAAAAACAAAAAAACACACAATTAAAAAAAGGAAAAAAGTATACTTATAGAATGAAAACAACAACTTATGTCAAATAACATTTATGATATAAATGACCTGGCATAACTAAAATTCAAATATGGCAAAAAATATTACACAACATGGCTCTACTAATGATTTTTTATGTTCCTACTTCTACATGGACAACAAATAATTAATAATCTTGTAACTTTTGGATAAATAGCACAACAAATGAATAAAAAAGAAACAAAAAAAAAAACACACCATAGAAAATAAACAAATTGAAGTTATGGAAATTAAACTTTCAGGAAGGGATTAGAAAAACATGTGTCTGTTAAACTCAATTGTTCATTAATAGCAGATACTTATAACAACATATACTTTAACAAAACAACAGTCTATGTGATGATCAAAGCTATAGTGTTTTGAAAGAAGAAAAAAAATGGTGAAACCAGAGAATTCATGGGCAAAGGTTACAGCTGCCCTCTGTGCTGTGAGCTCATCACTTTTGGCAAGTGTTGCTGCAACTGGTGGAGATACTCAGGAAATGCTTCTGTTGCTAGTGTCATGTCTGACTCACACTTTTTTGATAGCACTATAATCATCTACGTTGTCCTTTCTAGTGAATACATGTTGTATTTTTTCTTTTTTTTCTTTTAAAATATTTTATTTTTATCTCTACTCTAAACAGAAGAGAACCAACACTTAGATCCAGATGTCTGCAAAAACACGTCCACACCCCCGTTCCTGTCAAAACAATTACTGCATAGAAATGTACTGTATGAGAAGCAATATAAGCCTATAAGCATGTTTAAAAGTATATCGTACAACAAACACTGAAAAAAAAAATCAGGAAGTAACAGCAGCAGAAGGGGCGATCAGTCCTTTAGTTCCTTTAATTAGATTATAAAAATTAACATGTTATACTTTAAAGCCACTACTGCATTTAGAAACTCAACAACAAAAATACACTCCAAGGCTCTTCCCAGGAAGACACATCACTTCTCTTCCACTTCGCAAGAGAAGTGCTCCTGACCTCCAGGTACTCTTGTTTGCCTCATTTTAGAGTTAATGAGGCAAACAAATACAACACGCCACAGAGATCTGAAAGCACAGGTGTACTTACAGTAGAGGCAGACCCAGAGCAGCAGCACAATGCTGTGCATGAAGTAGCTACGATAGCAAAACCAACCACCAACCATCGCTGTTGAAAGAGGAACGACGTCTGTTTCCTTCTGTCAAACGGTGCTTTCACATGTTAGCACAGAAAAAACAACTGAGAGTGTTGATTGGGGGAGCTTTCTATTAACACAGAAACAGAAAAATCCGTCATTTACTTTATCAGAGATGTGAAAGTAACAGAGTTTAGAGTAACTATCTATTAACAATTCAGCAGGAAGCATGAAGCACCAGTGACTGCTGAATATCCAACAGCACAGCTTTGTATATACTGCATGTACATACTGAGAATCACAGTGTGCAAAAGTGGATGAGAATAGATAAGATAAGAGGGATAAAAATGACTCGGATGGACAAGTGTGTGTGAATATCCTTTCCCCTGAAACAAGGGCACGGTTGTGCATGAAGAATAACAAAACATGCATGTTTTCTTGTTTTCTGCAGTCTGTGTCTGTGCTTGCATGATGAGGCTTTTAATAGTGTAGGTTGTGGTTTGTGTGGGGACTTAACACAGGAAGAAGTAAACTATCCATCAGCCTGCTCAAGACACATTTTAAAGATGATGGTCTAACTGTGCTGACCTGCTGATCTGACTATCTGCAGCTAAATTACCAAAACTTAAATTTAAAATGCAGGAACTCCTCTGTGCAAAAGCTATGCTATTTGTTCTACCAGGAATATATATTGTTAGGTCTGTGTCACCAACAAATTACAAAAAGAAAATACAAACCAGTAAATAAGCTTCCTGGGGCTTTAGCTTTAATTATTAATCATTTTAATAATCCTATTGCGCTTTTTCTTAATTTGTTCTACTAACAATAACACAAACACACCAGAAGACAAATGGTGATCAGGAGGAACAAGAGATGACTGCCCACAGCATGCATCACTAACAGATAGAGGAAGTGGTTCATAACAACAGCATAAATATACCTGAGGCACAGAGGCTGTGTCCATGATACCAAAAGACACATAAGCAACATATCATCAGAGGCAGGAGTCTACCTGCCTGTTAGAGGGATGGGTGAAAAATGCAAGTTGAGGGTTATATTGAAGAGTAAATGTATAAAATGGGGTAAGGACCCGATGCAGGATTCAGAATAAAGTGACAAACTGTAATCGTTTCATTTTATGTTCTTCTTCTTATTATTTTTTATTAAATTTTAATTTTATTTATTCCTTCTTTTTCAACTTTTCAAGAGGCTAAAGCGTGCCTGGACTATTGAAACTTCCACCAAGCAGGTCCCACATCGCCCCCTGGTGGTTTGACTGTCCCTTCTTGTGTCAGTATATTTCTGGGTTTTCCTGTTGAACACATTCATGGTAATCATATTTTTTGTCTCTTTCTGGGAAAATGCAACTACATTTACTATGACAGGTATTTCAGCTTCTTTTATTCATCTTTAAAATGACCACATTTTTTCTTCTGAACCAGTTCAAGTTAGTAATTGTTTCCTAACAGCCATCTTGGATTCAAGTGATGGTTTTAAAATGTTTCTGAACAAAACCCTGCACACATTTCTTTTTTCTTGGTATCAGTTTTGCTTAAGGTTTATGTATTGTTAATATTAATGCATAAACAAATACATGAGTACCTAAACTTTGGTTCTGCAAAGTTTGGCATCATGTTGTTTGTACAGCTGAATGCATTTCATTTATCTTCTTGTGGGTGTCTCCTGGTTCATTTTACATTCACAGATAACATGATTAAATAGCATCAGTGTCAATGAATTATCAAGTCTCAAAGAAAAGTGCAGAAATTCTGCACTTCAGATTCAGTACAGGTGGTAACTGGCTTCAGATAAGTTGAAATAACACTCCTCTGTGCTGTGCTTAATCAGTCAATTAATGTATTTATTAAAGAAAGTGCTACTGGACTAATAGCAAGAAGTCATTATTTTACACTATTTGTTGTTTCAAATACAGATGTGAAAAGTGTTTAAACATCACATGTCACAAAAATCCTTTTTAAAAAAAAAAGAATTAAAAACAAAACAAAACAAATAACAGTTTCCTGGTGATGTTTGAATCCCTGTCTAACATGGCTAAATCTCTTCCTTCTCCTTCCTTTCCAGCTGAACGTGGCTCCTTTAGATCAGATCGCTGTGATTCATCATCTTCTCTGCCCTGCTGGTTTTGCTGTTTGCTTTCTGTGAGTAGGTTTGGCTTCAATTTCTGTGAAGTAGAAATAAAATTAAACTAAAAAAACAAACACAATAAAAGTTAAGAAAACAAGAAAGGTGTTGCCACAGCATATATGATGAAAAATAATAAAATAATTCTCCAGGAAAATCAACAGCCTAGCAGAATATGTGCCACATTGTTAAACACTTTAATGTTAAAATGTGGCTGCATTATAAATGACACCAGTTGACAATCTGATGAGACAGCATGGCATATTTATTTTTTATAGGACTGATGTTCATGAAAATCTCCAGGCAAGACTGCAGCTGTGACACAAGTTTGTATTTGTATTTGTTAAAGGTAAATATCTACCAGGGTGTTATTGTATTTGCTCTTTCATACATGTTTGAAAAAAGTTTGAAGTAATTTGATTAGAAACATTGATGCAAAGCTGGATAATATTCAGAAGAGTGAGTGATCTAGAGTTGCATAGATTCAGCAAGGTTTTTTCCCATTTTGCAGAGATTTTGCTTTTTTATTAATATGACAGCATCACACAGTTGCTGTAGATTTTTCAGCTCAACCACATCCCAAAGTAGTCTAGTACTACGTGCTAAATCTAAGCAGTGTATACATGTAGCTGATGCGTTTAGTTATGTGGACACAAGACTGATGGTATGTATTTGCTGCAACGAGACCTCTTTCTCAAATATTTATTTATGTTTCTTGTAATTGAAGGGCAGTTTCATTGCTGCTACTCACAGCGTTCTACTGGTTTTCATATATATGTTTGAAAACGTAGTAATTTAATTGTAAGTAATTTGACAGAAGACAGAAATGAAATGCTCGGCAGTAGTCAGGAAAGTGAGTTGTGACTAACAAAGTACAAAACGTTTTGATGAGGTGTTACGTTCCGATAAGAAATGCATTGATGCAATACAAAATATCTTCAGCAGTGAAGTAAGCATAGAAAGACCTGTGTGCACAAAAACAATGGGGAAGTCTAATGTGGGTAGGGAAAATACATTACCTAAGTGCAGTACTGTCATTGTCCTGAGTCTGACGAGTCAGTGTTTTGTGTTTCCTTATATTTTTGTATGTGCTTGTTTATTCTGTTTTATCCTTTAAGGTTTGCTATTTGTTAGGGTTTTGTTCTGTGTCTGCCTTCTCCCACTTCTCTGTGTTCCCTCTGTCTGTCTATGGCAGGGGTGGGCAACTCCAGGCCTCGAGGGCCGGTGTCCCTGCAGGTTTTAGATGTGTCCTTGAACCAACACAGCTGATTTAAATGGCTAAATTAGCTCCTGAAGTTCTCCAGAGGCCTGGTAACAAACTAATCATGTGATTCAGGTATGTTGACCCAAGATGAGATCTAAAACCTGCGGGACACGAGCCCTTGGGAACTGGAATTGCCCACCCCTGGTCTAGGTGTCACACGGTCTGCTTGTGAATCTGTCTGTTTAACTCAGTGTCTTGTCAAGTTCTTTGTGTCTGCGAATTTCCTGTTTTATTCTGAAAGTCTTTTTCTCATGTGAATGTGTTTAGTGTACGTTTCTCCTGTCCCGTCAGCTCTGATTTCTCCCAGGTGTGTTGCCCTCCTGTCTCTCATCCCCTTGATTACTGCTGTGTGTATTTAAGCCCTGTGTGTTCTCCTGCCTGTTGCTGGTTCGTCTGCGTTCATATCCTCCGGCTCCCTGAGTGATTTCCCTGCGTCTCTCTGTTCCTCTCCACGTTCGGTTATCACTTCAGGTTTGCTTTTTAGTTTTCCCAGTTTAGGTTCTCCGTTCTGTTTCTTGCCTCCCCTCCCTTAATAAAGTCTCCTCACTTCAGAAGTACCTGCGTTTTGGGTCCTTAAATAATTCCACGACACGTACTGCAGAACCTCATATCACCTCATATCACATCATTGTCATACTGTACCTGGTCCAGCATCTTCATGGCCTCTCATTGTCTCATAAACACAAAGATCACCTGCAAGTTGGCAACAGTTGAGTCAAAAATCATAATAAAGTGTAAATGGTCTAACATTTAATCATTCTTTAACAGTGTAATGTGACTGATTTAACAGTGTTAGACCTGACCGTGGGAAAGAGCCGAGTACACATGTTGCTGACTTTCCTCCTGGTTGATAGTTTCAGACTGTGTGAGCCTGGAATTATTCAAATACATTAATATTCATGCAATAAAAGTATGTTATTATCAGTAGAACAAAAGTATTTTTGTACATTACTGCTGTTAATTAGTTGCACTAACCTGTTGCAACACAGATCTGTAAAAAAATAGATAAATAATAATTTTGCATATTATTTGCATTTGTATATTAAAAACATATTTTACTAATGAACATGATAAGAGAAGAAGAACTTAACCCTGCAATAATAAACAGTAAGCATAGTTCAGAGTTTCTTACCTGCATGTCTTTTATTGCAGAGACAAACACCCACAGCTGCACTGAATATAATGACAAGTATCAAACAGCCACCAGCTACACCCAGGAAAAGGAACACGTGTTTTTCTGAAAATTAACACATTGTTCATTAACAGCAGCCCATAATTAAATAAAAATATCAGCATATCATCAGCATAATATAAATACATCAGCTCTCTTCCACAGTTTCTACCACATCATTGCTGATCTTTATTATAAGCATTTAAAGAAACATCAAAAGAAAGAAAGAATAAATATGCACACTGGACATACCTGTTTCTTGCTGTGTACTGTTGCTGCACTTCACTGTTTGAAATGCAGACTTCTCACTGACATGACTGGAAACTGTGCAGGTGACATTGGTCTCTCCATCCTGCTCTCCCTGATGATGTATTGTTGTCTAGGACCAGTTAGTGTTTTTTTTCTTACAGTCCACTTGTAGCTGACATCACCAGTTGTGCTGCACTCCAGCAGAACTTTACATGATTCATTTGAGGGAATCCAGGTAGAATTGATTTTTATGACAGGCTGTTTAGTTATGGGCTCTAATGAGGAAAAAAGAGGACAGAAGGAGACAGTGATAAGTAGTTTAGCAGGACAATAGTCTAGACAATTCCATATATATTGCTTCATATATTTCATGTCTTCAATATGTATCTTATGGTCACAATTTTTTAGCCATCCTTCTCCCACCAACGATGTCGAGATCCAACTTTATTAGATCCGATTAAAATCAAGGCACTAAAAAAGACTAGAATTCTTGGAACAGAGTTTAATACATTGAATCATATGAACAGCAGGAAAAATACATGCATACATCTAGCAAGAGAGTTACATAGCAGAAAGCAAGCAAAGCTAAACCCCGGGGTGTACAGCCTTAAGCACAGACAGCAGAGTAACAGAGTAGAAGTAGTAGTAAAAAAAAGTGCTGGGGTGTCATCTGTATCCCCGCCCCTTGCTGCTGGATAACTTTCCCACCTGTCCTCCAGCCAAACACAGCTGCAGGGTCAGGTAGCAGCCAAGGTCCTGGCCAGTGGCCAGTCAGGACTCTGGCTACCCTTTAGCTTTGGCTTATCACAATAGGTCACAGGTGTCAAACTCCAGGCCTCGAGGGCGGGTGTCCTGCAGGTTTTAGATGTGTCCTTGATTCAACACAGCTGATTTAAATGGCTAAATGACATCCTCAACATATCTTGAAGTTCTGCAGTGGCCTGGTAATGAACTAATCATGTGATTCAGGTGTGTTGACAGAGTCCCCTCGAGGCCTGGAGTTTGGCACCCCTGCAATAGGTCGTGACACGGTAAAACATCGCACATTAATCCTAATTATTAAATCTTACACAGTGAGTGGCACAATCTTTTAATATAGAATCTTATAACTACATTAAAAACTTAAGTGTAGATTCATAGTGTGTGTGTGTGTGTGATTATATCGTATGATACTGAAATCGTGATGTTTTCAGGATCTCTGTTTAGTGTTACTGTTTTGGTTGTGCTGCATGAAAGACTTGGGGGAGGTTAGTTACCGGAGCTGGAGAGTGAGTTATTCAGGAGAACTCTCCCCTTACATTAACTGCCCTGTTACTGTACCATCTTAATAAACCATGTGCTTAAGACTCTACGTGAAAGTTGAAATATATATGTTCAGTACAGATAAATATATAGTGTATATAGTTATATAGAGTCACACATAAATCCACCACAATCTACAATGTAATAATAATATTACATATAAATTTATATTTATATAGTATCTTACCATGAACTTGCAGAGTGATGATGACTGAATCCCTCTGTTTCTCTTTTGTTGCTGAGACAAAAATGAAATCACCAGAATCTTGAAGAGTCAGTTTTCTCACTGTTAAAGTAAAGTTTTCCAGGTTTAGCTCTGATCTGTCCTTAAATGGAGATCTTTTAGAAACACCCATATTGTTTTCAATGTGTTTGTCTGCAATTATTAGTTCTCCATATTTCCATGTTGCCGCAGTCACCCCTTCAGTTGGTAAGCCTGATGAAAGCTCCACAGTATCTCCAACTTTTTTATAAATAACATGTTTTCCACTGGAAGTCTCCACATCTGAAAAAAAATATACAAATACCAAGTATAATATTTATGAAAAGTAAGTGAAGAAAAACAAGACCAAATTGCCCCCAACCTTATTCTTTTGTCTAAAAATGCTAAAATACCAGATTTGGATAATTAAAAAAAAAATGTATCACAGAATGAGGAAAATATGTCAGGTGCCAAAAATTTAAACAGGTAACTGAATAATATGCCACCAATATCATTAATTTTATGTTGCTGTTACTAGATGGAAAAACAATAATAATGGAAAAACACAGAATTATAAAAAAAATGTTGCTGTTAAAAAGTAAGTGTTCGTTCAAAGCGGTTACAATATTAAATACAATACCTTTGATTAGTAGTTTAGCAGCATTTTGTAATGTTTACGCTCAATGGAAGAAAAGCAACACTTGGATCCACTCATATATTTCTGTTAAATTTCTAGAATGTCCAACTCTCTCCATTACTATCAAAGGAAGTTATATATTTATACAGTTATAAATATGTGGTAAAGCATACCATAAAACCAGCACTTAAAAATATACAAGAAGCAAGAGAAAGATAAAGAATTATAAATCCTGAAGTTGGTTTGATTTGATTTCCAAACAGAAGCAGCAGGATCTCTGTTGATGTAGCAAAGATGCAAAACCACTTGTAAGTGCAAGTGGATGAAAGTTATAAATACTCAAGCAGAGAGAACAGACCTGTAACAAACTTTTTTAATTAAGAGAAAACTTTGACCTTCAGAATAATTAGGGGTTGATAACATGACATTCTTTAAATATTTCTTTAATATTAATGCACATGTTATTATTATAGCTTTAACCCCCGCTGAATTTAGTAATACTGCATTTGGAAACACACATGAGAAATACACTGCAAGCCTCTTCTAAGGAAGACACACCACTTCTCAAAAGCAGAAGCACTTTTGACCTACACACTCTACCCTAACCATGTATCAGAGTTAAATACAAGTTTTACAAAATACATGCATCACAAAGATCTGAAAGCACAGGTGTACTTACAATGGAGGCAGACCCAGAGAAGCAGCATAATGCTGTGTATGAAGTAGCTACGATAACAAAGTCGACCCCCAACCATCGCTGTGGGGAGAGGAACGACGTCTGTTTCCTATTCTCATATATCAAGCTCTGCCTTCACAAGGAAGCACAGAAAAAAATAAATAACCGAGAGCGGGTGAGGTTTCAGTCTAAATAGAAGCAGAAGAAACGGTCATAAGCTGGCCTGATGTACACAGATCAGCTATAAAATATTAAAACAAAAAGTTAAACAAAAAATATTTTTAGCATATACCATTGCCTGTTTTTACTATGTCACAGAAAGCGGCCTAAATGTTCAGGACCACTACAAAATGCTACTTACATCTAATAGCAATCCTTGGCCCCAATTACTAGTCAGTCCAACTCTGCATTAACATTACAGTTCCTGTGTTTACTGGTACAAGCAGCTGTGTCGGAGGTCAGAGTTTCTATCTAATTGTATTTCAGCAGGAAGGACATTTATGTGAGTGCTGGGCCAAGCTTCATTCACTATTCACTCCTGCATGTCCGACATAGAGGGCAGTATGGATCCAGTAGATTAACCCATCAAGTTTGCCAAGTGAGTGTGTTTATTAGTTTGAATTGGACTTAAACATTTTAAAAAACACCAACTTTGCTCTGTAATGCAAGAGGAATCATCAAGCACTGGCTACAGCTGACATGTTTCATATCATTCCTATTTTTTATTTTTTTTACAGGAAGTGATTTTGGTCTAAAGTGATACTAGTGAAACTTTGTCCAGTATATCAGTAAACATTTAAAAAGCCCTGCTAAGCATTGCTTTCTCATTCTCAATATGTAAAGGAAAGCAATGCATATTTTCTTGTTATGTCTGCAGTGTTTCTGATCTTGCTTGCATGATAAGGCTTTTAATAGCACAAAGCTTAACCAGACTTTGTGGCTTGGGTGGGGACTTGGTATACAAGGAAGTAAACGACAAACAAACAACATTATTTCTATGCAGCGTGACATGATATTGCTGAAGTTATTGTTTTAAAAATAAGATTAGGACTATTTGTATATAATACACTCAACAAAAATATAAACGCAACACCTTTGTTACTGCTCCCATTCCCCATGGGATGGACGTAGAGACCTAAAATTCATTCCAGATACACAATATAACCATCCCTCCCAAACAGTGGTCACAAATCAGTCCAAATGTGTGGTAGTGGGCACATCTGCTATATTGAGATAATCCATCCCACCTCACAGGTGTGCCACATCAGGATGCTGATCTGACATCATGAGTAGTGCACAGGTGTACCTCAGACTGCCCACAACAAAAGGCCACCCTGGAATGTGCAGTTTTGTCTCACAGCAAAATGCCACAGATGCCACAAGCAATGAGGGAGCGTGCAATTGGCATGCTGACAGCAGGAATGTCAACCAGATCTGTCGCCCGTGCATTGAATGTTCATTTCTCAACCATAAGCCGTCTCCACAGGCGTTTCAGAGAATATGGCAGCACATCCAACCGGCCTCACAACCGCAGACCTCGTGTAACCACACCAGCCCAGGACCTCCACATCCAGCAGGTTCACCTCCAAGATCGTCTGAGACCAGCCACCCAGACAGCTGTCTGCAGCACAAACTGTCAGAAACCGTCTCAGGGACGCTCAACTGCATGCCCGTCGTCCTCATCGGGGTCTTGACCTGACTCCAGCTCGTCGCCGTAACAGACTTGTGTGGGCAAATGCTCACATTCGATGGCATTTGCCATCGAATGTGAGCATTTGCCATCGAATGTGAGCCATGATTCATCCGTGTGCACTTCACGGATGAATCATGGTTCACATTGTTCAGGGCAGATGGCAGCTGAGAATGTCCCAGTTCTTGCATGGCCAGCATACTCACCAGACATGTCACCCATTGAGCATGTTCGGGATGTGCTTGACCGGCGTATACGACAGCGTGTACCAGTTCCCACGAATATCCAACAACCTCGCACAGCCATTGAAGTGGAGTGGACCAACATTCCACAGGCCACAATTGACAATCTGATAGACTCCATGCGACGATGTGTTGCACTGCATGAGGCAAATGGTGGTCACACCAGATACTGACCGGTTCTGGGTCCCCAGACCCCCAATAGCGCAAAAAAACTGCACATTCCAGGGTGGCCTTTTGTTGTGGGCAGTCTGAGGTACACCTGTGCACTACTCATGATGTCAGATCAGCATCCTGATGTGGCACACCTGTGAGGTGGGATGGATTATCTCAATATAGCAGATGTGCCCACTACCACACATTTGGACTGATTTGTGACCACTGTTTGGGAGGGATGGTTATATTGTGTATCTGGAATGAATTTTAGGTCTCTACGTCCATCCCATGGGGAATGGGAGCAGTACTTTTGTTGAGTGTATGTAGGAACTCCTGTTTGTAAAAAAACAAAACAAAAAATGTATTCTTATTTGTCTGCCAACATTACATATTGTTACAACTTTGCACCGTCATGCAAGAGGAATAATCAGACACTGGATGCTGCTGACATGTTTGTTGTGAATGAACTCAGTTCTACCACTGCACTTTGTCTGTTTAAACTGATGCGTTAACATTGTCTAACTGCTGCTTCCTCATAGCTCAGCAAACTAGCTGCAGAAGTGACAAACTAACAGTACATGACTAATAGCAAAAATGTATCTACAATATTATATGAATCATCTGATTAAAACAACACACTTCCGCAGCTGATCCGACACATTATTGTGTCCTCAGAAACAATTCCATTTTTTTTTATGTCTATTATGTTTTATTCAACTTCTGTGTTTTATTGAATTTCCATTGTGTTTCATATGCTTCTGTTGCACTTTTCTGTTTTTTTTATTTTTCTATTTGTCTTCTTAAATTTCAGTCTGTTTGACCCTGGCTCCCTTGAAGTCTGGCTCCTCTGAACCAAAATATAAATATATGAAGTGTTACTGAAGACCTCTGCACTGTACTGTATTATATAAAAATAAATATAGGAAATATGTATTAACTATTACCTATTAATATCTATATAGTATTTTATCAAGGGTAAATAATAGATTCGAATAGAATAGATCTTTATTGTCAATGTTACAAGAATAATGAAACACAGTTTGTCATCTCTCTGTTAGCAGCATGTAGATTTTTACATTAAAATTCCTTTAGAATAAGAGAAAAAAAAGACTTAAAGTTTGAGAGGTATCTACACAGGGAATGTATGTAACAACGTAAGTATCTACACAGATATGTACAAGTTATATATGTAATAAAGGAGCACATGCAATATAAGGTGCAATGTGATCAGTGGTAGTGCACTTTGAGTTCTTCACACAAAACTTTTTGCAAACAACATTCCTTCCTCTAGTCTTACTAGTCTAGTCCTAATCGGTAGGACTAGAGGAAGGAATGTTGTTTGCAAAAAAATTATGAAATTATGTAAATGTCCATAAATATTAACAGCACAGTTAATCTTCAATCCGGGTAGAGAGGGGGTGGTGGAAATAATGCACACCACAGTAGAAAAAAACCCCAAATCAGTTTCTCACCATCAGCATTTGTGTAGAAGCGTGCACTGAGAACTAAAACAAAGACTGGAATCTCATCAGACAGGTTTATTAAACATTTCCAACTTAGACAAAAGCAGAGATCAGATAATACATTTCTTATTCATAAATGACTTGCCAAACATAATATAGGCATTTACAATCCTGAAAAAATAAATTTCAGAACATGTTCTTGGACATCTTAAATGTTGCAGCTCGTCTAGTCTGATTTGATGCACTGTATTTGTGATCCAGCTGAAATACAGCGAGAATAGTTTAAGAATGTCACTACTGAATTGCATGAAATCTCAGAGTTTTCATTTATTACTTTCATGACTCATCATTGTCATACTTTACCTGGTCCAGCATCTTCAGATCCTCTAACTGTCTCATAAATACAACGATCACCTGCAAGTTAATAACAGTTAACAACATTAAATGATCTAACGTTTAATCATTCTTTAAGAGTTTAATGTGACCAATCAGAGCACGTAAACAGTGTTAGACCTGACCGTGGGAAAGAGCCGAGTACACATGTTGTTGATTTTCTTCCTGGTTGATTGTTTCAGACTGTGTGAGCCTGAAATAAGTAAAATATTTTATTATTAGTAGAACAAAAGTATTTATTATATTACTGCTGTTGATGAGTTTCAACAACTGTCACATCTGCTGTGGCAGATGGCGTGGATTGGAGAGAGTGTGAACCCAAATGCAGACAACAGAGATGGAGAGGAATGTTGAGAGAAAGCAAAGAAAAGCTGATGGGAGAATGCGATAAACTAATGGAAACCTAAACTGTTTCAGTTCAGCGTTCAATACAATCCTCGCCTCACAACTCATCAGGACACTGACAGACCTGGGCATCAGTTCCCTCATCTGCAAATGGTTACTGGACTTCCTGACCAACCGCCCCCAACATGTCCGGCTGGATAACCACTGCTCATCTACAATCACAATGAACACCGGTGTACCACAAGGCTGTGTGATGAGCCCTTCCCTCTACTCCCTCTCCACCCATGACTGCAGACCTGCCGATGGTTCCAACACCATCATTAAGTTTGCAAATGACACCACGGTGACGGTGATTGGCCTCATCAATGACAACGATGAGGCCGCCTACAGGGAGGAGGTGGATCGTCTGGCTGAGTGGTGTGAAACAAACAACCTGCTGCTCAACACTGAGAAGACCAAGGAGCTTATAGTGGACTACAGGAGGAATGCTGACCCACATCCACCCATCCACATTAAGGGGACGGCTGTGGAGCGTGTGAGCAGCTTCAAGTTCCTGGGAGTCCACATCTCCGAGGATCTCATCTGGACGACCAACTGCTCCAAGCTGGTCAAGAAGGCTCACCAGCGCCTCTTCTTCTTGAGGACTCTGAGGAAGAACCACCTGTCCTCAGACATCCTGGTGAACTTCTATCGCTGCACCATCGAGAGCATCCTGACCAACTGTATAACAGTCTGGTACGGGAACTGCTCTGCCTCGGACCGGAAGGCGTTGCAGAGGGTCGTGAAAACTGCCCAGCGCATCGCCGGAGCACCACTTCCTGCCATAAATGACAACTATAGGAAGCGGTGTCTGAAAAGGGCTGGGAAAATCATCAAAGACCCCAGTCACCCAGCACATGGACTCTTCATCCTCCTGCCCTCTGGGAGGCACTACAGGAGCCTCCAGACTAAGACCACCAGGTACCGGAACAGCTTCTTCCCCACAGCTGTCAGACTCCTGAACTCTGCCTTCTGACATCTGACCCACGTTAAACTCATGGACTGAACATACACACACCCACAACCACCTACACACACACACAATGGACAAAAACAAACAAATGGAAAACTACACCCTAATACGTCTGTGAAGGTTCTCACTCATCCAGGTCATCGTAGTCAAAGGAGCTTGCAAAGAAAAGCGTCTGGACTTCTTTAAGTTACTTGAAGACGTTTCACCTCTCATCCGAGAAGCTTCTTCAGTTCTAAGGTCAAATGGTGGATAAAATAAATAAAATTAATAAATGATCACAGACAGAAGCAGAGCAAATCAGGATGAAAGTCTCAGCCACGCTCTCCAGTGCCAAAGTCCCTCCATCCAACCTCACAATACAGGAAAAGAAGGCCGTCGCTTCCCTGAGCAAAGACCACAACATTACTGTTTTACCAGCTGATAAGGGAAGATGCACCGTGGTCCTAAACACTACAGATTACCACACAAAGATCACTACTCTCCTCAGTGACAACAATACCTACGAAGCCTTAAAGCGAGACCCCACAAGCAGCTACAAAAAGAAAGTTATAGCTTGCCTTCAAGACTTTGAAAAGGACAAAATTATTGACCGCCTTACATATCACCGCCTTTACCCAGGGGATGCCATACCCTGCATTTACGGACTTCCTAAAATCCACAAGGAAGCTGTCCCACTCAGACCCATAGTCAGTAGCATAAACTCAGCCACTTACAACATTGCTAAACACCTTGCTACCATCCTTGCTCCTCTCATGGGGAACACCCCACACCACATCAAGAACTCCACCGACTTCACCGACAAGGTCCAGAAACTTACCCTGGATCCAGATGAAACCATGGTGTCCTTTGATGTAGTCTCTCTCTTCACTTGCATACCCACCACGGAGGCCGTGGAGACTGTCAGAAAATGACTACAAGAAGACAGCTCCTTGAAAGACAGGACCAACTTCACACCCGATCAGATCTGCACACTGTTAGACCTCTGCCTCACCACTACATATTTCAAATACAATGAAGGCTTTTACAGACAAAAACATGGCTGTGCCATGGGCTCCCCCGTGTCACCTATTGTAGCCAACCTTTACATGGAGGAAGTGGAAAGGAAGGCTCTTGGCTCTTTCAAAGGAAGAGTACCCAGCCACTGGTACAGATATGTGGACGACACCTGGGTCAAAATCAAGACACAAGAAGTGGAATCCTTCACTGCGCACATTAACGCCGTGGATAAAAACATCAAGTTCACCAGGGAAGACACAAAGGATAACTGTTTGCCTTTCCTGGACTGCGCTGTGCACATTGAAGAGAACGGCAACCTCAACATCGAAGTTTACCGGAAGCCCACACACACGGACCAGTACCTCCTCTTTGACTCCCATCACCCTCTGGAACACAAACTTGGAGTAATTAGGACCCTACACCACCGGGCAGAACATGTTCCCTCTAAGTCTGAAGGAAAAAAAGAAGGAACACACACATGTAAAGGAAGCACTCAAAACGTGCAGTTATCCTAAATGGGCGTTTTTAAAGTCAGCAAAGAGGCACAGAAAAGAAGACCAGACACCAGCGAGGGAGGATAAGAAAGACAGACGCAACAACATTGTCATCCCCTATGTAGCCGGTGTATCAGAAAAACTCAGGAGAGTTTTCTCCAAGCATGACATCCTGGTGCATTTCAGACCCAGCAACACGCTCAGACAAAAACTGGTTCACCCGAAAGACAAAACGCCAAAACACAGACTTAACAATGTGGTGTATGCTGTACAGTGCAGCGAGGAATGCCCAGACCTCTACATTGGAGAGACCAAACAGCCACTTCACAAGTGCATGGCACAACACAGAAGAGCCACCTCCACAGGACAAGACTCAGCAGTCCATCTGCATCTTAAGGATAAAGGACACTCTTTCGAGGATGCCAATGTTCACATTTTGGACAGAGAGGACAGATGGTTTGAAAGAGGAGTGAAAGAAGCCATCTATGTCCACTGTGAGCGACCATCTTTGAACAGAGGCGGTGGTTTACGACACCAACTCTCTGCCATCTATAATCCAGTTTTGAGATCCCTTCCCAGACGCCTTAACGCCCACTCACATCCTGGGCCATCTGACCTCAGGAATTCGCATGATAAGGTGGGGCCAGGTTTCAGAATGAACACACCCGAAACTCTGGCTGATTGGGACCCACACCCAGTTTCACACCTTGGCTCAGGCGATTAGAGGCTCATCAGGGGGTCCTTTTGTCCCTCTGTTACTCCCACTAGGTTTATATGTGGGACTCTCCACCATTTGACCTTAGAACTGAAGAAGCTTCTCGGATGAGAGGTGAAACGTCTTCAAGCAACTTAAAAAAGTCCAGACGCTTTTCTTTGCAAGCTCCTTTGACTATACCCTAATACACACAAAAATAACATGGACTGAACCACCACTACTGTAAATGCTGTATAGACAATCATTCTGTACAATAAAATAATTATAATTCTACAACTGTTTACAACCGTTTATAACTTGCATAGCTCATATTTCTGTATAGCTTTATATTTCATATTTCAGTGTAGTTTTCATATTTATATCCTGTTCACAGCCTGTACACACTTATAGTTATAGCATATTCATAACATACCCTCATACTGTGTACATTGCAACATACCCATAATAGACCCATATTTTGTACACTCATACTTATAATAATATATATCTATATAATATACCGTATAGATATATAGATATATCTATATATCTATATTATTGCTAAAGCACTTTCTGGATGGATGCAAACTGCATTTCGTTGGCTTGTACTTGTGATGTGCAATGACAATGAAGTTGAATTCTGTTACATTCTTACTGTGGAAGGTTAAACATAAAAACACAAGAGGCATAGAAAAACTACACAGAAACCTGAAACACGAAACCTGGAACTGAGAATGAGGAACTTGAGACCTGGTAAAACCTGGGACTTGGGAAACATGAGAGAGGTAAGCAGAAAGAAAAAAAAAGGGACTAAATACACAAGAATAATGGGGGGCTTGGAAACAGGAGGGAACAGAGCTCATACTAATCAGAAACAAAGAAATGGGTAGGAAGCAAAACTGAATAAACTACGGGAAAAACAACTGAATTTTTTATTTCAAGCATGCAAATATAACTGAAACAACAAGAGAAAAGAAGAAAAAAACTTTAAAACCAACAGGTTTAATCAATATCTCTATGTCTACACGATGTGTGTGCTCGAAAAGGAGTAGGATGAAGTTTACACTTTTTCTGTTCCTACTGAGGAACAATCAAAATAAAACAGGAAACATGAGACAAAGCCTGAGACGTGAACAGACATAAGAACATAACTGGGTCGATGTGACACATAGAAAACAAGAGAGGCACAGTAACAAAATCTAAAGACTAGAAATCACAAAATACTAAAAATAACTAAGGGAGGTAGAAATACAGAAAACGAAAACATGAAAAAACACAAATCAAAGAGTATGAAAAAAACAGAAAAAATTTCGTCCCCACACCGAGGACCATGACACTGACCTTTTGTGACATAGACCTGAAAAAAAAAGTAAGAAAAAAGTATTATGGGATTAGGAGATTAAGAGACCATTTTTAATAGTAGCAACAAAAAATCTTACGCTTTATGCAGTAAAGCAGAAAGAGCAACAGTAGAGTGATCAATATTCCAGTAAACAGCCCAGCAATGAACATCACAAGAGAAGAAGAGCTGCACTCTGAAATCACAAACAAAAATTAAAAAAAATATTTAATGATTTTAATAAATTATTAAAACAAAACAGTTATATTGTATTCACAACCTCACTCTCCACATACCTGTTTCTTTTCTGAGTGAATGATCTTTGCTGCACTTCACTGTTTGAAATGCAGACTTCTCACTGACATGATTGGAAACTGTGCAGGTGACATTGGTCTCTCCATCCTGCTCCCTGATGATGTATTGTTGCCTGGGACCAGTTAGTGTTTGTTTTCCTACAGTCCACTTGTAGCTGACATCACCAGTTGTGCTGCACTCCAGCAGAACTTTACATGATTCATTTGAGGAAATCCAGGTAGAATTGATTTTTATGACAGGCTGTTTAGTTATGGGCTCTAATGAGGAAAAAAGAGGACAGAAGGAGACAGTGATAAGTAGTTTAGCAGGACAATAGTCTAGACAATTCCATATATATTGCTTCATATATTTCATGTCACTTATGGGCTCTAATGAGGAAACAGAAGGACAAAGAGAGTCTGTGCCAGGTCACATTTTACATCACAGTTTAAAGTATATGTTTGTGCAGAGTCCTGCAAATCTATTTTATAAAATTAGGCCAAACATCAACAACTTCAAACAACAACATTATCAGTCCCAAAGTTTATTAAATTGGGGCAACTACTGTTAACTCCTGTATCAGATGGTCTCATAGTATCTAAACCTAAAAATTAAAAACCACCTCAAAAACAAAACACATAAAAAATGAAGACAAGAGATTAAAACTCAGTCAAATAATGACCACTATATAAATTATGATAAAATACACATGTTATCTGTAAGCTAAAGGATTTGCTACTTGAGGAAAATATATAAATTAAGCTATGTCTCTCAGGAAATCAGGAAACAAAACCAGACAAAAAAGATGTGGAGTATAAAAGGGAGGTTGATAAACTATTTCAAAATATCACATTGTATTGTATCAAGATGCTTGTTTACTCAATAAAGTATCTTACCATGAACTTGCAGAGTGATGATGACTGAATCCCTTTGTTTCTCTTTTGTTGCTGACACAAAAATGAAATCACCTGAGTCTTGAAGAGTCAATTTTTTCACTGTTAAAGTAAAGTTTTCCTGGTTTAGCTCTGATCTGTCCTTAAATGGAGATCTTTTAGAAACACCCATATTGTTTTCAATGACTTTGTCTGCAATTATTATTTCTCCATATTTCCATGTTGCCGTAGTCACCCCTTCAGTTGGTAAGCCTGATGAAAGCTCCACAGTATCTCCAACTTTTTTATGAATAACATGTTTTCCACTGGAAGTCTCCACATCTGAAAAACATACAAATACCAAGTGTCATATTTATGAAACGTCAGTGAGGAAAAACAAGACCAAATAGCCTCCAACCTTATTCTCTCCTCTAAAAATGCAAAAATATCAGAATTGAACAATTTTAAAAAATGTGTTTGGTGACTAACATTTAAATATGGAAACTGAATAATATGTGCCTGTCCTGGTGGTAACCAACCAGAGGTGACACCAGAGGTGAAGGGAGCCACCAAGCTGAAGGAGTCCTTGGCTTGATTAGCCTGTGGGGCAGCTTATAGGTACTGACGGGCCAAGTGGAACGCGGTTTAGCAGTGGCTGAAGCAGTGCTCTACCTGCACTGTGTATAGTGTTCCACTTGGCCTGTCGATCAGCACTGCTGACTTCAACTGAGAACATTTTCTGGTGGTGGAAGGAATACTTAAGGACCTCCTTAATCCATCTGGCAAGTCTTCCCTAGAGGAAGCAGAGTCTGCTGAGTGTAAAAGCGCTCAGTTTACTGGTCGATCTACGCCCCTACCCTCACCTATGGTCACGAGCTGTGGGTAGTGTCCTAAAGGATGACATCACGGATGCAAGCAGCAGAAATGAGCTTCCTTCGAAGGGTAGCTGGCCTCTCCCTTAGAGATAGGGTGAGACGCTTGGCCAACCAGAAGGGACTCAGAGTAGAGTTGCTGCTCCTCCACAGCGAAAGGAGCCAGTTGAGGTTGGTTATGGTTATCTGACAAGAATGCCTCCTGGGTGAGGTGTTCTGGGCATGTCCCACCAGGAGAAGGCCCTGGTGGGACAGACCCAGGCAGACCCAGGCCAGCTGAGAGATATAATCTCTCAGCTGGCCTGGGAACGTGTTGGTGTTCCCCTGGACAAGCTGGAGGAGGTGGCTGGGTAGAGGGAGGTCTGGGTTTCTCTGCTTAGGCTGCTGCCCTTGCGGCCTGGCCCCAGATAATTGGAAGAAGATGGATTGATGGATAGTTCAATCAGCAAGAACAAACTTCCAGACAAGTACTGTTTATTGCTGTGTCTGTTGGTCACATTTAGCCTAAAATGTGATAAATAAATAAAAAAAAAAAAGCAGAAAATCAAAAATCTGCTCACGCAGAGCAGCAATGATGCAAACAACACTGCAATTTTGGAGCCACAAGATATAACAGGCCCACTGTTCATGTAGTTATAAATACTAGGGAGGACACATTTGCAACGAACAGTTAGGACAGTGAACATGAGACTTGTTTTAATCAGAAAAACTAATGCTCTTACAATATATAATCTTTAAAATGTTTATTTTTTTCTTTAATGTACAGTGGGGCAAAAAAGTATTTAGTCAGCCACCGATTGTGCAAGTTCCCCCACTTAAAATGATGACAGAGGTCAGTAATTTGCACCAGAGGTACACTTCAACTGTGAGAGACAGAATGTGAAAAAAAAATCCATGAATTCACATGGTAGGATTTGTAAAGAATTTATTCGTAAATTAGGGTGGAAAATAAGTATTTGGTCACCTCAAACAAGGAAAATCTCTGGCTCTCACAGACCTGTAACGTTTTCTGTAAGAAGCTTTTCTGTCCCCCACTCGTTACCTGTATGAATGGCACCTGTTTGAACTCATCATCTGTATAAAAGACACCTGTCCACAGCCTCAAACAGTCAGACTCCAAACTCCGCCATGGCCAAGACCAAAGAGCTTTCGAAGGACACCAGGAAAAGTATTGTAGACCTGCACCAGACTGGGAAGAGTGAATCTACAATAGGCAAGCAGCTTGGTGTGAAAAAATCAACTGTGGGAGCAATCATCAGAAAATGGAAGACATACAAGACCACTGATAATCTCCCTCGATCTGGGGCTCCACGCAAGATCTCATCCCGTGGGGTCAAAATGATCATGAGAACGGTGAGCAAAGATCCCAGAACCACACGGGGGGACCTGGTGAATGACCTGCAGAGAGCTGGGACCAAAGTAACAAAGGTCACCATCAGTAACACACTACAACGGCAGGGAATCAAATCCCGCAGTGCCAGACGTGTTCCGCTGCTGAAGCCAGTGCATGTCCAGGCCCGTCTGAAGTTTGCCAGAGAGCACATGGATGATACAGCAGAGGATTGGGAGAATGTCATGTGGTCAGATGAAACCAAAGTAGAACTTTTTGGTATAAACTCAACTCGTCGTGTTTGGAGGAAGAAGAATACTGAGTTGCATCCCAAGAACACCATACCTACTGTGAAGCATGGGGGTGGAAACATCATGCTATGGGGCTGTTTTTCTGCCAAGGGGACAGGACGACTGATCCGTGTTAAGGACAGAATGAATGGGGCCATGTATCGTGAGATTTTGAGCCAAAACCTCCTTCCATCAGTGAGAACTTTGAAGATGAAACGAGGCTGGGTCTTCCAACATGACAATGATCCAAAACACACCGCTCGGGCAACAAAGGAGTGGCTCCGTAAGAAGCATTTGAAAGTCCTGGAGTGGCCTAGCCAGTCTCCAGACCTCAACCCCATAGAAAATCTGTGGCGGGAGTTGAAAGTCCGTGTTGCTCGGCGACAGCCCCAAAACATCACTGCTCTCGAGAAGATCTGCATGGAGGAATGGGCCAAAATACCAGCTACTGTGTGTGCAAACCTGGTAAAGACCTATAGTAAACGTTTGACCTCTGTTATTGCCAACAAAGGTTATGTTACAAAGTATTGAGTTGTATTTTTGTTATTGACCAAATACTTATTTTCCACCCTGATTTACGAATAAATTCTTTACAAATCCTACCATGTGGATTCATGGATTTTTTTTTCACATTCTGTCTCTCACAGTTGAAGTGTACCTCTGGTGCAAATTACTGACCTCTGTCATCATTTTAGGTGGGGGAACTTGCACAATCGGTGGCTGACTAAATACTTTTTTGCCCCACTGTAGATGTTCCAGTTTTAGAATTTACATATTTTTATGACTTTAAAGCCACCACTACCTTTAGTAATACCACATTTGAGAACCCACAAGAAAAATACACTGCAAGCCTCTTGACATGTCCCTTTCTTAATATGAGAAGCACTCCTGACCTCAGAGTCAGTGAGGCAAACAAATGCAACACGTCGCAAACGTGGACTTACAACGGAGGCAGACCCAGAGCAGCAGCACAATGATGTGAATGAAGTAACTACGATACATACAAATACTGTTTACCACTGTGTCATGTTGTCATGCTCGCTGGGTTGGACCCAGGGTTAGAGTCTACTTGTGTGGTTCCTATTTTTCCTGTGTCATGTTATATCCTCCAGCAGTCTGCATATTAAATTCAATTTTGTTTATAAAGCGCCAAATCACAACAACAGTACCCCAATGTGCTTAAAATTGTAGCGTAAAGACCCTAAAATAAAAATAACAGCAGTTTTCCTTCTCTGGTTAAATTCTAGGTAAGTCCAGGTATCTTGGTTTTGTTATATTTATAATGCCTGTCTGATATCTCTGTGTCCTCTTTCCAAGTTTGTTTGCCTTTCTGTCTTTGTGTCAAGTTGGTCTTTCTTTTTCTTCCGGTTTTATTTTAGAGTCAGACAGTGTAAGTTCCTGTTTGTCAGCTCCTGCCTCATGCCAAGTTTATTCTATATATTCTCAGCAGTAAAGCTGCTTTTAAGTTTACTTCTCATTTTTCAAAGAATAAAGAAAAACTCATGAGCTCACAAGGAGATTTTTTATTAACAGTAATCAAGGACTTTGTTTAAAAAAAAAAAAAAGGGAAAAAAAGTCTCTTACCATGAACTTGCAGAGTGATGGTGACTGAAGGCCTTTGCTCATCATTCACCTCTGAGACAAAAGTGAAATCACCAGAATCTTGAAGAGTCAGTTTTCTCACTGTTAAAGTAAAGTCTTCAGGGTTCAGCTCTGATCTGTCCTTAAATGGAGACTCTTTAGAAACACCCACATCTTTGTCTGCCACTGCTATTCCTCCATATCTCCACGTTGCTGCAGTCACACCTTCAGTTGATAAGCCTGATGAAAGCTCCACAGTATCTCCAACTTTTTTGTGAATGACGCGTTTTCCACTGGAAGCCTCGACATCTGAAAAACATACAAACAACTGAGTATGATATCTATGAAAGTTCAACATGTGAGTGAACTGGTGAGAGAAACAAGTCCAAATTGCCTGAAACCTTATCGTGAACGTGTGATAGTTAAAGTAAAAACAACAAAATCTGAAAAAAAACAAAATAAATCTCTTTGCAGAATGTGAACATCATCACACATAAGTGACAACTCTGATATGACTGACTTGGCACAACAAAAATGTAAACATAGCAAAAATGTTTACACACTACGGCTCCATGAAATGTTTTTAGGTGTTTCTCTGTGGACAAGCATGAATTCATAATGTTGTCATTTTCATATAAATGTGACAGCAAATGAATTTAAAAAATGAAATAAAGTGTCAGAAGCTGTTTCCCAGGAATTCAAAAAATGTCTGTTAAAGGTAATTGTTGATTAGCAGCAGTTAGAACAATAATAAATACTTTAGCACAACAATACTCTGAAATGGCAAAGCTGCAGCTATCAGCTGTGTTCTGAACTCACTCATGTACCACAGTTCATGAGGCAACAAATACAACACGTCACTAACATCTGGAAGCAAAAGGTTTACTTACAGTGGAGACAGACCCAGAGCAGCAGCACAATGCTGTGCACGAAGCTACGATAACGTCGTCCACCAGCCATCACTGATACACAGCCTCTGTTTCCTCTTCTCATCTGTCAAGCTGTTTCTTTACAAGTAAGCACAGAAAAAAATTACTGAGAGTGGGTGAGGTTACCATCAAAATAGAAGCAGAAGAAGTGGTTATAACCTAGCCTGATGTACACAGATCAAAGCAATCACACACTTAATAATTCAACTATTAGACATTAAAGTTACAGTTAAATAAAATATATTTAAGAGGATTTTTTAAAAACACTGTTAGGTACAGTTACAGAAAGTAGCCTAAATGTTCAAGAGAATCACTATAAAATCATATTTACATCAAACAATAGCCAGTTTTACTCTGCATTAACATTACAAACTCTGCATTTAATGCTACAAACAAGTGTATCTGAGCTAGATGTAGAGGTCAGAGATTAGAGTTTAATAATAACATTTCAGCAGAAAGAACATAACCACATCCTGTCATCAGATATTTTAAACTGCTGTCCTAAACTTTATTCACTCCTGCATGTCCACAATAGAGTACAGCATGTACTGAGATAATGAATCGGAGAGTGAGGGTGTTTATTGGTTTGAACTTGACTTAAACATTTAAAGAAGCAGCAGCTTTGCTCTGTCATACAAGAGAGATCATCAAGCACTGGCTACAGCTGACATGTTTGTGGTGAATAAAGTTGCTTCCACCACAGTCACCACTCTGTCTGTGTGTACTGCACGTAAATACTGATATGCATGAAGAAACGACAGATAAATATTAAAGAACAGTGAGGTGCACAGACAGGAGGCTGCTCTCTTCAGGGGAAACGTTTCTTCCCCTGAAGAGAGCAGCCCATGATCAATCCTGTTTTTAAAGGAAATGGTTTTGGTCTAGAGAGATACTGGTGAAACTTTGTCCAGTGCATTGGCAAATGTGTTAACAGTTTTTAAGTGCTGCTTCTTCATAGCTCTGCATACTATATAAATAGCTCTTAGTGTGGTGCTTCTGTCAAAGTCATCTGTGGTTAGCTACAACTTTATTTCTCATGGAAGTCAGAGCAAAGTGCTTATCTGTAAACACACAAGCATTAAACATAAGTCATAATGTATCAATCAGATCGCTCTGTGATGCTCACACAGCAGATTAACATCATTGTGACTAGTGATCGATGTGAAAAATGTAACAGTATTTTGGGTTAGTGATGCTAGCAGTGGTTTTATGGTTGGAAATGTTTGGTTAACAGATCAACGCACACATATCTCACCAATTCTAACTTTGTACTGACTGCATAACAATGTTCATCCACATGACCTTTAGGTTTAAGATATTGGCTTTTTATTTCTATGCCAAAAAAAAAGCTGATGGTTATATTGCTCTGAAACATTGTACAGAAATCCATTTGTCTCACAGGACAAACTGACTAATTATTTTGAAATATGAAGAAGTGGAGAGAATGACACTGTTTCTTTCTGCTCATACTACAAACACTCCCTTTCTCTTCTTTCTTCACACAATTTCCGACATCAATTTCAAACTGCTCTACAGTAATTTAAAAATAGTCCTTGATCATTCAGCAGAATCATCTGAGCTGCTCGGAGGCTTATTTCAGGCCTTTCAGGAAAACACTTGTTGAAACCCTGAGACGTCGCACCATCTTTGCTAACATTTCAAAAGAGGTCATGCAATCCTGGTTTAAGTAAACTCCAGAGGACAGGAAGTGATCGTCTGCTGCTCTAGGTGCATTACTTAGAGATGCACATCCCTCTTATTCACCATTAATTATGGATTTCTTCTCAGTTGAGGTTACTTTTAAAGTTAGTAATGCCCTTCAGATCACAGTTCAGTGTCACACTGCCCCCTGCTGGTATGGTTGTGCTGATATGATGCAAAATAAGAAAATACAATAAAAGCTTTTGGAGTCTATCATCATAAAAAAAAGTTTATTTGGGTACATGCACATGTTGGCATTAAAGAAAATGAAATGGAAGACGGTGAGGCTGAGAAAGTTAAATGGGACAAGAGGGAAGTGAGGGTGGCACTTAGTAAAATTTGAGTTTTGGAGCAGAGCAGGGCAGCTGGTAAAAACAGAAAAGTAGTCATACTCTCTAGACTAAGAATAGCTCATGATTTAAATTCAACCATTAACCATTAAATTAAACTATTGAGAAACTTAAAAGAGAAATGACAAGAAAATGAAACTGTGCAGCATGTGATGTCTGAATGTAATGAACATAGGAGAACCAGAGAGATTTCCAAGATAAAATACAGAAACAAGGGTCAACAGGAGCTAAGTTTAGGTATTTTATTGTAGAGGGTATGCATGATGGGATTACAGTACTTCTGAAAGTACTGTAATCCTCTCTTTAGTTTTAAGTTAAAGAAAACATCTAAATTGAGTCTATGGATAAAATGTAATACACATTGCCGGAACCTCACCATGTGACACAGGCGGAAGTAAAGAAAGGAAAGGCCCCATTACTGTTACTGCCCCACGTGTGTTGTTGTGTGTGAGCTGTCGCAGTAACAATGCCTCCAGTTCAGTATCTGAGAGAGTTTATCGACAAGCGACTAACTGCTGCTGAACATTTTCTTGGAGTTTGAAAAAAATTATCGTCCAGTACGAGGAAGAGATCAACCGTTGGCGCAGACTGCTGGATATCACCTGGAAACCCGAAATAAAGCTGCACAGGACAGACATCCCACAGCAGCCTGTCTGTAAGGAGAAGGAGGTTCTCCCCGAGCAGCAGCTCTGGAACCAGGAGAGGAGCTCCAGTCTTGACCAGGAGGAACCAGAACCTCCACAGATTAAAGAGGAACAGGAGGAACTGTGCAGTCAGGAGGTGGAGCAGCTGGGACTGAAGGAGGAAACTGATACCTTTATGGTGACTGCTGCTGAGGAAGGAGACCACAGTGAACCAGAAGCAGGCAGGGAGCAACTCCTCGCTCACAGCTCTGCTGTAGCTGACAGTCAAGAACACAGATTCAAGATCAAGTAGAAAAAGACACAGAAAATCCCACTATGTCAGAGAGCGTGTGTAACTTTGATAAAAGTAGTAAGTCTTTAAAATGTGATGTGTGTGGAAAAGCTTTTAAGTTTAATTATCTAATGAAGAGACATTATACATTTGGGGTGGCTGTGGCTCAGGTGGTAGAGCAGATCAGCTGATTATAAGGTCTGCATGTCAAATATCCTTGGGCAAGATACCACGGTAACCCCAAGTTGCCCTCCGATGCGTTCATCGTGGGTGTGAATGTGTGTGAATGTAGATTAATTTGCACTTGTGTTTAGAAGTGCTTGTCTGAGTGGGTGTGAATGGGTGAATGAGGCATGTTGTATACAGCGCTTTGAATACTCTGGGAGAGTAGAAAGGCACTATATAAGAATCAGTCCATTTACACTAGGCTGGTGATTGTAATTGGGGCAGATTTCTTGTGCAATGGGAAGTCCTCATGCTGATCACCTCCAGCCTAATAGGTGGTGGTGACTCCAACATCATCTGCAGTTGGGAAGAAGTAGTAGAAGAAGCAGCAGCATCAGAAGAAGAAAGAGAAGAAATACTGTGGTTGTTATCTTAGTAGCAGTGTGCTCTGCTGGATCATTGACATGATCTGTCAGGACAATCATATATAAGTGCATGAAACTGCGTAAAACTCAAAACACACCTTTTCTCTTTGGCGTTTAACCCAGTGTGAGTTGTCATCTGTGTTAAACTTCTTATCTTTTGTGTGACCCTTGTATTCTTGTTCTCTTATTTTTTTCTTTTTGTACAACACTTTGGTCAGCTGTTAGTTTGTTTTAAAGTGCTTTAGAAACAAAGTGAAAGTTTGTCTGCATGGATTTTAGTTTTGACAGCATTTCTTAGACCACATTTTTTACAACTGTATATACTTTATATTCTGTGTATTTATTATTTCACTCCTATTGCCTGTTCTTATTGACCTTATCTTCAACGTATGCTGTCTGGTTGCTTGTTAATTGTCCCTTGGGAAATAAAATAAAGTCTTCTTTTTCTGAATCTGATCCTCATTTTAGATTCGACAGCATTTCTAGTAGAAATTGGCAGATGAGTTAAGGATGAATTTAGGCTGTGTATCATCTCTGTGGGCGTGTCTTGATTTCCAGATTACATACGATCAATTAGTACTCAATGTTGAGGAAGTACCAAGTGTTAAGGAAAGGCACAGTAATACTACACAGCTGTGAACAACACATATTTCAAAATAAAACTCAATAAAACAGCATTATTAAAATTCATTGTGCTCACATGTAAATTAAACAGATTAATCAATTAATTAATGCATTTATTAAAGACAGTGTTACTGGGCTAATAACATAACACTGTTATGTTTGCACACTTTGCGGTTTCAAATACTGATCTGAAAAATGGTTACTCATCACATGTCATAAAAAAGAAGAACAAAAACCCTCCAAAACAGTTAGTCTACATGACGAATAGGTCACCCAGGTCATTATTAACTCAGGAAAAGACTCTGGTTTAACATTTTAACATTAGTAGGCCTATTAAGAGGAATATCAGGAATTAGCAGCTTAAAGGTTTACCAGGAAGCAACCAGTGTTGGAAAGGTTACTTTAAAATGTATTCCACTACAGATTACACAATACATGCCCCAAAATGTATTTTGTAATGTATTTTGTTACGTTACTCAATGAGAGTAACGTATTCTGATTCTGATTACTTAATATATTATCATGCTTTTTACAACTACATGAATGTGCTATTGCTGTGTGATTTATTACTATTCATGAAGGTTACTCCCCATACTAATACCAACTAGATTTTAAATAAAATGAGTGACATTAGGGTGGACATTAGGTAAGGCTGCACGATCTCGTATAGAAAACTATTCCGTGCTTATATAAAACAGGTCAGCGGCTCCTAAGGGACCTCTGGCTAATACGTCGGGTTCTGTGTTGGACTCGTCACCGAAAACTAGCTGTACTTTGTTGTCTGTGCCAACTTTGCTAGCGAGAGACAGAGAGAGGCGTTGAAAGGCTGCTCCAACGGGACTTATTGTTTCGGAGGAAAACACAAACACAGTGTACAGTCGAGTCTTAACAGCTTACTTACACTCGTCAGGCGCTCTTTTTGGCTGCAGTGGTTATTATTATATTTACATGGTCCCATCTGTTTCTTGTCAGTGACAACTTGTACTTTCCGAAATGTTCCGACCTTTTTCTCCCTCCCTCGCACGCAGACACATAACGGGTGTGGCAGTTTATGCTCCCTGCAGCACGGACTACACTGCCCATGAGGCTACATTCTTTAGGGCTGTGCCTGTAACACTCTGCCTATTGCCTTCATATTAAATCATATTTTGAATAATATTTTTTAAAAATATTTCTGCACAGTAGAGGTGATCTGGTCCGCGAGATTGAGACACAGGCACTAGAGCCTCTTAATGCGAATTACCAAAAATAAAGAGGGCATAGCCTAACATA
Organism: Copadichromis virginalis; assembly: GCF_057382275.1. NCBI lineage: Eukaryota > Metazoa > Chordata > Actinopteri > Cichliformes > Cichlidae > Copadichromis > Copadichromis virginalis. The sequence goes on from NC_140620.1 coordinate 36,698,705, forward strand.
TGAAACAGGAAAAGACCACCGTGTAATCTATTTATTTCAGCTAAGTAACAAAGCGAAAATATAAATGTGCCTGTTTGATGACTTTGTTTAAAAGTCAAATTATGTAAATTAAATGTTATTTAACTAGTGTATTGTGCCAAGTTGGTGGTGTTTTAGTACTTTGTCTTGTTTCTGCACATAAAATGAACTTGTCTTTTTGTGTGTGTATGTATGTGTGTTTTTCAGCATCAGTCACTACTGAAACAGCAGCAGAGATCCAACCACAGCAGATAAGTCTACAGCACGAGGATGAAGATCGGCTGTAGTGTAAAATGTGTTCTCCAAGGGTAAAAGAAACAGCGCACCTGCTGGAAGAAAACCAAAAACTGAAACAAGAACTGCCCAAAAAGAAATTAGACAAGGACTTCCTGAAAGACAACAACTCTAAAGTGAAGTTCTACACAGGGCTGCCATATTTTGCTTAACTAATGGGGGTGCTACAACAAATTAGCCCCAGTTTACCAGATACTGACAGAAGAATTTCTCATGTTTAGATGCTCTTGTTGACTCTCATACGTTTAAGACTAAACCTACCACTTGAACATGTTGCAAACCTCTTTGATATTAGCTGGACAACCACATCCACTGTGTTTAACATTACTGTGAATGTACTGTATGCCCACCTCAGCCCATTGGTGCACTGGCCTGGAAGACATTGCATACAGGCCAGTACGCCACACCAGTTTGTTGAGATGTTTGGTGACCATGTGACAGTTATTATTGACTGTTTTGAACTTTTCATAGAGAGAGCACAAAATGTACGCGCTAAGACAGAGACATACTCCACATACAAAAGTAGGCACACAATGACATAACTCACAGGCATCACACCACAAGGGACCATCTCTTTCATTTCTAAAGGATAGGGAGGGTGTACCAGTAATAAATGTATAGCTGAAACATCTGGCTTTCTACAGAAGCTTTCACCTGGGGACATAGTGCTTGCAGACCGGGGTTTTGATATTAAGGAAAGTGTTGCCTTAATGGGTTCCATTTTAAAAATCCCAGCGTTTACCCGGGGTCGTAGTCAGCTACAAGCAAAAGATGTGGAAGAGACACGAAAACTTGCACATGTCAGGATCCATGTTGAACGAGTTATAGGTTGTCTACGCTCAAAGTACTCCATACTGAATGACACCATAAGTCTAGGTTTAGTGGTGCCGTGTGAAGGTGAAAAAATGACTTTGCTGGATAAGATAGTCGCTGTTTCATGTGCGCTCACAAATATGTGCCCAAGGGTTGTATTGAAGAAATCAAGTGATGAATAACTGTTTTCCAATATGTTGTTTTGAAATGTTTTTATTTTATGTTTTTGCATTGTTGATTTGTTTTTCACCGAAGCAGCTAATAAAGCATGATGGAATACAATTTAGCCTCTTTGTTGTAAGATTCTATAATAAAATGAAACAATAATGCCAGTTATAAATAAAGACAATAAATGGAATGAATTATGAAACACTTATTTCATTTCTATTGAATCTGAAAATGTGTAACACTACAACCTGAAAAGACGAATAGATTGCGTTGGCCTGTACAGGAGAAAACATTTTAACGACAGCTGTAAAATGAAATAGTCCAAATCAGAAAATAGATACAGCAAAGTAAACTGGTCCTGGGCTTGTTGCAGGGATCTGAAGTTACTAAACACTCACACTTAGGACCATATAATTAAAAATACGAGCGTGATGAAAGTCGGGCAGCACGCTAACGTCTTTAGCCCACTCTGTATGCTCGTATTTGTCTGACCCTTTCACTCCTTTGATTTTTTTTTCCTCGTATCTTTTTTTTGCCTTTTCGTCAAGTCTGTCTTTGTACGGACCTGCCGTGTTCTCCGTTGTTTTGTACATAACTGTTTTGGGGGAAAATAAGTAGGGATTAAAACCGTAGAATTAATGATTACCGGTGCTGGAAATGCTAGCGCTTGATGCAGTGTTTTGATTTTGCTGCCACTCGTACCTACAATGCAGCGCGCGCAAGTCACGTGGTCTGTCGATCTCTATTATGAATACCACCTTTTTAAACAGTAACTGTAACAGAATAGAGATACTCATATTTTGTATTTTAAATACGTAACGCCGGGACATGTATTGTGTTACTTCCCAACACTGGAAGCAACAATAGGAATCAATCATGATCCCATTTTTTTCACCGTGCAGACTGCATTCTGGAGTCTCGTACGATCAACTCAGCCCAATAAGTGACAGTAGCTGTATCCCAATTCAGGGTCTGCAGCCTTAAAGGCTGCATTTTAAGGCCAATTACGTCACAGTGGCGCGCCGAAGGCTGTCCCAATTTAAAGGCTGCTTGAAATGCAGCCCTCAAATGCGTCCTTCATTTCCCTGAATTTTAAGGCTGTGGCGGTGTAGACTTCGTGGCCCCAACATATCCCAACGCGGCAGTCGGTGTGGATAATTTTGCCGCAGACAACAGAAGTGTAGCGGCCGAAGAGTAAAGTAAGTACTGAATATTATGCCACTTATTTATGTGCAAATGTTTAATAATGGGGAACATTAAAACATTACTGTTGGCCACATGTCGGCAAAGTTATTTGCCATTAGCGATGTTTGTACTTTCAGCGTTTACTTGATTTTAAAGCCTTTAAAATAGAATAATACAATAGCTGACCTTAATCTCACAGGGAATGTGATGATTTATGGATAATTAAAGTCAGTCATGTATCCACAAACACAACAAGCTGAAAGTCAGTGCTGCGCGGTTTGCAGTCCTGAATATCATGGCACAAGCAGGATTCACTGCACTGTTAATGTGACTCTGTTATATTGCTGCCTCTGTTCGGTGGTGTCGAGGCAAATGGGCTTTAATGTGTGTTTGAACGAGCTGACGGTTCACTTGTTAAGCTGAAAGACAGATGCTTTAATCACAGGAGTCACACATGTGTCCACTGTACCATCTGGGTACAGTGAAATATGCAAGTGAAGAGAGAGGTTTAACATGGTAAATGGCCAGTCTTTTCTAGTCTAGTCCCTAAGGACCCCAAAGCGCTTCACACTACATTCAGTCATTCAACCATTCACACACTGGCGATGGCAAGCTACATTGTAGCCACAGCTGCCCTGGGGCGCACTGACAGAGGCGAGGCTGCCGGACACTGGCGCCTCTGACCACCACCAGTAGGCAAACATGGGGTTAGTATTTTGCCCAAGGATATTTGGCATGCAGCCAGGAGGCAGCCTGGGATCGAACCACCGACCTTCTGATTAGTGGCTGACCTGCTCTGCCACCTGAGCTACAGCCACCCCACAATAACACAAACACTAAATCCTCCTTTGCATCCTCCCATATTTAAACCTAGTGGGGGGTTACTCCCACTAGGTTTAACCTAGTGGGGGGTTACTCCCACTAGGTTTAAATCTGGGACTCTCCACCATTTGACCTTAGAACTGAAGAAGCTTCTCGGATGAGAGGTGAAACGTCTTCAAGCAAGTTAAAGAAGTCCAGACGCTTTTCTTTGCAAGCTCCTTTGACAATCTTTACTGAAGCTCAGTATTAGACACAGAGTTCAATCACATGTGCTGTACCAGTGTACCTGCACATGTGATGTGACAATAGAAGTGATTTGATTTGAGAGTTCAAACTCACTGCTGTAATAACTAATAATGATTAATATAATAACTATAATATTGGCCATATCATATTTTCACTGACTTTAGTCTCATGAATAACATTAACTAATTGTTATTTACTAGCTAATCTTATATGACTGTTCAGTACAGATATGAAGCCCAACAATCATGTTTTACAGTCCTGTGGTCTCAGCCTCAGATACTTATTAAATCACACAAAGCTCATGTAGAAACAAACAAACAAAAAAAATATGTTCTCCTTCATTTCTGTCAACCACCGTCCCATTTCACAAGCCTCGCACTACCGGCCTTAGCGGTCTTTGAGTACGCGGCCCTTGAGGACCGTTGAGGCTGTGTACTTTAAGGCTGCAGACCCTGAATTCGGATACAGCTAGCGACAAACCAACTTCTTGGATTTAACTGCAGAAGAAGAAAAAGAAGAAGAACTGTTAATGCAGTAGTTCTTGTCTTCAGTGCCCTCTGCTGGATCAGCAATTATCATATAAACATGGATAAAAAGAAACCCAATCCGTTTGAAAGCAACAAATGTCACCACACACTTTTGTTATGCCTGAATGGCAACATTAATTATATTAAGACTGACAGCAAAGTAAGTTATTTGCTGTAACGTGCAAAAGTCTTTAGCCACCTCTCATTTGTGTATCATAAGAAAAGTAGAAATAGGTGAAGCGATTTATTTAAACATGTTCAAACATACAAAGAAATAGTGTATATGAGACAAAAACAAAGCATTAGCATTTTTTTACCATTTAAATTTTTATTGGATTTTCAACTTGAAGAACTGATAGAAAAAATGAATAAATATAAATTAAACGTGATCTGTTGGCACAGGGTTCAGGGTGATTGCTTTAAAATAATCCTGTAAGCTGTAACTAGACCAACCATAATAACACAAAGTGTTCTTTAAGATACATTCAGTATTGGGGTCTCTCTCTTTCCTGAAAACATACATCAGGAGTCAGGGGGATTGTTTTGCCTAAGCAATTACTCAAGCAATACTACTAACAGATGAACACATTCGCAGTCTCATATAATGCAGAAATGTTCCTAATTCTAATTTACATTTCCACCACATGTTGTCCTTCATCAGTTATGTTCTATGTAATCACACAGTATCTGTGTATGATTTTGTGTTGTGTAAACTTCCCTCTTGCCTCTATAACAGGAGCTGGGAGCCAGGTCTTCGGTGCCGAAACATACATGTGTGTCCTTTCAATAGAAGTTTCCCAGCATAAACTATCACAGTGTGTTGGGTCAATTTCTACACTGCCAGCCAATTTTCTTATCCCATGTTTATTCCGAGGTCTTTTTGCCACAGTTTAATACTAGTGGATTCGTCACCAGCTAAAAGTTTTGTTAATTTATAAAAATGTTATTGTGGTAATTTCCAGTAGTCTAAAATGGGATTTTCAAGGCAAATCTGGGCACTGTTTCTGATTTGTAAATATTTCAGTGTTGTTTACCCTCTAATTAATATTTACTCATTAATTCTTCATAAGATTAAAATTGTCAATTTTTGTATAACTCTCTAATGGTAGATATACCACTAGACTGCCACTGCTTTCAATATAATGGTGTTTTCCCATTAAAAATGGTGGGATTCAACCACACAGGGGGCATACCTCTGTGAGTGGTGTGATAATTTTGTACATTTGATGTACTTTGGCCCGTAATGAGGATGGGGTTTTTCAATTAAATTTGATTTATACAACAACAGTCGCCTCAAGGCACTTTATATTGTACAATAGATCCTACAATAATAGATACAGAGAAAAACCCAATAATCATATGACCCCCACTTTGGCGACAGTGGGAAGGAAAAACTCCCTTTTAACAGGAAGAAACCTCCGGTAGAACCAGGCTCAGGGAGGGGCGGCCATCTGGGTGAGGGAGAAAGGGTTTTACTCAGAGTAAATGTGGAAGTGGAGTCGTACTTGGAGCTGTCTGGAGATGAGGTGGAGGAGGCTCAGATATTAGAACAGGAAGGTAAAAGTTCAGATGGAGGACATACCAGGTTGTGAGGACACTGACATAGGGCTCTGAAGCTGTGGGATTTGGTTTATTCTACAGGACACTGACCTGTGAAGGGAATCTTTCTGTGGCAGCCTTGTTACATGTTGGGAGCATTCTCACTTTCCAGAGGGCTTTATTCTTTCCCTTCTTATCAGAGACATCACAATAGTTTCTTACTTTAATGGACAGCCTGATCTCAAATAATCAGTCTTATCTTGTTGAATCAGCTAAAACCAGAAACCAGTAGATTCAGATCTTGAGTTTCTGAATCATGTGGTGGCCAAATATCTGCTGAACAATGTTTCACTTCCAGATTATTTTTAGTTTTACTGCCAGCTTCAGATGTCCGGTTCATTCTTTTTAGTTAACTGATTTATTTATTTCTAAAACATGGTTGCCTATTTTCTGTTTGATGGTTTTGAACAGCAGTATCCTGCTTTCATGTTTTATGCTAAAAAACAATTTCAATTTATTTTTAAAGTTAAAACTGAAGTGATAAGGATGGGAAATGTACAGTTTAATGCACTTTTAGCAGTATTAAATACAATTAAAAAGACAAAAGGAGAACCTTTAAACTTGTAGCTGCTGTGTGTGTATGTGTGTGTGTGTGTGTGTGTGTGTGTGTGTGTTTAGTCAAGTGAAAATGTTCTTATTTCCACTTCTAGATATCATAATGACTAAAAACATCAGAGCCCTACATTAATCAATCCTTATTATGGACAGTTGGTGTCATCAAGTTTTGTTTTTGAAGAGGAAAAATGTCTGCAATTTCAATAGACTTGTGCTCTCTACAGGAAAGGGCAGAGCAGGTACCTGCTGCGGAGACTCAGGTTTTGGAGTGAAGGGCTCACTGCTGAAGACCTTCTATGACTCTGTGGTGGCCTCAGCCATGTTTTATGGTGTGGTCTGCTGGGGTGGCAGCATCTCTGCCGACAGGAAGAGACTGAACAGGTTGATCAGAAGGGCCAGCTCTGTTCTAGTATGCCCTCTGGACCCAGTGGAGGTGGTGAGTGACAGGAGAATGGCGGCTAAGCTGTCATCCCTGTTGGACAATATCTCCCACCCCATGCAGGAGACTCTGACAGCACTGAGCAGCTCCTTCAGTGGCAGGCTGCGGCACCCACGGTGTGGGACGGAGAGATTTCGCAGGTCTTTCCTTCCTACTGCTGTCAGACTCCACAACAAAGACTTTTGCAGCTGATCAAACACACAAATGTGCAATAAGGCTGCTACATGTGCAATTCTTTTTCTGACAAAGTTGTACTTTTGTATTTTCTTACTCAGTTGTATATAGCATTTGTATTCTATTTTATTCTATTGTATATAGTATTCTATTTTATTCTATTGCATTCCAGTGTTTTATAATTTCTGCTACATAACTTTGCACTTTTGCTGTAATGAAACAAATTTCCCACCTGTGGGACTAATAAAGGTCATCTTACCTTATCTCTGTTAGCCAAATTTGGCATCAATAGAGAGCCCAGGATGTCCCCATGACAGCACAGCAGGAGTCATAGATAGCATGCCTGGTGCTTGATGTAGTGCTTGCAGACTGCTATCCCCAATAGGGGACAAAAATTAATTACTGGGACTTATGAGGATATTTGTGAAAAGTTGAAAATATAAAGACTTGACACCACCAGAAGGAGCCTTCTGTTTATATCATACTGGGGAGCTAAAAAAAAGTTTTTATGGGTTAATAAAAGTCTAATTTGTTTGAACTATGGAAACCTACTTTAGAAGAGCATAAAAAATATTCACAGATTCTCTTTAATCAAAACACATGATCTCTATAGTTTGCAACAAGCTCACCAATCAAAAAATTGAGCCTACCATAGCATAATAAAAAATTTGAATAGGTATAATGTGAAGAAAAGTACTTTTAGGCTCTTCAATTAAATAATGAACCTTTAAAACATTTACTATAGTTTTCACTAGTCATGTTGACAGTGTATTTGAACTAAATAAGCAGATGTGAGAGAAGTGTTTCCCTCGAAGATTCAAAAGAAAATCCAACCAGGTCAACCAACATGAAACAGACACAGGCTTTCATACCATTTCATACATTGAAAATGGTGTTAATCTTTAAAGCAGCAATGAGCTGTTTGTAATTATACACTTAAATCATCCTGTTTTAAAAAAAAATAGGATTTGACATAAAAATCACATTTAATTTAAGACATCAAAAAAATACCACAGATATGCAGAACTGCAGCTCGTCTAGTCTGATTTGATGAACTGTATTTGTGATCCAGCTGAAATACAGTAAGAACAGTTTGAGAATGTCACAAATGAAATTCTTGAAATCGAAGAGTTCCCATTTGTAACTTTCATGGCTCATCATTGTCATACTGTACCTGGTCCAGCATCTTCAGATCCTCTAACTGTCTCATTTCACTAACTGTCATGTCTGCTGTGGCAGATGGTGTGGAGTGGAGAGAGTGTGGACCCAAATGCAAAAAATGTAGACGGAGAGGAATGTTAAGAGAAAGCAAAGAAAAGCTGATGGGAGAATGTGATAAACTAACAAAAACCTAAACTGGGGACAGTTAAACATAAAGACATGAGGTGCAGCAGGAGTCATAGATAAAAACTGTAAAAACCTGGGACTTGGGAAACATGAGGGAGGTAACATGGATAAGGAGGGGATGGGGAAAAGTAGGGAACATGGACATGAGACTATAACTGACTCGATGTGACACATGGTACACAGGAGAGGCACCACAATAAAACCTAAAGACTAGAAATCACAAAATCCTAAAGATAACTTAGGATTACAAAGCTAGAATTAGAAATACTAAACCATGAAAAACACAAAATCAAGGAATATGAAAACCACTGAGTCCCCAGACCCAGGACCATGACACTGACTTTTTGTGACACAGACCTGTAAAAAACAAAACAGAAAATATTATGAAATTCAGAGATTAGGAGAACATTTTAGTAGCATTAACAAGAAATCTTACCCTTTGACTTTATGCAGTAAAGCAGAAAGAGCAACAGAACAGTGATCAATACTCCAGTAAACAGCCCAGCAATGAACATGAGAAGAGAAGAAGAACAGCTGTCCTCTGAAATCACAAACAGTAATAATTACTTATATAAACAGAGCAGTTACATTGTATTCACAACCTCAGTCACTCTCCACATACCTGTTTTATTTGTGTCTGTGTCTTTGCTGCACTTCACTGTTTGAAATGCAGACTTCTCACTGACATGATTGGAAACTGTAAAGGTGACATTGGTCTCTCCATCCTGCTCCCTGATGATGTATTGTTGCCTGGGACCAGTTAGTGTTTGTTTTCCTACAGTCCACTTGTAGCTGACATCACCAGTCTCCAGCAGAACTTTACATGATTCATTTGAGGGAATCCAGGTAGAACTGATTTTTATGACAGGCTGTTTAGTTATGGGCTCTAATGAGAAAACAGAAGGAGAGAGAGAGTCTGTGTCAGGTCAGGTGTTGCATCACAGTAGATGTTTGTGCAGAATTTAGCAAATTTATTATATAAAATTAGGCCAATTAACAATAACAAAGACAAGTATTTGACTCCAGGTATCTTGGTTTTGTTATATTTATCATGCCTGTCTGATGTTTCTGTGCCCTTATTCCAACTTGCTTTTCTCTTCTTGTGTCCAGTTGGTATTTCTGTTCCTGTGTTCTGTTTCTACCTGTTGTATTTTAGTGTCTTGTGTCTAGTTCTACTTCCTTTGTTTTGATGTGCTCCTACCTATTTCCTTTCCATGTGTTATACTGTGTGTATATATTCAGATTTTCCTTGCCCTTTGTTGTGTTCTGCCTCAAGTTGTTTGTGCTTTTCTTGTACGTTTGTCAGATTTTTCACTCCTTGCTAATGTCAAGTTCATTCATTTTCATTTCATTTATTTATTTATAAAGCACATTTGGTGGCTTTTTGAGTTGCAACTGTGACATTTACTAGTCGCATCATTGTTCTGACACACAAAACAAAGGTATCGACTAGGCTACAAACTAACTACACAACACATTTACTTAAGACTCCAAATAAGCTATAAGTCACAAATCTCTGACATCTCAAAACTCTCAATCTGTCTCTCTTTTGCTCTCTCTATGTCACTGCGAAACATTGAAACGGTCGAAAACACTTACGTTCCAGTCCTGCGCATGTGCAAAAGCGAGTGAGAATTAATGAATTTGAAGAAAAACTATCTGGAGTGTGTACAAACTGCTATTAATCTTTTTTAGGGCTGTCAAAATTGAGAGCAATCAAAACAACTGCTGTATAATGCACTCCGCTATCTTTATTTAATTGGTCACATGACTGCATCACATGACTAAAATCCATCATTGTTTTAGAAAGTCTGCGTTTTCGAACGTCCACACTGTGACGGGACAGCTCCATTTTGAAATGTATGCATTTTCGAGAGCGTTTTCAAAACACAGCGTTTTTCCTTGAGGACGGGAGGCCAAAACGGAGGCTGGGGAGAGTTCCACAGCTCGGGAAAACCTCCTTTGTTATACCAGTGCCAAAGACTCCACGTCCCAAGGACCTCAACTGCTACAGGTCGGTGGCTCTGACATGCCACCTGATGAAGATCCTGGAGCGGTTGGTCCTGACTCAGCTTCGGCCCCTGATGAGCTCTTCACTGGACCCACTTCAGTTTGCCTACCAGCCTGGCATTGGAGTGGATGATGCCGTCATTCACCTCTCTCACCTGGAGACCGCTGGGGGCACTGTGAGAATCATGTTCTTTGAGCTCTCCTGTGCCTTTAACACCATTCTTCCCACAGTTCTAAAGGACAACCTGGATAATTCAGAACTGTTCCTCTTCAACATTTACACCACGGACTTCTGCCTCAACTGTGCCCAGTGCTTCCTGCAGAGGTTCTCTGATGACTTCCTGATGACTCTACAATAGTCGACCTCATCATTGATGGGGGCAACAGGGAATACAGAGAACTGACCCAAGACTTTGTGGACTGGTGCCAGCAGAACTACCTCCAGATCAACGCTAGTAAAATCAAGGACCTGGTGGTAGACTTCCGCAGCAACCACTTAACATCCAAGGTATGGACATTGAGGGTGTGGATTATTACAGGTACCTTGGTGTTTATCTGAACAATAAGCTGTACTGGACTCACAATTCAGATCCTCTCTACACAAAAGGGCAGAGCAGGCTGTACCTGATGAGGAAGCTTAGATCTTTTGGAGTGAAGGGCCAACTCCTGAAGACCTTCAACGACTCTGTGGCAGCCTCAGCCATCTTTTACGGTGTGCCTTGCTGGAATAGCAGGATCTGTGCTGAGGACAGGAAGAGACTGAACAGGTTGATCCGAGGGCCAGCTCTGTTCTAGGATGCTCTCTGGACCCAGTGCAGGTGGTGAGTGACAGGAGAATGGTGGCTAAGCTGTCATCCCTGTTGGACAACATCTCCCACCCCATGCAGGACACTCTGACAGCACTGAGCGGAGGAGAGGATTACATAGGATCAAAATTCATGATGCAGGGGAAAACCACAAAAGGTGACACTTTGTGGTAAAAACAAAGTACAGCTCGCTGAACTATAAATCCCAAACAAAAGGAGCAAGAATTGAAGGCGTGTCCATGAGCCCGCTAAGGTCTGCTGAGGTCTGTGTGAAGTAAACTTCATCATCAGATGGTGAGTCCATGCAAATGTCCTGCCTTCATAGATAAGTCTGTGGAGAATTCACATTGCAGTACAACAACTATGAATGCACCCCGAGAAGGGGACTTCAAAGAAGTATCACAGGAATGACTACTCCAGCTTTCTATTTACAATTTAGTGTAATCAGGCCTTATAAATAAGAAGATAAGTAAAGATTTTTTTTCAGTTGTAGCCCTGCTTCTACACTGTTTCCAAAATAAGTAATGAAGATGTGAAGCTTGGATAATAAAAAAGGCATTTTAGTTTCTTTATTTGTCCTCCTTCATTCGTAAAAGCACAGAAACTTCAAACACAAATGAGTAGAAGTCAAAACTAGAATGAAGGCTCCAAATTTGATCTTATTTCACTTTGAATCTGGTGAAACTTTAGTCCCAAGGAAAGCTGCACTATATATAAAGACACAGGGGGACGCTGTTTACTAAGCATTTAAAGACACGCTAACACTTAACGCTTCTAAAGGGCTCAGTAAGTCTGCACATAACTTCACTCATGCTGTAACTACCACCACAAAACAACTGTAAGTGAAAACAACATTGCAGCATTGGCAGGGACAGCAATAACAGTTACATAAACATAAAAAATACAGTAATCACAGCTTAAAACTCAACATTAAACACACTGTTCCACAGGCACAGCAGGGAACTACACTCCAGCCACTCCCAACATGTCACAGTATATAAAGTGTATTTATATGGCACACAGAATCAGATAACACAATGAAAAATCTGCCTGCAGTTTTATAAAGTTTTATAAAATTAAAAAAAATTTTTTTTTCAAATGATACTTAATCCATTCAGGATATAGAAAACATCAGTACAGATACTGAACTGAACTCAAAGCCACATCATCAGATAAAGCTCATTCATAATGAAATGGCAGCTTTTTAAAAAAACAGGCATGTTTTCTTCTCATTTCTCCTTTCAATGCTTTGTAAAATTCATATGAATTGATTCTGAACAAGGATAAGCAGAAGCGAATGGATGGATGTATAAAGTAAATTCTGTCCTGCATTCAACTGCTTTTGTTTGTTATTAATCTGGAAGAACATAATCATGATTATTTAATGGTTAAAGGTGATTTGGTAATGAATTTACTCAATTTAAAACCTATTTGATAATCATTACAGTCACAGGTCACAACATGAAAATTCCTTGTGTTTCTTGTGGTTTGATTTCAGAATAGACCGCTTTGTCAGCTGCTTCAGTGGCTGATTTTCCTGCAAATAAAAAACATTTTTAGTAACATCTTACTTCAAACTGACAACTTTACCCATTTATATAGTTTTCCCTGATGGATAAATGAAATGTAAAAGAGAAGAAAATATGGTACCTATTTTATTGCTTTGCTTACTTTTGTTACTGTTGCATTCAGCCTTACTGTAGGTGGCATCTGCGTACAACAGGCTGTCATCTATGAGAGGATGGACAGATCATCAGGGTAAAATAGGATGACATTCTTACCTTTACAGTTACAAATCCACTTCCAACAGATCTGGGGCTCTGTACAAAGCTTAATGATAATAGCACCATCACTCAAAAAAGTTGGTATAGGGGCAACATAAAGCTGGAAAAGGAAGAGTTGCAAAAAAAAGCTAATCTTAGACAGGTACGATTTGCAAAAGTTCACCATTCTGCAAATAAATTGTATAGAAATTTTTATTTTATTCTCTGTCATACTGCAGGCTTACTGGTGATTCATCAGATATTTAAAAGTCGAATGGAAAGCAGAGCCTTCAGCTTTCAGATCATCTGATTGTTGTGGTTTTCTCTGTATTACTGTAGGGCCTTTATCTCACAATAAAAAGTATATGAGTCAATTGTAATTTAGCCCTATATAAATAAAATTGGATTGAACTGAATTAACTTGAATTCTTACCTTTCTTAGTGAAGTTTTTAAGCTCAATCAAAGAATATGTGAAATCCCTGCATTCTGCTAAAATGAAGAATTAATACATAAAAATGAAACATAATCACAATGAGTCTGCATACTTATATGAAACTATAAATGCGTTACCCTTTTCTCTGTCATCGTAGTCTCTGATTGATTCATATATACAAGCATCACCTGCAAAAACAAGTCAGTGCTAGATTAATAATGAAATTTCTATATATGAATTTGATTATCTTTTAAATAAAAAAACTGCAAATATCTGAGTCAAAGTATAAAATAAATAAATTAATAAATAAAGCAACAATAGCAAAACTTGTCATAGTTAAGGCTGACCTTGGAGATATTTATTTTGGCTGTGTTGAGCTTCATCCTGGTTGATCATGTGTTGAGTCCTGGTGAAGCATAAAATGTAGTAAAATGTTTGATTTGATAAGAAACACAGGTTGTAATTCTACTATGCAAAAATGTGAAGTAGGAGATTTGAACCAACCTGATAAAAGATTTATCTGTAAAAAAGACAAGTACATGTTTTTCTTTTAATTGTTCTGGTGCTGTGACATTACATGGAGTGTTCAGGATACATCTGTGACTCTGAATAATTACATAATAATGGGATCATAATAAATCTCGTATCAGAAGGAAAAAGTCTCACCTTTTAACAGTTTGATGTGACACAGCAGCAGAAGAAGAAGAAGAATCAGTAAAATTCCACAAAGAAGTCCAGCGATCAACAGAGTAGGAAACGTTTCAGTCCTGGACTGTGCTGTAAGAAAGAATAACATTAATTATGAGGTGAGGTGCAACCAGGTAGCGTCAGATGGACTAAAGCATAATGTCTCTTATAATATTATAAAATAGAGCCTCACAAACAAGTGGAATAATCACAAAGTATGCATATGTAAGTGTTAAAAGCTTCTTTAGGCTGCTCCCTTGTCACAAAGACTCACTTGACATTGCAGAAATTTTTGAAGAGTCAGTTTAATATGATGGATACTTTGTAGTGTTTATGCCACAATATCCATGTTTGTGAAGCCCTGAAATCTGACCTGGTGCTTTGTGATAACTTATCCATGCTTATTTTGAATGAAGAAGGTTCAGCTTTAAGTTAAAGTACCCTCTGACTTCAGCTGCTCAGTATTTCAGAGTCGGTCTTAATCCCTCCTACAAACTTGACATATATTTTACTATTCTCCTAATGTTAAATTAGTTCTGTTTGCATCTTGTATGATCTAAATTACTTCATATTTTCTGTTCTGAAGGTAGTTCAGATCTACAGTGATCTATAATTTGTGTGGTTTCTAGTTATAATCTGGATTGTTTTATGTTGTAATGTAATATATTAAGCTCCATAAATTTGTCCTGTTTTGTTATTGTTGTTGTAAAGTGTTGGTAGGTGTTGTAAAGGCGGTGTGTAGTGGGCCGCCATGTGGTGACGAAAGGTGAGGCAAGTAAGCAGGAAGGAACAGTTTTCTGACCGTCATTGTGATAGTTGTTTCAGATATAATATCATAGAAATGTAAACGGAGCTACTACTGGAGACATATGTTTTCTACTTTTCGGGTTTGCTACCAAAAGGCATACAAGTGATCTAAGAAAAGGACGAGTCAGAAACTTTACGTCCTGCAGAAGTGGCAAAGAAGGACCGAAGATTGCCGCTACACCATCTATGGCTAGTCTAAACCAAGGGTTTTACAACAGTGTGGTCACCATAAGATTGCACTGGCCTGATGTTGTGAGCATTCAACATCAGTATACCTCTATGTAGGTTTCCAACAACACATAAGAAGCAATAAGACCAAACTGCTATGCTATGAGTACATCCTTCTTTTTGCTAAGCACAGAACGGTAAAAGGGTCCAAGCTGTATTAATACTGATGTAATTCACTTTCCTCCACTCTGTCCTCTCACACAGGCTCATAGTGCATTTTATCCTTTCAGTGCATACATTTTTTGCTCAATTGCATTATGATGCTTTATGTTATTTGTAAATTACTCCTTTCCATTATTTTGTGTGATGTCTCCTGGTTCCGACGACAACAACAGATTCACAAGAAGACAGAAGGCTTCTCATAATAGATACAAACAGAAACATGAAATCAACAGAGAAAACTTAACACAGTATATTGATAATCATGAGTGAATGTATATTTCAAACTAAATTACTGAACTCACAGGTTATCTCAATGGTGACTTCATAACTTCTATAAGTGTAGTAAACGGGGTTTCCTCTTGTTCCTATGCAGCTGTAGTTTCCTCCTTGAGATACTCTGATATCTCTGTTTTGTTGATCTTTGATTTGAACTTCAGAGGTTGTTTGGGTTCGTCTGACCCACTCATATTTCCATCCATCAGAGCTCTGCACAGAGCAGGTCAGTGTCACACTGCCCCCTACTGGTATGATTGTTGTTGCTGCTGTCAGTGTGGCCCTGGGTCTATATGCTGTTATGAAAAAGGATGAAACACAATGATGCATTAAATGTCTCTTCGTCATTTTTTGGTTTAGATAACAGAAACATCTTCACTTTAAACTTCATGAAGCTTTTGATGTTTCTTATGTTTCTTCTTTTCCTTTAGAAATGTAATTAAATTTAATTTCATTCATAATTGCTGTTGTTAAAACTCACACACCTGCTAATGATAGATTACAGAGTCTGTGAGTATTGTTGCACTGACTTTACTGTGAACGAAGTAACAGGTACAGTGATCTTGGTTAAAATTCAAGTTCAATGACAAATTTAATTAAATGTTCTCTATTTTATAATTCAGTTGAGTATTTGAACAGGGAACATATATTTGTGCTGTCGGTCACTGAAGACTTACCTAATACAGTTATGAACACAGTATTACTGTTCTTTATATGATGTGAGCTCACCCTGCTACCAGAGCACTGATATTCACCACTGTAACCTGTAGATGTAATTTCTAATCTAAAGTCTTTGTCTGTGTCGTAGCGCACAAATTCTCGACCGTCCTTCTTGATTTCGTAATACCAGTCAGTGTCTTCTCCTTCATTCATGTCACATTTGAAGGTAACAAACTCTCCAATGAAAAAACTGGACGAGCTGGGTTCAATAGTTAGCACAGCATCTAGAATCCAACACAACCACACAGTTAACAATCTGATACACTTTTATGCACGACACAATCTGTGACAGTACGTTCATACACCGTTCATATATATAATTTACTATTCAAAACACAAACTGTGTTTATATTCATAAAATTATAAATATAGTGATGAAGAATGAAATAAAAACAAAAATGTGAGGTGCTTAAGACTGATACAGTAGTTAAGATTAATATTTATTGAATAAATAAAAAAGTTAAACTTTTCAGTCACCTTGAGTGTTTCCAGTGCAGAGGAGGATACAGAGCACTACAATAAAGACAGAAACTTCAGACATCAAACTAAAGGCACTCACATATGTCTGTGTAGGTTGTCAGTCATGCAGATCATGTATTTATGCTATATCTGAGTGTCTAAGGAGCTCGGTGAGAAACTGATTGGAAATCTTTAGGTTTCCTGAAGGTGTTTCATATCTCTGCTGAGAAGCTTCTTCAGTTCTAAAACCAAATGGTGGAGAATCCCAGGCATTTAAACCCTAGTGATGGAATCCCTTAAGAAATCTGAATTCTTATCTGTTTATTTCTTCATATCTATTTGTGTTATTTCAGCTGTTACATTATATACGGTACACAGCACCTGGAACACAAAAATATGAAAATGCACAGAAACATTAATAAACAATCTTAATGTGGTGTATGTGTGTGTGTGTGAGAGAGAGAGAGGATGTCAAGTCTGAGTGTGTATGTGTCTTAGTCATGAAATGTACTTGATAATGAGGGTGGCAAGTTGCAATAACAGACAGACAGAGATGGATTGGGGAGAAGTGGGCCATTTGCAGCCCTCAATAGTACCAAAGACTTAAAAGGTTTCAAAATTATTTTAAGACCTTGCGTCACCCTATACATGTGGCCTACTGACATCACCTGATGCAAAATGTTAGTAGGGATTGAGGATCCCAAGGAGGGATCTTTGAACTGCATTGTAGGTGGCAGACAGTAAAGAAAACCACCACTAGGGTTTAAATATCTTCATTCTCAATCTATTGGTTTTAGAACTGTAGATGAGAGGAGGAGTGTCTTCACAAAACTTCAAGAAGTAAAGTTATCTTCTGTCCAAGCTCTGTAGACACTCAAATAGCTCATAAAAAACACGTGTGGTTGTACAAGTGTCTACTATGATTTATATACATCAAATTATCACTGATGGAGAAACAAACCTTTCTTAGATAAACTAAAGCAGCTCCACTCTGATCTGAGTCAGTGCACTACAAGCTAATCCAGGCTACAAACAAACATGTTGGTAACAAACATGAGAGTCCTCTGATCACATGACCTGCAATGGTACAAATGACTGATGCTCTGTTCTTCTTACATGTTTATGGATCAGTATGAATCAAACAATAGGAGTCAGTGATGTACTCACAGAATAGGCCCAGCTCACAGAGCAAAGTGGCTCCCATCCTCACATCCAGCAGTGACACGTCTGAAAACTTCTACAACTTTCTGCAAAGAGAGAGAGTGAAGCAGCAGCACAGCAGATACCAAAGAGCTGAGAAGGAAACAAAGATTTTTTTCAACTTCTTCTCTCTGCTTCCTTCCTTTTCTCACTGACATGACATACTTAACAGGATCTGACCACAGCATGACATGTTTATACTCTTTTATATTCATTTCAATTTTCATCTGTCCAGGGTGTACCCCACCTCTCATCCTAAAACAGCTAAGTCAGGCTCCAATCCACCTGAGAACCAGAACTTCATAAACAATTAAGAAAATAGATTCATAGAATAATAAAGTTTTAACTGATGCTGATAAACAGAGATGTCAATATAAAACTAAAACTACATCTGAACTGACAAAGCTGAGCTTGACTCATTTAGTATTTCATTACACTAATGCAGATTTTTTTTTAACATGAAATTGTGGTTTGGTGATAAATTCACCCACATGTCGTGAGCAAGCTCAAGCTAAACAGAAATAGTGTCGTTAACCAGAAGTGGGCGTGAGGCAAGAGGAAGTCCTGCCCCCTCTCTCAGATTAGAACGCTATGACCTTAAAAGTGCTGCTGTGTTTATGGTGATGTCAGCTGGGCTAAGTTCCTGAGGCTCATGGGTAACTTGAAAATTGTTGGCCACATCAGTGTGACAAAGTTTCACACTTTGTACTTTATTTTTTGCAGAAGAATAGGAAGAAAATAAAAAGTAGAAACACAAAGTTGCTTCACCCACAGTTACACCTGTTTATTTTTATTTATATTTATTCTTAAATGGGCACCTGCTACACACAGAGCTTAATACAAACAGGACAACTCACTGGCAGTGAGTGTTTTCCCTTTTCTGGCTTCTGCAAACCCTCAAAGTGACAGAAGCTTTAATTTCATTTGAAAAAAAAACCTCACAAGAGATACCACAGAGTGGGTTTTTTTTGCAGAACTTTTCTAGTTTTAATGACTATTAAAAGTTAAAAACGTAAGCCACATTTAAAAAGCTGTTTATTCTGTACAGTTTAAGTACTTTAAATTTCACTGCAATTCTATGATCACCATATAATGATGCATGTCGGTGGACAAATATGTGATGCAGATGAGCTAAATGGCTTCTGTTGAGGAGCTAAATAAAGGCCTATTATAACTTTTATCTGGATCAGTCATATCAGATAGAAACTGCTACATCAACAGTTTTGTAGCAGATAAATTCTTTGCTGTTTTTTTGCTTTTGGCAGAACAGGAAGTCTTTAATGTGCAGGAGTATACTGAGTGTTAACAGGGCAAATTTGTCTAAACTAGCTGCTGGGGCAGTGCAGTGCAGTGCAGTATGCATCCCGGGTGTTTGGATAGAAGGTCCAGAGTTGTACTGTCCCTGTATTGGTCCCTGTGCTGCCTGGCTGGCCTTGTGTGGCTACATGCGTTTTGGTTTTCTCTCTCTCCTCTCTCCTGCTAGGTGCTGCCTGGGCGGAGCTCATTGTGGGCTCCAGCCCTAGGCCCTCACACCTGCAAGCAATCACCTGTGGTTCATCAACTTGTCTGCTCTCACTACTTAAGGCAGAGGCTGGGAGCACCTGCCACTAGGCTATTGTGTAATGTTTGTTTGTGTAGCTCTGGCCTTAACAAAAGTTTTGAGCTCTCTCTGTGTTTTCTCTTGGTGTTAATTATTCTATTCTTGTATATAGATCTTTCGTGCTTTGTCTGGAACCCTGGTGACTGGAATCTGTACGGTTGTGCCGCGATCAAGTGTGGCATATGTGAGGAAGGAGATTCCTGTGTGAAGTGAGCCGACAGTGAGGAGCTGTGTGAGAGAATTACTCTGTTTCCCTGATTCTCCCATGGAACCCTGGCAATTCTGGACACCCCCCCCCCCCCCCCCCACCTGCATTTAGTGTGCTGGAAATGTGAAAATAAATAATTGTTCATTGCAATTGTGATTGTCTGCCTCTGAGTCCATCCCACTTTGTTGTGACAATCCCATGTTTTAAAGTCTGCATACCGCTATAAAGTTGGGTGAGTGGATTCCAGATTATCATTGTCAACACTTCTGTTCTCCTCAAATTTTACACCTTTTCAACACTAAAACCATATTTTTAATCTCTCTACTACTGCAGTATAAAACCATTTAATTCAATTCAGGTATGTATATTTTTATTACATTAAATTTAAAGAGTGAAATGGTAGTATTTCTAAAGTTATTTATTGATATTTATATTATGAAAAGCAGGTTTTTGACATTTTAGGTCTTTTAAGTTTTTAGGTAAAATAAGCACACACAAAACAAAAGCAAACAACAAGAACACAAAGCTGGCAAACCCACCCGATTGACCAAAATCAACTCAAAATACTCCCACACACAACAGAACCTCTCTTCCTCCGTATCTCTGAATAGAATGATCAGTGGTTTGCTGTCTCTCACCATCAAAACACTCCACAAATCCCACAAATGATACACTCCCTTATAAACCATTGAATCAGGTACTAAAGCTTCGGACATCACTGATCACGTGACTCTGGCCAAATGAGTCAAGCCTTGACACTGTGCTTCGGAAGCAGTGGGTTGGTTTCTTTTGGTCACATGCGCTGGAGCGTCAGCTTCAAGCGGGCCATCACTAACAGGAAGGAACCTCTGGCAGAACCAGGCTCAGGGAGGGGTGCCCATCTGCTGCGACCGGTTGGGGTGAGAAGGAGGAGAGGATAGAAGACATGCTGTGGAAGAGAGACAGAGATTAATAACAGATATGATTCAATGCAGAGAGGTCTATTGACACATGATGAGTGAGAAAGGTGACTGAAAAGGAAAAACTCAATGCATCATGAGAATCCCGCAGCAGCCTACGTCTATTGCAGCATAACTAACCCTAACTATATGCTTTAGCAAAATGTTTTAAGCCTAATCTTAAAAGTAGAGATAGTGTCTGTCTCCCGAATCCAAACTGGAAGCTGGTTCCACAGAAGAGGGGCCTGAAAACTGAAGGCTCTCCCTCCCATTCTACTTTTAAATACTCTAGGAACAACAAGTAGGCCTGCAGAGCGAGAGCAAAGTGCTCTAATAGGGTGATATGGTACTACAAGGTCATTAAGATAAGATGGGGCCTGATTATTTAAGACCTTGTATGTGAGGAGCAGGATTTTGCATTCAATTCTGGATTTAACAGGAAGCCAATGAAGGGAAGCCAAAACAGGAGAAATATGCTCTCTCTTTCTAGTCCCTGTCAGCACTCTTGTTGCAGCATTTTGGATTAGTTGAAGGCTTTTCAGTGAGTTTTTTTGGACATCCTGATAATAATGAATTACAGTAGTCCAGCCTGGAAGTAATAAATGCATGAACTAGTTTTTCAGCATCACTCTGAGACAGGATATTTCTAATTTTAGAGATGTTGTGTAAGTGGAAGAAAGTAGTTCTACATATTTGTTTAATATGTGCGTTGAAGGACATATCCTGGTCAAAAATGACTCCAGGGTTCCTGACAGTGTTACTGGAGGCCAAGGTAATGCCATCCAGAGTAAGAATCTGGTTAGATACCATATTTCTAAGCTTTTCAGGGCCGAGTGCAATAACCTCAGTTTTATCTGAATTAGAAGCAGAAAGTTAGCGGCCATCCAGGTCTTTATGTCTTTAAGACATTCCTGCAGTTTAACTAATTGGTGTGTGTTATCTGGCTTCATGGATAGATAGAGCTGGGTGTCATCTGCATAGCAGTGAAAATGTATGCTATGTCTTCTAATGATGCTGCCTAAGGGAAGCATGTATAATGTAAACAGAATTGGTCCTAGCACTGAACCCTGTGGAACTCCATAATTAACCTCAGTTTGTGAAAAGGACTCTCCATTTACATGTACACATTGGAGTCTATTAGATATGATACAAACCACTGCAGCCTGTAATACCTACAGCATGTTCTAATCGCTCTAATAGGATATTATGGTCGACAGTATCGAACGCTGCACTAAAGTCTAACAGGACAAGCACAGAGATGAGTCCACTGTCAGAGGCCATAAGAAGATCATTTGTAACCTTCACTAAAGCTGTTTCTGTGCTGTGATGAGCTCTGAAACCTGACTGTAACTCTTCAAATAAACCATTCCTCTGCAGATGATCTGTTAGCTGTTTGACAACTACTCTTTTTGATATGAAAGGAAGGTTGGAGATTGGCCTATAACAGGGGTCGGCAACCCTGGGCACGTGTGCCACAGCTGGCACGCAAAGGGTTAACTGTTGGCACGACCGAGACGGCCGCCGCTCCGAGTGTCAGGTGAACTAAACTTCAGGTAAGAAGTTATGACCTGCAATCTATCTGGGTCAGATATAAACCAAGTTTAGGTGGAGTTTATTTTCGTTGTGCTGACTTTTTACAGTCAGTTACAATAACTCGTACTGCGTACTAGCTAGCATGACAGAGTTTCTATACAGCTGGGTGGATGCTATGATGTTACTGATAGTGAACTTTATTTAATTCATAAGGTTAGTTAGTAGAGTTGCCAACCGTCCCGTAAAAAACAGAATCGTTCCGCATTCAGAGAAATTATTACGCGTTTCGTACTGATCTGAAAAGGAACACAGTTTGTCCTGTACTTCAGCTAGAATGAAAAAGACACAAAGCTGGAGTTATTCTGTCTTTTCACTGTCAGCTGCTTCTTTTTCTCTCTCTCTCTCTCCCTCTCTCTCCTGTTGCTACTTCAATCACGATCTGATCAATGATCAGCTGATCGGTATTTCTGTCGCAAGCCCCTCTCTCCCTTGTCTATCGCCCACTTTGCGCCAGAAAGAGGAAACCAGCGGTCGCGCTAAACAGATACACAGATAAACAGATACATTGGTAGATTCGAGACAGAATTCACAATGTGTTTTCAGGACGTTCAGGTGTATGGACCAATATTTTCTTTTCTGATCAAACCAGAAATCTTTAATGAGCAGCTGGATTTGTCTTGCATTAACTGGCTGAGTTAATGCCAGTTAATGCGACATCGAAATGCAGCTGATTGAAATAAATACCTCGGCTCTGTGGGGGTCAAAGTTTGCAGAACTACGAACGCAGCTGGAATCCACAGCTGTGCGTGTTCGTGGAGCTTGAATTTTCACCTGCTGGACATCACTACCTGACAAGTTTAACTGTCTTCAGAACATTGCAGAGGCCTTATTGACCAACCCGTTCTCACTCCCAAAGCGTAACATTTTACGCTAGGTGACAAATCGTCACCATATTACGTTTTCGGCTACCCACCACGTTCCTAAATGACGACCTCGGAAAAAGAGGAAATATGAGAACCGTCTGGACTGAACCTACACATGTTCGCTCTTTTTCTTCAAATCGCTTAGAAACACGCTATTTAACATCATTAAAGTCCTGGTTAAGGTCAGGAATAAGGTTATGGTCAGGGCTAGGGATAAGGTTAGGTTTAGGGCTGGAATACAGGGCTGGAACGTCTACTACCGCGGGAGCGTCATTGCACTGGATTCCAGCCATAACCCGCCGCGTACCATAGGAACGCCGAAGGTCTCCTTTCGCGTTCCTCAGGAACGCCGCGGGACGTGACAAAACGTCGACATGTTACGCCTCGGGAGTGAGAACGCTCTGTATTGACAGTATTTGGCTCTACATATCTGTGTGAGCAGATTTTCTCTCACACAAAGAGTGTCCTCAGGTAGCCGTCTGAATGCTGGACACCAGCTCTGGGAGACCAGAGATCACATTAACATGTGTATCTCTGTATTAACAAACATGCCTTATTGGCCCAGTTTATTTTCTTATCATTTTTGTGAGGAGACCATAAATAGCATTTGTATTTTCTGTTGTACAGTTCATTTGCTGTGTTGGAGTTCTTGTGATGGATAAAAAGTGGGGTTTTTTTTGCTTCAAAATAGCTGATAACTATTCGGTGATAGCTGCCAACATCTGCGAACAAATATAATTCTATAAAGTGATTCTGTATATAGTGTGTAACTGTTCATGTAGAGCGTCATTACATTTATTGCTAATGCAATCATATGGAACACTGACTTCTGAGGAAATTTTAGATGGCACTCATCATCAGAAAGGTTCCCTACCCCTGCTGTAAGCTGTATAAGGACTCTGAAGCTGTGGGATTTTGTTTCTCTACAGGACACTGACCTGTGAAGAGAATATTTCTGTGGTAACCTTGTATTGTGTTTAAGAATGCTCTCACTTTCCAGATGGCTTTATTCTTTTCTTGCTTATCAGAGAAATCAAGGTCATTTGTTAATTTAATGGGTTGCCTAATCTCCAAGAATCTGTCTGACTTGTTGAATTGGCTAAAACCAGGAACCAGTAAATTCAGATCTTAGTTTGACAAGTTATGTGGTGACCAAATATATGCTGAAGAATGTTTCACTTCCAGACTGTTTTCAGTTTTAATGCCAGCTTCAGAAATGTCCATCTCACACTTTAGTATGCTCTTAGCTTAACTCTTAGCTGCTGTGTGTGTGTGGTCAACTGAAAATGTTCTTATTTCCCCCTCTAGATATCAAACAATCTGTGCAATTTCAGTCATCTTGTGCTCTGTGAGGCCACAACAAATGTGGCATCAATAGAAAGCCCAGGATGTTCCCTTGACTGCACAGCAGGAATTATACATTGCATGAATGATGCTTGATGGTAAAGTCTAATTCGTGTGAACTATGGAAACCTACTTCGGAAGAGCATAAAAATATTCACAGATTCTCTTTAACCAAAGCAAATGATCTGTATAGTTTGCAACAAACTCACCAATCAAAAAAAAATAGCCTAGCATAGCACATAGTAAATAAAGATTTGAATAAGTATAATGAGAAAAATAAATCATTTTGATCCACTTCAAATAAATCATTAATAAAATAATAACAGATTTTCAAATACTAAAATAGGAAACAAAATTTGTCATATGTGTATAAATGGTGTGCCAATCTGGTCGAGTTCAGAGCTACAAAATTAGAGCCAACTTATATAAATTCTACTCATGATAGTTTATGAATACCTACATGCTTATACATAGAAGAAATAAGATTATAGATAATTTTTGAAGGTTAACAGTATTTTACATTTTAAACATCTATTATAGTCAGCTCTAGTTTTGTTGACAGTGGATCTTGAACTAAATGAGCAGGCAAACAAAGATTCACAAGATAATTCAAACCAGGTCATGTGAAACAGACACAGTCTTTCAAGCTATTTTATACATGAAAAATGTTGTTAAATCTTCCATGTATGAGCTGTTTCTAGTTATAATCTTGAATCATCAATAAAGGATTATTTGATACAATCATTTTTAACTTAAAACACCAAAAAACAAAACAAAAAAAAAAAAAAAAACACAGACATGCAGTACTACAGCTCCTCTAGTCTGGTTTGATGCACTGTATTTGTGATCCACCTGAAATACAGTAAGAATAGTTTAAGAAGGTCACAACTCAATTACATGAAATCCCAGAGTTACTATTTGTTACTTTTATGGCTCATCATTGTCATACTGTACCTGGTCCAGGATCTTCAAAGCCTCTACCTGTCTCATAAATACAACGATCACCTGCAAGTTAGCAACAGTTGAGTCATAATAAAGTGCAAATGGTCTAACATTTAATCATTCTTTCTAAACAGTGTTAGACCTGACCATTGGAAAGAGCAAAGTACACATGATGTTGATTTTCCTCCTGGTTGATTGTTTCAGACAGTGTAACACTGAAATTATCAAAATACATGAATATTCCTGCAATGGAAGTATGTTATTATCAGTAGACCAAAAGTATTTTTGTACATTAAAGCTGTTGATTAGCTGCACCAACCTGTTGCATATTTAAAAACATATTTTACCAATGAACATGATACGAGAAGAAGGGCTTTACTTTGCAATAATAAACAGTAATCATAGTTCAGAGTTTCTTACCTGCATGTCTTTTATTGCTATGTCTTTTATAGAGCTGCACTGAATATAATGACAAGTATCAAACATCCACCAGCTGCACCCAGGAAAAGGATCGAGCATTTTTCTGAAAATGATCACATTGTTCAAAGGAGGTTGCAAAGAAAAGCGTCTGGACTTCTTTAAGTTACTTGAAGGCGTTTCACCTCTCATCCAAGAAGCTTCTTCAGTTCTAAGGTCAAATGGTGGAGAGTCCCAGATATAAACCTAGTGGGAGTAACCCCCCACAGAGGGACAAAAGGACCCCCTGATGATCCTCTAATTGCCTGACCCAAGGTGTGAAACTGGGTGTGGGTCCCAATCAGCCAGAGTTTCGGGTGAGTTCATTGTGAAACCTGGCCCCACCTTATCATGTGATTTCCTGAGATCAGATGGCCCAGGATGTGAGTGGGCGTTAAGGCATCTGGGAAGGGATCTCAAAACTGGATTATAGATGGCAGACAGTTGGTGCCGTAAATCCCCACCTCTGTTCAAAGATGGTCGCTCACAGTGGACATAGATGGCTTCTTTCACTCCTCTTTCAAACCATCTGTCCTCTCTGTCCAAAATGTGAACATTGGCATCCTCGAAAGAGTGACCTTTATCCTTAAGATGCAGATGGACTGCTGAGTCTTGTCCTGTGGAGGTGGCTCTTCTATGTTGTGCCATGCGCTTGTGAAGTGGCTGTTTGGTCTCTCCGATGTAGAGGTCTGGGCATTCCTCGCTGCACTGTACAGCACACACCACATTGTTAAGTCTGTGTTTTGGCGTTTTGTCTTTCGGGTGAACCAGTTTTTGTCTGAGCATGTTGCTGGGTCTGAAATGCACCGGGATGTCATGCTTGGAGAAAACTCTCCTGAGTTTTTCTGATACACATAGGGGATGACTGAGAACCTTCACAGACGATCACATTGTTCGTTAACAACAGCTCATAATTAAAAGAAAAAATAACAACAATGGGAATATCATCAGCATAATATAAATAAATCAGATCCCTTCCACACTTACTATCACATCATTCATGATCACTAATATCATAATTTAAAGAAACATTAAAAGAAAGAAAGAGGGAGTAAATATGCACACTGGGGGATGGGCTGGTTGCCAGACAGACAGGTCGCCAATCTGTCGCAGGGCTAACACATAGACACAGACAACCAATCACACTCATATTCACACCTATGGGCAAATTAAAGTTTCCAATTAACCAATCCCCACTTTTATATAATGTATTATATAAAATTAGGCCAATCTACCATGATAAGCTTCATTAAATCCAGAGTACTATTAGTACTATTCTGTTGGTCATATTTAGGATAAAATGTGTTCAATAAATAAAAAAAAAATCTGAAAATCAAAATGCATAAATAACATACATTAAAAAGATCTAAGAATTAATTTTATTGTAAAAATAGATAATCAAATAACAGGAACAAAGAAAAACATCTCTGATTATTATATAACTGGCGATGAAAAATGAATATTGGTATTGTTGTAATCTACAGGGTTCACATTTGAGCAAATATAACAACTGGATTTTGCCTCAAGGTGTGTGTAGTGTTTGTATTACTTCCCTTATTTAAAAAAGTGATGGAAAGACAAAAAATGATGTGTAGTGTCAAAAGGATGTCACACTGAATTTCACAAGGACTTATATGCGAGTTGGTATATGTAGGTATATGTGAACACATATACATAATGTCATGGCTGTGTGCAGGCAGGCAGAGAGGAAGGAGCCAAAATGCAGGACTCACGGAGGCGAAAGTAAACTCAGAATAAACTGCTTTATTGCAGGCTGCTGATCAAACAGAAGACTAACTAAACTGGAAAATATAAACTAACAGGCAGGCAAAAACAGGTAACAACGGATGAGAGAAAGGAGGGGAACACACCTGGGAGAAATCACAGCTGACGAGACAGGGGAAACATAAACTGTACACACTCACATAAGACAAGGACCTTCAGAATAAAACAGGAAACTAACAGACACAGACGAGACATCATGGACAGACAGAGGGACATACGGGCAGAGAAGACTAAGCACAGGCAAAACCTAAACTAAACATGAGGGCAAGAGAACAAAACCTAACCCAGAAATAATAATCATCATCATCATCATCATCAGATAGCTAAAGAATCAGAACATAATTATAATGAGCATAATCTGGAAACACACCAAAATAAAAGAAACTGAAAAAGCAGGGTCAAAATGACCCAGAACCGTGACACATAATTAGATGTGGTTTATCTGTCCTGTCTCACGTTGGTGTGGTTCTGGGTTTTCTTATGGTTGAACACATTCATGGTAATTATGGGGTTTTTTTGTCTCTTTCCGGAAAAATGCAACTACATTTTTATGACAGGTATTTCTCTTTCTTTTATTCATCTCTAAAAATGACCACATTTTTCTTCTGAACCAGTTCAAGTCAGTAACTGTTTCAGCCATCTTGACTTCGGGTGATGGTTTTAAAATGTTTCTGAACAAAACCCTGCACGCATGCTTCTGCATGTTTGCCATCATGTAATCTATATGGCTGAATGGATTTCAGCCATTTATCTTCTTGTGGGTGTCTCCTGGTTCATTTTACATTCCCAGATAGCGTGATTAAATAGCATCAGTGTCAATGAATTATCAAGTCTTAAGGAAAAGTGCAGAAATTCTGCACTTCAGATCCAGTTCTGTTGTAACTGGCTTCAGAAAAGTTGAAATAAAACTCAATAAAACAGCATCGTCTGTGCTGTGATAAATCAGTTAATGTATTTATTAAAGAAAGTGCTACTGGACTAATAGCAAAAAGTCATTATTTTACACAATTTTTTTTTCTTTCAAATACAGATTGGAAAAGTAGTTACACATCACATGTTTAAATTAAAAACAAAACAAAATAACAGTTTCCCGATGATGAATGAATCGCTGTCTGGCTAAATTACCCCCCTCTCCTTCTTTTCCTGCTGTCCATGGCTCCTTTAGAAAAACAGATCGCTGTCATTCATCATCTTCCTGCTTTCATGATCCTGCTTTTTTGCTTTCTGTGAGTAGTTTTGGCTTCAATATCTGTGAATTAGAAAGAAAATTAAACTAATAAACAAAAAAAAAAAAAAAAAAAAAAAAAAAAAAAAAAAACACGATAAAAGTTAAGAAAAGGAAGGAAAGTTTTGTCACAGTCTATATTATGGAAAATAATAAAAATAACTCTCCAGGAAAATGAATAGCCTAGCAGAATATGTGCCACACTGTTAAACACTTTATTGTTAAAATGTGGCAGCATTATAAACAGTGTTGGGTGTAATGCATTACTAAGTAACGCGTTACTGTAATTAAATTACTTTTCCACTGAAAAAGTAGAGTAACTGATTACTGTTCATTTTTAGGTATTTTAATTACAGTTACTTACAATGCACTTGTGTTACATTGTAAAATAATTAAACTAGCTGAAAATCATTATTTAATTTCAATAATTTATCTTCTAAACGTAGAAGTAAACTCTGCCGCTTTAACATCGCTGTAGTGCAGCTGCACGTCATTTCGCTCCAGTTTGCTGCATAGTCGTATTCTAAAGCGGAAGATGTCGGACTCGGCTGAAGCGAGTGGCTGTTTTATGAAATGGACATATTCCCGTCTCTTCACTTTTCTGAAACAAGCAGACAAGAATATTACAGTAATATGTAAAAACTATCGGTCGCTGTTAATAGCACAAGTAATCTACTGAAGCGCCTGACACGAGAGCATAGACGAACACTTCTGAGTGATCCTTGTTCATCATCCATGGATAACACCGCGGCAACTCCTGCCAAGCAGGCAAAACGTGATTTTACTTCAGCAGCACAGAAAGCGTCTGAAGGTGAGCTTAAAAAAATGATTGCAGGCTACATTGTGGAAGAGATGCTACCGCTGCGTACTGTAGAGTCTCCGTCTTTAAAAAAAAAATTATTTATTATTTAAAGAGTTTAATTTCTATTGTTTGTTCATTCAAGGTTTATAGGGATTTTAAGAAGTATTTAGTTAAATTACTTATTTAGTAATTAAGTTACTTTTCTGACACAGTAATTAGATAAGTATTTTAAATACAATATTGACTAAGTAATTAGTAATTACTAATTAATTACTTTTTTAAAGTAACTTACCCAACACTGATTATAAATGACACCAAATGACAATCTGATGAGACAGCATGGCGTTTTAATTTTTTTATAGGACTGATGTTGAGGAAAATCTCCAGGCAAGACTGCAGTTGTGACACAAGTTTGTATTTATGTATGTTAAATGTAAAACACTGCCAGGGTGTTTTTGTATTTGCTCTTTCATACATATTTGAAAAAAAGGCAATTTGATTGAAAACATTAATGCAGTGCTGGATAGTATTCACAACAGTGAGTGATCTAGAGTTGCGTAGATTCAGCAAGATCCTTTCCCCATTTTGCAGACATTTTGCTTTATTTTGATATGACAGCATCACACAGTTGCTGTAGATTTGTTGGCTGCTCATCCAAATTTCCCCTTCAACCACACCACAAAGTAGTCTACTTCACTGAGATCTGGTGACTGTGGATGCTGCTGGAGTACAGCATTTTTTCCCCAGTCTTCTATCGTCCAACTTTCCAAGTGAGATGTAGTCTGAGTTTCCTGTTATCTCACATGAGTCTCATCAGGTGTGGTCTCCTGCTGTTGTAGCACATCTGCTTCAAGGACTGCTGTCTACTAGGTATTTTCTCTTTTCCAGACCACTCCTTTTCAATCCTAGAGATGGCTGTGTGGGAAATGTCTGAAATACCGAGCCCAGCCTGCCTGGCACCAATAACCAAACAACTTCCATTGATCCTTCTTCCTGATGCCCAGTTTGAATTTCAGCAGGAAGTTTTGACCATGTCTACATGCCTGAATGCTTTAAACTGCTGACTCATGTTTGGATGATTAGATATTTGCATTAATGAACCATTGAACAAGCCTACTAATTCAACTGCTACTAAATGTATGTAGCATGAATTTAGTGGACTATAGTTTACTGATGCATTTAGTTTTGTGGATACAAGACTGATATGTATTGTATGTATTTATTATAACTAGACCTCTTTTGAGAACATGTTCATGTTTGTTTCAACCGAAAAGCAATTTGATTGCTACCACTGACAGCATGTTACTGACAGAACGCACAAATGCAATGCTGGACAGTAAGTGAGTTGTGACTCGCAAAAGTACAAAAGGTTTTGATGAGGTGTCGGATTTAGATGAAGAATGCATCAACAGATATCTTTAGCAGTGAAGTAAGTGTAGAAACAAAAGCTGTGTGCACAAAAACAATGGGAAAGTCTAATGAATGTGGGGAAATTGCATTACGGATTTGAGAACTCCCTTATTATTGGTGAGAGTGAATTTTCTGATGTCAGACTTGCACCAAAGCAGTTGAGGATGCTAAAGTAACAGCAGTGAAATATTGCAGCACCTCATATCTGACTTAATGTTACTGCATTTTTGATCTACCTGAAATTAAAAACATTTCAAATAAATTGAATTACGTGAAATCCCAGAGTTATTCCGCTACTTTCATGGCTCATCATTGTCATACTTTACTTGGCCCAGCATCTTCAGAGGCCTCATTGTCACATAAACACAACGGTCACCTGAAAGATAATAACAGTGGAGATTCAGTCACAATAATTAGCACTGATAAATGATCTAACATTTAATAATTTTTAACAGTATAATATTACTGATGAAAGCACATAAACAGTGTTAGACCTGACCGTGGGAAAGAGCTGTGTACACATGTTGTTGATTTTCTTCCTGGTTGATTGTTTCAGTATGTGTGAGTCTGAAACAATTAAAATATGTTATTACTACTAGAATAAAAATATTAGTATATATTACTGCAGCTGATGAGTTTCACTCACCTTTTGGGACGTAGACCTGTAGAAAAAGAAATTATTATGAGATTAGGAGATTAAGAGAACATTTTTAATAGTAACAACAAAAGCTCTTACCCTTTGACTTTATGCAGTAAAGCAGAAAGAGCAACAGAACAGTGATCAATGCTCCAGTAAACAGCCCAGCAATGAACATGAGAAGAGAAGAAGAAGAGCTGTCCTCTGAAATCACAAACAGTAATAATAAATTATATAAACAGAGCAGTTACATGTATTCACAACCTCAGTCACTCTCCACATACCTGTTTCTTTTCTGTGTGAATGATCTTTGCTGCACTTCACTGTTTGAAATGCAGACTTCTCACTGACATAATTGGAAACTGTGCAGGTGACACTGGTCTCTCCATCCTGCTCCCTGATGATGTATTGTTGCCTGGGACCAGTTAGTGTTTGGTTTCCCACAATCCACTTGTAGCTGACATCACCAGTTGTGCTGCACTCCAGCAGAACTTTACATGATTCATTTGAGGGAATCCAGGTAGAACTGATTTTTATGTCAGGCTTAGTTATGGGCTCTAATGAGAAAACAGGAGACAGGAAGCGTGTCAGGTCACCTTTGGAATCACAGATGAAAGTAGATGTTTGTGCAGAGTTCAGCAAATGCATTATGTAAATTTAGGCCACTAAACAATAACTAACATCATTAAGTGCAGATGACTATTGTTCACTACTGTGTCATGTCGTCATGCTCGCTGGGTCATGGACTGAGGGTTGTGAGTTTACTTGTGTGATTCCTATTCTTCCTGTGTCACTATTATCTCCTCCGGTCTGTTTATACTTAATTTAATTCCGTTTTACTTATATAGCTGCAAACAACAACAGTCGCCTCAATGTGCTTAATATTGTAGGGTTTTGTAAGTTTTTCTTCTCTGGTTAAATTCTAGGTAAGTCCAGGTATCTTGGTTTTATTATATTTATCGTGTCTGTCTAATGTTTCTGATGTGTCCTCTTTCCACATTTGTTTGCCTTTTTGTGTTTGTGTCCAGTTGGTGTTTCTGTTTCTTCCTATTTTATCTTAGTGTCTGTTCTTCTTCGTGTCTTGTCTCTAGTTCTAATTCCTCTGTTTCGTTATCTATAATTAGCCCTGGATGTACTCCCACGTGTTTCTTTTCCCCTCATTATACTGTGTGTATATATTGCCAATATTAATTTTCTTCCACTTTGCTGTGTGCTTCTCTTGTAAGTACCTGTTTTTCAGGGTATTAGCTCCTGCCTTTAATGAAGTTTATTCTTTAAGTTCCCAGCAGTAAAGCTGCTTGTAAGATTACTTCTTGTCATGAATCGCTGTGCGGCAGGCAGGAGTTGGACCCAAAATGCAGGCACTCAGGCATGAGGTTTAAACACAAAGAACTCAGCTTTATTCGCTGGCAGGAGAAAGTCATACAACGCAAACTAAACCGACAGAGAGACACAGGGAGATCCACACAGCATGAGGGATGACGCGACACTGACTCAGAGAAACACAGGGTTAAAATACACTGGGAAGTAACGAGGGGAATGAGACACAGAAGGAGGGCACAGCTGGGAGAAATCAGGACTGACGAGACAAGCAAAGCAGGACACATTTACATAAGACACGGACCTTCAAAGTAAAACAGGAAGTATCACACAGAGACGCGAACTTGACACAGTGGAGACAGCAACTAAGAAACACAGAGACATAAACCATAAGGCAGAGGACTTTAAGAACCGAGAGACACAGAGGGGAAATCAAACATGCAGACACAGACTTACACAGAACAGAGGGGACACAGAGAAACATGAAGGGCAAGAGATCGAAACTAGAAACCATAGAATAACTCACACAAGTACAATAATACAAACATCACAAAGAACTAAAAACGCTGGGTCAGGAGACCCAGGACCGTGACACTTCTCTTTTTCTAAAGGAGAAAGACAAGCTCTTAGGCTCACAGGGTTTCTTTTCATTAACAGTAATCAGGAACCTTTTTTAAAAGAAAAACAAAGTCTCTTACCATGAACTTGCAGAGTGATGCTGACCGAAGGCCTTTGCTTGAAAAACACCGCTGAGACAAAAATGAAATCACCAGAATCTTGAAGAGTCAGTTTTCTCACTGTTAAAGTAAAGTCTTCAAGGTTAAGCTGTGACCTGTCCTTAAATGGAGATCCTTTAAGAACACCCACATATTTGTCTGCAATATTTATTCCCCCATATTTCCACATTGCTTCAGTCACACCTAGAGTTGGTAAGCCTGACGAAAACGCCACAGTCTCGCCAACTATTTTGTGAATTACATGTTTTCCACTGGAAGTCTTAACATCTGAAAAACATACAACAAAATGAAAGTTTCAACATGTTAGTGGGTCTAAATTGCCTGAAACTGTATCGTCAAAGTGTGATAATTAACCTAACAACAATCAAATCAGACAAAAAACAAAATGTTTTTACACAATGAGAAGATCATCATACATAAGTGACATTTCTGATATGACTGCCTTGGCACAACAAAAATTTAAGCATAGCAAAAATATTTTTCTGTGGACAAACATGAAATCATAATTTTGTAATTTTCATATAAATAGAAAAGCAAATGAATAAAAATAAATAAATAAAATGTCAGAAGCTGTTTCTCAAGAATTCAAAGAACATGTCTGCTATAGATAATTGTTTTTTTTGTAGCAGTTAGAATAATAATAAATACTTTAGCACAACGATACTCTAAAATGGCAACGCTGCAGCTATCTTCTGAACTCACTTATGTACCAGAGTTCATGAGGCAACAAATACAACACATGCTACAAACATCAGCAGAGGTGTACTTACTATGGAGACAGACCCAGAGCAGCAGCACAATGCTGTGCATGAAGCTACGGTAACGTCGTCCAGCAGCCATCTCTGTGGGGAGAGGAACAACCTCTGTTTCCTCTTTTCATCTGTCAAACTGTGTCTTCACAAGTAACCACAAAAAAAAAACTAAAAATAACTGAGATTGGGGGAGGTTTCAGTCAAAATAGAAGCAGAAGAAGCGGTCATAAGCTAAACATTTAAAGAAGCCCCAGTTTTGCTCTGTCATACAAGACGAATCATCAAGCACTGGCTACAGCTGACATGTTTGTGGTGAATAAAGTCACTTTCACCACAGTCACCACTCTGCATGTACTGTACACAGTGTTGGGGAGTAACGGAATACATGTACCGCCGTTACGTATTTAAAATACAAAATATGAGTAACTGTATTCTGTTACAGTTACCATTTAAAAAGGTGGTATTTAGAATACAGTTACTTTGTTGAAATAAATGGATTACACTGCGGTACTTTCCTGTTTCATTTTGTCGCGGGTCAGGACTGTTTGGGTTTTGTTTGACAGCTACGTTCTGTTGTTCCAGGTGGCAGCGTTACGGTTGCCATGGTTACAGGACGACGCTCTCTCTCTCTCTCTGCGACTGTGTGTTTCCTGGGTGAGAGAGCGCCTTTTCGTTGTTGTTGTTGTTGTGCTAAGCTAACAGGCAGAACGCTACAAGCATAGCTCTAAAGAATGTAGCATCATGGGCAGTGTAGTCCGTGTTGCAGGGAGAATGGACTGCCATACACGTTATGTGTCTGTGAGCGCGAGGAGGGAGAAAAAGGGGAGTGGAAAGGTACAAGTTGTCATCGAGGAAAAACGGGAGCTGGAAGCATGTAAATATAATAATAACCACTTCAGCCAAGAAGAGTGCCTGACGAGCCCAGTTGTAAGTAAGCTATTAAGACTCGACTGTACACCGTGTTCGTGTTTTCCTCCGAAAACAATAAGTTCTGTTGGAGCAGCCTTTCAACGCCTCTCTCTGTCTCTCGCAAGAAAAGTTGACCCGCACAACAAAGTAAAGCTATTTTTCGGCTACGAGCCGACAGGGACCCCGCCGTATTAGTCAGAGGTCCCTTTACTACAGTTCGGAGTCGCGGACCTTCAGTAACAGTAATAAATCACACAGCAATAGTACATTCATGTTGTTGTAAAAAGCATGATAATATATTAAGTAATCCAAAGTATTCAGAATACGTTACTATCATTGAGTAACGTAACGGAATACGTTACAGAATACATTTTGGGGCATGTATTCTGTATTCTGTAATGGAATACATTTTAAAAGTAACCTTCCCAACACTGACTGTACATGAATACTGAGATGCACAGATGCTGAAAAGAGCAGACCATGATCAGTCCTGTTTTTAAAGGAAATGGTTTTGGTCTAGAGCGATAGACTAGAGTGAAACTTTGTTCAGTGGATTGTCAAATCTGTTTACAGTATCTTCGTGCTGCTTCTTCATAGCTCTATATAGTATATAAATAAAATGTGCACATTTTCTTTTTTCATCTACACTACATTCGAGGAAAAGGATGACTTTGCTGACCTAATGAGCTGACTCCACTAGTCCATGCACTAGTCCAAATCCATTTATTTCACATAACAAACTGACTTTGGAAAAAAAGTCAATTTTACTTGAACAAACAAGCAGCTCAAACACACTGACAACATAAACTAAGATTGTGAATATAGTTAAATGTTCTGGGGTTCTTTAGCTTGGGATTTTTCAGATATTATGAAACTTTTTTTCCCTAAATATGAGGAAGTGGAGAGAATGACAGCATTTCTTTCTGCTCATACCATGAACACTCATCATTCAGCAGAATCAGCTGAGCTGTTTGGACGCTCATTCAGGCCTTTCAGGGAAACACATGTCATGAAACCCTGAGACATCACAGCAACATATTTGGTGACATTTCAAAAGAAGTCATGCAATCCTAGTGACGCCATGCTGACCGGCCAAGCTTTAAAGACACAGAGCGAAAGACAGACATTTTTAAGTACACTCCAGATGACAGGAAGTGATACAGCACTGATAACGTATGACTGAACAGTGCGTCAAGAAACAGAACAAGTACAGGGCACATTCACAGTCACCCGCCTGCTTGTCCAGGACGTCAACAGTCGCCTGCGTCATTCAGGGCCAGAGAGGGTCTTTGCGGAGATTCGCGGTCACCCCACCGCTTTGTATGAGAGAGACAATGGGCAGGGACTTTTCTGCTCCAGATTACCTGCAGGGAGTTGGTCATTCCTTGAGAAGTGTGCGTTAATGAGCAAAGTAAGTTTGTGATGTGTGAGTATAAGTGATAATAAGATGTTTTTGGGACTGTTCCTGAGTTTAGTGGGGAAATGACTATGTTTCCGTGCAGCTAATGGGTGCTAAACTAAGCTAAGCTAACTCTCCTGTCATGTGGTTGGGTATAACCGTGTACCGTGTTAGTTTTCTCAGTGAGTCTATACGTGAGGCGTGGGTAATATGGCCTATAGTATTAAAGGGGATGTTACTTTATTTCTCACCTGTGTTTATGTTGGTGTATTCTTGAGTTATTGATATGAACACCTTAATAATATAGTATTTTCTTTCTGTTCTTTTCAGCGACCCCCCCCCCCCCACACACACACACACCTAAACCTGTATACATACCTGTTTCTATGACAATACCACTGTCACTCCCACCTGTGTAAAATCAATACAAGAGTCTGCACTATCCTCGGTGTCTTCACACCACTCAAGGGCCTTGAGTGGTGTGTTCTGGCCGACACTCCGGGGAGTGGTAGCGGCAAATCTGAACTAGCACCTTACAGTCCTCCCAGTCCAAGCTATCTACCCAACAGATACAGTTACAGTCATCAACCTTCACCGACAAGTCAAATATGATCGAACCACCGACCTTCTGATTAGTGGCTGACCTGCTCTGCCACCTGAGCTACAGCCACCCATAATGACAAAACTAAAACTATATATTACATCTATGAAAACGGCATGCCTCTTTTCACCAGCGGAAAATATTTCATACAAGATAAAAAGAAAACTATAACAAACAAAATTATTGAGCAGTTTTGACACTATAATATTGTAGTAAATAAAAATGGGACAACATCCTTCTCCCAAAAGTCCAGAAACTGGTCTCCATAGTTCCCAGACATTTATGGACTGTTAATAAAACAAAGCAATATTAGTGGGCACGACTCATGTGGATACAATAGTTCTAACTCATAGTTCCTCTTGCAAATACATATTCCTACAGTAGCATTACTTATACACGTTTACACATTAGATTTGGGGCCATATAGACCACCATAATTTAACATGTTAGCATTGTTATAATATTTATTTTTCACTATTATATGAAAAAACATGAGGCTGATTGATAATACAACCATTTTCACAAACTGCACTGGAGAATAATTTTTTTTTAATTTCTTTTCTTTTTCTTAGATATTTTCCTCTTGTTGTCTTTCTTCAATAACAAGATTGAAGCTCTATTCTCCCCATCAATGGTCCACCTGAAATGAAATATTTTTAAATTTAATATGTAATGTTTATGTAATAAGGATAAGCAGCAGAAAATGGATGGATGTTTATTTAATTTTTAATATAATGTAATCTATACCTAGTCCAGCATACTCAGGGCCTGATATGGGTTCTTAATCATCACTACAGTCATTACCTACAAGTCAGAATAAAATATATAAACTATAAATATATAAATATATATCACAATAAATACTTTATCTTTCAAAACAACGTTATGATTTCAATTTCATGAGTTGTTTGTAATTATACTCTTAAATCTTAACATTTAATTTGAAATATTTAGTAATGTATTGTTCAATGTATTAAAAAACAGCAAAGCAAAGAAAGCTCTACAGCACCAAGAAACTGTCAGTCAGTATCACTGATCACAACTTATCCTGCTGTTCCTCTTCCTCTTACAATCAAAGTTTAGTCTGTTGACACATCATGGAAAGAAGATAGACCAATAACCTTCTAATCCTGTGGCATATGTCATACTTTTTGTGCTTTTTTTGTCAGTTAGGGTTTGATAAACATCGTCATGAATTCCCTCTCACTTTGGCAGTTTTGCTGCCACCACGATAAAAATCACACTTCCTGCACTGCTCTTTCTCAGTGTACTTCAAGAGTCAAAAATCTCTATTTTCTGTATTATTTGCTTGCTTATTACACACCAGTTTACCTTTGTGCATAGTGAAATTTCAGTTTTTACAAATGATGCCAAATTGCAAAACACTTTGCTCTGCTTCACTTCAGCAGAATTGGGGAATTTTCATATGTTGTTTCATGGTTTTCTTCCATTGTTGATCTACGGCAGAATATTTTTAAGGCGGTACTATAAAAAGCCAGGTGAGGAAAATCTCCCTTATATTTTTCTGTGTTTTATCCTCAATGACTTTGACATGAAGGCATCTGCTGTGATACTTACACCTCTGATGAAGTCTCACAAGTGTCAGCTTTGCTTTTATAGCCTACATAGATATAAAAATAAGGATATGTACTGATAAATGATCATAATTATAGTATTTCTGAGTCAAAACGGAATTGAATCAAATCGAGACCTTGTGAATCAGAATTGAATCAGCAATAGAAATCAGTGACGATACCCAGCCCTACATCCCTTAAAAGGAATTTGTAGAATTTCCTGTAAATTGTGGGTGGACAGTGGCCACCTGATTTCCTTTCCATAGCAAACAGATGCATTAAATTCCACATATCACGTGTACGCATCCGAAGTCACAGCACATTCTTTCACACATAACGGTAAAACTATGGTGGAAATTAAAGGCCATGTGACCAGGGTAACTAAAACAAGTAGACAATATATAAGAACATGTCAACCATCAAAGTATGAATAATTTTTAGCACAAGGTTAATATTTAACAGATTTATTCAACTGAAGGCTATTTCCAGGTTTATGTGCTACAACTTCAAAATCCTGTTTGTCACTTAATTTGATCAGATGATTTGAGAGGCTCACTGTTGAGGAAGGTTGTTCTGATATGAAAGCATTAGAAAGACATTTTGTGCTTTGTAACTACTTCGTACATTTTGAAAAATAATTCTAAGTTTCACTGTTAGGCGATGAAGGAAGGCAAGAATAGCAGTGCTGCACAATTGCTGTTGGCTATTAATGCTATTACACACTATGTGTCACATATTACTGCCAAAGGACATCCTACGTACTACCTGAAGCATCAGAACATTCTCAAAGAGCTATGCAACCTTTATTTTTACATGTCAGAATCTTTTTTTGACTCTGTTTCTTGACAAAATCTTAAATCTAATTGATGTTTTTGCATTTAGTTGATAGTTCAACTAAAATAAAAATGTTATCCACATATATGCAAAAGCTTTTACAGATCAACAGTTTCATACTATACCTGGTTTAGCATCTCCAGAGCAGAACTCCAGTAAACAGCCCAACAATGACAGTGACAGGGGAAGAAGAGCTGGACTCTGTAATCATAAATAGTAATAATATATTAAATAAAGATAAAACCCTAATTCCATGTTTATCACTGTGTAGCATCCCCTCTTCTTTTAACAACAGTCCAATAACATCTGGGAACTGAGGAGACCAGCGGCTGCACCTTTTGCCTGTGTGGGAGCATATGTTGTACTTTATGTTAAACATGACAATGTTATTGAACTGTTCACAAATTAGCTAAATTAGGTGAGCTGAAACGGGGTGAGATGGAGGAAGGTGATTGGCTGTCGTCACCCCTAAAGGGCGCAGCCAAAAGAAAAGGGAGAAGTTGCAATGCTCCTCCAGTTTTTCTTATTATCACTCACTCTTCCAGCCTTTTGTTAAACTAATATTTCTAATAAAATATTAACATCTCTCAACTGAATCTTTTGACATGCTTCTATGTTCTGTTATTAAGAATATGATAATAAACCCATATTCTATAACCCATATAGAATATGGGTTTATTAATTTTTCAAACTGCCTAATTTGTTTTAACTTAAGTTTTAAACAGGATCCCGAGTTTCTTGGAATTGCAGTTGCTTATTACGTCTCATCTATCATTGTCAGTTCTGATCATTAAAAATATGATTAAAAGTAAAAAAAAAAAAAGATGCAAGGATTCAAAACTATAATCATGCTGCACATAACATTATCTTTGCTGCACGTCATGGTTTCAAATGCAGACTTCTCACTGACATGATTGGAAACTTTGCATGTGAAAGGGGTTTCTCCATCCTCCTTCTTTATAATGTGATGCAGCCTGGGCCCCGTTTGTGTTTGACTCCCTACAGTCCAGTTGAAGGTGACACTGCCGGTTGAGCTACACTCTAGCAGAACAATGCAAAATTTGTTTGAAGCCTTCTGGGTGAAATTTAGGATTTCCATAAGAGGCTGCTTAGTTATGGGCTCTAAGATAGGAAGAGAAAGAGGACAAGAGTTTAACAGTCAGGTCAAGTTTAGTAAATAAAAAGAACACACAATATTTTGAAAAATAACATTTATTTGCAATAAGCAGTCAAGAGGTCAAAGATCAAAATATAAAATATCACATTAATACCTTTTTAATCTGTGTATTATATCAGGGTATATTTATAAAATTAATGAGGATTTACAGAAAACACAAGCCAACCTCCTGAGCTTGTAGGTTATAATTTATTGATCACTCACTTAATGTCATCAGGATGTTTGTTTAATGACCTTACCCTGTGTCTTACCCTGAACTTACAGTGTGACCCTCACTCTGCAAGCATAGACACCAGTAGTTTTCCCTCACTGTCGTGTCCTCGTGTGACGGATTGTTTTCATCTTCATCTAAACTAAGCACTGGTTGACTATTTTCATTCTCTCTCTCGGATTGCTCTGGTTCAAACTGGAAAGGTTGAACAGAAGCCATTTCCAGTGCTCTGCTAACTGTGAACTCGATGCGGTGCAACCGTGTGACGTCACTACCCAGAGTGCATTGAGAAGTAAATAACAATGGCGGCCTACTGGTAAATCAGTTTTATATAAAATGCGCTTAAAAGGAAAACATATGTCATATTTTGATACCACATATATGTTTTTGAAAGCACAGTGCATATTTTAGTGCAAACATGTCTTAACAGCCGGTGTTCCCTTCAAAGTAAAATCTTTAGGGTTCAGCTCTGATCTGTCCTTAAATGGAGAATGTTTAGAAGCCTCCACATCTTAAAAATTCAGAATAATAGATACAACAAATACAAAAAACCCTCCCTTTATGAAGGTTTGTTGCTAAATTAATTTTTAACACAGCATGCTAATGGTTTAACCTTTACCTTCAGTTCAGTTCAAATTTAGGTCAAACACGCCAAATTTTATTATTTTCGGCCTGAAATTTTCTCAAAGAGACTCAAAATACAGAAACATGTTTTTATTTATTAAGTATAATTTTTTGTACTGTTGCACAGGTGCTACAAAGTTTGCATACTGAGGCTGTTTTGGTCCAATCTGAGAAATATCATCTGAGATAGATTTTGTATTCATCAGTGTGGATCATATCAAGGAAAACCTTCAGAGAATCTTAAACTGTGAAATTGTCTATGCCATATTTCTGTTTGTTTTTTAGGATTGTGGTGACAGATTTCAAGGGGTATTTTGACACTGACAGTGTAAGATGTACTGATGATAGTTCAAGCATAAATCTATGCATATGCTTTTAAGGTTTGTTGCCATCTGCTGGTCACTTTTTAAAGTTTAGTCACAAGTCATCCCCAGTGGAGTTCATAACAATGCATAAACCGTGTTGCTGCAGACAAACAAATGAAGATTTTCATATTTCAAACCTTGTTATTGGGGTCAAACTTGGTTTGCTGGGTAACAGCAACATCATTCGCCAATTTTTTAAACTCTTACTTGTGGCTTTTGTGCTAGTAAAGTTATTTATTTCATACAGTACAGTGCATCCCTTTCATGACAGGTTGAGTGATGTATGGCTGTGGATAACATCACATGAGCTAAAGTTTAACTGTATTATGTTTAAGAAGCTGCTTTTTTGCCACTTTGATACAAATTTGTTGTAGCTATATTTAGTTTATGCACTAGTTAGTGATGACTTGGGTGGCCTGATTATTCAGGGGTTTCCTTCACCTTTCAATGTGACTTTAAGCAGTGCATTGTGTGAAGGCAGTCTCTGTATTATGGACAGGCACTGGTGTTGCATGCTCATTCAAAAAGGTCAGTGGGCCCTCTCAACTGAATTCTACCAACAATGAAGTCATACAGTTCAGTAAAGAAAATGTTAATTATTCGGATAAAAGCAGCTTAGAGAATCTGCATCTATTATAGCAGCATCAGGAGGACACTGATGAATCTCATGGGCCTATTTCAGACATTGGTAGTTGGCTCTCTTATTGTATATATCTGGTTGGAACTAAAAAATGCCATCATGAACTCGTGAGGCTGTCTTTAAAACATGATTGGATGTAAGGTGTGCTTATGATTATTATGCATAATGGTTCAAGATGTGGTTTCAAATGGGTTGTTTATGTTTGAACTGGTTGTGCAGGCTCACGGAGGTCTGACAACTGACCAGCTGCCTGCACAAAAATACTTTCATCCCCCGTGTTGGAGCACCATCTTGTGAAACTTTTAAGAATTGTCGTATATCATTCTGTAGAATGAAATTAGACAGATTCAAATCCTTAAGAGGATTGAAATGTGGTTGTTTGAGGCCAGTTAAGTTATGCAACTTATTTACTTATTTCTTGTAATGGTCTTTTGTTCCTTTTGCACAAACTGCATCACATCTACTCTTCATGTACCATCACATTGAATATAAAATGAACTGCATCTCTTGCAACACAATCCCTGGATGTCAGCAGGGTTCAGGGCAGTTGTAACTTTTGTATTTCAGAGGGAGAGATGGGATATTTTGTAGCTTAAAACTGACAACTAACAAGAGACAGAAACACAAACTGATTCCCCCTGAGGTGGTATAAATTCTCAGAAATTCTGAGCACCATCTGGTATGGCATAATAATAATAATGGATTGAATTTATATAGCACTTTTTAAGACCCTCGCTGCACTATTCATTCCCTCTCATATTCACACACTAGTGGAGGCAAGCTACAGTTGTGGCCACAGCTGCCCTGGGGCAGACTGACTGGCTGCCATATCGCACCACTCTGGCCAACACCAGTAAGCAGTAGGTGAAGTGTCTTGCCCAAGGACACAACAACCATGACAGAGAGCAGGGGATTGAACCAGTCATGCTTCAATCATGAGAAAACTGTTGGTGTTCTGAATTCATTTACACTTATTTTTAATTTTAGAAGTCCGTGTATTTTTTTCAAATGATACTAATGGTGCTATTAATTAGCTTGCATTTGCAAACACAGGAAAAACAAAAAAATAAAAACAAAACAAAAACCCCTCTTCATCTATACATTTTCAAGTTTTTGCAAGTTGCACATACCCTGGAGGCAGTCCCCGAGAAACAGCACCACACTGTATCTGAGGAAGGCGCTCTGGCAGTAAAGAACACCAACAACCATCTCCACGGGAAGAGGAACAATGACTGTTTCCACTTCTGATGTGTGATTGTGTGTTG
The DNA here is from genome assembly GCF_057382275.1 of Copadichromis virginalis. Lineage (NCBI taxonomy): Eukaryota > Metazoa > Chordata > Actinopteri > Cichliformes > Cichlidae > Copadichromis > Copadichromis virginalis. The sequence goes on from NC_140620.1 coordinate 36,742,652, forward strand.
ACATGATAACACAGACAAAAAATAAAAAAAAATAAAATAGAAGGTGGAGAGTGCGTGAGGGTTCTGTCGGATAAAAAAGCAGAAGTGGTCAGACATGATGAACAGTGAGATAAGATATGCCAATACATTCTTTCATATTTGAAAAAGGCCGAAGCAAAACAGTTTCTTCACATACTTTTGAAGCACAATAAGCTGAATACTAATCGACTGTTAGGAGCAACTTTTGATTTCTCCACAAACCATTATTCCACGACAACACTAAAACACAGTAATCAGTCTTTCTTTCAAATGAAAAGTCTGATTAGCAACAAGAAGAGACTTTCTGAAAAAAAAAAATAATCAAGCTTCTTCAGTGAAAAGAAACCTTCATAAAACATTTCTTTATTTCATGCCAGAAGTCATACAAATATTATACGGACGCCAGCTTAGACATATAGCTGAATGCAGTTTAAGAATGCAAGTGCGGACAGACATTTTACAGCACTAATGTGTAACACCATATAACACGCTCAGCTTTATTTCACTCAAAATACTGCCTGTGAGCCCATCATCATCCATTGCAGCATAGAAAGCATCGGTTTGACAGTTAAATAAAATGACTTGAATAAGTTTGTGACTGACAATAGATAACATGCTGCAGTTATCTTGTGTAGACCAAGACAAGGAAAGAACAAATTTATCTAACAAAGAGAAAATGATTGAATGGCTTTTTCATCTAAAGTCATAGTACGCACTTTCACATTGTTTGTTAAATTTTACACCATAAATGCTCTTCGAACTGCAAGTGCAAATGCACAAATACAGGAAGAGAAACTAAAAGTGCACAGCACTGACAAGAGGCCAACAACATAAAGTTGAAGGAGCTGAGCAAATCAGCTGTATGTAAATCACAAATAAAACAATAATAAAACTTCATCAAAGTTTTCATTATGCTTGGTGCATACAGTTTATGTATGGGTCTTCTGTAGCAGGCTTGAAAAGGAAAACTTACAGTTAAATATGACAGATTAATTTACAAAATGTATTTTCTAAATATTGAAAACAGAAAAAAATGAAAATAGGGTTTTATTTACTCACATTTGTGTTTGACTATCAGCTTAATCCTGAAACAAAAAAACAAACAACAACAATAAATCAAACAGCTTTGTCACCTGCAAGTCAGCCAGTCAGTAGTTCCACTCAGCATGTGTGCAGTTCCTCTACAAGAGCTTTGTTGCTGTGACAGGCAAACGTGTTGAGACCACAGTACACTCTGAGGCTGCAAAGTGGACAAACGCTGACCAACTGTTGTGTTGTGTGTTTGACGTAACATAAACAACCACAGAGTTTAATTTACACACTAAGTTAAAAATGAAGGCATCAGGGCCTCATCGACACTGCTGCTACTGCACTACTGTAACACCAAAACTAAAGCGAATGAAATAAACAAATAATTCTCCCAGTTTGTTTTTTCAATGAACATACTGAATGATAATAAAATAATTAATTAATTAATTAATTACTTTAAAAATGTTTCTTCTTGGTTGGACATTTTCTCCATGCTAATTGTTAACTGGACTATCAGACTATGTTGCTTTCACAGGCAGAAGTCTACCACAGTAGACATGAGCCAACCTGCACTCTGACACAGTCCAGCACACAGCAGGAGGCAGGAAGTAATAATGTGTTTTACTGCAGATCATAGGAGGAGATGACCAAAATGATGATCATGATGCAGACTAAAACCACAAAAGATGACACTTTCATTTAGGCTGAAGTCCGGCTCACTGAACCATGAATCCCAAACACAAGAGGCAAGAACTGAAGCCGTGTCAATGAGCCTGTAAATTTCATCATCAGACGGTGAGTCCGTGCAGATGTCCTGCCTGCATGGATAAGTCTGTGGAGAATTCACATTAAACTAAAACAACTATGCATGCGCCCCAAGCAGGGGAGAAGAATGACTTTTCCAGCTTTCTGTGTTTGCAATTTAATGTAATTAAGGCCTAATAAATCATTAAACAATAAAACCTAGAGAGCGACCCAATCTCAAATATAAATACACAAACACAAAAAAACCCAACAACCGTGACACTGTGGCAGCCACAACTGACAGGCATGACCAAATCACTATAGGAACATCTGATTCAGATATAGATTACAAGTCCACGTGTGAAATGGAAGTGGTTGCAGACTGAAGTGCATCCGATAGGTCTTATAATCACAATCAGAGACAGAGCCCTAAAAATGGTTCACAGTAACTCACCCGAAACTCTGGCTGATTGGGACCCACACCCAGTTTCACACCTTGGCTCAGGCGATTAGAGGATCATCAGGGGGTCCTTTTGTCCCTCTGTGGGGGGTCACTCCCACTAGGTTTATATCTGGGACTCTCCACCATTTGACCTTAGAACTGAAGAAGCTTCTCGGATGAGAGGTGAAACGTCTTCAAGTAACTTAAAGAAGTCCAGACGCTTTTCTTTGCAAGCTCCTTTGACTATGATGACCTGGATAACTGAGAACCTTCACAGACTTCACAGTAAACACTAACCTTTAGTGACCTGTTTAATGTTTAAATTCAAATCATAACAGTTTTGGTTTTTTGGAGCTACAAACACTTTTCATTTTGTAAAGAAGTTTTGGTAAGTCGAATATCTTCACAGAGTTCAGTTATTTGTTTCGGTGTTTTTTATGCTTACAAAAATTAATTTCTCTTTATGGACCTGAAACAAACTCATAATAAACATCTGCAAAACAGGCTCATAGTGCTGACGATATATCTTTATATGTTTCTCTATATATGTTTCTTTTACTGAAACCTTTGCTTTACAGCACAGATTAGCAAAAGATGCCATAAAATAATCAAAAAGATGCTGAAGAAATACAGAAAGACATTATTTTTTATGTTTGAGGCTTCAGCACTGCACTCACTTTTGTTGTTTTCCAAGACTTTTCCAAGTAAAATAGTTTGCAGTTTTGTGCATGTTTAAACTTCAGATGTCTCTCAAAGTTCATACAACCTTGTCATCAGTGACAATCACATTAATGAATCACAACACTAAGTTTTTGTAAGATACAAAGAGCTTAAGTGAAACAAAGTGTTAAAAACAGTGAAAAACATCCACTGCATTTTTTTGTTCACTGTTTCCGATTTCATGGCGGTCACTGCCTTCCCTGTTCTGGCCCACTTGTTAAACAATAAGGATTGATCAGATGGATACAGTGGTGTGAAACAGTGTTTGCCCAGTTTCCTGATTTCCTTTTTTTTTTTTTAATTGTATGTCTGTCACACTTAAATACTTCAGATCATCAAGGTAAAAAAAACCCCACAGCTACAGCCGCACATTGATCCAAAACACAGCAGCAAGTCCACCTCTGCATGGAAAAACAAAATGAAGACTTTGGAGAGGCCCCATCAAAGTCCTGACTTGAATCCGATTGAGGCGCCTTAAAAACGTGTTTCATGTTCAAAAAACCCAACAATATGGCTGAATTACAACAGTTCTGCAAAGATGAGTGGGCCAAAATTCCTCCACAGTGCTGAGAGAGACTCCCTGCCAGTTATCGCAAACACTTGATTCTAGTCGGGGCTTGATGAGAGATTTTTTAATTTTGTGATTATGCTTAGATTGTAGCTTCATTTAAAAGAAGAGCTTGTGAATTGGAGCCAACACAGGAGGAGAGATTGAAGCCATATGTGTAGAGGAATGCGGTGACATACGACACTTCCTGTCATTCTTACAGACAAACTGGCTTTCTCTCTCTCTCTCTCCCCTTATATGGGAATGTCTGCATTTCTATACATACCAAGTTATCTTCTGTTTCAGCTACTGACAAGCTAATGGCCTCTTTCTCCTTTTATGGAAATGTTTTTGCCACTCCTACTTCCTTGAAAACTTGTATAAATAAAGCAAGTTCTGGATGCCCTGGGCGGTCTTTCCTCTGTCTCACATTTGTCCTGCACACATCCAGTGCAGGATGGATCGGGCCATGAGGGGGGATCGTCCATGTGTGCACATGTATTAAGATATCTTGAGTCTGAGTTCCTTTGCCTTCTACAATTTCTCTTCACAGGGCTGCTAAGGGTGGCCTAAAGAGTTCTTAGGTTTACGGGGCAATCATCATAAATTCTAAAAATAAATCTATTTTCTTAAAACAATCTTTTTTCTGATTTGTTTTAATGTTTGGTTTAGTACAGATTTTTCTTTTTTTTTGCCCTGCTTCTACACTGTTTGTGAGTTTTGAGTAATGAAGATGTGAAGCTTGGATAATAATAAAAACACTATGAATTCTTTTAGTTTCTTTATTTGTCCTCCTTCATTTATACATGAACAGAAATGTGAAACATAAATGAGTAGAAGTCAAAAATAGAATGAAGGCTGCAAATTTAATCTTATTTAACTTTGAATGAAGTGAAACTTTAGTCCCATGGACAGCTGCACTATATATGAAGACAAAGGGGGACACGATTTTAAGCATTTAAAGACACTCAAACTTTGCCTCTAAAGGGCTCTAACTCTGCACATAACTTCACTCATGATGTAACATCTCTATTCCACCAACCCAACAACAATAACTGTAAGTGAAAACAAGATTGCAACAATAGCAGCTTTATTACTATAACAAATACAGTAAACACAGCTTCTTTAAAACTCAATGTGAAACACACTGTTCCAGAGGCACAGCGGGGGACTCCATTCACCTGATCCCAACATGTCACAGTATATAAAGTGTGTGTTTATATGGCACACATAATCAGATAACACAATGAAAAACCTGCCTGCAATTTAGAAGTTTGTAAAACTAAAAAAAATATAATTTTTCAAATGATACTTAATCCATTCAGGGAAACAAAAATATTTAGAAAAGACATAGAAAATCAGTACATATACATGTATCAATAATGCAGTTTAATAACTGCTCGTGTGAAAGTGAAAAAAAAAGTGAACTTAAAGCCACATCATCACTTTTAGATAAAGCTCATTTAAACTGATTTATAAAAAAAGGGGAAAGACTTTTTTCCTCTCATTTCATTTTTCAATGCTTTGTAAAATTCATGTGAAATAAAGTAAATTCTGTCCTGCATTCGTCTGCTTTTGCTTGTTTTGAAAGTACATAATCATGATTACTAAAAGGTTAAAGGTGATTTGGTAATGAATTTACTTTCTTTAAAACCTATTTGATAACCATTACAGTCACAAAAGCTCCTTGTGTTTCTTGTGGTTTGATTTCAGAATAAACCCCTTCGTCGGCTGCTTCAGTGGCTGATTCTCCTGCACACAAAAAAACATTTTTTTCAACATGACTTTTAGTAACATCTTACTTTAAACTGACAACTTTACTCATTTATATAATTTTCCTTGATGGATAAATGAAATGTAAAAGAGAAGAAAATATGGTACCCATTTTATTGCTTTGCCTACTTTTGTCACTGTTACATTCAGCCTTACTGTAGGTGGCATCTGAGTACAACAGGCTGTCATCTATGGACAGTTCATCAGGGTAAAGTAGGATGACATTCTTACCTTTACACTTACAAATCCACTTCCACAGGATCTGGGGCTCTGTACAAAGCCCATACACCTGCCTATTCCTGCCACTACTTAAGCTGAAGAAATGAGTTTGTATATTCTTGTTCTTGTAGATATAGATACATTCTTATAGATTATCTGGACTTGTCCCTGTTTTCCCAGAGTGGATTTTTCATGAGTGAGTGGAGTGTGGCTGGCAGTCTATGTTGTGTGGCTGAAGAGGAGCAAGAGTGATTTCACTGTTTTCTTCCTTCCTTGGATTTCTTAAGAGTCCCTACCCATGCACTCCTGTATAAAACACCTACCCTTGCACTATTGTGCATACACTTGGAACATTATAAATAAATTCTCTGTATTCTTCCAAGCATTGGAGTCCTGCACTTGAGTCCTCAGTTTACTGTGACAACAGGCTTAGTTGTCGTTCCTAGGATATTTAAAAGTAGAACGGAAGGCAGAGCCTTCGGCTTTCAGATCATCTGATTGTTGGGGTTTTCTCTGTTTTACTGTAGGGTCAATGAGTCAGTTGTTATTGTAATTTAGCCCTATATAAATAAAACTGAATTGAACTGAATTAACTTGAATTCTTACCTTTCTTAGTGAAGTTTTTAAGCTCAATCAAAGAATATGTGAAATCCCTGCATTCTGCTAAAATGGAGAATTAATACATAAAAATGGAACATAATCACAATGAGTCTGCATACTTATATGAAACTATAAATGCATTACCCTTTTCTCTGTCATCGTAGTCTCCGATTGATTCATATATACAAGCATCACCTGCAAAAACAAGTCAGTGACATATTAATCATTAACATTTCTATATATGAATTTGATAATCTTTTAAATAAAAAAAACTGCAAATATCAGAGTCAAAGTTCACAAAGTGACAATAAATAAATGAATAAATAAAGTAACAATAGCAAAATTGTTATGGTTAAAGCTGACCTTGGAGAGAAGTGTTTTGACTGTGTTGAGCTTCACCCTGGTTGATCCTGTGTTTCATAGCAGAGCTCTGGTTTGTGCTCTGAGTCCTAATATAGTAATAAAATATAGTAAAACATTCAATTTGATAAGAAACACAGGTTGTAGTTCTGGTTTGTTGAAAATGTGAAGTGGGAGATTTGAACCAACCTGATAAAAGATTTATCTGTAAAAAAGACAAGTACATGTTTTTCTTTTTACTTTTTCTGGTGCTGTGACATTACATGAAGTGTTCAGGATACATCTGTGATTCTGAATAATTAGATAATAACGGGATCATAATCATTCTCATATCGGAAAGAAAAAGTCTCACCTTTTAACAGCTTTATGTAACCCAGCAGCAGAAGAAGAATCAGTAAAATTCCACAAAGAAGTCCAGCGATCAACAGAGTAGGAAACGTCTCAGTCCTGGACTGTGCTGTAAGAAAGAATAACATTAATTATGAGGTGAGGTGCAACCAGGTAGCGTCAGATGGACTAAAGCATAATGTCTCTTATAATATTATAAAATAGAGCCTCACAAACACGTGGAATAATCACAAAGTATGCATATGTAAGTGTTAAAAGCTTCTTTAGGCTGCTCCCTTGTCACAAAGACTCGCCTGATATTGCAGAAATTTTTGAAGAGTCAGTTTAATATGATGGATACTTTGTGGTGTTTATGCCACAATATCCATGTTTGTGAAGCCCTGATATCTGACCTGGCGCTTTGTGATAACTTATCCATGCTTATTTTGAATGAAGAAGGTTCAGCTTTAAGTTAAAGTACCCTCTGACTTCAGCTGCTCAGTATTTCACTGTCAGTCTTAATCTCTCCTACAAACTTAGACTCTAGTCGGACATATATTTCACTATTCTCCTAATGATAAGTTAGTTCTGTTTGCATCTTGTATGATCTGAATTACTTCATATTTTCTGTTCTGAAGATAGTGGAGATAGAGTCCTCAGGAAGTACAAGCTGAACTCCAACCTGCTGCTGACCTTCTACCGCTCGTCCATTGAGAGCCTGCTAACCTATTGCATCACGGTATGGTACGGCAGCTGCACCAAGGCGGATAGAGTGAGGCTTCAGAGTGTGGTCAAGACAGCACAGAAGATCATCGACTGCCCTCTCCCCTCCCTGATGGACATTTATTCCTCCCATTGCCTCAGCAGAGCAGCAAACATTATTAAGGACAGCTCCCACCCTGGTTTCAACATGTTCAGCCTGCTTCCTCAGGGAAACGCTACAGGTGCATCAGCACAAAAACCCACAGACTCAAAAACAGTTTCTTCCCCAAAGCCATAACCACCCCGAACTCACATATGCACCGATAACATAGCCCCCCCCCCCCAATTTTTTTTCTTCCCACTTCCTCTATGGACCACCATTGTGCAATACCAATTCTATGTGCAATAACTGAACTGTATATACACAACACTATTTATTACATATTACTTTTTTTTTTTTTTTTTAAACCGGGTTGTATATTTGTACATTTTTATATTTATATATATATATATATATATATCTTCTTCCCTATGTTAATACTGTCCGTATGTATATAGCGCTGCAGAACTGTACACCCCCCCCCCCCCAACATGTTTACACTGAGTAGGAGATGCTCTGTATCTCATTGTACAACTGTACAGTGACAATAAAGGCATTCTATTCTATTCTATTCTATTCTAAGGTATGTAGATTGTCGGGGTTGCCATAGAGTGCCTTGAATGGCTTGTTTGAGAAAGGCAAGAGAAAATCAATGAGAAGACAGAGAACCCGCACGCGCTCGTGTGTGCGTGTGGAGCCAAGGAGAGGAGAAGTAGCCGTCTCGCGCATGTTGTCACGGTCAGCCACATTAAGGAAGCCTCACGTTTCGGCTGAGCCCAAAAGGGGATCCGAGAGGTCAGTCAAAATTAAGTTGCTTGTGCAAAGCTTGGCTTTTTCTAGCCGCTAGCCACAACATGTGGTGCTGCAGGCCATCGCCGACAGCGTGGTGGTGGGAAGTCGGAGCGAAAGTTAACCTTAGCTGCACTTTTCTTTAAGACCCACCTCCGTTTCCAGTTGGATTAGGCCGAGTTCGGCCGTTAAGTGAATGTTCGGAGCTAACAAGTCTCTGCGAGGGCTTTAGCGACCTCACTTAATGTTGCCAGTTACTGGCCTGAGTTTGGGCTCATTCTAAGAAACAAACACAAGAACAATGTGAGTCAGCGGTGAATAGGGTATGTGTTTCGTTCGGCTGTGTGTGAAAGCGTTGCCGTTGCGTAGCCTGGTGATTTTCTCATGCAGTGTCACCCAGAGACAAAGGTATGGTTTCTATTTTCTTTGCTTTTGTGGACCCCAAACTGTATTGCTCACTCCGGCTGCTGTATCTTTGGTCAGCTTAACAGACTAGGATCCCACTGTCGTCTCCTGTTCACTACAGTTACACCTTCAAAGAAGACACTGTATATGGTTTCATATCCAAAGGACATTTTTGTTGGGACTGACTAGTAGAAACTGGGACCATTTCCTTATGAACATTGTAAATTGTGTTATGTTGGTGATACAGTGTTAATCATTCTAGAGGGGACAGTGAATTGATGTACGTAATCTGGAAACCCTTGGGTTTTAAAGGAGGGTTTCTGTAAGCGCTCTAAGGAGAATTAGTTCCTTTTATTTCTATTATGTTGTTCGTGTTGTGATTTTTGGACCCATTCTATTGGAACATAGACAATTCAGGCCAATATTTACTCAACTATATCGGGTCATATTTAAGCATTTTGTTATGATGTAAAATTTGTGTAAATTCTAGTTATAATCTGGATAATTTTATGTTGTAATGTAATATATTAAGCTCCATAAATTTGTCCTGTTTTGTTGTGTTGTTTTAAAGTGTTGGTAGGTGTCGTAAAGGCGGTGTGTAGTGGGCCACCATGTGGTGATGATAGGTGAGGCTAGTACGCAGGGCATGGAGGAACAGTTTTCTGATCATTGCTGTGATAGTTATTTCAGATATAATATCATAGAAATGTAAATGGAGCTCCTACTTGAGACATTTGTTTTGTACTTTTCGAGTTTGTGTAGAATAAATAAATGTTTTTCCTTTTTTTTTTACATTTTCCTCGTTTTTTGCTACTGAAAGGCATACAAGTACCATAGTTTTCGGGTCATAAGCTGCTACTTTTTTCCCACACTGTGAACACTGCGGCTTATACTGACGTGTGGCTAATGCATATTTTTTTTTCATGCGGCCAAAAACATTTTGCCTGGTAACAGTAGACCAATCAAAATGATAAGTAGCATATATACGCGATATATTTTTATCGGTTGTTAAGAGACGTTGTAATGTTGTTTGTGCACTGTTCCGTAAAAAAACCATAAGCAACGTAATTTGTGTGTTACCGATACGTATGTATACTTAAAGGTAGCCGTGTTACAGGTGCTGTTCAAGGAAAAAAAGCATTTGCAGTATGTATTTTTGTATGTTACCATAACGTTTATGTTACCATGTTTATGTTACCTTACGGATTAAATTAAACGTTAAAAATCCTCACGTGTAATATTTCTGTGTAAATATCTCATATTACAAGTGAAATGCATACGGCTTAAAATCCGGTGCGGCCTGTACAGGTACAAAATAGATTTTCTTTCTATAATTAGAGCATGCGGCTTTTAATCAGGTGCGCTCTGTAGCACAAGTCAGAAACTTTACGTCCTGCAGAAGTGGCAAAGAAGGACCAAAGATTGCCGCTACACCATCTATAGCTAGTCTAAACCAAGGGGTTTAAAACAGTGTGGTCACCATAGGATTGCACTGCCCGGATGTTGTGAGCATTCAACATCAGTATACCTCTATGTAGGTTTCCAACAACACATAAGAAGCAATAAGACCAAACTGCCATGCTATGAGAACATCCTTCTTTTTGCTAAGCACAGGACGGGAAAAGGGTCCAAGCTGTATTAATACTGATGTAATTCATTTTCCTCCACTCTGTCCTCTTACACAGGTCCATAATGAATATTATCCTTTCAGTGCATACATTTTTTGCTCAATTGCATTATGATGCTTTATGTTATTTGTAAATTACTCCTTTCCATTATTTTGTGTGATGTCTCCTTGTTCCGACCACAACAACAGATTCACAAGAAGACAGAAGGCTTCTCATAATAGATACAAATAGAAACATGAAATCAGCAGAGAAAATTTAACACAGTATATTGATAATCATGAGTGAATGTATATTTCAAACTAAATTACTGAACTCACAGGTTATCTCAGTGGTGACTTCATCACTTATATCAGTGTAGTAAACTGGGTTTCCTCTTGTTCCTCTGCAGCTGTAGATTCCTCCTTCAGATACTCTGATATCTCTGTTTTGTTGATCTCTGATTTGAACTTCAGAGGTTGTTTGGGTTCGTCTGAACCACTCATATTTCCATCCATCAGAGCTCTGCACAGAGCAGGTCAGTGTCACACTGCCCCCTACTGGTATGATTGTTGTTCCTGCTGTCAGTGTGGCCCTGGGTTTATCTGCTGTTGTGATAGAGGAAGAAAAATAAATAAATATCTGTGATTCGTTATAACAATACATGAACATTGAAAAACAATACAGTTTATATTTTTATTAGTTGATCTCTAAATAACCACAGCATAAATGTTTGTCTATTCTCTGTTGAAGGAAACACAATGATGCATTAAAATGTCTCTTCCTCATGTTTTGGTTTAGATAACAGAAACATCTTCACTTTAAACTTCATGAAGCTTTTGATGTTTCTTCTTTTCCTTTAGAAATGTAATTAAATTTCATTTCATTCATAATTGCTGTTGTTAAAACTCACACACCTGCTAATGACAAATTTCAGGGTCTGTGAGTATTGTTGCACTGACTTTACTGTGAACGAAGTAACAGGTACAGTGATCTTGGTTAAAATTCAAGTTTCAGTGAGAAATTTAATTAAATGTTCTCTATTTTATAATTCAGTTGAGTATTTGAACAGGGAACATATATTTATGCTGTCGGTCACTGAGGACTTACCTAATACAGTTATAGAGACAGTATTACTGTTCTTTATATGACCTGAGCTCACCAAGCTACCAGAGCACTGATATTCACCACTGTAACCTGTAGATGTAATTTCAAATCTGTAGTCTTTGTCTGTGTCGTAGCGCACAAATTCTAGACCATCCTTCTTGATTTCGTAATACCAGTCAGTGTCTTCTCCTTCATTCATGTCACATTTGAAGGTAACAAACTCTCCAATGAAAAAACTGGACGATTTGGGTTCAATAGTTAGCACAGCATCTAGAATCCAACACAACCACAAAGTTTACAATCTGAAACACTTTTATGCACGACATAATCTGTGACAGTACGTTCATACACTGTTCATATATTGTTCATATATATATTTTACTATTCAAAACACAAACTGTGTTTATATTCATAAAATTATAAATTAGTGATGAACAATGAAATGAAAACAACAATGTGAAGTGCTTAAGACTGATAAAGCAGTTAAGATGAATCTTTACTGAATAAATAAAAATGAAAGAAACAAGAAAAAGTAAAACTTCTCAGTCACCTTGAACATGTCCAGTGCAGAGTAGCGTACAGAGCACTACAATAAAGAAAAAATGTCAGACATTATCAAAGTGGTGACACTCAACTATGTGTGTGTCAATCATACAGATTATGGTAGTGTGTTTATGTCATACTTGAGTGTCTAAGGAGCTCGGTGAGAAAGTGACTGGACTTCTTTAAGTTTCCTGAAGGTGTTTCATATCTTTTCCAAGAATCTTCTTCAGTTCTAAAACCAAATGGTGGAGAATCCCAGGTATTTAAACCCTAGTGGTGGAATCCCTTAAGAAGGCCGTTAACTCAATATTGATCCTGTGCCTCATCACATGAGCCAAGGTGTGAACAACAGTTTGGGTCATTATCACTGGAGTTTTGACTTTTTTTTGTTAACACTAGAATTGCTGAGCCTTTTTTTCCCTGGTGCAAGTCCCTACTACTAGATTTACTAGCCTTGCGCAGATTTGCGTAAATTCCCCCGACCCTAACACCTCTTGGCACCCAGCTGAGATTTTCACAGGTCTTCAGCTCCATTGTTCTCCTGTTTTTGTTGTGCAAACACACCCTCCCCCAACCATGAGAGACTCAGGTCTTTCCTTCCCTGCAAGGCTACTTTCCTTCCTTACCTGCAGCGTACAATACACCATGGTAGTTTCTATGTGCAATATTTCTCATATGCAATATTAGTTCTTGTCAATCCTTGTCACTACATTGCATGCCTGTCCATAAACATATATACACAGAGTTGTACATACATTCATATAGCCACACCTTACATAATATGCATAAAGTCTAGTTATACACACACACACACACACATATATATATATATACATATTTTTTGCGAGAATGTCTCATGACAGTGACATAAGCAAGTGCGCCGTTAGTGACAACAGCTGTGTGCAGAGCAACAATGGATAACATATCAATTGTGGGAGAGAGTGTGCAGCGTTTAAAGCGTGGAAGTACTGACCTTACTTTGAGTTTGATTCCATAAAAAAGTGACAAAAACATTAGTGTTCGTTGTGCATAGGAAGAAAACTTCTTTTTACAGCAAAAAAACCCCCCCTAAACTTCTGAGCAAGCACCGAGTGCCAACTAGGTAATGGGAAACTCACAGAGAAACTCGCGGATTCTTCCACTGACCGCGGCACATCTGCACCAGGGTAAACTTCCACCTACGTCAGTCCTGCTTTACAGGTGAAAATAGAGCAAAAGGACCGCTGAGTCTTTGACTTTATTTATTTTCTGCTGTGTTTTACTTGCATCTATTTGAAAGACTGAGTGTAAACACAAAAAAATATTTTATTTTATGTGCAGAAAATAGGTTTAAATGTTAAACTAATTTCTTCAAGTCAGAGAAAGGTGCATATAATTACATTTTTGCTTGATGCATAAAGTTAAAAGGTTAAAACTAATAAAACAAGTTTTAAAAAGAGACTTTTCCATTTGATTACATTTTGTATGATGGATTATGTAGAAAAAGTAGAATTGGGCTGAGAGATCTATCGCTTTATCACCTATTCAGGTTGTAAATCGTGTTTTTAAAAAGTAACTAAGTAACTAAGTAATTAATTACTTTTGAAAATAAGCAACCCAGTAAAGTAACGGGATTACTTTTTTGGGGAAGTAATCAGTAATTAGTTACTGATTACTTTTTTCAAGTAACTTGACCAACACTGGGTGTGAATGTGTGTCTTTTATATTTGCAGGTCAGTCAATGTGTGGGATATTTTGTATAGATACGGCAGGCATTTCTGAAAGTTGTAACACAGAGGTTTGGCCTGACTTGGATCTGCCAAGGCCTCAAGGATAATGGGTGGTTTGCACAACAAAAGCTGGAGGAGAAACGAGCTGACGACCTGTGAAAATCTCTGCAGGGGTGACAGTAATTCTAGGGGGCAGGCATGCAGGGGGGGGGGGGGGGTGCTAGATGGGCTTGAGCACCCACCCCTTTCCTGATGGGTGCCCTAGGTGTCCTTTTGTTGAGGCAACTTTTTAAAAAAAATTATTATTATTTTTTTTTAATGTGTGTGTGCGTGCGGAGTCCTGTCTGTGCCCCTCAACAATAATATTTAACTATTAGTCACAGTTTTGCTAAATAAAAGGATCCGGCTTGCATCAGTCACATGATCACATTTAACCAATGATCGCCCTTGACGGCAGAACGCGCTGGTTACGAGCCGGGAACGAGCTCACAAAGAGCACGCGCATTTTTTGCAGTCCGGAGCTGTAGGAGAAACACAAGTTAACTCAGAGACACAGACTGATGCGACAAAACCAGTAAGTAGGTGTACAGCGCACACTGTAGTGTGTAGCACACAGGAGTATTAGCTTATTACGTACACGTTGGTATGTTGAAACAAACGAGCGTGCTGCGTGTGCAACAGCGCGACAAACATTACCTGTCCTTTTATTAACTGCACAAGTAGTGCTGGTCATAGCTGCTGGCTACCTGTGTAAGGCTGTCATGGGTCTGTAGCTCTGTCACCGTTTTAGGGAACATATTTAGTTTTAAAGTAAGTTTCCGGGCTTTTCCTGCCTTTCTGGAGGGATTATATTTCACTAAAAACGATCTAATATGCATGTCCACATAATTATGCATTATTATAATTATAATATATTAAAAAACACACGCTGTATTTTAAAGAACATACATTAAGAAGCAGATTATATTAGATTTATATTTTAAACAAGACAAAATTTGGATTTTACAGCAGTAAAATGATTGTATCTCTACAGTTTAAAAATGTAATAAGCTTTGCCCCTGCACAGAGTGGATAGTGAAACAAATGGAACACACGCCTCCGCTGCTTAAATAATGATAATATTAATGATATTATTTCATATTTATTACTTCCCCCTCCTCATTGCTTTATTATTGTAGCTCTAGTAATGAATAATAATGTAAGGATTCTGGATCAGCACCATGATGCCCATATATATACAGTATTCTGAAGAAGGTCTAAAATGTCACTGTGTGTGCATGCATGTGTGTGTTTTATTTAGATGGATTTAAAAAAAAAAAAAAAAAAAATTACTCATGATATAACATTGGAGGTGGAGGTGATCAACAAGTGCAAGTACCTCGGGCTGTGGGTGGACAATAAACTGGACTGGTCATGCAACACAGAGCACCTGTATAAAAAAAGCCCAAAGCCGACTGTACTTCCTCAGGAGGCTGAGGTCTTTTAACATCTGCAGGAAGCTCCTGAGGATGTTTTACCAGTCAGTGGTTGCTGGAGTACTTTTCTATGCTGTGGCGTGCTGGGGGAGCAGCACAGCAAAGAAGGACTCATCCAGGCTGGAGAAACTGATCAGGAAGGCTAGCTCTGTGGTCGGCATGAAGCTGGACACTCTGGTGTCAGTGGCAGAGAAAAGGACACTAAAAAAACTGCTGGACATTATGAACAATGCTGGGCATCCTCTGCACACGGCCATTAACAACCAGAAGAGTCTGTTCAGTGACAGGTTGCTTCTCCCCAAGACAAGAACTAACAGACTTAAAAACTCCTTTGTCCCACACGCCATCAGACTGTTTAACTCCTCTCTGGAGGGGAGAGGGAGGGGAGACAGGTGGACAAAGGAGGGGGGAACAACTAAGCTGTAGTGCCTCTTCACCTCACTGTGCAATACCTTTTGTGCAATACTTTTGTTAATAGTCAACAGTGCAATAGACTCAATACTTGAAATGTGCAATTCACTTGTATTTTTATTTTTATCCCTATTTATTCTATTTATCCCCTTCGTATATTTTATTTATATATGTCTCTGTATTTATATAGGTGTGTGTGTGTGTGTGTGTATATATATAATATTCTGCTCACACTCTGTAACTTCTGTCGGTGCTGTGCTTTTGGAAACCGAATTTCCCAGAGGAACCCACCCGAGGGATTAATAAAGTTTTATCTTATCTCTTATCTTATCTTATTGTGCAGACATGGCTGGTAAGGACATGAGGAGGAAACAGAGCTGTGTGAGGCTGCTAAAGGCAGTGCTATAACATTTTTCTGTCATCATTTTATTATAAATTAAATGCAAGAGTTGTTAGGTGTGGATAATTAAATTATAGTTTATTGCAATAGCAAGTTGTGCCTTGTTATCAGAAAGACAGCAAGTGGAGAGTGATAAATGAAATGATGGGATGGAAGGAAGAAGAGAAGCAAAGAGTGAATCACAGGCAGAGCCTAAATTTCTTCTCACAATTTTTGTGTCCTTATGGTTCCAAGCGCTGTCACCAATCTTTGCATTTTGTTATTATCTCATGACACTTGTTTAATCAGCTACCATCTCTCCTATGGACTTTTTAATGTCTACAGTCTCAGATCAACACAGCCCTGCCCTCCAGCACTATCCACAGCAACCCCTCAACAGCAACATTGTACCCATCAGGTAAAACATCGGCTACGTTTGCTTTGCCTTGTTGCCCATATTAGATTCTTGATGAATGTGTGTTGTTGTTATTCAGCCTGGTTCAATGTGCCCCTTTTTAACTTTGAGCACCCGCCCCTTTAAACCTCTCTGCACGGCCCTGCTAGGGGTGTTGGGTTTAGGGAAGTTACGCAAATTTGCGCAGGTTTAGTAAACCTAGTGTTTGTTAATCCTGTCCTTTCTGAAAGTCTTTGCAATCAGAAATACAATCTGAATAAACACATACAATACAAATACATTTCCTACGGGCTCCTCTGGTTCATATGTTTATCTGTTTTTTTTCTTCATATCTATTTCTGTTATTTCAGCAATAACATTATATGTAGCAGAACCTGGAACATAAAAATATGACAATGCACAGGTACATTGATTAAAAAATCTTAATATGAGTGTCGAGTCTGAGTCTGAGTCAAGAAATGTACTTGATAATGAAGGTGGGAAGCCGCAATAACAGGCAGACAGAGATGGATAAATTCATCAAATTATCACTGATGGAGAAACAAACCTTTGTTAGATAAACTAAACCAGCTCCACTCTGATCTGAGTCAGTGCACTAAAATCTAATCCAGTCTACAAACAACCATGTTGGTAACAAACATGAGAGTCCTCTGATCACATGACCTGAAATGGTACAAATGACTGATGCTCTGTTCTTCTTACTAAAACATGTTTATGGATCAGTATGAATCAAACAATAGGAGTCAGTGATGTACTCACAGAATAGGCCCAGCTCACAGAGCAAAGTGGCTCCCATCCTCACATCCAGCAGTGACACGTCTGAAAACTTCTACAACTTTCTGTAAAGAGAGAGAGTGAAGCAGCAGCACAGCAGACACCAAAGAGCTGAGAAGGAAACAAAGAGTTTTTTTTTTTTTTTACTCCTTCTCTCTGCTTCCTTCCTTTTCAACAGAACTAACACTCTTTAACAAAATCTGACCACAGCATGACGTGTTTATACTCTTTTATATTTATTTCAATTTTCATCTCTCCAGGGTGTATCCCACGTCTCATCCTAAAACAGCTTTGATCGGCTCCAAATCATCTGAGACGCTCAACTTTATAAACAATTAAGAAAATAGATTCATAGAAGAATAAAGTTTTAACTGATGCTGATAAACAGAGATGTCATTATATAACTAAAAATACATCTGAACTGACAAAGCTGAGCTTGACTCATTTAAAGTATTTCATTATACTAATGCAGATTTTTTTTAACATGAAATTGTGGTTTGCTGATAAATTCACCTACATGTTGTGAGCAAGCTCAAGCTAAACAGAAATAGTGTCGTTAACCAGAAGTGGGCGTGAGGCAAGAGGAAGTCCTTCCCCCTCTCTCAGATTATATCTCTGTTACTTTAAAAGTGCTGCTGTGTTTATGGTGATGTCAGCTTGGCTGAGTTGCTGAGGCTAATGGGTCATGGTTTTGAAATCAAATAAACTTTAAACATGTGACAAAGGTGTAAGTGTGACATGCTAAACTTCAATGCCACATCAGTGCCACAGTTTCACACTTTGTACTTTATACTTTACAGAAGAAAAGGAAGAAAATGCAAACAAAAAAACAAAAAAAATAGAGGTACAATGTCGCTTCACCTGCAGTTACACCCATTTACTTGTATTTATATTTATTTATTACTATTATTTTTAAATGGGTAACTACTATACACAGATCACAGCCACTTAGCAGTGGGTGTTTCCCCTTTTCACACTCTGGAAACCTTTTAAGAGACAAACGCTCATGTTGTCTTCATCTCAGTTTCACAAGAGATACCACAGAATGAGATTTACACAGCACTTTTCTAGTTTTAATGACTGTTAAAAGTTAAAACTTCAAGCTACAAGCAGTTTATACTGTACAATTTAAGAACTTCAAATTTCACAGCAATTCTATGATCACCAGATAACCTGAGATGCACCTTCCTATTTTTATGCAGTACAAATATGATACAGATGAGCTAAACAGCTTCTGTTGAGGAGCTAAATAAAGGCCTTTTATAACTTAGTTAAGCAGAGGCTGAAACACAGTTGATAATGTATCTCAAACTGCCTGGATCAGTCACATCAGATAGATAAGTGCTACATTTAGAGTTTTGCAGCAGATAAATTCTTTGCTGTTTTTTTTTTTTTTTTTTTTGCTTTTGGCAGAAAAGGAAGTCTTTGACATGCAGGAGTATACTGAGTATTAACAGGAGGAGTTTGTCTAATCTAGCTACTGGGGACAGTATGCAGTGACTATGTATGCATCCCAAGTGTTTGCATAGATTCTATGCAAACACTTGGGATGCATACATAGAAGGGCCCGAGTTGTACTGTCCCATGTCTTACGGTGTGTTCACACCGAATGCAATAGACACGAACAAAACGCGCTAGACACCCTTAATTTGACGCGTGCACATTCGCACTTCGACGCGTGTCCAATGCGAATCAATCGCACATCAAAATATGCAATACACACATGAAGATTAGTCACAGTTCTCACAAGTTGATTCTCAAAGTGCAAACCTTTGTAGATTGCAAAACGTAAAAGTATTATTATGCAGCGTTTTGTCTTCACATGCCTGCCACTTTCGTGCGCTTTCTTCCCTCCTGGTGCAGGTGTGTATTTCCAAATGAAGGTATTAGTTATGGATGTTTTTGTGCTGTTTTTTCTATTGGACGTGATGGTTATCAAAACCAAACATGATAAATTTGGCAAGCGCAGGAAACATGACACGGAGGAGGTTTGTCAACCAGGCTGCAGAATGCAATGCTGTATTGTGCAATAAAAAAATCAGCGAAAAAGCAAAGCAGTGACGGATGAACAGCGGGACCACTGTGTGCTGTTTATTAATAAACAATAACATATATTCCTACATGACAACATCTTTCTGCTTTTATGCAAAAGCAGAAAGGTATTTGTACATCAGTGGCAAAATAGCGGCTGGATCTGCCCCTTTGACCTAGGTCAAGGCCACGTCACCAGGCTCCTGATTGGTTGTCGCTGCGCGAATTGACGCTGGAGTTCAGATTTTTCCAACTTGAGCGGTAGACGTGAAACGCGCGTATGCACAAAATGCAACACAAAAACTGACCCGCGTGGTTTTATTCACGAGTCAAACGCGCCAGACGCGCTGCTTTGACGCGTTTTTGCGAGGCAAATCTGCTTCTGAATTTTCACGGGACCCGCAATTGCGTGTCATCGCGACATTGGGGCGACCGTGGCTCAGGGGGTTGGGAAGCGTATCTGTAACCGAAAGATCGTCGGTTCGAACCCTGGGCTCTCTGTCCTGGTCGTTGTGTCCTTGGGCAAGACACTTTATCCTACCGCCTACTGGTGTTGGCCAGAGGGGCCGATGGCACGATATGGCAGCCTCGCCTCTGTCAGTCTGCCCCAGGGCAGCTGTGGCTACAAACATAGTTGCCTCCACCAGTGTGTGAATGCGAGAGTGAATGAATAGTGGCATTGTAAAGCACTTTGGGTGCCTTGAAAAGCGCTATATCAATCCATTATTATTATTATCGCGCTTCTACATTGACTTTACATGTAAATCTGACGCTCTGATCGCATCTATCGCCTTCAGTGTGAACACACCGTTAAAGTCTGCATACTGCTGAAAAGTCGGGTGAGTGGAGTCCAGATTATCGCCCCCGGTATCGGGGGCAAAAAGGAGGCGACCACGTTTAATCGATTATAACACAGGGTGAGAAATATAAGTCCAGACGTGTGGTATCCAGAGAAACCTCTGAATCTCAGCTAAAATCTCATATAAACCATTTCTACAACCACCAAACACACCGAAAACAAGCCATGATTAAAGGAGCAGTTACGTAAATGTAAGTTCGCTAAACAAACAAAACCGAACAAGAAATTCTTCAAACTTAATGTAACCGGCTAAAGAAAGGTTAGTTAGCTTCCAGAGCTATCACTGACCCCACACACCAAGTTTCACCACGCTCTGACCAAAATTCACTGAATGAGCCGCAAAAGAAGACCACAAAAACACATAGCGGCGCAAATGCGCTAAGACAGAAATTGGCTTACCATCCCGATTTCCTCCGTTATTTTCGCCAGCAGCTGGTAACCACATGATTATCAGTAGTTACCATGCCTACCTAGCCGCATGAGAGCCGTTTTCAGTCAACAACCTCCATTTTAGACACACCTACAGACACGTGACTGGACAGACGCCACATGCAGTAAATTTGGGCCCACATGGGTTTTGGCATTGCAACGTCCGATTGGTTGAAGTGATGTGAACGTGGCATCATTACTGTCATTCTATTGGCTCAAACGATTAAAAAGATGTGTCAATCATGCAAATTGACCAAAAGTAACCAAAGTTACAGCCCCTCAGAGTTTAAAGGGCCAGAGACCAATTAAACGCTCCATGCGCTAGGCAGTAAAGGGCCATTGCCATGTAAATGTGTGGTAAATTCTTCAAATATATATTTTTAAAAAAAAGCATTTTTAGGCCTGTTAATAAAATGTATTAATTTCTGCTCTTTAATACCTAAAAAAATCAACTGGCATGGTGTCCAGTTGTGTGCCAAAATTGGACATTTTTGTACAAGGTGTGGATATTCATGTATTGACAGTGCTGTAATTTTTCACTGTTTCACTTTAGAAACATAAATCTTTGCACAGATGATGTTTATATGTTGGTTACTGAATTTCTGAAATGAAATGTGAACCGAGTCATATTTTTAAAAGGGTTATATGCTAAAAATTAAAAAAAAAAAAATTACAGTCCCAGTAACTTTCTCAGTACTTTGACACAGTAATGTCTGCTTCAATATTTACACCTCTGATGAAATTTCACAAGTGTTAGCTTTATTTTGATACCAAGATTGTAAGGACAGAGTTTGTAATTGCAGAGACATAATCAATTAAATTTGGGCATTACATTTTCGAGCAGGAAACTCAGAAACCCCCTTGGGGCTTAAGAGGTTATATTTTATACCCTTTCGTCACCTTCATGGACAAAAACTGAAAATGCACAAAATCTGCCGTAAAATTGGCAGAAAAGAATATATTTTTGTCTTTTTTTCATTAAGTTCTTAATCAACTTGAGGTCTTTTCAAAATGATCACACATTAAGAGATTTACAGCAATTTTCAGATGATTTAAGATATTTTAAAATGACAGTTTAAACATTTTAATTATTAATTGTTTGTTGAAGTGTTTATTTTGCATATAATACATAGTAGGGGCAAGGGACACTGGTGGTGATCCGAGTCTTGGACATGTCAAAGATCAGCAACAAAACTGATTTGATTGTAATGTTATTGTTTTGTGAAGTGCAATGGAGAATAATGCCCTGTTCATGTCCACTGAAACCACTTTTTTTATCTCTCCGCCAACACGGTATAAAACAATGCATTCTGTACTGTCAGCTTTTAATTTTAAGGAAAAGCATTTGACATTTTTTTTACTGTATTCTACCAGATTGAACCATTTTGCTACTGTAGGCCAATGCATGAAATTCTTGTATATTTGTCAGTTATATTATGGAGCCGTGTGTGTGTGAAACAATTTTCAAATCAATAGTTCAGATTAGTGTACAGTGTTTGCTGTAAGTGCCCATTTATTTCAATTATACATTAAGTTTTATAATAAAGAGTTGAATTTATATTTTAATGTGTTCAAGTATGTTTAGTAATTTATATTTTAGTAATTTAGTAAGTTCCATTAAGAGGGGACCCAACATATTTAAACATTTTTAAAAGTAACGCGATAGTTACTTTTCCTGGTAATTAGATATATTGTGATAATATTGTGACTCAGTTACTAACTTAGTTACTTTTTTGAAGAAGTAACTAGTAACTATAACTGATTACTTTTTCAAAGTAACTTGCCCAACACTGCTTACAGGACAGACACAATAAACATATGATTTAAAGAATATAATGCTGGACATTAAACAGAATATAAAGTATAAAGTATTTAATATGAGCTCAAATGTAAACATATACAGCAGTAATATTAATGCATCATGTGTAGTGACGTGTTTTCACAGTGTTTGATTGCATTTTTTTAAAAAAGGAATAGTTTGAAAAATTCCTACACCACTTGCCATTACTAGCTGATAGTAAATAATTGGTGGTAACATAGTAGATATTTGTCTAACTATAGAATAATATTTTACAATTCTTCAGCCACTTAGTACTGCCGAAGGTGAAGATTTCCATGTTGAGTGTAGCCAGACAGAGAAAATGATGTGTTTTTTATTAGATCAAATTTAACTTGAAAATTGGTAAACAGTGAAGGAAGGTTTTTGAAAAACTGCACTGTAAAATAGAATACTATTAAATGCGCTTGTCACCAGCATCAATTACAACTTAAATAAAAAGGAAAGAGAAATTCTGAAGGTTTTCCCATGTTATGCAAGATTATGAGGAATAAATATCGGGAGTTATCTCTGAACAGCCTGCAGAGCTGTCCACAGAACAGATCAGGATCATGATGCTCCCTGCTCTCTTATCTGCTATCAGTGAGGCCTAAGGTCTATATACTGTTCAGGTTGCAGTGTAAAACATATGTAAGGGCACTCTTACTACAGCTAAAGCTAGTATGATTCTCTTACTCTTTGTTCCCTTTTGATACAAGTTTAGTAAGGTTATTAATAAATAGTTATATTATGGTGCATGACCCGCACTGAGTGTTGGGGCCACTTAACTGAAGCCCCTGCATCATTTTAACCTTGTCACACTGCTATGATATCAGAAAGATATAAACATGAATGAAGTACATATTTAGTGTGGCTGATCGTCTTTTCCATCTGATGTACCAGTGAATTAGTCATCAGTGGTCTTAGAAAATTGAGCAACCATGGCTTTGTTCACTGCTACTGTACATGTATGATCAAAGATTGACACTGACTAATACAATGAAAAACCACACTTATCCCTCATGAAAGAGCCAGAAGCACAGAACAATTCAATATACTGATTACCACTTTATTTGCAAATGCATTGTAAATTTGAATGAAAAAAAATAGACATGAAATGCATGATACATTCAAATCCATACAGTATGTATGAATACTGTAAGTATTCTTCATTACTTTTGGGATAATGTAGAAGATCTTATGTGTAAAAATATTCTCATTGTATGTACTGTAACACAGCAACAGCTGAATTTAAAGCCACATTTCACTACATACACTACATATAACACCTTCCAAACTTTCTGTTGTGACATGAAATGTTATACAAAAGTTTTAATAAAAAAAATTATGATGACACTAACCAACTTATTGTACAATGTTAGGGAGAAAATCACAAACATTTAAAATGAAAACACTGGAACAGTAATTGCATGAAAATCTCATTAATGAACCTTTTAGAAATTTGCCTCCCTTAGAACGTGATTTAATAATGTTTGCGTCATCAAAACATTCCTACTGATATTTAAATTATTTTTTTTACATCAAAGAGAAGTTAAAACATATATAATATAAAAACAAAACATCAGCGAAACATTTATAAAACATATTTCAGATGTTTAGCTATAATGTTATACCTAAATACTTTACCAGAAAACCTTATTTTATATTTGTGCCCATAGATTGTAACTTGATGGTCCATGAATGGTGGGAAATATGGGGGAATAGGACGTGGCAAAGGTCTGATGGTTGAGAATGACAATTAGACTTCAGTTATGAGGAAAGGAGACACTCAAACTATTGTCACTTCTCATAGCTCACCCAGTTTGGGTAGAAAGAATCGGACCCACTGCACCCACATCACACCCAACTTCCTTCCAAGCCATAGAAAATATGATGAAGCATATCTTGTCTTTGGCTTCACCTGGACAACAAAGATTTTCTTGTAAAACAAAAGGGGGTCTAGAAAAAAAAGTTTGGGAACCACTGAGTTATAGGAAAGGAGATGCTCAAACTACTGTCACTTCTCATAGCTCACCCACTTTCGATAGAAAGAATCGCTGACTTTCCACAAGAAGGAGCCACTGGACCTACAGCACACAAGTCACCCAGCTTCATATAGAGCAAGGGCGGTAAAGCACAGATAAATTAATAAATTCACAATTCCAGATACATTCTGCTTTAAATGAGCACATTAGATGAATGCTCTCTTCCAGTGGATTCATGAACAACACTGAACTTCTGTAAAATATGTTCAAATATACTCTCAGTATGAAACAGCTCTGCAGTTCATTATTATTATAGGTGTGATCACATTCTTGTGCTTACAATAATAATTAAATTAAAAAAAACCATTAGATTAAAATAATAATATTAGTATTGATATTAATAATAATCACTGTTACGTTCTAATCACGGCTTCCACAAACTATATATTCAAGTTGATACTGTACCATTTTGAGTATTTCCAGAGCCTCTGATTGTTTCATAGACAGAACGATCACCTACAAGTCAGAGAAAATGATTCACCACATAATGTAAACACAAGTATTCTTGTCAATAACATTTATATTAAGTTAAGATAAGCTTTCATGTCAGTGTAAGCACAAACATACATTGAAATTGGAAATTTTATTATTACTTAGAAATGCTGTACATGTTTAAATGTTGTTATTGTCTTAGCTTTTTTTTAATTCAACAGTGTTAAAGCTGCAGCAGAGAAAAGCATCAGGATATTTTAAACAAGATAAAAAACTAACCATGACGGAGAGAGGAGTAGACTTGTTGTTGATTTTCATCCTGACTCACCCTCTGCTCATCGGCAGAACCTTTATTAAAAATTCAAAATAAGACACTAACGTTCACATAGTTTATTGTGTTTTATATAATATTGTGAACAGTTTTCAGTTTTGGAATGTTGCATCTCCATATTTAAATATTTTAAAGAGTAAAATATGTAATATCAGAAGAAAAAAAAGTCTCACATTTCTTTCTGTAGACCTTTTTGTACAGGAACAGGAGGAAAATAAAAATGATTCCAGGAATGAGTCCAGTGATCATCAGAACCGGATATGGAGAACTCGGCACAGCTATTGCAAATAAGGAAAATGAACTGTTAACTTTATTAAACATAACCGAATTGCACAAAGTCAGAGTTAAGTCTTAAAAGTAAACTCTAATTTAAATATATAACAATATTATATAACCTCTTCACTAAATTTGGCACACTTGACAACCTTTTAAACACTGGCACCATTTGCTGTAAATAACAGTCATGGTTCCTTTTAGGTTTGTCAAGTGATTTATGTTTGTGTTGTGTTCTCTGTTTTTAGTATTTGTATTTTTGCGTTATTATTTTAACTGCCCAGTGTCACTTTTGTATATTTAGCTTGTATTTCAGGTCTGATACTTCATATGGCTTCTTTATAGTTTATTTTGGGATGGGAAATGGGACATACAGTGGCTTGCAAAAGTATTCGCCCCCCTTGAACTTTTCCACATTTTGTCACATTACAGCCACAAACAGGAATCAGTTTTATTGGAATTCAGCGTGAAAGACCAATACAAAGTTTTACAAATAAATAACTGAAAAGTGGGGTGTGCGTAATTATTCAGCCCCCTGAGTCAATACTTTGTAGAACCACCTTTTGCTGCAATTCCAGCTGCCAGTCTTTTAGGGTCTGTCTCTACCAGCTTTGCACATCTAGAGACTGAAATTCTTGCCCATTCTTCTTTGCAAAACAGCTCCCGCTCAGTCAGATTAGATGGACAGCGTTTGTGAACAGCATTTTTCAGATCTTGCCACAGATTCTCGATTGGATTTAGATCTGGACTTTGACTGGGCCATTCTAACACATGGATGTTTTGTTTTAAGCCATTCCATTATTGCCCTGGCTTTATGTTTAGGGTTGTTGTCCTGCTGGAAGGTGAACCTCTGCCCCAGTCTCAAGTCTTTTGCAGACTCCAAGAGGTTTTCTTCCAAGATTGCCCTGTATTTGGCTCCATCCATCTTCCCATCAACTCTGACCAGCTTCCTGTCTCTGCTGAAGAGAAGCACCCCCAGAGCATGATGCTGCCACCACCATATCTGACAGTGGGGATGGTGTGTTCAGAGTGATGTGCAGTGTTAGTTTTCCGCCACACATAGCGTTTTGCATTTTGGCCAAAAAGTTCAATTTTGGTCTCATCTGACCAGAGCACCTTCTTCCACATGTTTGCTGTGTGGCTTGTGGCAAACTGCAAACGAGACTTCTTATGGTTTCCACAGATTCTCGTTTGGATTTAGACACCAGACAGGTCAGGGATAAAGTTATTGAGAAATTTAAAGCAGGCTTAGGCTACAAAAATATTTCCAAAGCCTTGAACATCCCACGGAGCACTGTTCAAGCAATCACTCAGAAACGAAAGGAGTATGGCACAACTGTAAACCTACCGAGACAAGGCCGTCCACCTAAACTCACAGGCCGAGCAAGGAGAGCGCTGATCAGAAATGCAGCCAAGAGGCCCATGGTGACCAGTGTTGCCAACTTAGCGACTTTGTCGCTATATTTAGCGAGTTTTCAGACCCCTTAGCGACTTTTTTTCTAAAAAGCGACTAGCGACAAATCTGGCAACTTTTTCTGGTGTTATTGGAGCCTTATTTATGATGACTTTTTGATGTGAAAACGCGTATCGCTCTTACTCTCAATAAGCAGCGGGTGCTGCCATGGGTACCTCACCCGTGCCAAAGCGAACACAGGCGGAGGAAGTCCTCCCCCAGCTGCTATCAGGGCAGGAGACGTTCACACCTGTGCGTCCAAACTGCAAATGAATCGCGCATGAGCGAAGCCTCTGCTCCCGCACTGACTGTAACGCAGTCAGTTCTTTTACTGTTATGTTGTTTTATGGGCCACAAGGTTTAAAACTACTTATAAACACACACAAAGTAACTCCACCAGAGTTCCTATTTTGGGTCACTTTTGCTGGTCCAAGCCCGGATAAAGGAGCAGGGTTGGAATTGTGACATTAAAAAAACAATAATTGCCAAAAGACATTAATTATAAATGCATCTAAGACGTTTTTTACTGACTTTATCTCTCTTCCACGATGTTATTTCTCTGTCCAACAGCGTAGGTTACAATTACATTATCATGACCAATTATGCAAATTAGGTGATGACGTCAATTAGTGACTGCTAGTGACTTAGCGATTTTCCTTACTGAGGAGTTGGCAACACTCATGGTGACTCTGGACGAGCAGCAGAGATCTACAGCTCAGGTGGGGGAATCTGTCCATAGGACAACTATTAGTCGTGCACTGCACAAAGTTGGCCTTTATGGAAGAGTGGCAAGAAGAAAGCCATTGTTAACAGAAACCATAAGAAGTCCCGTTTGCAGTTTGCCACAAGCCATGTGGGGGACACAGCAAACATGTGGAAGAAGGTGCTCTGGTCAGATGAGACCTAAATGGAACTTTTTGGCCAAAATGCAAAACGCTATGTGTGGCAGAAAACTAACACTGCGCATCACTCTGAACACACCATCCCCACTGTCAAATATGGTGGTGGCAGCATCATGCTCTGGGGGTGCTTCTCTTCAGCAGGGACAGGGCAGCTGGTCAGAGTTGATGGGAAGATGGATGGAGCCAAATACAGGGCAATCCTGGAAGAAAACCTCTTGGAGTCTGCAAAAGACTTGAGACTGGGGCAGAGGTTCACCTTCCAGCAGGACAACGACCCTAAACATAAAGCCAGGGCAACAATGGAATGGCTTAAAACAAAACATATCCATGTGTTAGAATGGCCCAGTCAAAGTCCAGATCTAAATCCAATCGAGAATCTGTGGCAAGATCTGAAAACAGCTGTTCACAAACGCTGTCCATCTAATCTGACTGAGCTGGAGCTGTTTTGCAAAGAAGAATGGGCAAGGATTTCAGTCTCTAGATGTGCAAAGCTGGTAGAGACATGCCCTAAAAGACTGGCAGCTGGAATTGCAGCAAAAGGTGGTTCTACAAAGTATTGACTCAGGGGGCTGAATAATTACGCACACCCCACTTTTCAGTTATTTATTTGTAAAAAATGTTTAGAATCATGTATGATTTTCGTTCCACTTCTCACGTGTACACCACTTTGTATTGATCTTTCACGTGGAATTCCAATAAAATTGATTCATGTTTGTGGCTGTAATGTGACAAAATGTGGAAAAGTTCAGCCGAATACTTTTGCAAGCCACTGTAAATGAGCTCAGCTTCTGTGTACAGTAATAATCGAATATCACACTAGATTTGACGCCAGGCGACTGTGGAATGGACTGCGCTGCATCACTGACAACAAGAACGAAAACAGGCAGTGTTCAGCTCACCGCATCTCTCACAGATGAGCTTAACAACTTCTACGCTCGTTTTGATGCAGACAACAAAAAGCAGATCCTCTTCCCTCAGGAAGACAGTGAGGCTGTAACTCTAACACTCAAAACAGAAGATGTGAGATGGTCAATCCTCACAAAGCTGTTCCTTGTTACCATCTGACAGGTGTTACAGGAGTCTGTCTGCTCAGACTACAAGACTTAAAAACAGTTTTTACCACCAAGCCATTCGACACCTCAACCACAACACTTAAACACACACAACACACTCAACAGGAGACAGAAACTGTCCTACAATTTCACAGGTACATACTACACTCTGCACTGGTCACCTCATTTTTATTAGTATTTTCATAAAAATAAAAACCCTTATTCCATGCAATACTGTACTAACTGCCACTCAAAAATGTTGTACTGCTCAGTTTCACTCCAGCCACTTTATCCCCATCCCAAACTGAAACTGATTTGTCTGTGAGTCCTTAATAAACTGGCCACTCTTTAGGGTGTTTTATTATCTTAATATGCTAGCCTCCTGTTGTAGCTGTCTGCAGGTGACTGGGGGTGCTGAGGATGGTAGCAATAATCACAGTCACAGAGTAGCATTATTTTTGATGTTTTTTCTTGATCATTGCTTCTTGTTAAATATATATATAGATACACACACACACACACACACACACACACACACATATCTCTCTCTTTCTCTCTCTGTGTGAGTGAATGTATATTTCAAACTAAATGACTGAACTCACAGGTTATCTCAATGGTGACATCATCACTTCTATCAGTGTAGTAAACTGGGTTTCCTCTTGTTCCTCTGCAGCTGTAGATTCCTCCTTCAGATACTCTGATATCTCTGTTTTGTTGATCTCTGATTTGAACTTCAGAGGTTGTTTGGGTTCGTCTGAACCACTCATATTTCCATCCATCAGAGCTCTGCACAGAGCAGGTCAGTGTCACACTGCCCCCTACTGGTATGATTGTTGTTGCTGCTGTCAGTGTGGCCCTGGGTTTATCTGCTGTTGTGATAGAGGAAGAAAAATAAATAAATATCTGTGATTCGTTATAACAACATATGAACATTGAAAAACAATACAGTTTATATTTTTATTAGTTGATCTCTAAATGACCACAGCATAAATGTTTGTCTATTCTCTGTTGAAGGAAACATAATGATGCATTAAATGTCTCTTCCTCATGTTTTGGTTTAGATAACAGAAACATCTTCACTTTAAACTTCATGAAGCTTTTGATGTTTCTTATGTTTCTTATTTTCCTTTAGAAATGTAATTAAGTTGAATTTCATCCATAATTGCTGTTGTTAAAACTCACACACCTGCTAATGATAGATTACAGAGTCTGTGAGTATTGTAGCACTGACTTTACTGTGAACGAAGTAACAGGTACAGTGATCTTGGTTAAAGTTCAAGTTTCAGTGACAAATTTAATTAAATGTTCTCTATTTTATAATTCAGTTGAGTATTTGAACAGGGATCATATATTTGTGCTGTCGGTCACTGAAGACTTACCTAATACAGTTATAGAGACAGTATTACTGTTCTTTATATGATGTGAGCTCACCAAGCTACCAGAGCACTGATATTCACCACTGTCACCTGTAGATTTAATTTCAAATCTGTAGTCTTTGTCTGTGTTGTAGGCCACAAATTCTTGACCGTCCTTCTTGATTTCGTAATACCAGTCAGTGTCTTCTCCTTCATTCATGTCACATTTGAAGGTAACAAACTCTCCAATGAAAAAACTGGACGAGCTGGGTTCAATAGTTAACACAGCATCTAGAATCCAACACAACCACAAAGTTTACAATCTGAAACACTTTTATGCACGACACAATCTGTGACAGTACGTTCATACACTGTTCATATATTGTTCATATATATATTTTACTATTCAAAACACAAACTGTGTTTATATTCATAAAATTATAAATTAGTGATGAACAATGAAATAAAAACAACAATGTGAAGTGCTTAAGACTGATAAAGCAGTTAAGATGAATCTTTACTGAATAAATAAAAAAGAAAGAAACAAGAAAAGTAAAACTTTTCAGTCACCTTGAACATGTCCAGTGCAGAGTAGCGTACAGAGCACTACAATAAAGAAAAAAATGTCAGACATTATCAAATAAAAGACACTCAAAATGTGTGTGTAGCTTGTCAATCATACAGATCATGGTAGTGTGTTTATGTCATACTTGAGTGTCTAAGGAGCTCGGTGAGAAAGTGACTGGACTTCTTTAGGATTCCTGAAGGTGTTTCATATCTTTTCTGAGAAGATTCTTCAGTTCTTCAGATCTATCTATCTATCTCTCTATCTCTATCTCTCTCTCTGTGGTGTGTGTGTGTGTGTGTGTGTGTTCGTGTGTGAGTGAGAGGCTGACAAGTCTGGTGTGTATGTTTCTGTGTCAAGAAATGTACTTGATAATGAGGGTAGGAAGTCACAATAACACGCAGACAGAGATGGGAGAACTGCGCTATTTTCAGCCCTCAAGACTACCGAAGACCTGAGAGGTTTCAAAATTATTTTGAGGCCTTGCTTCACCCTATTATGTGGCCTACTGACAACACCTGATGCTAGATGGGAGTAGGGATTCAGGCTCCTCGGAAGGGATCTCAAAAATGCATTCTAGGTGGCAGACTGTAAGGGATGCCATGACTAGAGTTTAAATAGCTGCATTCCCCATGTTTTGGTTTTAGAACTGTAAAAACTTCTCGGTTGAGAGGTGAAACATCTCCACAAAACTTCAAGTTGTCTTCTGTCCAAGCTCTGTAGAAACTCAAATATCGTAGACACATGCCCAGAACT
The DNA here is from genome assembly GCF_057382275.1 of Copadichromis virginalis. Classification (NCBI taxonomy): domain Eukaryota; kingdom Metazoa; phylum Chordata; class Actinopteri; order Cichliformes; family Cichlidae; genus Copadichromis; species Copadichromis virginalis. The sequence continues at coordinate 36,774,143 of NC_140620.1, forward strand.
GCTCAACCCATGGCGGAGAGCAGAGAGAGCATCAAAAGGGTAGAAAACCCAACACTAGAAATTTTATTGTGATAAACCATAACGCTGGTTGACTGATACAGCTGTCTCAGGGCCTCCTGGGGGCTGTGAAGTTAACCTCATGGTAGTGAAACCTAACCAAGGAATGATAAAAGAAAAGAAAAAGAAAAAAAATTCCACTCTTCTCCCCTCTGTTCTTTTTCTTTTTTCATTTTCTGAGAGGCAGTGGGGAGGTAGAGTGTACAGCCCTATCCGGCGGGGAGGTGTGGGATGCCAGATCAGGTGCCTCCCTTCTGTCTCTCCTCTCTCCTATCTTTTCTCTTTAGTCTTACTTCTCTCTATCACCTTTTCTATCCCTTTGAAGAAGTGAGGCTCCATAAATATTAAAGAGGTAAGTATTACTTCTTGTTTTACAGTGAATTGATGGAAGAAAATAAAATGTAGAAAAATAAACAGAAGAAAATAGAAGAGAAACAACAATATAACATAAACCAGTAACACACCCCAGGGCCTGATCAACCCTGGCAGGCCTTCCTTGGATGAGGGTGTCTAGTGATAATGGCCGAAACACCCGATGAATCCAAGGTCCACTACTGATGTCACAAAATTTTATTTTATAATCTAGCTCAGATCTCTAATCCCTAAACCTAACCAAGGAAGGTAAAAAGAATCTAAAAAAATGGCAAAATAGCTTTTGATAAAAGACTGAAACACCCTGTTAAGTTGAGGCATACAATGATGTGTCTCTCTGGTAAAGTTTCCAGGCTGCCATCCCTCAAGACTTTCTCCATTTGAATGAATGCATAATCAGGGATTGTAACTTCTAGTCCTTTTATTGAATCATAAATAAAACACTTGGAGTTTTACTGGTGTCTACTAAGATTTGTGACATTTTGTATTAAGATGTAAAATTAATATTCAATTCAATTCGCTGATGGAGAAACAAACCTTTCTTAGATAAACTAAAGCAGCTCCACTCTGATCTGAGTCAGTGCACTAAAATTTAATCCAGTCTACAAACAACCATGTTGGTACCAAACACGAGAGTCGTCTGATCACATGACCTGAAATAGTACAAATGACTGATGCTCTGTTCTTCTTACTAAAACATGTTTATGGATCAGTATGAATCAAACAATAGAAGTCAGTGATGAACTCACAGAATAGGCCCAGCTCACAGAGCAAAGTGGCTCCCATCCTCACATCCAGCAGTGACACGTCTGAAAACTTCTACAACTTTCTGTAAAGAGAGAGAGTGAAGCAGCAGCACAGCAGATACCAAAGAGCTGAGAAGGAAACAAAGAGGTTTTTTTTTTTACTCCTTCTCTCTGCTTCCTTCCTTTTCAACAGAACTAACACTCTTTAACAAGATCTGACCACAGCATGACGTGTTTATACTCTTTTATATTTATTTCAATTTTCATCTCTCCAGGGTGTATCCCACGTCTCATCCTAAAACAGCTTTGATCGGCTCCAAAGCATCTGAGACGCTCAACTTTATAAACAATTAAGAAAATATTTAAAATAAAGTATTTCATTACACTAATGCAGATTTTTTTTTAACATGAAATTGTGGTTTGCTGATAAATTCACCCACATGACGTGAGCAAGCTCAAGCTAAACAGAAATAGTGTCGTTAACCAGAAGTGGGCATGAGGCAAGAGGAAGTCTTTCCCCCTCTCTCAGATTATATCTCTGTTACTTTAAAAGTGCTGCTGTGTTTATGGTGATGTCAGCTTGGCTGAGTTGCTGAGGCTCATGGGTCATGGTTTTGAAATCAAATAAACTTTAAACATGTGACAAAGGTGTAAGTGTGACATGCTAAACTTCAATGCCACATCAGTGCCACAGTTTCACAGTTTGTACTTTATACTTTACAGAAGAAGAGGAAGAAAATGCAAAAAAAAAAGTAAAAGCACAATGTTGCTTCAGCCGCATTTACACCTGTTTATTTGTATTTATTTATTACAATTATTTTTTAATGGGTAACTACTATACACAGATCACAGCCACTTAGCAGTGGGTGTTTTCCCTTTTCACACTCTGGAAACCTTTTAAGAGACAGAAGCTCAGGATGTCTTCAAATAACTCATCAGTTTCACAAGAGATACCACAGAGTGAGATTTAAGCTATGTCCAAACTAGCCTGGATAGATTTGAAAACGGCGTTTTTGTCTGAAAACGCTCCGCGTTTACACTATCGTTTTCAGTCGTTTTCACAGAGTTGTGCGTCCACATTGAAACGGCCTAAAACGCTTACGTTCCAGTAGTGTGCATGCGTGAAATGCAAGAAGATTCGGCCTGTCCAATTTCTGTCTGCTGTTTATTTACTTTCCGGTGTTGTGCCAAAAAGTGATTGTCTGCCAAAAACTGATTTCCAATGTTTCTGTGTATTTTTTATGTGTAATATCTTTACGTATGTTCGTAAAAAGACTTCGGTGAACAGGGTTTACAAAGGGGTTATATAGAGAATTAAAACAATATCTGTTTTTCAAGTATCTTTACAACTCTCTGCTATTGTACTTACATTATAACCAATCCGGTCCTTTATCCCCACTTAAAATATTTTTACAGAAATATTGTAATATTTGCTGCCATGTCTGCTGTCCTCTTGGCCAACTTACTCTTACAAAAGACATTTATAATGTTAATGAGATTTTTTTAACTGTATAAAGTCACTGCCAAAAACTGATTGCGGCTTCTACCTTGTTACACGAATGTTGTTTGTGGCTCAAGATGACTTTATGGCATCCATGAGGGATGCATTTGACATATGTTTCACATATTATAGCCCAACAAGTTACTTATAGCAGTTTAAATACGAGCAATCAGTTTTTGGCAAATACCGGAAATCAGTTTTTGGCAGACAATCACTTTTTGGCACAACACCGGCTCATTGAAACATTGCGGCAAAATGTTGAGGAAAAGCAACACATTTTTTAAATGGACTAACAATGAGGTGGAGTTGCTGCTGCGAGTAACACAAAAGTAAAAGGTTTGAAGAAAAGCTATCTGGAGCATGTACAAACTGATATTAATCTTTAATAGGGATGTGAAAATTGAGAGCAGACAAAACAACTGCTGTATAATGCCCTCCGCTATCTTTGTTAAATTGGTCACATGACTGCATCACATGACTAAAATGTGTCATTGTTTTCGAAAGTCTCCGTTTTCACTGTCCACACTGTGACGCAAATGCACCGTCTTCAAATTTATTCGTTTTCGAGAGCATTTTCAAAATGCTGTTTTTTTCCTTGGGGAAAACGCCATCCCAATGTGGACGGGAGGCCAAAACGGAGAGAAAACGATGTGGACGTAGCCTTACACAGCACTTTTCTAGTTTTAATGACTGTTAAAAGTTAAAACTGTGTAAATGTATGCATTTCAATAAAAAGACTGTAAGCAGAGGCCAGAGCTGGAGTCATCTGAGGTTGGGTGCAGAGCTTGCAGCTTGCAATTAAAAATAGGCTGACCTTTAACTATCTTGCTTCGTTCACGGTGATAAGTCTCTGAACCAGCGGGGCCTGCGAGTGCAGACCTAACACACCTTAATGAAAAGAAAAATGAAGTTCTGTAGGTTTTCCCATTTTGTGCAAGTTTATGAGGAATAAATATTTGGAGTTATCTCTGAACCTCCAGCCTTCAGAGCTAAGAACAGCTTAGGATCATGCTGCCCCCTGCTGGTGCAACTCTTTATCTGCTGTCAGTGAGGCTTGAGGTCTGTGGAATCAGAACGATGCCACCTTGAAACGAAACCGAAAAATGGATTGAAACCGAAAAAAAATATTGTAACTGAAATAAATGTACTGAAAAATCTTGTATTGAAACCGAAAAAAAAATGATAGTGAAAAACAATTAATTGAAACTGTAATTTTTTTGTTTTCGCTTACAATTTTTTTTTCGGTTTCAATCCATTTTTCGGTTTCAATCCACTTTTCGGTTTCAAACCATTTTTCAGTTTCACTCTGCTGGCACTGTTTTGGCGTACGGGGGCGCGCTGGGGGGCGGGGATTCAGACCCGCATGTATTTGCATATATTATAATGCTGACCAATGACTGGAGAAAACACTGACGACGCGGCTGCGGTCACGGACAAACTCGCACGTGTCTGTTCGGGAATGGCAGATGCCGAGAGGTCCAGCGTTTACATTACCGACTATTTCAAAGTGACAGCCTGAGGTGTTCTTCAGTAAATTGGACTACCGGACAGGAGGACCTGAGGCCCCACCGCATTATTTTTGGTAAGTTAAATGTGTTTGTAAGCTAATCCGTAATTTAGGTCCTTAGCTAGCTACCTAAGGACCTAGCTAGCTAAAATGAGCACTCGGCTGTCGGGGAAACATGTTTTGTAAAGTTCGTTTAGCTAACCCGTGCAGGTGAATGAATTTACCCTGACTAAAGAAATCAAGAGAAACGCACCGGGCTGCTTGGTGACTAACCACGGTTACTGTACTTTTATTATGAGTATTATACTGTAAGAGCAACGGGCTGGACTCTGCTTCTGCTCCTGTGCAGAGCTGATTATTAAATATGTGCAAACAGCAGCATGTTTTCTGAGCAGAGTGAAGCTGACCCCCCACCCACTTGAAACGTAAAGGCAAACAGGCGGAGCGGTTAGTGCTACGTTTGTGCAGATTTGTGCAGGTAAAATTAGCGTTTGTGCTGCTACGGTTTCCGAGATATTAAACTTTATTTTATAGGTCATTCAAAGGTCACCATCCCCCCCAGACTGCTCCAAAACAAACCAAAATGGTCTACTTTTTTAGTGCTACGTTTGTGCTGATTTGTGCAGGTAAAATTAGCGTTTGTAATGTAAAGGTCAAAAGGTCAACCAGCCCCCCCACATTACCCAAATCCAACAAAAGTGGTATCAAACGTTTGTGCTACGTTTGTGCTGGTTTGTGCTGCAGAAATTTTTGTTTGTGCCGTTATTATTTTAAAGATATTAACAAAAATTTCTAGAGGTCAACCAGCCCCCCCATATTAATGGAATCAAACAAAATTGATGTCAAACGTTTGTGCTGCAAAAATGCTTGTTTGTGCTGCTAACATTTTAAAATGTTTAATAAAATAACGTCTTGATGCGTGCTTAATCATCCAGGTAAGTAAATCCCAAAAGGTTGATTCTGTTCATCTGGACATTTTCAGTTGGAGAAACGTTTCGTCACTCATCCAAGTGACTTCTTCAGTCTCAGCTGACTGCAGGTTTCCCCAACCTTATAAACACCCGTGAGTGAAGTTGCCCCCCCTACCTTCTTCAAATCGAACAAAATTGATGTCAAACATTTGTCCTGCAAATTATTTTGTTTGTGCAGGTTATTTTTCCCTAATTTTATAAACAGTACATGTACAGTGAGAGAGAGATGTTACATCTGTCTTCACTTGCATCCCAGTCATAGAAGCGTTGGAGGTCGTTCTTAAGAGATTACAGGATCATCCCAACCTCAGCAACAGGACCACTCTCAGCACTGATCAGTCGTGTTTGCTTTTGGAACTGTGTCTTAATTCCACCTATTTTGCATAAGGGTCAGTACAGGCAGAAATCTAGGTGTGCCATGGGTTCCCACAGGCCCCTGCTCAAAGTCAACAAACCAGTTCGTAAGCAGGTACAGGTGTGGCCAGAAGGGTCCTCAGAGGGACTGCTTTTCCACCACAGGCCGCCACACACGACAACACCACAGACTTTCAGGAATATACAGAAACTGTCACTGCCTACATCCCAAAATGCATCGATGATGTCACAGAGACCAGGACTATCACTGTCTGGGCCAATCAGAAACCATGGCTCACAGGTCAGGTTTAAATGCTCCTAAAGTTGAAAAATGCAAGCCTTCAGAGCCGGAATTAGGTGAGTCTAAGAACAGCAAGGGCAAACCTGTCACGTGGCATCAGCTACAGCAAAGCTTCAGCAACAGCAGAGATACTTGGAGGCAGTGGCAAGGAATACAAACCATCACAGACTACAAGCCCACTCTACAGACCGTGGTGACACAATCCCCAGACAGTGTGTGGAGATCCCTCCACCATCATTACTGAACCCAAGAAGTCATCTATCTCCTGCTTTAAGGACTACCGTCCTGTCAAACTCACCTCCATCATTATTAAGTTAAGTGCTTTGAACGGTTAGTCATGCATCAAATCAAATTATCGCTTTCCCCCAACCTGGATCCATTTCAGTTCGCATACTGGTCAAAACGCTCAACCGATGATGGAATTTCAACTGCCCCTCACTCAGCCCTCACACATCTGAACACTAGAGACTCATATGTCAGAGTGCTGTTCATAGACTTCAGTTCAGCATTCAACACCATCATTCCCCAGCAACTCATTCACAAACTGGATCTGCTGGGGATCAGCACCTTGCTGTATAACGGGCTGCTAGATTTCTTGACAGGAAGACAGCAGACAGTACGGGTCAACAGCAACACCTCCAGCCCAAGAACACGGAATACGGGGGCTTCCCAAGGATGTGTGTTGAGCTCCCTTCTCTTCACTCTGCTGACCCACGACGAGATCTACTATAGGGGTGAAGTTAACCATCTGCCAGAGTGGTACAGCAACAACAACCTGTCCCTGAATGTGGAGAAGACCAACAGCGACTCTACTTCCTCTGCAAACTGAGAAGCACAAGAGATCCAACCCCCATTATGAGCACCTTTTACAGAGGCACAGTTGAGAGTATCCTCACCAGCTGCATCACTGTGTGGTATGACTCCTGCATTGGGTTCTGCAGGAAAAAATGACAACGGGTAGTGAGAGCAGCTGAGAGCATTGTGGGGACCTCTCTTGCCTCCCTCCCCAGGAGATCTACTGCACCTGCCTCATCTGGAAGGTCCTCTCCATTACAGGTGACTCCACTCATCCCTTCAACAGCGTCTTCAGTTTGCTGCCATCAGGAAGGATACTGAAGAGCCTCCGGGCCAGAACCAGCAGACTGAGAGACGGCTTCGTCCATTGGGCTGTCAGGATGCTGACCATCTCTGAATCGAGAAGGGGGGCCCAAGGGTACATCTTTCGCCATCCTACAATGCTGTGATTGTAGCCATTCCCCACTTTCTGTGAATGGTACTCATGGCCATTGATCAATAGGCTTTGATTAGTTGTCATTGATCAATGGTCATAAGAATTTGCATACTAACAATCATGGAATTAACCCCCCGGCACATTGTTCATTCAGTGGCGCTAGTTTCCTTCACTGTGCAAATGTACTGTTTATAAGGTTGGGGAAACCTGCAGTCAGCTGAGACTGAAGAAGTCACTTGGATGAGTGACGAAACGTTTCTCCAACTGAAAATGTCCAGATGAACAGAATCAACCTTTTGGGATTTACTTACCTGGATGATTAAGCACGCATCAAGACGTTATTTTATTAAACATTTTAAAATGTTAGCAGCACAAACAAGCATTTTTGCAGCACAAACCAGCACAAACGTTTGACATCAATTTTGTTTGATTCCATTAATATGGGGGGGCTGGTTGACCTCTAGAAATTTTTGTTAATATCTTTAAAATAATAACGGCACAAACAAATTTCTGCAGCACAAACGTTTGATACCACTTTTGTTGGATTTGGGTAATGTGGGGGGGCTGGTTGACCTTTTGACCTTTACATTACAAACGCTAATTTTACCTGCACAAATCAGCACAAACGTAGCACAGTTGATTGACACCCATTTTGTTTGATTTAATTAATGTGGGGGGGCTGGTTGACCTCTGATGACCTCTAGAAATTTTTGTTAATATCTTTAAAATAATAACGGCACAAACAAATTTCTGCAGCACAAACGTAGCACAAACGTTTGATACCACTTTTGTTGGATTTGGGTAATGTGGGGGGGCTGGTTGACCTTTTGACCTTTACATTTTCATTAATATCTTTAAAACAGAAGCAGCACAAACGAAAATTTTAGCAGCACAAACCAGCACAAACGTGGCACAGTTGATTGACACCCATTTTGTTTGATTTAATTAATGTGGGGGGGCTGGTTGACCTCTGATGACCTCTAGAAATTTTTATTAATATCTTTAAAATGATAGCAGAACAAACGAAAATCTTTGCAGCACAAACCAGCACAAACGTAGCACAAACGTTTGATACCACTTTTGTTGGATTTGGGTAATGTGGGGGGGCTGGTTGACCTTTTCATTTTCATTAATATCTCGGAAACAGAAGCAGCACAAACGCTAATTTTACCTGCACAAATCTGCACAAACGTAGCACTAAAAAAGTAGACCATTTTGGTTTGTTTTGGAGCAGTCTGGGGGGATGGTGACCTTTGAATGACCTATAAAATAAAGTTTAATATCTCGGAAACCGTAGCAGCACAAACGCTAATTTTACCTGCACAAATCTGCACAAACGTAGCACTAACCGCTCCGCCTGTTTGCCTTTACGTTTCAAGTGGGTGGGGGGTCAGCTTCACTCTGCTTGTTTTCTGTCGCTTTCCACATGTGGAAGGACATTAAAGCCAACTTTTAAATTCCCCTCATTAGTCAATAGCTACAGATTAAATAGCAAAGCCCGATACTTATGTACTGAAACCAACTACTTCCGCTTGTCAGCTTAAGTTAAAATGTAACATTTTTCCCCTGATTATTTTTTTAGCTTTTTTTTTTTTTTTTTTTTTTTTTTTTTTTGAGTTTGTTACAAATATTCAGGTTAAAAAACTGTCCAAATTATTTTTAATGAATTATGTTCACAAAGTCACATGTGCAGTACTCTGTACAGCTTGCATCCTTTAGGACAAATAATTTGAAACATTAATATTTCTTGTTCAATACTGAGCTGATAACACCTCTGTATGTTGTGACCAGGATGCAGTAGCAGACTGAACCTTGACTGAAACCTGCTCCATCATCTCATCTTTGCAGATGTCCATTTATAAAGCATCAACAACTCAAAGGTAAACATGATATTAGAAAATGTGTTAGTAAAGCCTTTAAAACAAATAAAAAAATAAACAGCTGTCGGCAGAACTGTAGGACTGAACAACTTCAGATCCCGAGTAGGATCAGCTGTATTTCAGATTTGAGAGATAAACTTTATATTTCAGTTTGTGATGATTCTGTTCTGTTTGTGGTTACAGGAGCTGTCCTCAGATTCAGACCTCAGCACCACCCAGTGACAGCAGACAGATCATCCTATATCTTCAATCTTTGTAGTAACTCCAAAATTAACTGAAGAAAACAGTACAAAGGTTAAAGTACCACATGTGCTGTCAGTGAAAGCTGCAGCTGTTTTATTGATCAATTTAAAGACAAAAAGTCACAAGGATCAATCACCCCTGTAACTGTGTCACTATACATCAGCATTAACAGTACCTCAGTTTGGTGTTTCAGAAAACTGCTGATCTCAGACCTGCACAACTTCTGTTTTAAACACTGAATGTACTCAGCTACATGAAGAGCACATGATGTTTTCTCTGACACAATTAAATAAAACCTGATTAAAGTCAAAGGTTGTTACTTGTATTTGAACTAAAAACTTGTGATCTGGAATTCTTTCACTGTTTTTTGACAATAGTGTGTTATTTATCATAAAGTAATTCAGAGTCATTCATACCAGAGTAACCAGTGAGCACAACATATTTAACTTTCTACAGGACTTAAAGCTATTACTATAGCTTATAGCTATTACTTAACTGCACTACTGTATAGTTCTGTGTAAATAATCATTCTGTACATATGATTTTTAATCCTACAACTGTTTATAATTTGTATAGTTCACATTTCTGTATAACTGTATATCTCAGATTTCTGTAGTTTTTCATATTTATATCCTGTACATAGCTTGTACTCACTACAGCCTGTACATACTTATAGTTATAGAATATTCACAACATACTTAATACCGTGTACATTGTAATGTACCATAATAGACCCATTTCTGTAATATACTTACATATCTATACTATTGCTAATATATATTGTAATATATCTATATCATGGCTAAAGCACTTCTGGATGGATGCAAACTGCATTTCGTTGCCCTGTACCTGTGCATGTGCAATGACAACAAAGTTGAATTCTATTCTATTATATTATGTAAAAGTCCAGACCCTCTGAGGATTATCTGAGTACTTCTAACATTACACAAAGCAAAGGTCTCCATCAGTGTTCATGAAATGCTGGGTTTATCCTTCTTGTGAGGGAGCTGCTGGTGAAGATCACGAGCCCTGCTTGATCCTGGCGACGAGTTTCAATCTTCCTGGTGTTTCTGAAATGATGCCTCCCACTGTGGGTCAACAGAGCTTCTGGCACAGGACAGCTGTAATGAAAGAAATTGAAGTTTTGGAAAAAAAAAAAAAAAATCTTGGAAATGCCCTAAATGTGAGAAGCAGATTTTGTATTTACTTTTCTTTTGCCAATCAAGATAAAGTATAATTTTCACCATACAATTACTAACCTTGTCATCTCCTGCACTGTCTGTTTTGGGCTCTGGGCTTGTCCTTCCCAGCGCTCATGAGACTGCTTTGCTGCACTGTGGTATGAGGTGCTAACCTGTTGACAGTGTTGGGAAGGTTAATTTTGAAATGTATTTCACCAAAGATTATAGAAGTAATGTATTCTGAATACTTTAAAACTACATGAATGTGCTATTGCTGTGTGATTTATTACTATTACTGAAGGCTACTCGCCATACCAACACCAACTAGATGTTAAAATCTTAATATAAATGAGTAACAGTAGGTGGACATTAGGTAAGGCTGCAGCGATCTCATATATAAAACTATTCCGCGCGTATATAAAACAGGTCAGCGGCTCCGAACCGTAGTAAAGGGACCTCTGGCTAATACCTCCGGTTCGTGTTAGGCTCGTAGCTGAAAACTAGCTTTACTTTGTTGTCTGGGTCAAGTTTGCTAGCGAGAGACAGAGAGGCGTTGAAAGGCTGCTTATTGTTTCGGAGGAAAACACGAACATGGTGTACAGTCGAGTCTTAACAGCTTACTTACAGCTGGGCTCGTCAGACACTCTTTTTGGCTGCAGTGGTTATTATTATATTTACATGCTTCCAGCTCCCGTTTCTGCTCCGTGACAGCTGTACTTTTCCTTTCTCTCCCTCCCTCGCTCACAGACACATAACGGGTATGGCAGTCCATTCTCCCTGCAGCACGGACTACACTGCCCATGAGGCTACATTGTTTAGGGCGATGCCTGTAACACTCTGCTATTGCCTTCATATTAAATCATTTTTGTATAATAATTTTTAGAGGCTCTTATTGCGTGTTTTGTTTGGGTTTCCACCGGTGTGGAATTACCAAAAATAGAGAGACCATAGCCTAACATATGAAACAGGTAAATACCGCCATGTAATCCATTTATTTCAACAAACTAACTGTATTCTCAATATCACCTATTGAACAGTAATTGTAACGGATACATTCTCATATTTTGTATTTTAAATACGTAACGCCGGTGCATGTATTATGTTACTGCCCAACACTGCCTGTTGAGATCCTGAGATCCGCTCCTAGAACACCGGCCTCCAACTCCTGAAGAGACACGGGTGTCCCTAAATTTAGCAAATATTAGCTTCAGGCTAGCTTGCTACGACGAATAGGCTAATACCAGCATTTTACCACAACTTCACCAGATGTAGCTAAAAAAACTAAACTAATGTCCAGCCCAGTGGGACAGCAAGAAAAGATGACAAAAATTGATTACTTACTTGCGGTTTGGAGGTTCAAGCTGAAATTGAAGCAGCCATTGAAAGACGGGAAGAGAGAAAGATGGCAGCTTGGTCAGCACTAGTGGCCTCTATAATTTATGCAAATACATGCGGGCCGGAAACCCCCCCCCCAGCGCGCCCCCGGACGCCAAAACAGTGCCAGCAGATTGAAACTGAAAAATGGATTGAAACCGAAAAATCGTCATTTGCACTTAGAAACATATAATCATATATGCTTAGAGGTATATAATCGTTTCCATATTGATAGAATGTCTCATCCTTAGTAGGTCTTTAAGACTCTGTGTACCATGAGATGGTAGGACGTACACTTCTTTTCCTGAGTGTTCTGGCATACCTCACACACATCCTAAGGTCATAAGAGAGATTGTATCTTCTCTCTCTGATATATACAGTGTTGGTCAAGTTACTTGAAAAAAGTAATCAGTAACTAATTACTGATTACTTCCCCAAAAAAGTAATCCCGTTACTTTACTGATTACTTATTTTCAAAAGTAATTAATTGCTTAGTTACTTAGTTACTTTTTTTTAACTTTTTTACACTCGCTTACTTCACTGTCATAAGACCTTCTCGCAAAAAATCACGGTTTTAGTAACGCAGAGTTCCTACGGGAAAGTAACGGTAATCTAATTACCGTTTTTGCAATAGTAATCCCTTACTTTACGCGTTACTTGAAAAAAGTAATCGGATTACAGTAATGCGTTAACGCGTAACTGCCCATCTCTGGATATATGCTATGGCAAACACATCTGTATCTGTTTAAGTAAAAGAGGCTTTTGTTTAGGGGAACTGCTGCACTCTCTGGCCCAGCTATCTTGGGAATCATTCACAGGGTCATATTCCTTGTGAATAGATAAACCTAACAACTCCAAAAATGAGTCCAGTGATCATCAGAACAAGAAATGAAGAACTGGATACAGCTACTGCAAATAAGGAAAAAGAACTGTTAACTTTAATAAACTGAACTGAACTTAGAAGCTGTTTTAATGTAGGAAACCAGGAAGAGTTGCAGGAGGCTTTGATGTTAGTAATACAGTGAGGTACTACATGCCCAGCTTCCACAAAGAACCCGCTCTCACCCACTTTCCTCCTCCTGCAGGTGTTCACGGTGGAGGAGATGATGCCTCACCTGCAGGGCGTGAATGGCGCCGTCACCAAGAACCTGTTCCTAAAGGACAAGAAGAAGAAGGGGCTGTGGCTGGTGTCGGCCCGCCATGACCGCCAGGTCAGCTCCTCCACATGACCTCTGACTTAAAAACTAAAGACTAACACCTCACTTCCTCTCGTTCCATCTGCAGGTGAACCTTAATGACCTCGCCAAGAAGCTTGGTGTTGAGAGTGGAAATCTGTGCTTCGCAGATGAGGCAGCCATGTTGGAAAAGCTGAAGGTAGGGAGGATCAAAACGGGGAGGGCCAATTATTGAGCTGGATTCACAGGTCACAGCTTTAGACTCCTCCTCCCCTCTCCTTCAGGTGGGTCAGGGCTGTGCGACGGCTCTTGCACTGCTCTTCAATCAGGGTCACAGCGTGAAGTTAGTCTTGGACCGGGACCTGGTGGAAGGAGGCCACAAGATGGTCTACTTCCACCCGATGACCAACGCTGCCATCATGGGGCTCAGACCGGACGACCTGCTGTGCTTCCTCAAGGAGACGGGACACGAGCCAATCGTGAAGTGCTTCGAGTAAAACGGACACCCGGGCCTGGTTTAAAAGCGACGCGAGGGCGGTCCTGGTCGGGCTGAGAGCAGGATACGGCCGTCTGCCGCCGAGGATCTTGAGAAGCTTCATGCTAGGCTCTAAGTGTAAAAACAAACATTTTAAAAACGTGTTTGTGTGGAGCGATGAAAATCTGCAACCTGAACATTAAACAGCTTCTCATGACATCTGAAGTTCACACGGACAAGCACACCGTTTGTCTTCTGTGCATCATTCGACGGTGGTGGTGGTCCTACTGCTCTTCACTAACAGCCTGTCATGTTTAGCAAAGTCTCCAAAATTAAAATTTATTCACTGAAATTTGACCCTGGATGTTATTTATTATCCTGCAAATGTAAAGCGAGAGAATAAAAAGCTTTGTCATCTCTGTTTGGTTTTAAATTAAGAGTTTATCAGAAATATGCTTTAATCTTTTGACCTTAACAAAAAGAAACAGCCTGTAAGAAGGTAAAACACGAGGGTCAAAGAGTTACTTATTTTAATAATTACACAGATAAGAATCAAGTTACATGGTTCTGACAGTATTTAAAGGGTTTGGTGAGTAACCAGGAGGCAAGCTAAGAATCCGCTTTAATTTTCAAGCACTATTTTCTGAATGCCAACAATAGTGCCCAAAAATTGAACTTGTCTCCTTCTGCAGTACCAGGTAAATCCAGGTAATATCGGGTTGCCTGACAGCAGGAGGCACTGTGGCTTAGCTGGTCAAAGCGCCTGTCTAGTAAACAGGAGATCCTGGGTTCAAATCCCAGCAGTGCCTTCCTGTTACCATTTGAAACCATCTTCTTCACAGTGTTGATTGCATTCGGGAAATCTTTCAAAGTCTGTGTATGTCCTCAGCAATGTTGCCTCTAATTTTTCATGTGTCTGAGCGAACACACAAACTCCCTGAGCGATCCCTTTGACCACTGTGAGCGACATCAGACTTGTGCACTGTGGTCACACCAGCATCTAATCCATCCAAGTTACATGGTTTATTAAAATAATCAAATTATAGCATTTACATTTATGTTAGACTACTTTTAATTAACTGCTTTAACCCTCTTACAATGAAAACTTAAAAAATTCTAGTCATTGACCTGTGTAGTATGTTAACACTATTGGAAGTAAAAATAACTTGAACTCCAATTTTGAAAACACAACTTAATTCTTTTTTAAAAATTTTATAAAGCTCTGACTTGTATTATAAGTCTGTGGTCTGGGAGAGAGTCCTGTAACTCTCTGTCTGCAAAATACAGTAAATAATGACCAATGTTGGGCAATTAATTATATAGTTACTTCTTCAAAAAAGTAACTGAGTTATGCAAATAAACAAAGTTTTTTGCAGCTATTTTTTTAAACGCAGCCAAGGCGTTTTTTTAAATAAACATTTTAAACTATTTACAGAACAATCAGCTGTTCTGCATCAAATCTGATGCCACACAAATTATTTGTGCCGCTCCAAAAAATAATTTCTGTCCACTATGAGATGAAGGAGAACAACAGCCTGATCCCTGCAGGCCTGACAACAGGAGATGTATCACTGCTGTAACACCTGTAACATTCAGCAGTCGCCTCATTGTTCTGACACACACAACAAAACTATTGACTACACTACACACTAACTGTTAGGTATTTTAGTACCACGGTTAGCATTTACAGAAGATTGTTTTATACAGAAAAGAGTTGCTCAATAAGGCCCATCTACTAGTTGTTTTTCTCTTTCTCTGTGACCCAAGAATTAATGTGTAGGACTCACAAGCTGGTACCCCAAGGTCGAAAACACCACAGAGATGAGACCACTTCCTTACTCCCATCCTCCCTTTTTCTTTATCTCCTGGAAAAGGCTCGTTAAAGGCTAGGTGGTTTGTTTCAGAATTCACTAATGAAAGAACTCTGTATTTTATGTCTAGGAGTGTATTTTGCTGGGATGATCATAAATTATAGCTGAACTGATAAACTACACAAGGGATACTTTGCTCAGAAGGCAGGAAGACGTTTCCTTATTTAGTCTGTACCGGTTTGAACTGGGAAAGCTGACACACGAACCTTTTTTTTCTATATAAACTGCTGTGTATCAAATAAACCTTTGAGTCGATTGGGAAGGCAACCTAAAGCAGTCTCTGTTTTCTTGTTCTCCCAAGCTGCTCCCGAGCTCGTACTAACACGCTGAATGGCATACCTGAGTGTTACTTTAAATAATTAGGAATCTTAGAAGGAAAGGACAGAACTCTGCTTATCGCTCACGCCACGGAGGAAACCCGGGAAGGCAATTTCCTTCAATTTTGGTGTCAGAAGTGGGATCCGCTGACAGAAGGTAAATATGCGTCTTTCATATTTATATAGAGACCTATTATACCTCTCTCAGTGATCGATCCATAAAAAAACGGGATATGCTGACGAAGTTTCACTTAGTGATCCAGAGAGATACACTGACGACTTCCTCAGTCCCCGAATAAAGTAAATTAACCCTTGTGTGGTGTTGGTGGACACAGGAAGTTGCCTGTTGTCTTGAATATTTTAATTTTGTTTAAAAAAAAAAAATAATAATAATAATTAATTGTTTAATTAAACGTACGTTAAAAAGTGAGAAGTTGCTCACTCAAAAAGAGTGACACAGGAAGTTGCCTGTTGTCTTAAATACTTCTCGTTAAGTGAGAAGTTGCTCGGAAAGAGTGACACAGGAAGTTGCCTGTTGTCTTAAATACTTCTCGTTAAGTGAGAAGTTGCTCACCAAAGAGTGACACAGGAAGTTGCCTGTTGTCTTGAAACGCACGTTAAAAAGTGAGAAGTTGCTCACTCAGAGAAAGCTAGTAAATAATTAAATTTAATTTTGTTAAAAAAAAAAAAAACGAAAGAAAACTGAAAACGGGTCTCACAGACCCGATTACCATACAAGGGTTAAAAGCAGTAAATTAAAAGCAGAAAGACACAGGAAGTTGCCTGTTGTTTTACGAGAAGTTGCTCGTTAAGCGAGAAGTTGCTCGCTAAGTGAGAGTTGCTCACACAAACAAAAAATTGCTAGCAATAAATTTAAAGTGACCTCAGCTGTGCCGCAGCGAAAATACTAACATAAATCCTCCTAGCGTGTAAACCCCTCTGGAAATCACTGAACATGGGTCAGAATTATTCAAAGACCACAGACAGGTCCGATAAAAAATCTAAAGTACCTGTAAAACCAAAAAATTAATAAAATACAAAATAAAGTCTCAAATAACGGCTCAGTACAACTCCCATTTCCGGTTACGTGTAACCTACGTCCGCGAATCGGTGAAGACGTCCATGATCACGTATCCAGAACATGCGGGAGTGCTTATGTGACTGACTTTGTTTACAACTTAAGAAGTTCAATGCATTCTAATTTCTTTTCGGAGCCTTATCCCGAACGATTATCGCCAGAAAACAGGTCAGTAGAAATGTTGAATATCATTTGTGATAAGAAAAGTAGTCTGCTTAAAAAGTCCTGTAGAAAATATATGATAGAATGCCGCGACGTGATGCATCAAATGTTACCGCTATGGACAAAAGGAGGGTAAATAATGACAAAGTCGCCGATTTCTTTAAGAATCTAAAGAAATTCCTGCTAACAATGTCCAGAGACAAAATTGACTTAAATGCAGTAACTATGTGTAAACAGAAGCCTGATGAATCTATCCTAGTATTCATAAAACGCTTTATGCACTGTTGGACAAGCTAGAGGTGCAAATTTAGCTCAGTTTTCCAGCAGCCGCAGACACCCAGAGCAAAAATGAATTTGTGTATTTCATTTAACATAAAGGGTGAAATGTTTGCTGACACTGATAACAGCTTATGTTTTCTCTGCCCTATGTACCGACATGATGGAGAAGGAGCATCCTCTGTGTCAGCTGGACCCTCAGCAGAGAATGAACTCAACATCCTTTTTGTCCGGTACTCTATGTCACACACTGTGCCAAAAAAAAAAAAACGTGTACAGACGCCACTAACAGGTAATCCCATGACTGGGAGCCACACTTTTGTTTCTCTCACACTGTTCAACAACATGATAACTGCTCACACGAGTGAAGGTCAAACAGTGATTTTGTTACATAACTCAGACATAGGTTACGAAAAATGTCGTCACATAGATCTAACCTACCCTATCCACTGTACTATTTCTGCAGTTACATTGCCAGCTGAATACCAGAATATGACATTATGGTCAAAAAGTGAGAATGATATATGATTTATTGACTTTATCACGTACACCTATTAAAACACAACGAGCCAGTATATGTCAAGCAACATCCCATTTCTGCCGAAAAAGCCGCAGCTCTAGATGTCATCATAGGAGATTTATTGACTACAGGAGTAATAAAGCCCACACTCCTGTCAATCCTGTGCCAAAGCCTAACAAACCTGGCGTATGGCGTTTCATACAAGACTTAAGGCAAATTAATGCAGTCAACATTCCTCTGCCACCTCTCGTTTCAGATGTTCACAGCATATTGACATGCATTGCATACACATTTTCCCGTGGTGGATTTATGCTCCGCTCCTTTTTCTCATGAAGACACACAGCCGTTATTTGCATTCACACATAGAAATAAGCAGTACACTTGGACTCGTTTGCCCCAAGGCATGATAGACAGCTCTGCTGCTTTCTCAATGGTGCTTCACTCCTCCAGGGCTGCACCCTGATCCACATGTGGATGACCTCCTCCTCTGTGCTGAAAGTGAAAAACTATGTCAAACTGCTACACACATGCTTCTCCAGCACCTCCAAAAGACTGGCCACAAAGCATCAGCAAAGAAAATGCAGTACTGTCAGACTTGTGTTCAATATTTGGGATTCACACTGTCTCACGGAAAACGTTCCATGACTGCAGACAGGGTCAAAGCTGTGACCTCCGTCCCTCGTCCCACTACACAGAAGGAAATGTCGTCCTTCTTAGGCATGGTGAACTATTGCAGACAGTGGATACCAGACTGTTCTTTTCATGACCACATTCTGCGTGACTGTTGTAAAAAAGAGAAGCCTCCTCGAATACTGTGATCCACAGAAATGACTGCCTCTTTCAATGCATTACAGGGAGTGCTGACCTCCGCCACTCAAAGGTGCTGCCTGAATTGTTCAGGAATGCCGGCCTGCCTGAGGGCAGTAGCAGCTTGCTCTATCATGATAAGGGACTGCGAGAAGCTCACACTCTCACATGACACTATTCTACACACCAATCACCAGGTCACGACCATTCTAGCAAACATAACTACACAACATATGCAAATCTCACTATAAAAGCGAGCAGCACACCTGATTCGCCAGCACATTTATTGATCCTATGCTGTGTTCTTCTGACCGACAGGATGGCTCAGACAGGCTTGACGTTCATGACTGCATGACACGTATACAGGAATCCACAGCACCACGTCCAGATTTAGAGCAAACACCTATCCCAGACTCAGCCACGGTTTATGTGGACGGGTCCTGTTCAAGGCCGAGTGACAACTCATTTCTTTGTGGCTATTCAGTGGTGACATTGCCTGACATCATACTAGAGGCTCACTCATTACCATTTCACTCAGCACAAAAAGCAGAGCTCATGGCTTTAATACGCGCCTGTGAGCTCCATTTGGATAAGCATGTGACAATTTGCGCAGACAGCCGCTATACATTTGGCGTTGTGCATGACTTTGGCACATTGTGGAGACAGAGAGGATTTAGATCTGCTGATGGAAAATAAATTGCTAAATTGTGATTTTGTTCAAAGACTTTTGCAGGCTATACAGCTGCCATCGGCCGTTGCAGTTGTAAAAACGAAAGGACACAGTACAGCTGACACAGACGAAGCAACAGGTAATGCTTTAGCAGACGTGACAGCCAAGGCTGCAGCTGCAGCTGCATCACAGCTCCCACCTCCGCAGGAAGTATTATCTGTGCCCATACAGCTGCCACTTGTTACACTCCCAGACTATTTAGACACAAATGTTGATTTAAAATTCATACAAGAGCAAGCCTCTGCATGTGATTACACCTATTGGGAGAATAATGACTGTACCTTAGATGACAGAGATGGCTTATACAAAATCTTAAGGGTTTGATTGCCCTCCCATATTCCCTGATGCCAGTCCTTGCCCGACATTTTCACTGTGTGAGTCATGTCGGACAAAGAGGGGTAATAGGGGCAATAAAATCAAGATTTGTAATTGAGAAAACATCACATGCAGTAAAAAGCATATTAGCAACCTGTCTAACATGTGCGCGAACTAATGTAGGTAGCTCAAAAGCAAAACATCAGCATTTACCACAACCAGATTTTCCATTTCATACATTACAAATTGATTTCACACACATGCCAGCGCAAGGAAGCATCAAGTACTTACTGGTAATAGTGGATCAATTTAGTAAATGAGTAGAAGCTTATCCAACATCAAAAGAAACTGCAGAAGTAGTCTGTCAAAAGTTGAGCAATGAAATAATACCCAGATTCGGAATACCTCACCAGATTAACAGTGATAGAGGATCTTCATTCACATTAGAAGTAATTCAAAAGTGTGCTAAAACTTTAATGACCTGGGTCAAATTACTTACTCAAGTCCTGTGTGAGATTAGAATGACTCAATCTGCAGTAACCAAATTATTTCCATTTGAAATAAGACTATTTCCAACACCATGGTCAGCTTCCAGAGGGGCACCGCTAGTAGAAGGTGATGTATATTGCATTGTCCACTGATGTTCACAACCTGGTAGAAAAACTGAATAATAACTATCAGAAAGTTTGTCTCTCTCAGCCTTTCCCCTCCACAGTTCCACCAGTGGAGACAAGGAGATGCATGTTGGAGAAGTCACTAAACCCAAGGACACTCTGGGAGGCCGCGCGTGTTCCAGCCCCCAGGCTTTACTGGCAGTGACGAAGAACCAGCATCCTCACAGACGGACAACCTCAGTGGATTCATGCCAGCAGGGTTAAGACCAGCCCAATCGGACCATCTCAGGCGTCGGATCAAGCAGACGACATCTCCGGCGAGCCAGCGCCCGGAACTAGAGCAAATAAACACACACGGGTAGATGACATCTCAGGCGAGCCAGCGCCCGGATCCAAAAGTTACATACACACACGCAATCACTGATTAACACACAACGTCTGAAAGAACAACGACAAGGTACTCAAACATCCAGCAGGAACAGAAAGCCAAAAGTACCACATGATGTCTAACCTGATAAAGCCAGACTCATTCCATCCTGATAATGGAGAAAATGAAATGCCCATTGTCATCATACGACGCTTATTCTGTGTCTCTCGAACCTGGGACCAGGCCAGGAGACAACTGAAGAACTGTTTTTCTTATATACTTTCTTATATATTTAGGTTATTTATCATATCTATCGCATTAACCTTAGGATTTCTCTTTACTATTTCATATTGTAAAGTGCAACCCTGTTCACATTTCTGCAAGCCACATTTTCAATGATAACCCATATAGCTACCAGTACAGCCACTTCAATGTATTTGCAATTAGCACAAATTGATCCTGAGGATGTGCCAGATGTTACCAATGATGTTCCTGATGTGTATATTGAACATTAGGTTGTGAACTATTACATTTTATGATTTGCTTTTTATATTATGTTATTACATTTGTGATTTTTCCTTTCTATTTGAGTTATTATTTTTAAAAAATAATAAAAGAGGGGAACTGTTAGGTATTTTAGTACCACGGTTAGCATTTACAGAAGATTGTTTTATACAGAAAAGAGTTGCTCAATAAGGCCCATCTACTAGTTGTTTTTCTCTTTCTCTGTGACCCAAGAATTAATGTGTAGGACTCACAAGCTGGTACCCCAAGGTCGAAAACACCACAGAGATGAGACCACTTCCTTACTCCCATCCTCCCTTTTTCTTTATCTCCTGGAAAAGGCTCGTTAAAGGCTAGGTGGTTTGTTTCAGAATTCACTAATGAAAGAACTCTGTATTTTATGTCTAGGAGTGTATTTTGCTGGGATGATCATAAATTATAGCTGAACTGATAAACTACACAAGGGATACTTTGCTCAGAAGGCAGGAAGACGTTTCCTTATTTAGTCTGTACCGGTTTGAACTGGGAAAGCTGACACACGAACCTTTTTTTCTCTATATAAACTGCTGTGTATCAAATAAACCTTTGAGTCGATTGGGAAGGCAACCTAAAGCAGTCTCTGTTTTCTTGTTCTCCCAAGCTGCTCCCGAGCTCGTACTAACACGCTGAATGGCATACCTGAGTGTTACTTTAAATAATTAGGAATCTTAGAAGGAAAGGACAGAACTCTGCTTATCGCTCACGCCACGGAGGAAACCCGGGAAGGCAATTTCCTTCACTAACTACACAAGATTTTGGCTAAACATCGCAAATCTCTCACATCTCAAAACACCGCCGTCACTCCTAAAACTTCCCCCTCCCTTAACAACTAGATGCCACGTTGCCATATCATTTTTTGATTGGTCGAATGGTACTTTTTTGGACGAATAGGAAAGGGAGAGGGGGGTGGAGTTTGTCTTTGCTCACAGGCTTTCAAGCCTTTTTTCTTATGAAACGCCGTTTTTACCGTTTCTTCCCGCAGTAAATAACGATAGTATTCAGGAAGAAAAACAAACATTGCAGATATTTTTATCATAACTCTGGTTTTACGTGGCCAATCAACACAATTTAAAAACTGGTATAAAGTCAACACTTTTACACTTTTTCCGTCAATTGTTCCGTCTGTCCTGCTCACATCTCCAATGGTTGTACACGTTGTCATTAACGTGGCTTCACTCCACATCAGCCACGCCGCTTTGCTAGCTAAAACACCGGTGTCGGCACATAAAGACACTGTCATAGCCTGTCAATGACGTCGATTAGATGTGTAATGTGAATCGCATTATTGGCTGGACTATGGGATAAGGTGGCATCGTTCTAATCCCATACGGGAGCAGCTAGTCACTCACTGACTAACACTGCAAAACAGAAGTTTTAAATTCAATTCAGGTTAGATTTTTTTTGTGCGCAACGCAGATTTTCTGTGCGCAGAGACCGTGCCAGCAGTGCGCAATTGTGCACGTGCGCAGCTTAGAGGGAACATTGGTCATCAGTTATCCACCTCACGGTACTCTTGAGAGCTTTAAAAACTTCTTTTCACATCGTGATCCAAGAAGCTTCTTCAGTTCTAGAACAAATGCTGGAGGGTCCCAGGCATTAAACCGCTAGTGGAGCTTCTGAGGGTTGTTCACCCAATATTGATGTCTTGGGCGTGTCTAAATCTTCATTGTGTCCTCTTCTTGGAAACAAAGGAGAGAAAGCATAACTCCCAATGCTTCCCGCCATCAGCACTCGTTAATGAAATGTAATGGCATTGGTAGGGAGGTAAGGGACTGCTGGGATTTGAACCCAGGATCTCCTGTTTACGAGACAGGCGCTTTGGCCAGCTAAGCCACAGCGCCTTGAGCTGCGTGCCTCTGGCTACTGTCCAACAGCTGGTGGGGAAAAATGTGACGAACCGATTCAAACCTGTGTCTGCAGAGGTTACTTGGTTTTTCCCTTCCCTGAAGGAGGCACTGTAGCTTAGCCTGTCAAAGCACCTGTCTTGTAAACAGGAGATCCTGGGTTCAAATCCCAGCAGTGCCTGTTGAGCTATTTCAAAATAAGAAGTTCTGTGTAGGCAACTTTTCCTCAATGTCAAAATAAAAGAAAGTAAGGTGTTGAATCTCAAGTTTGGAGGCACTAAAGATTTAGCAAAGGGCACCACATGCAGATGAAAAACAATCAAAACTGAAAGTGTACTCAAACATGAAACTGCGCAACTGTAACAACAGACATAAATGGACCAGTATAGAAACTGGGTGAGGCAGGGTCATATTGAGCTTTCGTCCCAAAAGTACTGTCAACATTCTGCAAATCATTCGAGTTAGTGATAAGAGAAGGTAAGACTGTTAGGTGTTGTGTTAAAATAAATGCCCAAGTGTTCTCTATTACAGTTTTTTCTGATTGCTTAAGCACATTTTTTGTAACTATTGGCTAATTTTGCAAAACTCTGCACACAAATAAGAAAACCTGTCACCCAATAATCAAAACATTGTAGTTCTCTTGCAAAAGCAAACACAGCTAGATTAACTCTTCACACCTTCGTAAAAATGGTGTTTCCGTATCAAACAGTACACACAAGCCATCATCTACTAAGCACACAATGCGCCAACTGCACACTTATGGTATGAATACAAAACAAATCTGGCTTTTGCTTTCTCTGTGCACAAGGTAG
The DNA here is from genome assembly GCF_057382275.1 of Copadichromis virginalis. Taxonomy (NCBI): domain Eukaryota; kingdom Metazoa; phylum Chordata; class Actinopteri; order Cichliformes; family Cichlidae; genus Copadichromis; species Copadichromis virginalis. Next base: position 36,797,767 of record NC_140620.1, read on the forward strand.
GCTATGTCAGTTTGAGCTCATACTTCTGTCATAGATCCATAAGCATAGAGGGATCCAAACTTCAAGTACTGGTGTTTATTCACACACATCAAAACAAACACAAGTGTTTATTTCCAAGTATAGGATTATTTGCAATCGCCATAATGACTATATGGGTTACTTGGTCTGCAGTGAACATGCTTCCTCTGCCCCCAGCATCTGGTCATCTAGCAATTCTGTAAAGTAACAATTTCAGTATTCTTACATCAATGGTATTGGTGTGTTTCTCATTGGCATATGGCAGTGCTACAAATCTTAGTGCAAAGTGACTGTACTAACCGATTCTCATTTCAAGATGTCCTTATGGTACTTGCTACAGTGGGTCCACTGTAGGCTGGACCAATTGGCCAGCTACCCTCAGGGTCATTCCACGGTTGATTACATGGTCCACTATTGTAGCTCTGATGTGATCAGCAATTCTATTTCTTACTCTTCCTACCCTTCCTCTCCCCCCTCCTCATCTTCCTCTCCCCCCTCCTCGTCTTCCTCTTGCTCCTCCTTGTCCTTGTCGTCCTCTTCATCCTACTTCTCCACCTCCACGTCCTCTTCCTCGGCCTCCTCTACTTCTCACTCTTTCTGCTTCCTCCATTGTACTCCGCAAACACAGCTTACCTGTATTATAGTGCTTAGGCTGATTGCAAAGTGAACTAATTATCTAAAAAAGTTTTCACATATGAAAGTGTGCCAGACAGTTGGCAAATTGGTGTTAATGATAGCCATACATGTGTATACTTTTGCTAGGAGTGTGTTGGAAATTTGGTAATTGAGTGTTGTGCAGTGAATTGTGCCTACAGTTTTGCAAAGTGTCTGTTACAAAATTGCAAACTGAGTGCAAAGCAGTTTTTGTGCTTTTAGTTTTGCAAACTCAGTGAGTGGTTTTGCTATAAGTCTGGATAGTTTTAGAGATTGTGCTACAGGAATCACAGTTAGGGTTTAAGCATTCAGAAAAAACTGTAAAAACAGCATAAGGAGGTGTTCTACTGTTCTTGTTTCCTCTTATGTTATGGAAAAGTGTATAGGCAGCAGGAATTTGAGTCAGGTCTCGGTTTTTCTTGATGATGTCACTCCTTTCTCAGCTACACTTGAGAACCATGAGGAACGATCGCTGAAGGTCCTCCATAGGATGAAAGAATTTACTTTAAAGCTGTCGCCAGAGAAATGTCAGTTCTTCAGGACATCTGTCCAATATCTCGGCTATGTTGTATCATCAGAAGGGGTCAAAACAGATCCAGCTGCCCTCACTACTTGGCCAAGACCAGCTAACATCAAGTAGCTTAAGTCTTTCCTTGGGTTCACTGGATATTACAGGAGGTTTATAAAAGACTATTCCAAGCTTGCAATACCCCTTAATCACTTAAGTGCTGGTTGCCTCCCACTGAAGAGAATATCCAGTCTGTCTGGCAGAAACCACAAGGTTTCTACCAGTGCGGATCTCAAAAAACCTTTTCACGAAAAATGGACCCCAACCGCTGAAGATACTTTGAAGACATTGACTCTCAAGCTCACAACAGCTCCTGTTCTTGGGTTTGCAGATCCAAAGAGACATTATATTGTGCACACCGATGCAAGCGCCCATGTTCTCGGTGCAGCCTTATATCAAGAACAGGAGAACAAGTTAAGAGTCACTGCCTGTGCCAGTAGGGGTCTCTCCAAGTCCGAGCAAAGGTACCCTGCACACAAGCTTGACTTCCTGTCTGTGAAGTGGGCTGTCACCCAGAACGTTTTCCGCTATCTCTATGGAGCAAAATTTACAGTGATGACAGACAATAATCCACTCACATATGTTTTAACATCTGCAAAGTTGGATGCAGTAGGGCATTGCTGGTTGGCCGTACTTTCCAGTTTTGATTTTGACATTGAGTATAGCGCTGGGAAGAACAACCAAGATGCAGATGGGCTGTTGAGACGTCCGTATCGGCATGCCTGTGATATATCTGATCAGAGTTCTAATGATGAGGAAAATGCCATTGAAGGCTTTACTGCACAGCTCTTGCGCCGCAACAAAGAGCCTGATTTTCCAACCGAGGCAGTAAAGGCAGTATGCAAGAGACATGAGTATTCCTCAACTCTTGAGGAGGAGGCAGCAGTATCATCGTCTGCACGAGTACAATGTTTGGCTATTGGAGCCTCTGCAATACCAGCAGATTTCTGTCAAACTGATGTAGCTGGGCCATGCCCCCTGAAGCAGATGTCTCTTTCCGATTGGCTACGTGAACAGAAATTAGATCTGGAGAGCTGAGAGAGTCTTGCAGAAAGCTACCAGTTAGCCATTGAGCACAGTCAAAAGAGTGCTTTGCGAAACAAACAAAGGTTTGACAGTCAAGTGCGGGAATCCACCCTTGCCAAGGGAAATAGAGTTGTTTTGAGGACTTGTTCAGACTCACCCTGTTGAATCAGTCTCAAAAGATTCTCCTTCACCTTATGATGTTTCCACTGAGGTCATTGAAGAAGTGAAGAACAGGAAGTTACTTGTTGGACTATTTGACCATATCCTACATTTATAGTGCACAAAGGTTAAAAAGATTGAACTCGTCTCCTTCTGCAGTACCAGGTAATACCAGGTATCACCGGTTTGCCTCACCGCAGGAGGCACTGTGGCTTAGCTGGTCAAAGCGCCTGTCTAGTAAGCAGGAGACCCTGGGTTCAAATCCCAGCAGTACCTTGCTATTACCATTTGAAACCATCTTCTTCACAGTGTTGATTGCATTGTTAATCTTGGAGTTGGGAAATCTTTCAAAGTCTGTGTATGTCCTCAGTTATCCACCTCACGGTACTCTTGAGAGCTTTAAAAACTTCTTTTCACATCCTGATCCAAGAAGCTTCTTCAGTTCTAGAACAAATGCTGGAGGTGTCCCAGGCATTAAACCGCTAGTGGAGCTTCTGAGGGTTGTTCACCCAATATTGATGTCTTGGGCGTGTCTAAATCTTCATTGTGTCAAAGGAGCTTGCAAAGAAAAGCGTCTAGACTTCTTTAAGTTGCTTGAAGACGTTTCACCTCTCATCCGAGAAGCTTCTTAAGTTCTAAGGTCAAATGGTGGAGAGTCCCAGATATAAACCTAGTGGGAGTGACCCCCCACAGAGGGACAAAAGGACCCCCTGATGATCCTCTAATCGCCTGAGCCAAGGTGTGAAACTGGGTGTGGGTCCCCATCAGCCAGAGTTTCGGTTGTGTTCATTGTGAAACCTGGCCCCACCTTATCATGCGAATTCCTGAGGTCAGATGGCCCAGGATGTGAGTGGGTGTTAAGGCGTCTGGGAAGGGATCTCAAAACTGGATTATAGATGGCAGAGAGTTGGTGTCGTAAACCCCCGCCTCTGTTCAAAGATGGTCGCTCACAGTGGACATAGATGGCTTCTTTCACTCCTCTTTCAAACCATCTGTCCTCTCTGTCCAAAATGGCAACGTTGGCATCCTCGAAAGAGTGTCCTTTATCCTTAAGATGCAGATGGACAGCTGAGTCTTGTCTTGTGGAGGTGGCTCTTCTGTGTTGTGCCATGCCATCATTGTGTCCTCTTCTTGGAAACGAAGGAGAGAAAGCATAACTCCCAATGCTTCCCGCCATCAGCACCCGTTAATGAAATGTAATGGCATTGGTAGGGAGGTAAGGCACTGCCGGGATTTGAACCCAGGATCTCCTGTTTACGAGACAGGCGCTTTGGCCAGCTAAGCCACAGCGCCTTGAGCTGTGTTCCTCTGGCTACTGCCCAACAGCTGGTGGGGAAAAATGTGACGAACTGATTCAAACCTGTGTCTGCAGAGGTTACTTGGTTTTTCCCTTCCCTGAAGGAGGCACTGTAGCTTAGCCGGTCAAAGCACCTGTCTTGTAAACAGGAGATCCTGGGTTCAAATCCCAGCAGTGCCTGTTGAGCTGTTTCAAAATAAGAGGCAACTTTTCCTCAATGTCAAAATAAAAGAAAGTAAGGTGTTGAATCTCAAGTTTGGAGGCACTAAAGATTTAGCAAAGGACACCCCAGCAGCTGTGCACCACATGCAGATGAAAAACAATCAAAACTGAAAGTGTACTCAAACATGAAACTGCGCAACTGTAACAACAGACATAAATGGACCAGTATAGAAACTGGGTGAGGCAGGGTTATATTGAGCTTTCGTCCCAAAAGTAATGTCAACATTCTGCAAATCATTCGAGTTACTGATAAGAGAAGGTAAGACTGTTAGGTGTTGTGTTAAAATAAATGCCCAAGTGTTCTCTATTAAAAACAGCATAAGGAGGTGTTCTAGTCTTCTTGTTTCCTCTTATGTTATGGAAAAGTGTATAGGCAGCAGGAATTTGAGTCAGGTCTCGGTTTTTCTTGATGATGTCACTCCTTTCTCAGCTACACTTGAGAACCATGAGGAACGATCGCTGAAGGTCCTCCATAGGATGAAAGAATTTACTTTAAAGCTGTCGCCAGAGAAATGTCAGTTCTTCAGGACATCTGTCCAATATCTCGGCTATGTTGTATCATCAGAAGGGGTCAAAACAGATCCAGCTGCCCTCACTACTTGGCCAAGACCAGCTAACATCAAGTAGCTTAAGTCTTTCCTTGGGTTCACTGGATATTACAGGAGGTTTATAAAAGACTATTCCAAGCTTGCAATACCCCTTAATCACTTAAGTGCTGGTTGCCTCCCACTGAAGAGAATATCCAGTCTGTCTGGCAGAAACCACAAGGTTTCTACCAGTGCGGATCTCAAAAAACCTTTTCACGAAAAATGGACCCCAACCGCTGAAGATACTTTGAAGACATTGACTCTCAAGCTCACAACAGCTCCTGTTCTTGGGTTTGCAGATCCAAAGAGACATTATATTGTGCACACCGATGCAAGCGCCCATGTTCTCGGTGCAGCCTTATATCAAGAACAGGAGAACAAGTTAAGAGTCACTGCCTGTGCCAGTAGGGGTCTCTCCAAGTCCGAGCAAAGGTACCCTGCACACAAGCTTGACTTCCTGTCTGTGAAGTGGGCTGTCACCCAGAACGTTTTCCGCTATCTCTATGGAGCAAAATTTACAGTGATGACAGACAATAATCCACTCACATATGTTTTAACATCTGCAAACTTGGATGCAGTAGGGCATTGCTGGTTGGCCGTACTTTCCAGTTTTGATTTTGACATTGAGTATAGCGCTGGGAAGAACAACCAAGATGCAGATGGGCTGTTGAGACGTCCGTATCGGCATGCCTGTGATATATCTGATCAGAGTTCTAATGATGAGGAAAATGCCATTGAAGGCTTTACTGCACAGCTCTTGCGCCGCAACAAAGAGCCTGATTTTCCAACCGAGGCAGTAAAGGCAGTATGCAAGAGACATGAGTATTCCTCAACTCTTGAGGAGGAGGCAGCAGTATCATCGTCTGCACGAGTACAATGTTTGGCTATTGGAGCCTCTGCAATACCAGCAGATTTCTGTCAAACTGATGTAGCTGGGCCATGCCCCCTGAAGCAGATGTCTCTTTCCGATTGGCTACGTGAACAGAAATTAGATCTGGAGAGCTGAGAGAGTCTTGCAGAAAGCTACCAGTTAGCCATTGAGCACAGTCAAAAGAGTGCTTTGCGAAACAAACAAAGGTTTGACAGTCAAGTGCGGGAATCCACCCTTGCCAAGGGAAATAGAGTTGTTTTGAGGACTTGTTCAGACTCACCCTGTTGAATCAGTCTCAAAAGATTCTCCTTCACCTTATGATGTTTCCACTGAGGTCATTGAAGAAGTGAAGAACAGGAAGTTACTTGTTGGACTATTTGACCATATCCTACATTTATAGTGCACAAAGGTTAAAAAGATTGAGCTCGTCTCCTTCTGCAGTACCAGGTAATACCAGGTATCACCGGTTTGCCTCACCGCAGGAGGCACTGTGGCTTAGCTGGTCAAAGCGCCTGTCTAGTAAGCAGGAGACCCTGGGTTCAAATCCCAGCAGTGCCTTGCTATTACCATTTGAAACCATCTTCTTCACAGTGTTGATTGCATTGTTAATCTTGGAGTTGGGAAATCTTTCAAAGTCTGTGTATGTACTCAGTTATCCACCTCACGGTACTCTTGAGAGCTTTAAAAACTTCTTTTCACATCCTGATCCAAGAAGCTTCTTCAGTTCTAGAACAAATGCTGGAGGTGTCCCAGGCATTAAACCGCTAGTGGAGCTTCTGAGGGTTGTTCACCCAATATTGATGTCTTGGGCGTGTCTAAATCTTCATTGTGTCAAAGGAGCTTGCAAAGAAAAGCGTCTAGACTTCTTTAAGTTGCTTGAAGACGTTTCACCTCTCATCCGAGAAGCTTCTTAAGTTCTAAGGTCAAATGGTGGAGAGTCCCAGATATAAACCTAGTGGGAGTGACCCCCCACAGAGGGACAAAAGGACCCCCTGATGATCCTCTAATCGCCTGAGCCAAGGTGTGAAACTGGGTGTGGGTCCCCATCAGCCAGAGTTTCGGTTGTGTTCATTGTGAAACCTGGCCCCACCTTATCATGCGAATTCCTGAGGTCAGATGGCCCAGGATGTGAGTGGGTGTTAAGGCGTCTGGGAAGGGATCTCAAAACTGGATTATAGATGGCAGAGAGTTGGTGTCGTAAACCCCCGCCTCTGTTCAAAGATGGTCGCTCACAGTGGACATAGATGGCTTCTTTCACTCCTCTTTCAAACCATCTGTCCTCTCTGTCCAAAATGGCAACGTTGGCATCCTCGAAAGAGTGTCCTTTATCCTTAAGATGCAGATGGACAGCTGAGTCTTGTCTTGTGGAGGTGGCTCTTCTGTGTTGTGCCATGCCATCATTGTGTCCTCTTCTTGGAAACGAAGGAGAGAAAGCATAACTCCCAATGCTTCCCGCCATCAGCACCCGTTAATGAAATGTAATGGCATTGGTAGGGAGGTAAGGCACTGCCGGGATTTGAACCCAGGATCTCCTGTTTACGAGACAGGCGCTTTGGCCAGCTAAGCCACAGCGCCTTGAGCTGTGTTCCTCTGGCTGCTGCCCAACAGCTGGTGGGGAAAAATGTGACGAACTGATTCAAACCTGTGTCTGCAGAGGTTACTTGGTTTTTCCCTTCCCTGAAGGAGGCACTGTAGCTTAGCCGGTCAAAGCACCTGTCTTGTAAACAGGAGATCCTGGGTTCAAATCCCAGCAGTGCCTGTTGAGCTGTTTCAAAATAAGAGGCAACTTTTCCTCAATGTCAAAATAAAAGAAAGTAAGGTGTTGAATCTCAAGTTTGGAGGCACTAAAGATTTAGCAAAGGACACCCCAGCAGCTGTGCACCACATGCAGATGAAAAACAATCAAAACTGAAAGTGTACTCAAACATGAAACTGCGCAACTGTAACAACAGACATAAATGGACCAGTATAGAAACTGGGTGAGGCAGGGTTATATTGAGCTTTCGTCCCAAAAGTAATGTCAACATTCTGCAAATCATTCGAGTTACTGATAAGAGAAGGTAAGACTGTTAGGTGTTGTGTTAAAATAAATGCCCAAGTGTTCTCTATTAAAAACAGCATAAGGAGGTGTTCTAGTCTTCTTGTTTCCTCTTATGTTATGGAAAAGTGTATAGGCAGCAGGAATTTGAGTCAGGTCTCGGTTTTTCTTGATGATGTCACTCCTTTCTCAGCTACACTTGAGAACCATGAGGAACGATCGCTGAAGGTCCTCCATAGGATGAAAGAATTTACTTTAAAGCTGTCGCCAGAGAAATGTCAGTTCTTCAGGACATCTGTCCAATATCTCGGCTATGTTGTATCATCAGAAGGGGTCAAAACAGATCCAGCTGCCCTCACTACTTGGCCAAGACCAGCTAACATCAAGTAGCTTAAGTCTTTCCTTGGGTTCACTGGATATTACAGGAGGTTTATAAAAGACTATTCCAAGCTTGCAATACCCCTTAATCACTTAAGTGCTGGTTGCCTCCCACTGAAGAGAATATCCAGTCTGTCTGGCAGAAACCACAAGGTTTCTACCAGTGCGGATCTCAAAAAACCTTTTCACGAAAAATGGACCCCAACCGCTGAAGATACTTTGAAGACATTGACTCTCAAGCTCACAACAGCTCCTGTTCTTGGGTTTGCAGATCCAAAGAGACATTATATTGTGCACACCGATGCAAGCGCCCATGTTCTCGGTGCAGCCTTATATCAAGAACAGGAGAACAAGTTAAGAGTCACTGCCTGTGCCAGTAGGGGTCTCTCCAAGTCCGAGCAAAGGTACCCTGCACACAAGCTTGACTTCCTGTCTGTGAAGTGGGCTGTCACCCAGAACGTTTTCCGCTATCTCTATGGAGCAAAATTTACAGTGATGACAGACAATAATCCACTCACATATGTTTTAACATCTGCAAACTTGGATGCAGTAGGGCATTGCTGGTTGGCCGTACTTTCCAGTTTTGATTTTGACATTGAGTATAGCGCTGGGAAGAACAACCAAGATGCAGATGGGCTGTTGAGACGTCCGTATCGGCATGCCTGTGATATATCTGATCAGAGTTCTAATGATGAGGAAAATGCCATTGAAGGCTTTACTGCACAGCTCTTGCGCCGCAACAAAGAGCCTGATTTTCCAACCGAGGCAGTAAAGGCAGTATGCAAGAGACATGAGTATTCCTCAACTCTTGAGGAGGAGGCAGCAGTATCATCGTCTGCACGAGTACAATGTTTGGCTATTGGAGCCTCTGCAATACCAGCAGATTTCTGTCAAACTGATGTAGCTGGGCCATGCCCCCTGAAGCAGATGTCTCTTTCCGATTGGCTACGTGAACAGAAATTAGATCTGGAGAGCTGAGAGAGTCTTGCAGAAAGCTACCAGTTAGCCATTGAGCACAGTCAAAAGAGTGCTTTGCGAAACAAACAAAGGTTTGACAGTCAAGTGCGGGAATCCACCCTTGCCAAGGGAAATAGAGTTGTTTTGAGGACTTGTTCAGACTCACCCTGTTGAATCAGTCTCAAAAGATTCTCCTTCACCTTATGATGTTTCCACTGAGGTCATTGAAGAAGTGAAGAACAGGAAGTTACTTGTTGGACTATTTGACCATATCCTACATTTATAGTGCACAAAGGTTAAAAAGATTGAACTCGTCTCCTTCTGCAGTACCAGGTAATACCAGGTATCACCGGTTTGCCTCACCGCAGGAGGCACTGTGGCTTAGCTGGTCAAAGCGCCTGTCTAGTAAGCAGGAGACCCTGGGTTCAAATCCCAGCAGTGCCTTGCTATTACCATTTGAAACCATCTTCTTCACAGTGTTGATTGCATTGTTAATCTTGGAGTTGGGAAATCTTTCAAAGTCTGTGTATGTCCTCAGTTATCCACCTCACGGTACTCTTGAGAGCTTTAAAAACTTCTTTTCACATCCTGATCCAAGAAGCTTCTTCAGTTCTAGAACAAATGCTGGAGGTGTCCCAGGCATTAAACCGCTAGTGGAGCTTCTGAGGGTTGTTCACCCAATATTGATGTCTTGGGCGTGTCTAAATCTTCATTGTGTCAAAGGAGCTTGCAAAGAAAAGCGTCTAGACTTCTTTAAGTTGCTTGAAGACGTTTCACCTCTCATCCGAGAAGCTTCTTAAGTTCTAAGGTCAAATGGTGGAGAGTCCCAGATATAAACCTAGTGGGAGTGACCCCCCACAGAGGGACAAAAGGACCCCCTGATGATCCTCTAATCGCCTGAGCCAAGGTGTGAAACTGGGTGTGGGTCCCCATCAGCCAGAGTTTCGGTTGTGTTCATTGTGAAACCTGGCCCCACCTTATCATGCGAATTCCTGAGGTCAGATGGCCCAGGATGTGAGTGGGTGTTAAGGCGTCTGGGAAGGGATCTCAAAACTGGATTATAGATGGCAGAGAGTTGGTGTCGTAAACCCCCGCCTCTGTTCAAAGATGGTCGCTCACAGTGGACATAGATGGCTTCTTTCACTCCTCTTTCAAACCATCTGTCCTCTCTGTCCAAAATGGCAACGTTGGCATCCTCGAAAGAGTGTCCTTTATCCTTAAGATGCAGATGGACAGCTGAGTCTTGTCTTGTGGAGGTGGCTCTTCTGTGTTGTGCCATGCCATCATTGTGTCCTCTTCTTGGAAACGAAGGAGAGAAAGCATAACTCCCAATGCTTCCTGCCATAAGCACTCGTTAATGAAATGTAATGGCATTGGTAGGGAGGTAAGGCACTGCCGGGATTTGAACCCAGGATCTCCTGTTTACGAGACAGGCGCTTTGGCCAGCTAAGCCACAGCGCCTTGAGCCGTGTTCCTCTGGCTGCTGCCCAACAGCTGGTGGGGAAAAATGTGACGAACTGATTCAAACCTGTGTCTGCAGAGGTTACTTGGTTTTTCCCTTCCCTGAAGGAGGCACTGTAGCTTAGCCGGTCAAAGCACCTGTCTTGTAAACAGGAGATCCTGGGTTCAAATCCCAGCAGTGCCTGTTGAGCTGTTTCAAAATAAGAGGCAACTTTTCCTCAATGTCAAAATAAAAGAAAGTAAGGTGTTGAATCTCAAGTTTGGAGGCACTAAAGATTTAGCAAAGGACACCCCAGCAGCTGTGCACCACATGCAGATGAAAAACAATCAAAACTGAAAGTGTACTCAAACATGAAACTGCGCAACTGTAACAACAGACATAAATGGACCAGTATAGAAACTGGGTGAGGCAGGGTTATATTGAGCTTTCGTCCCAAAAGTAATGTCAACATTCTGCAAATCATTCGAGTTACTGATAAGAGAAGGTAAGACTGTTAGGTGTTGTGTTAAAATAAATGCCCAAGTGTTCTCTATTAAAAACAGCATAAGGAGGTGTTCTAGTCTTCTTGTTTCCTCTTATGTTATGGAAAAGTGTATAGGCAGCAGGAATTTGAGTCAGGTCTCGGTTTTTCTTGATGATGTCACTCCTTTCTCAGCTACACTTGAGAACCATGAGGAACGATCGCTGAAGGTCCTCCATAGGATGAAAGAATTTACTTTAAAGCTGTCGCCAGAGAAATGTCAGTTCTTCAGGACATCTGTCCAATATCTCGGCTATGTTGTATCATCAGAAGGGGTCAAAACAGATCCAGCTGCCCTCACTACTTGGCCAAGACCAGCTAACATCAAGTAGCTTAAGTCTTTCCTTGGGTTCACTGGATATTACAGGAGGTTTATAAAAGACTATTCCAAGCTTGCAATACCCCTTAATCACTTAAGTGCTGGTTGCCTCCCACTGAAGAGAATATCCAGTCTGTCTGGCAGAAACCACAAGGTTTCTACCAGTGCGGATCTCAAAAAACCTTTTCACGAAAAATGGACCCCAACCGCTGAAGATACTTTGAAGACATTGACTCTCAAGCTCACAACAGCTCCTGTTCTTGGGTTTGCAGATCCAAAGAGACATTATATTGTGCACACCGATGCAAGCGCCCATGTTCTCGGTGCAGCCTTATATCAAGAACAGGAGAACAAGTTAAGAGTCACTGCCTGTGCCAGTAGGGGTCTCTCCAAGTCCGAGCAAAGGTACCCTGCACACAAGCTTGACTTCCTGTCTGTGAAGTGGGCTGTCACCCAGAACGTTTTCCGCTATCTCTATGGAGCAAAATTTACAGTGATGACAGACAATAATCCACTCACATATGTTTTAACATCTGCAAAGTTGGATGCAGTAGGGCATTGCTGGTTGGCCGTACTTTCCAGTTTTGATTTTGACATTGAGTATAGCGCTGGGAAGAACAACCAAGATGCAGATGGGCTGTTGAGACGTCCGTATCGGCATGCCTGTGATATATCTGATCAGAGTTCTAATGATGAGGAAAATGCCATTGAAGGCTTTACTGCACAGCTCTTGCGCCGCAACAAAGAGCCTGATTTTCCAACCGAGGCAGTAAAGGCAGTATGCAAGAGACATGAGTATTCCTCAACTCTTGAGGAGGAGGCAGCAGTATCATCGTCTGCACGAGTACAATGTTTGGCTATTGGAGCCTCTGCAATACCAGCAGATTTCTGTCAAACTGATGTAGCTGGGCCATGCCCCCTGAAGCAGATGTCTCTTTCCGATTGGCTACGTGAACAGAAATTAGATCTGGAGAGCTGAGAGAGTCTTGCAGAAAGCTACCAGTTAGCCATTGAGCACAGTCAAAAGAGTGCTTTGCGAAACAAACAAAGGTTTGACAGTCAAGTGTGGGAATCCACCCTTGCCAAGGGAAATAGAGTTGTTTTGAGGACTTGTTCAGACTCACCCTGTTGAATCAGTCTCAAAAGATTCTCCTTCACCTTATGATGTTTCCACTGAGGTCATTGAAGAAGTGAAGAACAGGAAGTTACTTGTTGGACTATTTGACCATATCCTACATTTATAGTGCACAAAGGTTAAAAAGATTGAACTCGTCTCCTTCTGCAGTACCAGGTAATACCAGGTATCACCGGTTTGCCTCACCGCAGGAGGCACTGTGGCTTAGCTGGTCAAAGCGCCTGTCTAGTAAGCAGGAGACCCTGGGTTCAAATCCCAGCAGTGCCTTGCTATTACCATTTGAAACCATCTTCTTCACAGTGTTGATTGCATTGTTAATCTTGGAGTTGGGAAATCTTTCAAAGTCTGTGTATGTCCTCAGTTATCCACCTCACGGTACTCTTGAGAGCTTTAAAAACTTCTTTTCACATCCTGATCCAAGAAGCTTCTTCAGTTCTAGAACAAATGCTGGAGGTGTCCCAGGCATTAAACCGCTAGTGGAGCTTCTGAGGGTTGTTCACCCAATATTGATGTCTTGGGCGTGTCTAAATCTTCATTGTGTCAAAGGAGCTTGCAAAGAAAAGCGTCTAGACTTCTTTAAGTTGCTTGAAGACGTTTCACCTCTCATCCGAGAAGCTTCTTAAGTTCTAAGGTCAAATGGTGGAGAGTCCCAGATATAAACCTAGTGGGAGTGACCCCCCACAGAGGGACAAAAGGACCCCCTGATGATCCTCTAATCGCCTGAGCCAAGGTGTGAAACTGGGTGTGGGTCCCCATCAGCCAGAGTTTCGGTTGTGTTCATTGTGAAACCTGGCCCCACCTTATCATGCGAATTCCTGAGGTCAGATGGCCCAGGATGTGAGTGGGTGTTAAGGCGTCTGGGAAGGGATCTCAAAACTGGATTATAGATGGCAGAGAGTTGGTGTCGTAAACCCCCGCCTCTGTTCAAAGATGGTCGCTCACAGTGGACATAGATGGCTTCTTTCACTCCTCTTTCAAACCATCTGTCCTCTCTGTCCAAAATGGCAACGTTGGCATCCTCGAAAGAGTGTCCTTTATCCTTAAGATGCAGATGGACAGCTGAGTCTTGTCTTGTGGAGGTGGCTCTTCTGTGTTGTGCCATGCCATCATTGTGTCCTCTTCTTGGAAACGAAGGAGAGAAAGCATAACTCCCAATGCTTCCTGCCATCAGCACTCGTTAATGAAATGTAATGGCATTGGTAGGGAGGTAAGGCACTGCCGGGATTTGAACCCAGGATCTCCTGTTTACGAGACAGGCGCTTTGGCCAGCTAAGCCACAGCGCCTTGAGCCGTGTTCCTCTGGCTGCTGCCCAACAGCTGGTGGGGAAAAATGTGACGAACTGATTCAAACCTGTGTCTGCAGAGGTTACTTGGTTTTTCCCTTCCCTGAAGGAGGCACTGTAGCTTAGCCGGTCAAAGCACCTGTCTTGTAAACAGGAGATCCTGGGTTCAAATCCCAGCAGTGCCTGTTGAGCTGTTTCAAAATAAGAGGCAACTTTTCCTCAATGTCAAAATAAAAGAAAGTAAGGTGTTGAATCTCAAGTTTGGAGGCACTAAAGATTTAGCAAAGGACACCCCAGCAGCTGTGCACCACATGCAGATGAAAAACAATCAAAACTGAAAGTGTACTCAAACATGAAACTGCGCAACTGTAACAACAGACATAAATGGACCAGTATAGAAACTGGGTGAGGCAGGGTTATATTGAGCTTTCGTCCCAAAAGTAATGTCAACATTCTGCAAATCATTCGAGTTACTGATAAGAGAAGGTAAGACTGTTAGGTGTTGTGTTAAAATAAATGCCCAAGTGTTCTCTATTAAAAACAGCATAAGGAGGTGTTCTAGTCTTCTTGTTTCCTCTTATGTTATGGAAAAGTGTATAGGCAGCAGGAATTTGAGTCAGGTCTCGGTTTTTCTTGATGATGTCACTCCTTTCTCAGCTACACTTGAGAACCATGAGGAACGATCGCTGAAGGTCCTCCATAGGATGAAAGAATTTACTTTAAAGCTGTCGCCAGAGAAATGTCAGTTCTTCAGGACATCTGTCCAATATCTCGGCTATGTTGTATCATCAGAAGGGGTCAAAACAGATCCAGCTGCCCTCACTACTTGGCCAAGACCAGCTAACATCAAGTAGCTTAAGTCTTTCCTTGGGTTCACTGGATATTACAGGAGGTTTATAAAAGACTATTCCAAGCTTGCAATACCCCTTAATCACTTAAGTGCTGGTTGCCTCCCACTGAAGAGAATATCCAGTCTGTCTGGCAGAAACCACAAGGTTTCTACCAGTGCGGATCTCAAAAAACCTTTTCACGAAAAATGGACCCCAACCGCTGAAGATACTTTGAAGACATTGACTCTCAAGCTCACAACAGCTCCTGTTCTTGGGTTTGCAGATCCAAAGAGACATTATATTGTGCACACCGATGCAAGCGCCCATGTTCTCGGTGCAGCCTTATATCAAGAACAGGAGAACAAGTTAAGAGTCACTGCCTGTGCCAGTAGGGGTCTCTCCAAGTCCGAGCAAAGGTACCCTGCACACAAGCTTGACTTCCTGTCTGTGAAGTGGGCTGTCACCCAGAACGTTTTCCGCTATCTCTATGGAGCAAAATTTACAGTGATGACAGACAATAATCCACTCACATATGTTTTAACATCTGCAAACTTGGATGCAGTAGGGCATTGCTGGTTGGCCGTACTTTCCAGTTTTGATTTTGACATTGAGTATAGCGCTGGGAAGAACAACCAAGATGCAGATGGGCTGTTGAGACGTCCGTATCGGCATGCCTGTGATATATCTGATCAGAGTTCTAATGATGAGGAAAATGCCATTGAAGGCTTTACTGCACAGCTCTTACGCCGCAACAAAGAGCCTGATTTTCCAACCGAGGCAGTAAAGGCAGTATGCAAGAGACATGAGTATTCCTCAACTCTTGAGGAGGAGGCAGCAGTATCATCGTCTGCACGAGTACAATGTTTGGCTATTGGAGCCTCTGCAATACCAGCAGATTTCTGTCAAACTGATGTAGCTGGGCCATGCCCCCTGAAGCAGATGTCTCTTTCCGATTGGCTACGTGAACAGAAATTAGATCTGGAGAGCTGAGAGAGTCTTGCAGAAAGCTACCAGTTAGCCATTGAGCACAGTCAAAAGAGTGCTTTGCGAAACAAACAAAGGTTTGACAGTCAAGTGCGGGAATCCACCCTTGCCAAGGGAAATAGAGTTGTTTTGAGGACTTGTTCAGACTCACCCTGTTGAATCAGTCTCAAAAGATTCTCCTTCACCTTATGATGTTTCCACTGAGGTCATTGAAGAAGTGAAGAACAGGAAGTTACTTGTTGGACTATTTGACCATATCCTACATTTATAGTGCACAAAGGTTAAAAAGATTGAGCTCGTCTCCTTCTGCAGTACCAGGTAATACCAGGTATCACCGGTTTGCCTCACCGCAGGAGGCACTGTGGCTTAGCTGGTCAAAGCGCCTGTCTAGTAAGCAGGAGACCCTGGGTTCAAATCCCAGCAGTGCCTTGCTATTACCATTTGAAACCATCTTCTTCACAGTGTTGATTGCATTGTTAATCTTGGAGTTGGGAAATCTTTCAAAGTCTGTGTATGTACTCAGTTATCCACCTCACGGTACTCTTGAGAGCTTTAAAAACTTCTTTTCACATCCTGATCCAAGAAGCTTCTTCAGTTCTAGAACAAATGCTGGAGGTGTCCCAGGCATTAAACCGCTAGTGGAGCTTCTGAGGGTTGTTCACCCAATATTGATGTCTTGGGCGTGTCTAAATCTTCATTGTGTCAAAGGAGCTTGCAAAGAAAAGCGTCTAGACTTCTTTAAGTTGCTTGAAGACGTTTCACCTCTCATCCGAGAAGCTTCTTAAGTTCTAAGGTCAAATGGTGGAGAGTCCCAGATATAAACCTAGTGGGAGTGACCCCCCACAGAGGGACAAAAGGACCCCCTGATGATCCTCTAATCGCCTGAGCCAAGGTGTGAAACTGGGTGTGGGTCCCCATCAGCCAGAGTTTCGGTTGTGTTCATTGTGAAACCTGGCCCCACCTTATCATGCGAATTCCTGAGGTCAGATGGCCCAGGATGTGAGTGGGTGTTAAGGCGTCTGGGAAGGGATCTCAAAACTGGATTATAGATGGCAGAGAGTTGGTGTCGTAAACCCCCGCCTCTGTTCAAAGATGGTCGCTCACAGTGGACATAGATGGCTTCTTTCACTCCTCTTTCAAACCATCTGTCCTCTCTGTCCAAAATGGCAACGTTGGCATCCTCGAAAGAGTGTCCTTTATCCTTAAGATGCAGATGGACAGCTGAGTCTTGTCTTGTGGAGGTGGCTCTTCTGTGTTGTGCCATGCCATCATTGTGTCCTCTTCTTGGAAACGAAGGAGAGAAAGCATAACTCCCAATGCTTCCCGCCATCAGCACCCGTTAATGAAATGTAATGGCATTGGTAGGGAGGTAAGGCACTGCCGGGATTTGAACCCAGGATCTCCTGTTTACGAGACAGGCGCTTTGGCCAGCTAAGCCACAGCGCCTTGAGCTGTGTTCCTCTGGCTGCTGCCCAACAGCTGGTGGGGAAAAATGTGACGAACTGATTCAAACCTGTGTCTGCAGAGGTTACTTGGTTTTTCCCTTCCCTGAAGGAGGCACTGTAGCTTAGCCGGTCAAAGCACCTGTCTTGTAAACAGGAGATCCTGGGTTCAAATCCCAGCAGTGCCTGTTGAGCTGTTTCAAAATAAGAGGCAACTTTTCCTCAATGTCAAAATAAAAGAAAGTAAGGTGTTGAATCTCAAGTTTGGAGGCACTAAAGATTTAGCAAAGGACACCCCAGCAGCTGTGCACCACATGCAGATGAAAAACAATCAAAACTGAAAGTGTACTCAAACATGAAACTGCGCAACTGTAACAACAGACATAAATGGACCAGTATAGAAACTGGGTGAGGCAGGGTTATATTGAGCTTTCGTCCCAAAAGTAATGTCAACATTCTGCAAATCATTCGAGTTACTGATAAGAGAAGGTAAGACTGTTAGGTGTTGTGTTAAAATAAATGCCCAAGTGTTCTCTATTAAAAACAGCATAAGGAGGTGTTCTAGTCTTCTTGTTTCCTCTTATGTTATGGAAAAGTGTATAGGCAGCAGGAATTTGAGTCAGGTCTCGGTTTTTCTTGATGATGTCACTCCTTTCTCAGCTACACTTGAGAACCATGAGGAACGATCGCTGAAGGTCCTCCATAGGATGAAAGAATTTACTTTAAAGCTGTCGCCAGAGAAATGTCAGTTCTTCAGGACATCTGTCCAATATCTCGGCTATGTTGTATCATCAGAAGGGGTCAAAACAGATCCAGCTGCCCTCACTACTTGGCCAAGACCAGCTAACATCAAGTAGCTTAAGTCTTTCCTTGGGTTCACTGGATATTACAGGAGGTTTATAAAAGACTATTCCAAGCTTGCAATACCCCTTAATCACTTAAGTGCTGGTTGCCTCCCACTGAAGAGAATATCCAGTCTGTCTGGCAGAAACCACAAGGTTTCTACCAGTGCGGATCTCAAAAAACCTTTTCACGAAAAATGGACCCCAACCGCTGAAGATACTTTGAAGACATTGACTCTCAAGCTCACAACAGCTCCTGTTCTTGGGTTTGCAGATCCAAAGAGACATTATATTGTGCACACCGATGCAAGCGCCCATGTTCTCGGTGCAGCCTTATATCAAGAACAGGAGAACAAGTTAAGAGTCACTGCCTGTGCCAGTAGGGGTCTCTCCAAGTCCGAGCAAAGGTACCCTGCACACAAGCTTGACTTCCTGTCTGTGAAGTGGGCTGTCACCCAGAACGTTTTCCGCTATCTCTATGGAGCAAAATTTACAGTGATGACAGACAATAATCCACTCACATATGTTTTAACATCTGCAAACTTGGATGCAGTAGGGCATTGCTGGTTGGCCGTACTTTCCAGTTTTGATTTTGACATTGAGTATAGCGCTGGGAAGAACAACCAAGATGCAGATGGGCTGTTGAGACGTCCGTATCGGCATGCCTGTGATATATCTGATCAGAGTTCTAATGATGAGGAAAATGCCATTGAAGGCTTTACTGCACAGCTCTTGCGCCGCAACAAAGAGCCTGATTTTCCAACCGAGGCAGTAAAGGCAGTATGCAAGAGACATGAGTATTCCTCAACTCTTGAGGAGGAGGCAGCAGTATCATCGTCTGCACGAGTACAATGTTTGGCTATTGGAGCCTCTGCAATACCAGCAGATTTCTGTCAAACTGATGTAGCTGGGCCATGCCCCCTGAAGCAGATGTCTCTTTCCGATTGGCTACGTGAACAGAAATTAGATCTGGAGAGCTGAGAGAGTCTTGCAGAAAGCTACCAGTTAGCCATTGAGCACAGTCAAAAGAGTGCTTTGCGAAACAAACAAAGGTTTGACAGTCAAGTGCGGGAATCCACCCTTGCCAAGGGAAATAGAGTTGTTTTGAGGACTTGTTCAGACTCACCCTGTTGAATCAGTCTCAAAAGATTCTCCTTCACCTTATGATGTTTCCACTGAGGTCATTGAAGAAGTGAAGAACAGGAAGTTACTTGTTGGACTATTTGACCATATCCTACATTTATAGTGCACAAAGGTTAAAAAGATTGAACTCGTCTCCTTCTGCAGTACCAGGTAATACCAGGTATCACCGGTTTGCCTCACCGCAGGAGGCACTGTGGCTTAGCTGGTCAAAGCGCCTGTCTAGTAAGCAGGAGACCCTGGGTTCAAATCCCAGCAGTGCCTTGCTATTACCATTTGAAACCATCTTCTTCACAGTGTTGATTGCATTGTTAATCTTGGAGTTGGGAAATCTTTCAAAGTCTGTGTATGTACTCAGTTATCCACCTCACGGTACTCTTGAGAGCTTTAAAAACTTCTTTTCACATCCTGATCCAAGAAGCTTCTTCAGTTCTAGAACAAATGCTGGAGGTGTCCCAGGCATTAAACCGCTAGTGGAGCTTCTGAGGGTTGTTCACCCAATATTGATGTCTTGGGCGTGTCTAAATCTTCATTGTGTCAAAGGAGCTTGCAAAGAAAAGCGTCTAGACTTCTTTAAGTTGCTTGAAGACGTTTCACCTCTCATCCGAGAAGCTTCTTAAGTTCTAAGGTCAAATGGTGGAGAGTCCCAGATATAAACCTAGTGGGAGTGACCCCCCACAGAGGGACAAAAGGACCCCCTGATGATCCTCTAATCGCCTGAGCCAAGGTGTGAAACTGGGTGTGGGTCCCCATCAGCCAGAGTTTCGGTTGTGTTCATTGTGAAACCTGGCCCCACCTTATCATGCGAATTCCTGAGGTCAGATGGCCCAGGATGTGAGTGGGTGTTAAGGCGTCTGGGAAGGGATCTCAAAACTGGATTATAGATGGCAGAGAGTTGGTGTCGTAAACCCCCGCCTCTGTTCAAAGATGGTCGCTCACAGTGGACATAGATGGCTTCTTTCACTCCTCTTTCAAACCATCTGTCCTCTCTGTCCAAAATGGCAACGTTGGCATCCTCGAAAGAGTGTCCTTTATCCTTAAGATGCAGATGGACAGCTGAGTCTTGTCTTGTGGAGGTGGCTCTTCTGTGTTGTGCCATGCCATCATTGTGTCCTCTTCTTGGAAACGAAGGAGAGAAAGCATAACTCCCAATGCTTCCCGCCATCAGCACCCGTTAATGAAATGTAATGGCATTGGTAGGGAGGTAAGGCACTGCCGGGATTTGAACCCAGGATCTCCTGTTTACGAGACAGGCGCTTTGGCCAGCTAAGCCACAGCGCCTTGAGCTGTGTTCCTCTGGCTGCTGCCCAACAGCTGGTGGGGAAAAATGTGACGAACTGATTCAAACCTGTGTCTGCAGAGGTTACTTGGTTTTTCCCTTCCCTGAAGGAGGCACTGTAGCTTAGCCGGTCAAAGCACCTGTCTTGTAAACAGGAGATCCTGGGTTCAAATCCCAGCAGTGCCTGTTGAGCTGTTTCAAAATAAGAGGCAACTTTTCCTCAATGTCAAAATAAAAGAAAGTAAGGTGTTGAATCTCAAGTTTGGAGGCACTAAAGATTTAGCAAAGGACACCCCAGCAGCTGTGCACCACATGCAGATGAAAAACAATCAAAACTGAAAGTGTACTCAAACATGAAACTGCGCAACTGTAACAACAGACATAAATGGACCAGTATAGAAACTGGGTGAGGCAGGGTTATATTGAGCTTTCGTCCCAAAAGTAATGTCAACATTCTGCAAATCATTCGAGTTACTGATAAGAGAAGGTAAGACTGTTAGGTGTTGTGTTAAAATAAATGCCCAAGTGTTCTCTATTAAAAACAGCATAAGGAGGTGTTCTAGTCTTCTTGTTTCCTCTTATGTTATGGAAAAGTGTATAGGCAGCAGGAATTTGAGTCAGGTCTCGGTTTTTCTTGATGATGTCACTCCTTTCTCAGCTACACTTGAGAACCATGAGGAACGATCGCTGAAGGTCCTCCATAGGATGAAAGAATTTACTTTAAAGCTGTCGCCAGAGAAATGTCAGTTCTTCAGGACATCTGTCCAATATCTCGGCTATGTTGTATCATCAGAAGGGGTCAAAACAGATCCAGCTGCCCTCACTACTTGGCCAAGACCAGCTAACATCAAGTAGCTTAAGTCTTTCCTTGGGTTCACTGGATATTACAGGAGGTTTATAAAAGACTATTCCAAGCTTGCAATACCCCTTAATCACTTAAGTGCTGGTTGCCTCCCACTGAAGAGAATATCCAGTCTGTCTGGCAGAAACCACAAGGTTTCTACCAGTGCGGATCTCAAAAAACCTTTTCACGAAAAATGGACCCCAACCGCTGAAGATACTTTGAAGACATTGACTCTCAAGCTCACAACAGCTCCTGTTCTTGGGTTTGCAGATCCAAAGAGACATTATATTGTGCACACCGATGCAAGCGCCCATGTTCTCGGTGCAGCCTTATATCAAGAACAGGAGAACAAGTTAAGAGTCACTGCCTGTGCCAGTAGGGGTCTCTCCAAGTCCGAGCAAAGGTACCCTGCACACAAGCTTGACTTCCTGTCTGTGAAGTGGGCTGTCACCCAGAACGTTTTCCGCTATCTCTATGGAGCAAAATTTACAGTGATGACAGACAATAATCCACTCACATATGTTTTAACATCTGCAAACTTGGATGCAGTAGGGCATTGCTGGTTGGCCGTACTTTCCAGTTTTGATTTTGACATTGAGTATAGCGCTGGGAAGAACAACCAAGATGCAGATGGGCTGTTGAGACGTCCGTATCGGCATGCCTGTGATATATCTGATCAGAGTTCTAATGATGAGGAAAATGCCATTGAAGGCTTTACTGCACAGCTCTTGCGCCGCAACAAAGAGCCTGATTTTCCAACCGAGGCAGTAAAGGCAGTATGCAAGAGACATGAGTATTCCTCAACTCTTGAGGAGGAGGCAGCAGTATCATCGTCTGCACGAGTACAATGTTTGGCTATTGGAGCCTCTGCAATACCAGCAGATTTCTGTCAAACTGATGTAGCTGGGCCATGCCCCCTGAAGCAGATGTCTCTTTCCGATTGGCTACGTGAACAGAAATTAGATCTGGAGAGCTGAGAGAGTCTTGCAGAAAGCTACCAGTTAGCCATTGAGCACAGTCAAAAGAGTGCTTTGCGAAACAAACAAAGGTTTGACAGTCAAGTGCGGGAATCCACCCTTGCCAAGGG
This sequence comes from Copadichromis virginalis, assembly GCF_057382275.1. Classification (NCBI taxonomy): domain Eukaryota; kingdom Metazoa; phylum Chordata; class Actinopteri; order Cichliformes; family Cichlidae; genus Copadichromis; species Copadichromis virginalis. The sequence goes on from NC_140620.1 coordinate 36,819,709, forward strand.
AAATAGAGTTGTTTTGAGGACTTGTTCAGACTCACCCTGTTGAATCAGTCTCAAAAGATTCTCCTTCACCTTATGATGTTTCCACTGAGGTCATTGAAGAAGTGAAGAACAGGAAGTTACTTGTTGGACTATTTGACCATATCCTACATTTATAGTGCACAAAGGTTAAAAAGATTGAACTCGTCTCCTTCTGCAGTACCAGGTAATACCAGGTATCACCGGTTTGCCTCACCGCAGGAGGCACTGTGGCTTAGCTGGTCAAAGCGCCTGTCTAGTAAGCAGGAGACCCTGGGTTCAAATCCCAGCAGTGCCTTGCTATTACCATTTGAAACCATCTTCTTCACAGTGTTGATTGCATTGTTAATCTTGGAGTTGGGAAATCTTTCAAAGTCTGTGTATGTCCTCAGTTATCCACCTCACGGTACTCTTGAGAGCTTTAAAAACTTCTTTTCACATCCTGATCCAAGAAGCTTCTTCAGTTCTAGAACAAATGCTGGAGGTGTCCCAGGCATTAAACCGCTAGTGGAGCTTCTGAGGGTTGTTCACCCAATATTGATGTCTTGGGCGTGTCTAAATCTTCATTGTGTCAAAGGAGCTTGCAAAGAAAAGCGTCTAGACTTCTTTAAGTTGCTTGAAGACGTTTCACCTCTCATCCGAGAAGCTTCTTAAGTTCTAAGGTCAAATGGTGGAGAGTCCCAGATATAAACCTAGTGGGAGTGACCCCCCACAGAGGGACAAAAGGACCCCCTGATGATCCTCTAATCGCCTGAGCCAAGGTGTGAAACTGGGTGTGGGTCCCCATCAGCCAGAGTTTCGGTTGTGTTCATTGTGAAACCTGGCCCCACCTTATCATGCGAATTCCTGAGGTCAGATGGCCCAGGATGTGAGTGGGTGTTAAGGCGTCTGGGAAGGGATCTCAAAACTGGATTATAGATGGCAGAGAGTTGGTGTCGTAAACCCCCGCCTCTGTTCAAAGATGGTCGCTCACAGTGGACATAGATGGCTTCTTTCACTCCTCTTTCAAACCATCTGTCCTCTCTGTCCAAAATGGCAACGTTGGCATCCTCGAAAGAGTGTCCTTTATCCTTAAGATGCAGATGGACAGCTGAGTCTTGTCTTGTGGAGGTGGCTCTTCTGTGTTGTGCCATGCCATCATTGTGTCCTCTTCTTGGAAACGAAGGAGAGAAAGCATAACTCCCAATGCTTCCTGCCATCAGCACTCGTTAATGAAATGTAATGGCATTGGTAGGGAGGTAAGGCACTGCCGGGATTTGAACCCAGGATCTCCTGTTTACGAGACAGGCGCTTTGGCCAGCTAAGCCACAGCGCCTTGAGCCGTGTTCCTCTGGCTGCTGCCCAACAGCTGGTGGGGAAAAATGTGACGAACTGATTCAAACCTGTGTCTGCAGAGGTTACTTGGTTTTTCCCTTCCCTGAAGGAGGCACTGTAGCTTAGCCGGTCAAAGCACCTGTCTTGTAAACAGGAGATCCTGGGTTCAAATCCCAGCAGTGCCTGTTGAGCTGTTTCAAAATAAGAGGCAACTTTTCCTCAATGTCAAAATAAAAGAAAGTAAGGTGTTGAATCTCAAGTTTGGAGGCACTAAAGATTTAGCAAAGGACACCCCAGCAGCTGTGCACCACATGCAGATGAAAAACAATCAAAACTGAAAGTGTACTCAAACATGAAACTGCGCAACTGTAACAACAGACATAAATGGACCAGTATAGAAACTGGGTGAGGCAGGGTTATATTGAGCTTTCGTCCCAAAAGTAATGTCAACATTCTGCAAATCATTCGAGTTACTGATAAGAGAAGGTAAGACTGTTAGGTGTTGTGTTAAAATAAATGCCCAAGTGTTCTCTATTAAAAACAGCATAAGGAGGTGTTCTAGTCTTCTTGTTTCCTCTTATGTTATGGAAAAGTGTATAGGCAGCAGGAATTTGAGTCAGGTCTCGGTTTTTCTTGATGATGTCACTCCTTTCTCAGCTACACTTGAGAACCATGAGGAACGATCGCTGAAGGTCCTCCATAGGATGAAAGAATTTACTTTAAAGCTGTCGCCAGAGAAATGTCAGTTCTTCAGGACATCTGTCCAATATCTCGGCTATGTTGTATCATCAGAAGGGGTCAAAACAGATCCAGCTGCCCTCACTACTTGGCCAAGACCAGCTAACATCAAGTAGCTTAAGTCTTTCCTTGGGTTCACTGGATATTACAGGAGGTTTATAAAAGACTATTCCAAGCTTGCAATACCCCTTAATCACTTAAGTGCTGGTTGCCTCCCACTGAAGAGAATATCCAGTCTGTCTGGCAGAAACCACAAGGTTTCTACCAGTGCGGATCTCAAAAAACCTTTTCACGAAAAATGGACCCCAACCGCTGAAGATACTTTGAAGACATTGACTCTCAAGCTCACAACAGCTCCTGTTCTTGGGTTTGCAGATCCAAAGAGACATTATATTGTGCACACCGATGCAAGCGCCCATGTTCTCGGTGCAGCCTTATATCAAGAACAGGAGAACAAGTTAAGAGTCACTGCCTGTGCCAGTAGGGGTCTCTCCAAGTCCGAGCAAAGGTACCCTGCACACAAGCTTGACTTCCTGTCTGTGAAGTGGGCTGTCACCCAGAACGTTTTCCGCTATCTCTATGGAGCAAAATTTACAGTGATGACAGACAATAATCCACTCACATATGTTTTAACATCTGCAAACTTGGATGCAGTAGGGCATTGCTGGTTGGCCGTACTTTCCAGTTTTGATTTTGACATTGAGTATAGCGCTGGGAAGAACAACCAAGATGCAGATGGGCTGTTGAGACGTCCGTATCGGCATGCCTGTGATATATCTGATCAGAGTTCTAATGATGAGGAAAATGCCATTGAAGGCTTTACTGCACAGCTCTTGCGCCGCAACAAAGAGCCTGATTTTCCAACCGAGGCAGTAAAGGCAGTATGCAAGAGACATGAGTATTCCTCAACTCTTGAGGAGGAGGCAGCAGTATCATCGTCTGCACGAGTACAATGTTTGGCTATTGGAGCCTCTGCAATACCAGCAGATTTCTGTCAAACTGATGTAGCTGGGCCATGCCCCCTGAAGCAGATGTCTCTTTCCGATTGGCTACGTGAACAGAAATTAGATCTGGAGAGCTGAGAGAGTCTTGCAGAAAGCTACCAGTTAGCCATTGAGCACAGTCAAAAGAGTGCTTTGCGAAACAAACAAAGGTTTGACAGTCAAGTGCGGGAATCCACCCTTGCCAAGGGAAATAGAGTTGTTTTGAGGACTTGTTCAGACTCACCCTGTTGAATCAGTCTCAAAAGATTCTCCTTCACCTTATGATGTTTCCACTGAGGTCATTGAAGAAGTGAAGAACAGGAAGTTACTTGTTGGACTATTTGACCATATCCTACATTTATAGTGCACAAAGGTTAAAAAGATTGAACTCGTCTCCTTCTGCAGTACCAGGTAATACCAGGTATCACCGGTTTGCCTCACCGCAGGAGGCACTGTGGCTTAGCTGGTCAAAGCGCCTGTCTAGTAAGCAGGAGACCCTGGGTTCAAATCCCAGCAGTGCCTTGCTATTACCATTTGAAACCATCTTCTTCACAGTGTTGATTGCATTGTTAATCTTGGAGTTGGGAAATCTTTCAAAGTCTGTGTATGTCCTCAGTTATCCACCTCACGGTACTCTTGAGAGCTTTAAAAACTTCTTTTCACATCCTGATCCAAGAAGCTTCTTCAGTTCTAGAACAAATGCTGGAGGTGTCCCAGGCATTAAACCGCTAGTGGAGCTTCTGAGGGTTGTTCACCCAATATTGATGTCTTGGGCGTGTCTAAATCTTCATTGTGTCAAAGGAGCTTGCAAAGAAAAGCGTCTAGACTTCTTTAAGTTGCTTGAAGACGTTTCACCTCTCATCCGAGAAGCTTCTTAAGTTCTAAGGTCAAATGGTGGAGAGTCCCAGATATAAACCTAGTGGGAGTGACCCCCCACAGAGGGACAAAAGGACCCCCTGATGATCCTCTAATCGCCTGAGCCAAGGTGTGAAACTGGGTGTGGGTCCCCATCAGCCAGAGTTTCGGTTGTGTTCATTGTGAAACCTGGCCCCACCTTATCATGCGAATTCCTGAGGTCAGATGGCCCAGGATGTGAGTGGGTGTTAAGGCGTCTGGGAAGGGATCTCAAAACTGGATTATAGATGGCAGAGAGTTGGTGTCGTAAACCCCCGCCTCTGTTCAAAGATGGTCGCTCACAGTGGACATAGATGGCTTCTTTCACTCCTCTTTCAAACCATCTGTCCTCTCTGTCCAAAATGGCAACGTTGGCATCCTCGAAAGAGTGTCCTTTATCCTTAAGATGCAGATGGACAGCTGAGTCTTGTCTTGTGGAGGTGGCTCTTCTGTGTTGTGCCATGCCATCATTGTGTCCTCTTCTTGGAAACGAAGGAGAGAAAGCATAACTCCCAATGCTTCCCGCCATCAGCACCCGTTAATGAAATGTAATGGCATTGGTAGGGAGGTAAGGCACTGCCGGGATTTGAACCCAGGATCTCCTGTTTACGAGACAGGCGCTTTGGCCAGCTAAGCCACAGCGCCTTGAGCTGTGTTCCTCTGGCTGCTGCCCAACAGCTGGTGGGGAAAAATGTGACGAACTGATTCAAACCTGTGTCTGCAGAGGTTACTTGGTTTTTCCCTTCCCTGAAGGAGGCACTGTAGCTTAGCCGGTCAAAGCACCTGTCTTGTAAACAGGAGATCCTGGGTTCAAATCCCAGCAGTGCCTGTTGAGCTGTTTCAAAATAAGAGGCAACTTTTCCTCAATGTCAAAATAAAAGAAAGTAAGGTGTTGAATCTCAAGTTTGGAGGCACTAAAGATTTAGCAAAGGACACCCCAGCAGCTGTGCACCACATGCAGATGAAAAACAATCAAAACTGAAAGTGTACTCAAACATGAAACTGCGCAACTGTAACAACAGACATAAATGGACCAGTATAGAAACTGGGTGAGGCAGGGTTATATTGAGCTTTCGTCCCAAAAGTAATGTCAACATTCTGCAAATCATTCGAGTTACTGATAAGAGAAGGTAAGACTGTTAGGTGTTGTGTTAAAATAAATGCCCAAGTGTTCTCTATTAAAAACAGCATAAGGAGGTGTTCTAGTCTTCTTGTTTCCTCTTATGTTATGGAAAAGTGTATAGGCAGCAGGAATTTGAGTCAGGTCTCGGTTTTTCTTGATGATGTCACTCCTTTCTCAGCTACACTTGAGAACCATGAGGAACGATCGCTGAAGGTCCTCCATAGGATGAAAGAATTTACTTTAAAGCTGTCGCCAGAGAAATGTCAGTTCTTCAGGACATCTGTCCAATATCTCGGCTATGTTGTATCATCAGAAGGGGTCAAAACAGATCCAGCTGCCCTCACTACTTGGCCAAGACCAGCTAACATCAAGTAGCTTAAGTCTTTCCTTGGGTTCACTGGATATTACAGGAGGTTTATAAAAGACTATTCCAAGCTTGCAATACCCCTTAATCACTTAAGTGCTGGTTGCCTCCCACTGAAGAGAATATCCAGTCTGTCTGGCAGAAACCACAAGGTTTCTACCAGTGCGGATCTCAAAAAACCTTTTCACGAAAAATGGACCCCAACCGCTGAAGATACTTTGAAGACATTGACTCTCAAGCTCACAACAGCTCCTGTTCTTGGGTTTGCAGATCCAAAGAGACATTATATTGTGCACACCGATGCAAGCGCCCATGTTCTCGGTGCAGCCTTATATCAAGAACAGGAGAACAAGTTAAGAGTCACTGCCTGTGCCAGTAGGGGTCTCTCCAAGTCCGAGCAAAGGTACCCTGCACACAAGCTTGACTTCCTGTCTGTGAAGTGGGCTGTCACCCAGAACGTTTTCCGCTATCTCTATGGAGCAAAATTTACAGTGATGACAGACAATAATCCACTCACATATGTTTTAACATCTGCAAACTTGGATGCAGTAGGGCATTGCTGGTTGGCCGTACTTTCCAGTTTTGATTTTGACATTGAGTATAGCGCTGGGAAGAACAACCAAGATGCAGATGGGCTGTTGAGACGTCCGTATCGGCATGCCTGTGATATATCTGATCAGAGTTCTAATGATGAGGAAAATGCCATTGAAGGCTTTACTGCACAGCTCTTGCGCCGCAACAAAGAGCCTGATTTTCCAACCGAGGCAGTAAAGGCAGTATGCAAGAGACATGAGTATTCCTCAACTCTTGAGGAGGAGGCAGCAGTATCATCGTCTGCACGAGTACAATGTTTGGCTATTGGAGCCTCTGCAATACCAGCAGATTTCTGTCAAACTGATGTAGCTGGGCCATGCCCCCTGAAGCAGATGTCTCTTTCCGATTGGCTACGTGAACAGAAATTAGATCTGGAGAGCTGAGAGAGTCTTGCAGAAAGCTACCAGTTAGCCATTGAGCACAGTCAAAAGAGTGCTTTGCGAAACAAACAAAGGTTTGACAGTCAAGTGCGGGAATCCACCCTTGCCAAGGGAAATAGAGTTGTTTTGAGGACTTGTTCAGACTCACCCTGTTGAATCAGTCTCAAAAGATTCTCCTTCACCTTATGATGTTTCCACTGAGGTCATTGAAGAAGTGAAGAACAGGAAGTTACTTGTTGGACTATTTGACCATATCCTACATTTATAGTGCACAAAGGTTAAAAAGATTGAACTCGTCTCCTTCTGCAGTACCAGGTAATACCAGGTATCACCGGTTTGCCTCACCGCAGGAGGCACTGTGGCTTAGCTGGTCAAAGCGCCTGTCTAGTAAGCAGGAGACCCTGGGTTCAAATCCCAGCAGTGCCTTGCTATTACCATTTGAAACCATCTTCTTCACAGTGTTGATTGCATTGTTAATCTTGGAGTTGGGAAATCTTTCAAAGTCTGTGTATGTACTCAGTTATCCACCTCACGGTACTCTTGAGAGCTTTAAAAACTTCTTTTCACATCCTGATCCAAGAAGCTTCTTCAGTTCTAGAACAAATGCTGGAGGTGTCCCAGGCATTAAACCGCTAGTGGAGCTTCTGAGGGTTGTTCACCCAATATTGATGTCTTGGGCGTGTCTAAATCTTCATTGTGTCAAAGGAGCTTGCAAAGAAAAGCGTCTAGACTTCTTTAAGTTGCTTGAAGACGTTTCACCTCTCATCCGAGAAGCTTCTTAAGTTCTAAGGTCAAATGGTGGAGAGTCCCAGATATAAACCTAGTGGGAGTGACCCCCCACAGAGGGACAAAAGGACCCCCTGATGATCCTCTAATCGCCTGAGCCAAGGTGTGAAACTGGGTGTGGGTCCCCATCAGCCAGAGTTTCGGTTGTGTTCATTGTGAAACCTGGCCCCACCTTATCATGCGAATTCCTGAGGTCAGATGGCCCAGGATGTGAGTGGGTGTTAAGGCGTCTGGGAAGGGATCTCAAAACTGGATTATAGATGGCAGAGAGTTGGTGTCGTAAACCCCCGCCTCTGTTCAAAGATGGTCGCTCACAGTGGACATAGATGGCTTCTTTCACTCCTCTTTCAAACCATCTGTCCTCTCTGTCCAAAATGGCAACGTTGGCATCCTCGAAAGAGTGTCCTTTATCCTTAAGATGCAGATGGACAGCTGAGTCTTGTCTTGTGGAGGTGGCTCTTCTGTGTTGTGCCATGCCATCATTGTGTCCTCTTCTTGGAAACGAAGGAGAGAAAGCATAACTCCCAATGCTTCCCGCCATCAGCACCCGTTAATGAAATGTAATGGCATTGGTAGGGAGGTAAGGCACTGCCGGGATTTGAACCCAGGATCTCCTGTTTACGAGACAGGCGCTTTGGCCAGCTAAGCCACAGCGCCTTGAGCTGTGTTCCTCTGGCTGCTGCCCAACAGCTGGTGGGGAAAAATGTGACGAACTGATTCAAACCTGTGTCTGCAGAGGTTACTTGGTTTTTCCCTTCCCTGAAGGAGGCACTGTAGCTTAGCCGGTCAAAGCACCTGTCTTGTAAACAGGAGATCCTGGGTTCAAATCCCAGCAGTGCCTGTTGAGCTGTTTCAAAATAAGAGGCAACTTTTCCTCAATGTCAAAATAAAAGAAAGTAAGGTGTTGAATCTCAAGTTTGGAGGCACTAAAGATTTAGCAAAGGACACCCCAGCAGCTGTGCACCACATGCAGATGAAAAACAATCAAAACTGAAAGTGTACTCAAACATGAAACTGCGCAACTGTAACAACAGACATAAATGGACCAGTATAGAAACTGGGTGAGGCAGGGTTATATTGAGCTTTCGTCCCAAAAGTAATGTCAACATTCTGCAAATCATTCGAGTTACTGATAAGAGAAGGTAAGACTGTTAGGTGTTGTGTTAAAATAAATGCCCAAGTGTTCTCTATTAAAAACAGCATAAGGAGGTGTTCTAGTCTTCTTGTTTCCTCTTATGTTATGGAAAAGTGTATAGGCAGCAGGAATTTGAGTCAGGTCTCGGTTTTTCTTGATGATGTCACTCCTTTCTCAGCTACACTTGAGAACCATGAGGAACGATCGCTGAAGGTCCTCCATAGGATGAAAGAATTTACTTTAAAGCTGTCGCCAGAGAAATGTCAGTTCTTCAGGACATCTGTCCAATATCTCGGCTATGTTGTATCATCAGAAGGGGTCAAAACAGATCCAGCTGCCCTCACTACTTGGCCAAGACCAGCTAACATCAAGTAGCTTAAGTCTTTCCTTGGGTTCACTGGATATTACAGGAGGTTTATAAAAGACTATTCCAAGCTTGCAATACCCCTTAATCACTTAAGTGCTGGTTGCCTCCCACTGAAGAGAATATCCAGTCTGTCTGGCAGAAACCACAAGGTTTCTACCAGTGCGGATCTCAAAAAACCTTTTCACGAAAAATGGACCCCAACCGCTGAAGATACTTTGAAGACATTGACTCTCAAGCTCACAACAGCTCCTGTTCTTGGGTTTGCAGATCCAAAGAGACATTATATTGTGCACACCGATGCAAGCGCCCATGTTCTCGGTGCAGCCTTATATCAAGAACAGGAGAACAAGTTAAGAGTCACTGCCTGTGCCAGTAGGGGTCTCTCCAAGTCCGAGCAAAGGTACCCTGCACACAAGCTTGACTTCCTGTCTGTGAAGTGGGCTGTCACCCAGAACGTTTTCCGCTATCTCTATGGAGCAAAATTTACAGTGATGACAGACAATAATCCACTCACATATGTTTTAACATCTGCAAACTTGGATGCAGTAGGGCATTGCTGGTTGGCCGTACTTTCCAGTTTTGATTTTGACATTGAGTATAGCGCTGGGAAGAACAACCAAGATGCAGATGGGCTGTTGAGACGTCCGTATCGGCATGCCTGTGATATATCTGATCAGAGTTCTAATGATGAGGAAAATGCCATTGAAGGCTTTACTGCACAGCTCTTGCGCCGCAACAAAGAGCCTGATTTTCCAACCGAGGCAGTAAAGGCAGTATGCAAGAGACATGAGTATTCCTCAACTCTTGAGGAGGAGGCAGCAGTATCATCGTCTGCACGAGTACAATGTTTGGCTATTGGAGCCTCTGCAATACCAGCAGATTTCTGTCAAACTGATGTAGCTGGGCCATGCCCCCTGAAGCAGATGTCTCTTTCCGATTGGCTACGTGAACAGAAATTAGATCTGGAGAGCTGAGAGAGTCTTGCAGAAAGCTACCAGTTAGCCATTGAGCACAGTCAAAAGAGTGCTTTGCGAAACAAACAAAGGTTTGACAGTCAAGTGCGGGAATCCACCCTTGCCAAGGGAAATAGAGTTGTTTTGAGGACTTGTTCAGACTCACCCTGTTGAATCAGTCTCAAAAGATTCTCCTTCACCTTATGATGTTTCCACTGAGGTCATTGAAGAAGTGAAGAACAGGAAGTTACTTGTTGGACTATTTGACCATATCCTACATTTATAGTGCACAAAGGTTAAAAAGATTGAACTCGTCTCCTTCTGCAGTACCAGGTAATACCAGGTATCACCGGTTTGCCTCACCGCAGGAGGCACTGTGGCTTAGCTGGTCAAAGCGCCTGTCTAGTAAGCAGGAGACCCTGGGTTCAAATCCCAGCAGTGCCTTGCTATTACCATTTGAAACCATCTTCTTCACAGTGTTGATTGCATTGTTAATCTTGGAGTTGGGAAATCTTTCAAAGTCTGTGTATGTCCTCAGTTATCCACCTCACGGTACTCTTGAGAGCTTTAAAAACTTCTTTTCACATCCTGATCCAAGAAGCTTCTTCAGTTCTAGAACAAATGCTGGAGGTGTCCCAGGCATTAAACCGCTAGTGGAGCTTCTGAGGGTTGTTCACCCAATATTGATGTCTTGGGCGTGTCTAAATCTTCATTGTGTCAAAGGAGCTTGCAAAGAAAAGCGTCTAGACTTCTTTAAGTTGCTTGAAGACGTTTCACCTCTCATCCGAGAAGCTTCTTAAGTTCTAAGGTCAAATGGTGGAGAGTCCCAGATATAAACCTAGTGGGAGTGACCCCCCACAGAGGGACAAAAGGACCCCCTGATGATCCTCTAATCGCCTGAGCCAAGGTGTGAAACTGGGTGTGGGTCCCCATCAGCCAGAGTTTCGGTTGTGTTCATTGTGAAACCTGGCCCCACCTTATCATGCGAATTCCTGAGGTCAGATGGCCCAGGATGTGAGTGGGTGTTAAGGCGTCTGGGAAGGGATCTCAAAACTGGATTATAGATGGCAGAGAGTTGGTGTCGTAAACCCCCGCCTCTGTTCAAAGATGGTCGCTCACAGTGGACATAGATGGCTTCTTTCACTCCTCTTTCAAACCATCTGTCCTCTCTGTCCAAAATGGCAACGTTGGCATCCTCGAAAGAGTGTCCTTTATCCTTAAGATGCAGATGGACAGCTGAGTCTTGTCTTGTGGAGGTGGCTCTTCTGTGTTGTGCCATGCCATCATTGTGTCCTCTTCTTGGAAACGAAGGAGAGAAAGCATAACTCCCAATGCTTCCTGCCATCAGCACTCGTTAATGAAATGTAATGGCATTGGTAGGGAGGTAAGGCACTGCCGGGATTTGAACCCAGGATCTCCTGTTTACGAGACAGGCGCTTTGGCCAGCTAAGCCACAGCGCCTTGAGCCGTGTTCCTCTGGCTGCTGCCCAACAGCTGGTGGGGAAAAATGTGACGAACTGATTCAAACCTGTGTCTGCAGAGGTTACTTGGTTTTTCCCTTCCCTGAAGGAGGCACTGTAGCTTAGCCGGTCAAAGCACCTGTCTTGTAAACAGGAGATCCTGGGTTCAAATCCCAGCAGTGCCTGTTGAGCTGTTTCAAAATAAGAGGCAACTTTTCCTCAATGTCAAAATAAAAGAAAGTAAGGTGTTGAATCTCAAGTTTGGAGGCACTAAAGATTTAGCAAAGGACACCCCAGCAGCTGTGCACCACATGCAGATGAAAAACAATCAAAACTGAAAGTGTACTCAAACATGAAACTGCGCAACTGTAACAACAGACATAAATGGACCAGTATAGAAACTGGGTGAGGCAGGGTCATATTGAGCTTTCGTCCCAAAAGTACTGTCAAGATTCTGCAAATCATTTGATTTACTGATAAGAGAAGGTAAGACTGTTAGGTGTTGTGTTAAAATAAATGCCCAAGTGTTCTCTATTAAAAACAGCATAAGGAGGCGTTCTAGTCTTCTTGTTTCCTCTTATGTTATGGAAAAGTGTATAGGCAGCAGGAATTTGAGTCAGGTCTCGGTTTTTCTTGATGATGTCACTCCTTTCTCAGCTACACTTGAGAACCATGAGGAACGATCGCTGAAGGTCCTCCATAGGATGAAAGAATTTACTTTAAAGCTGTCGCCAGAGAAATGTCAGTTCTTCAGGACATCTGTCCAATATCTCGGCTATGTTGTATCATCAGAAGGGGTCAAAACAGATCCAGCTGCCCTCACTACCTGGCCAAGACCAGCTAAGATCAAGTAGCTTAAGTCTTTCCTTGGGTTCACTGGATATTACAGGAGGTTTATAAAAGACTATTCCAAGCTTGCAATACCCCTTAATCACTTAAGTGCTGGTTGCCTCCCACTGAAGAGAAAATCCAGTCTGTCTGGCAGAAACCACAAGGTTTCTACCAGTGCGGATCTCAAAAAACCTTTTCACGAAAAATGGACCCCAACCGCTGAAGATACTTTGAAGACATTGACTCTCAAGCTCACAACAGCTCCTGTTCTTGGGTTTGCAGATCCAAAGAGACATTATATTGTGCACACCGATGCAAGCGCCCATGTTCTCGGTGCAGCCTTATATCAAGAACAGGAGAACAAGTTAAGAGTCACTGCCTGTGCCAGTAGGGGTCTCTCCAAGTCCGAGCAAAGGTACCCTGCACACAAGCTTGACTTCCTGTCTGTGAAGTGGGCTGTCACCCAGAACGTTTTCCGCTATCTCTATGGAGCAAAATTTACAGTGATGACAGACAATAATCCACTCACATATGTTTTAACATCTGCAAACTTGGATGCAGTAGGGCATTGCTGGTTGGCCGTACTTTCCAGTTTTGATTTTGACATTGAGTATAGCGCTGGGAAGAACAACCAAGATGCAGATGGGCTGTTGAGACGTCCGTATCGGCATGCCTGTGATATATCTGATCAGAGTTCTAATGATGAGGAAAATGCCATTGAAGGCTTTACTGCACAGCTCTTGCGCCGCAACAAAGAGCCTGATTTTCCAACCGAGGCAGTAAAGGCAGTATGCAAGAGACATGAGTATTCCTCAACTCTTGAGGAGGAGGCAGCAGTATCATCGTCTGCACGAGTACAATGTTTGGCTATTGGAGCCTCTGCAATACCAGCAGATTTCTGTCAAACTGATGTAGCTGGGCCATGCCCCCTGAAGCAGATGTCTCTTTCCGATTGGCTACGTGAACAGAAATTAGATCTGGAGAGCTGAGAGAGTCTTGCAGAAAGCTACCAGTTAGCCATTGAGCACAGTCAAAAGAGTGCTTTGCGAAACAAACAAAGGTTTGACAGTCAAGTGCGGGAATCCACCCTTGCCAAGGGAAATAGAGTTGTTTTGAGGACTTGTTCAGACTCACCCTGTTGAATCAGTCTCAAAAGATTCTCCTTCACCTTATGATGTTTCCACTGAGGTCATTGAAGAAGTGAAGAACAGGAAGTTACTTGTTGGACTATTTGACCATATCCTACATTTATAGTGCACAAAGGTTAAAAAGATTGAACTCGTCTCCTTCTGCAGTACCAGGTAATACCAGGTATCACCGGTTTGCCTCACCGCAGGAGGCACTGTGGCTTAGCTGGTCAAAGCGCCTGTCTAGTAAGCAGGAGACCCTGGGTTCAAATCCCAGCAGTACCTTGCTATTACCATTTGAAACCATCTTCTTCACAGTGTTGATTGCATTGTTAATCTTGGAGTTGGGAAATCTTTCAAAGTCTGTGTATGTCCTCAGTTATCCACCTCACGGTACTCTTGAGAGCTTTAAAAACTTCTTTTCACATCCTGATCCAAGAAGCTTCTTCAGTTCTAGAACAAATGCTGGAGGTGTCCCAGGCATTAAACCGCTAGTGGAGCTTCTGAGGGTTGTTCACCCAATATTGATGTCTTGGGCGTGTCTAAATCTTCATTGTGTCAAAGGAGCTTGCAAAGAAAAGCGTCTAGACTTCTTTAAGTTGCTTGAAGACGTTTCACCTCTCATCCGAGAAGCTTCTTAAGTTCTAAGGTCAAATGGTGGAGAGTCCCAGATATAAACCTAGTGGGAGTGACCCCCCACAGAGGGACAAAAGGACCCCCTGATGATCCTCTAATCGCCTGAGCCAAGGTGTGAAACTGGGTGTGGGTCCCCATCAGCCAGAGTTTCGGTTGTGTTCATTGTGAAACCTGGCCCCACCTTATCATGCGAATTCCTGAGGTCAGATGGCCCAGGATGTGAGTGGGTGTTAAGGCGTCTGGGAAGGGATCTCAAAACTGGATTATAGATGGCAGAGAGTTGGTGTCGTAAACCCCCGCCTCTGTTCAAAGATGGTCGCTCACAGTGGACATAGATGGCTTCTTTCACTCCTCTTTCAAACCATCTGTCCTCTCTGTCCAAAATGGCAACGTTGGCATCCTCGAAAGAGTGTCCTTTATCCTTAAGATGCAGATGGACAGCTGAGTCTTGTCTTGTGGAGGTTGCTCTTCTGTGTTGTGCCATGCCATCATTGTGTCCTCTTCTTGGAAACGAAGGAGAGAAAGCATAACTCCCAATGCTTCCCGCCATCAGCACCCGTTAATGAAATGTAATGGCATTGGTAGGGAGGTAAGGCACTGCTGGGATTTGAACCCAGGATCTCCTGTTTACGAGACAGGCGCTTTGGCCAGCTAAGCCACAGCGCCTTGAGCTGTGTTCCTCTGGCTACTGCCCAACAGCTGGTGGGGAAAAATGTGACGAACTGATTCAAACCTGTGTCTGCAGAGGTTACTTGGTTTTTCCCTTCCCTGAAGGAGGCACTGTAGCTTAGCCGGTCAAAGCACCTGTCTTGTAAACAGGAGATCCTGGGTTCAAATCCCAGCAGTGCCTGTTGAGCTGTTTCAAAATAAGAGGCAACTTTTCCTCAATGTCAAAATAAAAGAAAGTAAGGTGTTGAATCTCAAGTTTGGAGGCACTAAAGATTTAGCAAAGGACACCCCAGCAGCTGTGCACCACATGCAGATGAAAAACAATCAAAACTGAAAGTGTACTCAAACATGAAACTGCGCAACTGTAACAACAGACATAAATGGACCAGTATAGAAACTGGGTGAGGCAGGGTTATATTGAGCTTTCGTCCCAAAAGTAATGTCAACATTCTGCAAATCATTCGAGTTACTGATAAGAGAAGGTAAGACTGTTAGGTGTTGTGTTAAAATAAATGCCCAAGTGTTCTCTATTAAAAACAGCATAAGGAGGTGTTCTAGTCTTCTTGTTTCCTCTTATGTTATGGAAAAGTGTATAGGCAGCAGGAATTTGAGTCAGGTCTCGGTTTTTCTTGATGATGTCACTCCTTTCTCAGCTACACTTGAGAACCATGAGGAACGATCGCTGAAGGTCCTCCATAGGATGAAAGAATTTACTTTAAAGCTGTCGCCAGAGAAATGTCAGTTCTTCAGGACATCTGTCCAATATCTCGGCTATGTTGTATCATCAGAAGGGGTCAAAACAGATCCAGCTGCCCTCACTACTTGGCCAAGACCAGCTAACATCAAGTAGCTTAAGTCTTTCCTTGGGTTCACTGGATATTACAGGAGGTTTATAAAAGACTATTCCAAGCTTGCAATACCCCTTAATCACTTAAGTGCTGGTTGCCTCCCACTGAAGAGAATATCCAGTCTGTCTGGCAGAAACCACAAGGTTTCTACCAGTGCGGATCTCAAAAAACCTTTTCACGAAAAATGGACCCCAACCGCTGAAGATACTTTGAAGACATTGACTCTCAAGCTCACAACAGCTCCTGTTCTTGGGTTTGCAGATCCAAAGAGACATTATATTGTGCACACCGATGCAAGCGCCCATGTTCTCGGTGCAGCCTTATATCAAGAACAGGAGAACAAGTTAAGAGTCACTGCCTGTGCCAGTAGGGGTCTCTCCAAGTCCGAGCAAAGGTACCCTGCACACAAGCTTGACTTCCTGTCTGTGAAGTGGGCTGTCACCCAGAACGTTTTCCGCTATCTCTATGGAGCAAAATTTACAGTGATGACAGACAATAATCCACTCACATATGTTTTAACATCTGCAAACTTGGATGCAGTAGGGCATTGCTGGTTGGCCGTACTTTCCAGTTTTGATTTTGACATTGAGTATAGCGCTGGGAAGAACAACCAAGATGCAGATGGGCTGTTGAGACGTCCGTATCGGCATGCCTGTGATATATCTGATCAGAGTTCTAATGATGAGGAAAATGCCATTGAAGGCTTTACTGCACAGCTCTTGCGCCGCAACAAAGAGCCTGATTTTCCAACCGAGGCAGTAAAGGCAGTATGCAAGAGACATGAGTATTCCTCAACTCTTGAGGAGGAGGCAGCAGTATCATCGTCTGCACGAGTACAATGTTTGGCTATTGGAGCCTCTGCAATACCAGCAGATTTCTGTCAAACTGATGTAGCTGGGCCATGCCCCCTGAAGCAGATGTCTCTTTCCGATTGGCTACGTGAACAGAAATTAGATCTGGAGAGCTGAGAGAGTCTTGCAGAAAGCTACCAGTTAGCCATTGAGCACAGTCAAAAGAGTGCTTTGCGAAACAAACAAAGGTTTGACAGTCAAGTGCGGGAATCCACCCTTGCCAAGGGAAATAGAGTTGTTTTGAGGACTTGTTCAGACTCACCCTGTTGAATCAGTCTCAAAAGATTCTCCTTCACCTTATGATGTTTCCACTGAGGTCATTGAAGAAGTGAAGAACAGGAAGTTACTTGTTGGACTATTTGACCATATCCTACATTTATAGTGCACAAAGGTTAAAAAGATTGAACTCGTCTCCTTCTGCAGTACCAGGTAATACCAGGTATCACCGGTTTGCCTCACCGCAGGAGGCACTGTGGCTTAGCTGGTCAAAGCGCCTGTCTAGTAAGCAGGAGACCCTGGGTTCAAATCCCAGCAGTGCCTTGCTATTACCATTTGAAACCATCTTCTTCACAGTGTTGATTGCATTGTTAATCTTGGAGTTGGGAAATCTTTCAAAGTCTGTGTATGTCCTCAGTTATCCACCTCACGGTACTCTTGAGAGCTTTAAAAACTTCTTTTCACATCCTGATCCAAGAAGCTTCTTCAGTTCTAGAACAAATGCTGGAGGTGTCCCAGGCATTAAACCGCTAGTGGAGCTTCTGAGGGTTGTTCACCCAATATTGATGTCTTGGGCGTGTCTAAATCTTCATTGTGTCAAAGGAGCTTGCAAAGAAAAGCGTCTAGACTTCTTTAAGTTGCTTGAAGACGTTTCACCTCTCATCCGAGAAGCTTCTTAAGTTCTAAGGTCAAATGGTGGAGAGTCCCAGATATAAACCTAGTGGGAGTGACCCCCCACAGAGGGACAAAAGGACCCCCTGATGATCCTCTAATCGCCTGAGCCAAGGTGTGAAACTGGGTGTGGGTCCCCATCAGCCAGAGTTTCGGTTGTGTTCATTGTGAAACCTGGCCCCACCTTATCATGCGAATTCCTGAGGTCAGATGGCCCAGGATGTGAGTGGGTGTTAAGGCGTCTGGGAAGGGATCTCAAAACTGGATTATAGATGGCAGAGAGTTGGTGTCGTAAACCCCCGCCTCTGTTCAAAGATGGTCGCTCACAGTGGACATAGATGGCTTCTTTCACTCCTCTTTCAAACCATCTGTCCTCTCTGTCCAAAATGGCAACGTTGGCATCCTCGAAAGAGTGTCCTTTATCCTTAAGATGCAGATGGACAGCTGAGTCTTGTCTTGTGGAGGTGGCTCTTCTGTGTTGTGCCATGCCATCATTGTGTCCTCTTCTTGGAAACGAAGGAGAGAAAGCATAACTCCCAATGCTTCCTGCCATCAGCACTCGTTAATGAAATGTAATGGCATTGGTAGGGAGGTAAGGCACTGCCGGGATTTGAACCCAGGATCTCCTGTTTACGAGACAGGCGCTTTGGCCAGCTAAGCCACAGCGCCTTGAGCTGTGTTCCTCTGGCTACTGCCCAACAGCTGGTGGGGAAAAATGTGACGAACTGATTCAAACCTGTGTCTGCAGAGGTTACTTGGTTTTTCCCTTCCCTGAAGGAGGCACTGTAGCTTAGCCGGTCAAAGCACCTGTCTTGTAAACAGGAGATCCTGGGTTCAAATCCCAGCAGTGCCTGTTGAGCTGTTTCAAAATAAGAGGCAACTTTTCCTCAATGTCAAAATAAAAGAAAGTAAGGTGTTGAATCTCAAGTTTGGAGGCACTAAAGATTTAGCAAAGGACACCCCAGCAGCTGTGCACCACATGCAGATGAAAAACAATCAAAACTGAAAGTGTACTCAAACATGAAACTGCGCAACTGTAACAACAGACATAAATGGACCAGTATAGAAACTGGGTGAGGCAGGGTTATATTGAGCTTTCGTCCCAAAAGTAATGTCAACATTCTGCAAATCATTCGAGTTACTGATAAGAGAAGGTAAGACTGTTAGGTGTTGTGTTAAAATAAATGCCCAAGTGTTCTCTATTAAAAACAGCATAAGGAGGTGTTCTAGTCTTCTTGTTTCCTCTTATGTTATGGAAAAGTGTATAGGCAGCAGGAATTTGAGTCAGGTCTCGGTTTTTCTTGATGATGTCACTCCTTTCTCAGCTACACTTGAGAACCATGAGGAACGATCGCTGAAGGTCCTCCATAGGATGAAAGAATTTACTTTAAAGCTGTCGCCAGAGAAATGTCAGTTCTTCAGGACATCTGTCCAATATCTCGGCTATGTTGTATCATCAGAAGGGGTCAAAACAGATCCAGCTGCCCTCACTACTTGGCCAAGACCAGCTAACATCAAGTAGCTTAAGTCTTTCCTTGGGTTCACTGGATATTACAGGAGGTTTATAAAAGACTATTCCAAGCTTGCAATACCCCTTAATCACTTAAGTGCTGGTTGCCTCCCACTGAAGAGAATATCCAGTCTGTCTGGCAGAAACCACAAGGTTTCTACCAGTGCGGATCTCAAAAAACCTTTTCACGAAAAATGGACCCCAACCGCTGAAGATACTTTGAAGACATTGACTCTCAAGCTCACAACAGCTCCTGTTCTTGGGTTTGCAGATCCAAAGAGACATTATATTGTGCACACCGATGCAAGCGCCCATGTTCTCGGTGCAGCCTTATATCAAGAACAGGAGAACAAGTTAAGAGTCACTGCCTGTGCCAGTAGGGGTCTCTCCAAGTCCGAGCAAAGGTACCCTGCACACAAGCTTGACTTCCTGTCTGTGAAGTGGGCTGTCACCCAGAACGTTTTCCGCTATCTCTATGGAGCAAAATTTACAGTGATGACAGACAATAATCCACTCACATATGTTTTAACATCTGCAAACTTGGATGCAGTAGGGCATTGCTGGTTGGCCGTACTTTCCAGTTTTGATTTTGACATTGAGTATAGCGCTGGGAAGAACAACCAAGATGCAGATGGGCTGTT
This sequence comes from Copadichromis virginalis, assembly GCF_057382275.1. NCBI lineage: Eukaryota > Metazoa > Chordata > Actinopteri > Cichliformes > Cichlidae > Copadichromis > Copadichromis virginalis. The sequence continues at coordinate 36,838,816 of NC_140620.1, forward strand.
GAGACGTCCGTATCGGCATGCCTGTGATATATCTGATCAGAGTTCTAATGATGAGGAAAATGCCATTGAAGGCTTTACTGCACAGCTCTTGCGCCGCAACAAAGAGCCTGATTTTCCAACCGAGGCAGTAAAGGCAGTATGCAAGAGACATGAGTATTCCTCAACTCTTGAGGAGGAGGCAGCAGTATCATCGTCTGCACGAGTACAATGTTTGGCTATTGGAGCCTCTGCAATACCAGCAGATTTCTGTCAAACTGATGTAGCTGGGCCATGCCCCCTGAAGCAGATGTCTCTTTCCGATTGGCTACGTGAACAGAAATTAGATCTGGAGAGCTGAGAGAGTCTTGCAGAAAGCTACCAGTTAGCCATTGAGCACAGTCAAAAGAGTGCTTTGCGAAACAAACAAAGGTTTGACAGTCAAGTGCGGGAATCCACCCTTGCCAAGGGAAATAGAGTTGTTTTGAGGACTTGTTCAGACTCACCCTGTTGAATCAGTCTCAAAAGATTCTCCTTCACCTTATGATGTTTCCACTGAGGTCATTGAAGAAGTGAAGAACAGGAAGTTACTTGTTGGACTATTTGACCATATCCTACATTTATAGTGCACAAAGGTTAAAAAGATTGAACTCGTCTCCTTCTGCAGTACCAGGTAATACCAGGTATCACCGGTTTGCCTCACCGCAGGAGGCACTGTGGCTTAGCTGGTCAAAGCGCCTGTCTAGTAAGCAGGAGACCCTGGGTTCAAATCCCAGCAGTGCCTTGCTATTACCATTTGAAACCATCTTCTTCACAGTGTTGATTGCATTGTTAATCTTGGAGTTGGGAAATCTTTCAAAGTCTGTGTATGTCCTCAGTTATCCACCTCACGGTACTCTTGAGAGCTTTAAAAACTTCTTTTCACATCCTGATCCAAGAAGCTTCTTCAGTTCTAGAACAAATGCTGGAGGTGTCCCAGGCATTAAACCGCTAGTGGAGCTTCTGAGGGTTGTTCACCCAATATTGATGTCTTGGGCGTGTCTAAATCTTCATTGTGTCAAAGGAGCTTGCAAAGAAAAGCGTCTAGACTTCTTTAAGTTGCTTGAAGACGTTTCACCTCTCATCCGAGAAGCTTCTTAAGTTCTAAGGTCAAATGGTGGAGAGTCCCAGATATAAACCTAGTGGGAGTGACCCCCCACAGAGGGACAAAAGGACCCCCTGATGATCCTCTAATCGCCTGAGCCAAGGTGTGAAACTGGGTGTGGGTCCCCATCAGCCAGAGTTTCGGTTGTGTTCATTGTGAAACCTGGCCCCACCTTATCATGCGAATTCCTGAGGTCAGATGGCCCAGGATGTGAGTGGGTGTTAAGGCGTCTGGGAAGGGATCTCAAAACTGGATTATAGATGGCAGAGAGTTGGTGTCGTAAACCCCCGCCTCTGTTCAAAGATGGTCGCTCACAGTGGACATAGATGGCTTCTTTCACTCCTCTTTCAAACCATCTGTCCTCTCTGTCCAAAATGGCAACGTTGGCATCCTCGAAAGAGTGTCCTTTATCCTTAAGATGCAGATGGACAGCTGAGTCTTGTCTTGTGGAGGTGGCTCTTCTGTGTTGTGCCATGCCATCATTGTGTCCTCTTCTTGGAAACGAAGGAGAGAAAGCATAACTCCCAATGCTTCCTGCCATCAGCACTCGTTAATGAAATGTAATGGCATTGGTAGGGAGGTAAGGCACTGCCGGGATTTGAACCCAGGATCTCCTGTTTACGAGACAGGCGCTTTGGCCAGCTAAGCCACAGCGCCTTGAGCCGTGTTCCTCTGGCTGCTGCCCAACAGCTGGTGGGGAAAAATGTGACGAACTGATTCAAACCTGTGTCTGCAGAGGTTACTTGGTTTTTCCCTTCCCTGAAGGAGGCACTGTAGCTTAGCCGGTCAAAGCACCTGTCTTGTAAACAGGAGATCCTGGGTTCAAATCCCAGCAGTGCCTGTTGAGCTGTTTCAAAATAAGAGGCAACTTTTCCTCAATGTCAAAATAAAAGAAAGTAAGGTGTTGAATCTCAAGTTTGGAGGCACTAAAGATTTAGCAAAGGACACCCCAGCAGCTGTGCACCACATGCAGATGAAAAACAATCAAAACTGAAAGTGTACTCAAACATGAAACTGCGCAACTGTAACAACAGACATAAATGGACCAGTATAGAAACTGGGTGAGGCAGGGTTATATTGAGCTTTCGTCCCAAAAGTAATGTCAACATTCTGCAAATCATTCGAGTTACTGATAAGAGAAGGTAAGACTGTTAGGTGTTGTGTTAAAATAAATGCCCAAGTGTTCTCTATTAAAAACAGCATAAGGAGGTGTTCTAGTCTTCTTGTTTCCTCTTATGTTATGGAAAAGTGTATAGGCAGCAGGAATTTGAGTCAGGTCTCGGTTTTTCTTGATGATGTCACTCCTTTCTCAGCTACACTTGAGAACCATGAGGAACGATCGCTGAAGGTCCTCCATAGGATGAAAGAATTTACTTTAAAGCTGTCGCCAGAGAAATGTCAGTTCTTCAGGACATCTGTCCAATATCTCGGCTATGTTGTATCATCAGAAGGGGTCAAAACAGATCCAGCTGCCCTCACTACTTGGCCAAGACCAGCTAACATCAAGTAGCTTAAGTCTTTCCTTGGGTTCACTGGATATTACAGGAGGTTTATAAAAGACTATTCCAAGCTTGCAATACCCCTTAATCACTTAAGTGCTGGTTGCCTCCCACTGAAGAGAATATCCAGTCTGTCTGGCAGAAACCACAAGGTTTCTACCAGTGCGGATCTCAAAAAACCTTTTCACGAAAAATGGACCCCAACCGCTGAAGATACTTTGAAGACATTGACTCTCAAGCTCACAACAGCTCCTGTTCTTGGGTTTGCAGATCCAAAGAGACATTATATTGTGCACACCGATGCAAGCGCCCATGTTCTCGGTGCAGCCTTATATCAAGAACAGGAGAACAAGTTAAGAGTCACTGCCTGTGCCAGTAGGGGTCTCTCCAAGTCCGAGCAAAGGTACCCTGCACACAAGCTTGACTTCCTGTCTGTGAAGTGGGCTGTCACCCAGAACGTTTTCCGCTATCTCTATGGAGCAAAATTTACAGTGATGACAGACAATAATCCACTCACATATGTTTTAACATCTGCAAACTTGGATGCAGTAGGGCATTGCTGGTTGGCCGTACTTTCCAGTTTTGATTTTGACATTGAGTATAGCGCTGGGAAGAACAACCAAGATGCAGATGGGCTGTTGAGACGTCCGTATCGGCATGCCTGTGATATATCTGATCAGAGTTCTAATGATGAGGAAAATGCCATTGAAGGCTTTACTGCACAGCTCTTGCGCCGCAACAAAGAGCCTGATTTTCCAACCGAGGCAGTAAAGGCAGTATGCAAGAGACATGAGTATTCCTCAACTCTTGAGGAGGAGGCAGCAGTATCATCGTCTGCACGAGTACAATGTTTGGCTATTGGAGCCTCTGCAATACCAGCAGATTTCTGTCAAACTGATGTAGCTGGGCCATGCCCCCTGAAGCAGATGTCTCTTTCCGATTGGCTACACTGAAAAAAAGGGACTGGCCATCTCTTGGATTTATGTAAGCATCTTGCATGTATTTAACGCAATTGCCTCATGTTTTAAAGATAAATGTAACTATATAGTGTAAAAACTACATGATATGCAGAAAGGGTGTATTAAATTGTTCATATCATGTTCAGGTGAAGTAAGTCAATAAGATAGCAACGTTAAATCTCGTGAAACCACGCGTGATTTCATCTCGCGGGCTTTGGATCGTGGTTTAAAAAATGCATCCATCTCAGTCAAGTCGAGCAGCCAACTCTACGTTTTTGGTATGTCTTGATTTTTTGAATTCATTTTTACCATATTTCAGCCAAATGTAGTTAAACGTCTAGAGTGTCGCCATGTAACATGCTAAAAAAGAGCCGTTAGCTTATTTGCTGTTTTATCTGTTATCAAAGAATTGGCGCTTTTTCATTTGAATTTGTCTTTGGCACAAGAGCCGTAATATCACATTAAACCTAATTACGAGGCACTCATAACATAATTTGGTTTTCTGTGTGAATAGATTTGTCAACTGACTCTTCAGTTACATTGTGTATTTACTGCACCGTGGTGTTAGTGAGATTTTGGACATTGAACAGCTTTAGCTAATATCATCAGTGGCATTATGCTAGCTTACATCCCTACCCCTCCTGCCCTCACCTGCTGTCCTTTTGTTTTTGTTTTTGTTTTTGTTGATGCACATTGAGAGATGACCTCTATTCTGCATTTCACCAGGAGTCAGCTGATGGATTGTGGGTTCAAGGTGTTATGGTAAGAAAGTATATTCTATTTTCGCTTAAGGTTTCTGTAACTTAATTATAATAGGTTTTTTATAATTATTAGGTGCATGCATACTCACCCTATTAATACAACTGAGAAATCCAAAATCTGCCATAGGTTTAACCTGTATGTATTGTCAGAAAGGTGATTACTGGACTCGCATTAATGCACACTTGAACTAAAATGAGGTTGTAACTTGTGGGTTCTTGGGTTGCAAATCAGAAACAAACATCTTTGGATTTTTTTAATCCTATAAGATCTGGAAACACAGTTTTTATTCAACAAAACATTACTGATTATTAACCAAGCACAGTGCCTGCTGTTATTTCAAAATAATTTTATGTCATTTTAGATGAAATGCAGCATTCCAGTGCATCCCTATGGCGTTATTTTTGTGCCACTATTCTGAGCGCACGTAAAAAAAATTTGCAGGTGCAAGTGTTGCATTTTGAGGAGAAATTTATTTTGAGCGAAGAAAAGCTGAATTTGAGTGAACAAAATTCATTGCTGCGTGCAAAAAATTTATTTCAGTGTTTGCTATTATCCACACACACAATAGCAGCCCCTCTCGCTCAGTTTTTGCACTTGCGCTCGCTCGCAATGTGTCGCTCACGCTCTCAACATTTCAGCCCGTGCGCGCTCAACTCGTTCTGTACACCGTTATATTTGTGCCACAAAACCAGCCAATCACAGACTTGGATGCAAAAAAAATCTGATTGGCTGTTTTCGTCTCCAACCAGCTCGAAATGACGAAATGCAATATCCCAGAACCCATTTCGTCCAAAACTCAAACGAGGCAGTGGCGGAGGAACACAGAGTGGCAGAGTTTGAAATATTACTCTTTGTGGGTCACAAAATAAACTTTTAAGATATTTTCATGCGAGAATGGTGCTGTGTAAACTTCTAATATCTGCTCGATTTATCAAGACATCACATATTTGCATAAGTGCTCTAACGTTTTTGGAGATGCCTGTTACCCACCAGCTGACCGAATACCTGGACTGGCCATTGGGCATTTACCCGGCATTTGCCCGGTGGGCCAATGGTGATTTTTCATTTTTATGTTAGTTTGTTTGTTTTTGTAATGGTATAAACAATGAAAGGTGGTGGATTAGCCAGCTGGTAATAATCAACTCTGGGCTGGACCAATTACAATACATCCGTATTGAGGGGAAAAGACTTCAGCGAGAATAAAAAAGACACAAAGCTGGAGTTATTCTGTGTCTTAGCTGCCTCTTCTCTCCTCATTCTCCCTCCCTCTCCTGTTGCTACTTCAATCATGAAACTGATCAATGATCAGCTGATCGTCTCTCTTGTTTGTTTATCTCCCACTTTGCGCCAGAAACAGGAAACCAGCGGATGTTACGCTAAACAACAGCAGCAGCACGTTCAAAATGGATCAGCTGTTGTTAGAATTTATTTAAAATTAATTTCTAGTATCAGCTGATATTTGCTGGAGCCACAGCTGTAAAGCTGGAAACATGAAGGTGATACAAATCATACATATATACCAACAAAACAGTGCACATCACTGTCACAACAGCGTTTGTTTTCGTTCAAAGGCTTTATGGTTTTTCCAATAATACCTGGTGGTGTAGTCGGTGATTTTTTTGTCAGTTCAGCCTTATATATTATGTTTAACCCGAGTTCCCACCCGGTCAGCTGGTGGGTAACAGGCATCTCCGAAAACGTTGGAGCACTTATGCAAATATGTGATGTCTTGATAAATCGAGCAGATATTAGAAGTTCACACAGCTACATTCTAACATGAAAATATCTTAAAAGTTTATTTTGTGTCCCAGAAAGAGTAATATTTCAAACTCCGCCACTCTGTGTTCCTCCGCTACTGCCTCGTTTGAGCTTTGGACGAAATGGATTCTGGGATATTGCATTTCGTCCTTTCGAGCTGATTGGAGACAAAAACAGCCAATCAGATTTTTTTGCATCCAAGTCTGTGATTGGCTGGTTTTGTGGCACAAATATAACGGTGTACAGAAAGAGTTGAGCATGCACGGGCAGAAATGTTGAGAGCGTGAGCGACACATTGCGAGCGCAAATACAAAAACTGAGCGAGAGGGGCTGCTATTGTGCGTGTGTATATGGATAATAGCAAACACGGATATACATTTTTTGCATGCAGCAATGAATTTTGTTCACTCAAATTCAGCTTTTCTTCGCTCAAAATAAATTTCTCCTCAAAATGCAACACTTGCACCTGCAAACCTTTTTTACGTGCGCTCAGAATAGTGGCACAAAAATAACGCCATACATCCCAACCATGCCTTTACAGGTTTCTGACGGAGCTGAGTTTCTCTCTGACAGTCTGCTGAAAGTGTTTGCAAAGTGATCGGGGGAACAGGGCACAAAGCTAAAGGATGTAGCTGCCATGATGACAGTAAGAACTTTAAAATTCTTTAACTACAAAGTGTATATGTATTGCATTAGGTCAGTAAAAGATTTTTATGCTACATCCATTGAAACAGTCAACTATTACCCGTGAGTACTGATTCCACCGAAAGGATGCCATAATTTTCGTCATGCATTTACTGGCCCACTGAGAAAAATGTATCTTTTTTTAAAAATAAATGTTCTGGAAACTATATATCCATAAAGTTGATGTCAAACAGGAACTTTTGATATTTCTTTGTAGATGCTGGTGTTGCATGTTGACTGGTTTAAAAAGTCAAGTTTTTGTCTGGGATCATTTTCTTCTGTGCTACTGAAAAGTTCACAAATCTCTGTTTTCTTTGTTATAATACTTTAGGATGACATTAATGCTCAAAGGGAGTCTCATCAAAGTGCTCCGCATCCGTGTGAAAGACAATTGCAACATCTTCTCCACGCAGGAGTTCATGGTGAGTGTTTTATGAGTAGATTGTGGCTTTGCAACATTTAAAAATGCATTTAGTTATCCACTTGATCCTCATTGGACCAGTTAGGACCAGTAGTCCTCTTTAATAATTTGAAGTTCACATGAGGCCTGGTAGTGAACTCGGCCGCCGGCCCTTGAGGCCCCACCCCTGTATTAGGGGTCACATCAGTGTGAAAAAACTTTAAATTTGTCATTCTAGTGAACAAAGGAAAATCCCCCCAATATTTAGCTTTTGTTTGAAAAAAAAAAAAGACCAACAGCTAACCAAATTGTGGGGCTGAAAGTCTAAATTCTAACATCTTCTGAGTGACATAGCCTGGATTTCTGATGGGCCGGTGTCTTTCTAACAAAAACTAATGTAAAGCATTTGAAATTATTATGTTTTTCACCCTCTCTTAGAAACTCTGTTAGACCATGAATGGCAGCATGGCAGGCCACTCTTTGGCTATAGCTATTTACTATGTTGCTTGCATTGGTTTAAATTACTCTAACATTAGAACTGGTAGATTCAAAAGAGATGAGTTTAAAAAGGAATCTTAAAGAAATGTTTTGTGTTTAACCAGGACTTGACTGAGGCCACTGCACAGATTGAGAAAACCACAATGAACATCTGTCTCCAGAGGATGCACCAGGCAATGACTTTTCTGATGTTGGCATCATCATCGAGGGTATAGTAGTTCTTCAAGATCTGGATAACGTGACCTTTGCAGTAGCCATGCTGTTTGGACCTTTTTTATTCCTTCAACATGAGTTACCCATCACAACTCTGCTACACTTTTGAGGTGATTCAAAGGGTGGTAATGGAGTTGGAAGCAACTCAGCTCTCAAGAAAAACTCACAACTAAGACAAAACTGCTCCTGCAAGGAAAGCTCACTGTTATGCATGTGAGGTGACCAGCTCTAGGTGAGAGGACATTTAAATCTCACACTTGTTCTGCTGCATTTCTGAAGCTCAATTCCAGGAACGGATCGCAGGGTTCATTTTTATATACACTGCAACTGCCATGAGGACGAGCCGTTTTTGTTGTTGTTGTTTGTTTTTCCTTTTGCTCTGTACAGCATTTTGGCAGCATTTTTAAATTTCTCTTTGTATTTTTTCTTTCTTTTACTAGTGAAGAGATGTAGCATGAACAGTTATACAGTCTAAATATCCCATATGGGTCGTGTGAAATGGTATTTTCAGTTTCATTCAGTTGAAGTAAGGAACGTTGAATATTTCTAAGTGTGCTGTTTTGAACCAAGATGTCACAGTATGATCAGTGCTGTATTTTTTGACAGTCACTGTATCAATGTTATTTTTGCATCTCTTGAATAAAGGTTTTGACCTGCAGGTGCTAATTTCTTTAGTTATTGGGGTAAAATGGGTAATGTTAATAGGAAGGTGTTTGCCAATTCAGTAACCTAATTTAATGTTAATGGAAACTAACATTACCTCAAATTGTTTAGTTATAATTGTTGTTTAACTGAATCTTGACGTCAGAGGCCTTAAATAGAATGTTTTGATTTGTTCTTTCCCAACATTTTTCAAAAGAAACAGTCTAATTTCTTTGCTGTGATTGATTCCAGAGAACACGGAAGAACTGACATTATTTAACTGTTGATTTATGTAGATTCAGTGGAGGAGTAATGTCAGTTTAATTCTTTACCTACTGCAGTGAAATTAGACATTTTGTTTTGAAAGGTTACTGGTGGATGCCAGCAACCATCTTGGAAGAGAACAATACAATCTGTTATAAGGCCTCCATTTGAAAATTGTGTATTTGATGCTAGAATATAATAGCAAAATGTAATTTGAAGATAACATGTAGTATTTAAGTGACCAAGTAGTATTGGGTAAAAGTTATTGAATGGTGTTGGGATAAAGTGAGAAAATTGTGAAGGATTAAAATATTTCAAGAGCTCAAATTACTTCATCAAAACATGTTTAAGTCACATTTTATCAACACAAATTGCACAGGTTTATTGAACATGAATAAATTGTGTTAATTTAACTCAATTGTTTAAGTTGCTGCCAAAGCAAAACATCTGTGTGCAACAAATGTCCACCATTGAATTAAGTAAATCCAACAACATATTTTTTTCAGTGTACGTGAACAGAAATTAGATCTGGAGAGCTGAGAGAGTCTTGCAGAAAGCTACCAGTTAGCCATTGAGCACAGTCAAAAGAGTGCTTTGCGAAACAAACAAAGGTTTGACAGTCAAGTGCGGGAATCCACCCTTGCCAAGGGAAATAGAGTTGTTTTGAGGACTTGTTCAGACTCACCCTGTTGAATCAGTCTCAAAAGATTCTCCTTCACCTTATGATGTTTCCACTGAGGTCATTGAAGAAGTGAAGAACAGGAAGTTACTTGTTGGACTATTTGACCATATCCTACATTTATAGTGCACAAAGGTTAAAAAGATTGAACTCGTCTCCTTCTGCAGTACCAGGTAATACCAGGTATCACCGGTTTGCCTCACCGCAGGAGGCACTGTGGCTTAGCTGGTCAAAGCGCCTGTCTAGTAAGCAGGAGACCCTGGGTTCAAATCCCAGCAGTGCCTTGCTATTACCATTTGAAACCATCTTCTTCACAGTGTTGATTGCATTGTTAATCTTGGAGTTGGGAAATCTTTCAAAGTCTGTGTATGTCCTCAGTTATCCACCTCACGGTACTCTTGAGAGCTTTAAAAACTTCTTTTCACATCCTGATCCAAGAAGCTTCTTCAGTTCTAGAACAAATGCTGGAGGTGTCCCAGGCATTAAACCGCTAGTGGAGCTTCTGAGGGTTGTTCACCCAATATTGATGTCTTGGGCGTGTCTAAATCTTCATTGTGTCAAAGGAGCTTGCAAAGAAAAGCGTCTAGACTTCTTTAAGTTGCTTGAAGACGTTTCACCTCTCATCCGAGAAGCTTCTTAAGTTCTAAGGTCAAATGGTGGAGAGTCCCAGATATAAACCTAGTGGGAGTGACCCCCCACAGAGGGACAAAAGGACCCCCTGATGATCCTCTAATCGCCTGAGCCAAGGTGTGAAACTGGGTGTGGGTCCCCATCAGCCAGAGTTTCGGTTGTGTTCATTGTGAAACCTGGCCCCACCTTATCATGCGAATTCCTGAGGTCAGATGGCCCAGGATGTGAGTGGGTGTTAAGGCGTCTGGGAAGGGATCTCAAAACTGGATTATAAATGGCAGAGAGTTGGTGTCGTAAACCCCCGCCTCTGTTCAAAGATGGTCGCTCACAGTGGACATAGATGGCTTCTTTCACTCCTCTTTCAAACCATCTGTCCTCTCTGTCCAAAATGGCAACGTTGGCATCCTCGAAAGAGTGTCCTTTATCCTTAAGATGCAGATGGACTGCTGAGTCTTGTCTTGTGGAGGTGGCTCTTCTGTGTTGTGCCATGCCATCATTGTGTCCTCTTCTTGGAAACGAAGGAGAGAAAGCATAACTCCCAATGCTTCCCGCCATCAGCACCCGTTAATGAAATGTAATGGCATTGGTAGGGAGGTAAGGCACTGCCGGGATTTGAACCCAGGATCTCCTGTTTACGAGACAGGCACTTTGGCCAGCTAAGCCACAGCGCCTTGAGCTGTGTTCCTCTGGCTACTGCCCAACAGCTGGTGGGGAAAAATGTGACGAACCGATTCAAACCTGTGTCTGCAGAGGTTACTTGGTTTTTCCCTTCCCTGAAGGAGGCACTGTAGCTTAGCCGGTCAAAGCACCTGTCTTGTAAACAGGAGATCCTGGGTTCAAATCCCAGCAGTACCTGTTGAGCTATTTCAACATAAGAAGTTCTGTGTAGGCAACTTTTCCTCAATGTCAAAATAAAAGAAAGTAAGGTGTTGAATCTCAAGTTCAGAGGCACTAAAGATTTAGCAAAGGACACCCCAGCAGCTGTGCACCACGTGAAGATGAAAAAAAATCTAAACTGAAAGTGTACTCAAACATGAAACTGCGCAACTGTAACAACAGACATAAATGGACCAGTATAGAAACTGGGTGAGGCAGGGTTATATTGAGCTTTCGTCCCAAAAGTAATGTCAACATTCTGCAAATCATTCGAGTAACTGATAAGAGAAGGTAAGACTGGTAGGTGTTGTGTTAAAATAAATGCCCAAGTGTTCTCTATTAAAAACAGCATAAGGAGGTGTTCTAGTCTTCTTGTTTCCTCTTATGTTATGGAAAAGTGTATAGGCAGCAGGAATTTGAGTCAGGTCTCGGTTTTTCTTGATGATGTCACTCCTTTCTCAGCTACACTTGAGAACCATGAGGAACGATCGCTGAAGGTCCTCCATAGGATGAAAGAATTTACTTTAAAGCTGTCGCCAGAGAAATGTCAGTTCTTCAGGACATCTGTCCAATATCTCGGCTATGTTGTATCATCAGAAGGGGTCAAAACAGATCCAGCTGCCCTCACTACTTGGCCAAGACCAGCTAACATCAAGTAGCTTAAGTCTTTCCTTGGGTTCACTGGATATTACAGGAGGTTTATAAAAGACTATTCCAAGCTTGCAATACCCCTTAATCACTTAAGTGCTGGTTGCCTCCCACTGAAGAGAATATCCAGTCTGTCTGGCAGAAACCACAAGGTTTCTACCAGTGCGGATCTCAAAAAACCTTTTCACGAAAAATGGACCCCAACCGCTGAAGATACTTTGAAGACATTGACTCTCAAGCTCACAACAGCTCCTGTTCTTGGGTTTGCAGATCCAAAGAGACATTATATTGTGCACACCGATGCAAGCGCCCATGTTCTCGGTGCAGCCTTATATCAAGAACAGGAGAACAAGTTAAGAGTCACTGCCTGTGCCAGTAGGGGTCTCTCCAAGTCCGAGCAAAGGTACCCTGCACACAAGCTTGACTTCCTGTCTGTGAAGTGGGCTGTCACCCAGAACGTTTTCCGCTATCTAAATGGTAAAATGGTAAATGGCCTGTATTTATATAGCGCTTTACTAGTCCCTAAGGACCCCAAAGCTCTCTATGGAGCAAAATTTACAGTGATGACAGACAATAATCCACTCACATATGTTTTAACATCTGCAAAGTTGGATGCAGTAGGGCATTGCTGGTTGGCCGTACTTTCCAGTTTTGATTTTGACATTGAGTATAGCGCTGGGAAGAACAACCAAGATGCAGATGGGCTGTTGAGACGTCCGTATCGGCATGCCTGTGATATATCTGATCAGAGTTCTAATGATGAGGAAAATGCCATTGAAGGCTTTACTGCACAGCTCTTGCGCCGCAACAAAGAGCCTGATTTTCCAACCGAGGCAGTAAAGGCAGTATGCAAGAGACATGAGTATTCCTCAACTCTTGAGGAGGAGGCAGCAGTATCATCGTCTGCACGAGTACAATGTTTGGCTATTGGAGCCTCTGCAATACCAGCAGATTTCTGTCAAACTGATGTAGCTGGGCCATGCCCCCTGAAGCAGATGTCTCTTTCCGATTGGCTACGTGAACAGAAATTAGATCTGGAGAGCTGAGAGAGTCTTGCAGAAAGCTACCAGTTAGCCATTGAGCACAGTCAAAAGAGTGCTTTGCGAAACAAACAAAGGTTTGACAGTCAAGTGCGGGAATCCACCCTTGCCAAGGGAAATAGAGTTGTTTTGAGGACTTGTTCAGACTCACCCTGTTGAATCAGTCTCAAAAGATTCTCCTTCACCTTATGATGTTTCCACTGAGGTCATTGAAGAAGTGAAGAACAGGAAGTTACTTGTTGGACTATTTGACCATATCCTACATTTATAGTGCACAAAGGTTAAAAAGATTGAACTCGTCTCCTTCTGCAGTACCAGGTAATACCAGGTATCACCGGTTTGCCTCACCGCAGGAGGCACTGTGGCTTAGCTGGTCAAAGCGCCTGTCTAGTAAGCAGGAGACCCTGGGTTCAAATCCCAGCAGTACCTTGCTATTACCATTTGAAACCATCTTCTTCACAGTGTTGATTGCATTGTTAATCTTGGAGTTGGGAAATCTTTCAAAGTCTGTGTATGTCCTCAGTTATCCACCTCACGGTACTCTTGAGAGCTTTAAAAACTTCTTTTCACATCCTGATCCAAGAAGCTTCTTCAGTTCTAGAACAAATGCTGGAGGTGTCCCAGGCATTAAACCGCTAGTGGAGCTTCTGAGGGTTGTTCACCCAATATTGATGTCTTGGGCGTGTCTAAATCTTCATTGTGTCAAAGGAGCTTGCAAAGAAAAGCGTCTAGACTTCTTTAAGTTGCTTGAAGACGTTTCACCTCTCATCCGAGAAGCTTCTTAAGTTCTAAGGTCAAATGGTGGAGAGTCCCAGATATAAACCTAGTGGGAGTGACCCCCCACAGAGGGACAAAAGGACCCCCTGATGATCCTCTAATCGCCTGAGCCAAGGTGTGAAACTGGGTGTGGGTCCCCATCAGCCAGAGTTTCGGTTGTGTTCATTGTGAAACCTGGCCCCACCTTATCATGCGAATTCCTGAGGTCAGATGGCCCAGGATGTGAGTGGGTGTTAAGGCGTCTGGGAAGGGATCTCAAAACTGGATTATAAATGGCAGAGAGTTGGTGTCGTAAACCCCCGCCTCTGTTCAAAGATGGTCGCTCACAGTGGACATAGATGGCTTCTTTCACTCCTCTTTCAAACCATCTGTCCTCTCTGTCCAAAATGGCAACGTTGGCATCCTCGAAAGAGTGTCCTTTATCCTTAAGATGCAGATGGACTGCTGAGTCTTGTCTTGTGGAGGTGGCTCTTCTGTGTTGTGCCATGCCATCATTGTGTCCTCTTCTTGGAAACGAAGGAGAGAAAGCATAACTCCCAATGCTTCCCGCCATCAGCACCCGTTAATGAAATGTAATGGCATTGGTAGGGAGGTAAGGCACTGCCGGGATTTGAACCCAGGATCTCCTGTTTACGAGACAGGCGCTTTGGCCAGCTAAGCCACAGCGCCTTGAGCTGTGTGCCTCTGGCTACTGCCCAACAGCTGGTGGGGAAAAATGTGACGAACCGATTCAAACCTGTGTCTGCAGAGGTTACTTGGTTTTTCCCTTCCCTGAAGGAGGCACTGTAGCTTAGCCGGTCAAAGCACCTGTCTAGTAAACAGGAGATCCTGGGTTCAAATCCCAGCAGTGCCTGTTGAGCTATTTCAACATAAGAAGTTCTGTGTAGGCAACTTTTCCTCAATGTCAAAATAAAAGAAAGTAAGGTGTTGAATCTCAAGTTCAGAGGCACTAAAGATTTAGCAAAGGACACCCCAGCAGCTGTGCACCACGTGAAGATGAAAAAAAATCTAAACTGAAAGTGTACTCAAACATGAAACTGCGCAACTGTAACAACAGACATAAATGGACCAGTATAGAAACTGGGTGAGGCAGGGTTATATTGAGCTTTCGTCCCAAAAGTAATGTCAACATTCTGCAAATCATTCGAGTAACTGATAAGAGAAGGTAAGACTGTTAGGTGTTGTGTTAAAATAAATGCCCAAGTGTTCTCTATTAAAAAACAGCATAAGGAGGCGTTCTAGTCTTCTTGTTTCCTCTTATGTTATGGAAAAGTGTATAGGCAGCAGGAATTTGAGTCAGGTCTCGGTTTTTCTTGATGATGTCACTCCTTTCTCAGCTACACTTGAGAACCATGAGGAACGATCGCTGAAGGTCCTCCATAGGATGAAAGAATTTACTTTAAAGCTGTTGCCAGAGAAATGTCAGTTCTTCAGGACATCTGTCCAATATCTCGGCTATGTTGTATCATCAGAAGGGGTCAAAACAGATCCAGCTGCCCTCACTACCTGGCCAAGACCAGCTAAGATCAAGTAGCTTAAGTCTTTCCTTGGGTTCACTGGATATTACAGGAGGTTTATAAAAGACTATTCCAAGCTTGCAATACCCCTTAATCACTTACAGTTTTTTCTGAATGCTTAAACCCTAACTGTGATTCCTGTAGCACAACCTCTAAAACTATTCAGACTTATAGCAAAACCACTCACTGAGTTTGCAAAACTAAAAGCACAAAAACTGCTTTGCACTCAGTTTGCAATTTTGTAACAGACACTTTGCAAAACTGTAGGCACAATTCACTGCACAACACTCAATTACCAAATTTCCAACACACTCCTAGCAACAGTATACACATGTATGGCTATCATTAACACTAACTTGCCAACTGTCTGGCACACTTTCACATGTGAAATCTTTTTTAGATAATTAGTTCACTTTGCAATCAGCCTAAGCACTATAATACAGGTAAGCTGTGTGTGCGGAGTACAATGGAGGGAGCAGAAAGAGTGAGAAGTAGAGGAGGCCGAGGAAGAGGACGTGGAGGTCAAGAAGTAGGATGAAGAGGACGACAAGGACAAGGAGGAGCAAGAGGAAGACGAGGAGGGGGGAGAGGAAGGGTAGGAAGAGTAAGAAATCGAATTGCTGATGACATCAGAGCTACAATAGTGGACCATGTAATCAACCGTGGAATGACCCTGAGGGTAACTGGCCAACGGGTCCAGCCCCACTCGAGCCGCTACACTGTAGCAAGTACCATAAGGACATCTTGAAATGAGAATCGGTTAGTACAGTCACTTCGCACAAAGATTTGTGGCACTGCCATATGCCAATGAGAAACACACCAATACCATTGATGTAAAAATACTGAAATTGTTACTTTACAGAATTGCGAGATGACCAGATGCTGGGGGCAGAGGAAGCATGTTCACTGCAGACCAAGTAATCCATATAGTCATTATGGAGATTGCAAATAATCCTATATGTTGGGGGAAAACTCTGTAAAAGACCCAGGAGAAATAAAGACACAATGAGACAAAGTTACTTTCTTTATCAAACATGTACACGGGTGAGCTGCTAAGAACAACTCACACCATGCACAGTGGCTTGGTAATTTTTATAGGAAAGACAGTGAGAACAGGATAAGAAAATACAAAACAAATAAAATAAACAACTCCATATGTGGCGCTAGTCTCGTCAGCAGAGAGCTGGGAGAAGGCTGTGAGAGATAAAACAATCTAAAACAATATGTCCCAGAAACAAGATGTCTTTGCTGGGAAAGTCTAAAAAGATCATTCTAAACTAATCTAACCATAGGCAAAGGGCAGACAAAAGGCATCTTTGTACATTTAAAAGAAGGTAAAGAAACATAGAATCATTTTTCCTGTAACACTATACTTGGAAATAAACACTTGTGTTTGTTTTGATTTGTTTGAATAAACACCAGTACTTGAAGTTTGGATCCCTCTATGCTTATGGATCTATGACAGAAGTATGAGCTCAAACTGACATAGCCTACCTTGTGCACAGAGAAAGCAAAAGCCAGATTTGTTTTGTATTCATACCATAAGTGTGCAGTTGGCGCATTGTGTGCTTAGTAGATGATGGCTTGTGTGTACTGTTTGATACGGAAACACCATTTTTACAAAGGTGTGAAGGGTTAATCTAGCTGTGTTCGCTTTTGCAAGAGAACTAAAATGTTTTGATAATTGGGTGACAGGTTTTATTTATTTGTGTGAAGAGTTTTGCAAAATTAGCCAATAGTTACAAAAAATGTGCTTAAGCAATCAGAAAAAACTGTAAGTGTTGGGTTTCTCCCACTGAAGAGAAAATCCAGTCTTTCTGCAAAATTTTATACATGTTAGGCATTTGTGTTAACCACAGTATTGTTGAAAAAAAAATACATGCCTGTTTTAAGATCATATTATAGTGCAGTAGACAAGGTATCTACTGTAAATATATTTGAATAAGCCACCTACAATATGTCATGAAAAATAAAATGTTTTGATCCTGCTCACCTTTAACTGACATCCAGCTCTGTGCTGACTCTCTTCCTGAGTACTGACACTTGTAGAAACCTTCATCAGAATCTGACACTGCAGAGATTTTCAGCTCCCCTCGGGTATCATTTTGAATAAGTATGTCATTGTGATAGTGTAATGGGAAGGCTTTAGGACCCAGGGGACCCAATGGAGGGTATAAAAGAGGAAGTAGCAGCAGCTGCTCTTCATTTCCACTGATGAGCGGCTGTGAACAATGGTTTTGTGAGTAGGTGAAGAGCCTGAGAAGTTTTCATTGTCTGCTACACAAACCGTTGTTTTAAACCTCTACAGCAGAGGTTCGATGTACAGGCTGTTTTTCTTTTAGTGCTTTTTTTTTTAATTTGTTGAAATGTATTTGATGTTTATTGTATTTTGTTTTTAGTAGTGATTTCAGAAGATAAGCCAAGATAAGCCACATGTGCAGCATACCTCTGCTGGAGGTATGTTAACTTAATATATTTTGACATTTAAAAAAGTATATTTATGCACTATAATCTATTTTATATTGTATTGCCTCCTGCAGGGCAGGCTGCACATGTGAATTTGTCACTTTTTTTTTTTCTCCTTCTCCTTTTTGTTGCGTTTTTGGTTTTAGTAGGGTCACCTTTTAAAACTGTTTTTATGCCAGGTTTGTTTTTATTTTCTACTGGGCTGGTGCAATATTAGTCGGGCAATGTGCAATCCCTGAGCTGGGCTCTTACCTTAGGGGAGTTAGGTCTTTTAGAGGTGCTCCGTGTGGATTTGCAGTGAATATGTTTTATTAAGAGTGATTTTTAGTGCCACCCATTATTGCCTGAACTAAAACACTTAGTGCATGCGATAAGTGTTCTGTTGGGCTCGTATTTATTTGGGGTGGATTTGTTTCTTTTAAAGCAACGAGCATCTGGGACCGCCAAGGGAGAGCAAGCCCTCAGGTGATAGTTGCATTGCTGGCAGGTTGCACCAATAACACTATCTTGTGATCGTTAGTGACTTTTTCCATTTTGATGTTTTAGGCCTTTTGCAAACCCTTTGTGTTCTTTTAAAATAATAAATTTTAACATATCTGACCGATATTGACCCTCTTGTCCTGTTTGTTCTGGGCTCGTTCCTGTGAGAGCTTTGGGCCTGAAAGGTTGCACAAGTAGTATAGAGGCCCTTAGCAGTTATTCGGTGGCGTTTACTCGCTACAATAGAAAAACACATTGGAAAGTATTTTTTTTTCTCTTGAACTGCAGCTCAGACTAACAGAACTTCCTTCAGTCACAGGATGAACAAGATTCATCAGGATAGGATCATAATCTGCAAAACAGTCAAATCACATTAGTTCTGGTCACACTATTAGGGATGGAAAGAGCCTTAACAACAACAACAACAAAATCAATTGCACAAAGTTAGCGATAAGAAGTGAGACGGCCTATAGAAAGGAGACGATGGCACTGTACGAGTGGAGTCTGGAAAATAACCTGACTCTCAACATCAGCATAACTAGAGAAATGATAGTGGACTACCGGAAACGGCCAGTCATGGAACACCAGCCCATCCACATAAACAGTACCAAGGTTGAAAGGGTCAGCAGCTTCAAATTCCTTGGAGTCAACATCACCGAGGACTTCTCCTGGATCCTTACACACACTGCTATCAGGAAAGCTCGCCAGTGGCTCTACTTCCTGAGGAGGCTGAGGAAGTTTGGCATGAATGCCAACATCACCTCAAATTTCTACAGGTGAGCAATCGAGAGCTTGCTGACGAGCTGCATTACAGTTTGGTACGGAAGCTGCTCTGCCAGCAGCCGTAAATCACTACAGAGGGTGGTGAAGACAGCAGAGCACATCACTGACATGAGGCTTCCTGCCATTCAGGACATTTCTTCAGCGATGCCTCCGTAAAGCACACAGCATCATCAAGGACCACAGCCACCCAGCACATCAGCTCTTCTCCTTGTTACCATCTGACAGACGTTACAGGAGTCTGTCTGCTCGGACTACAAGACTTAAAAACTGTTTTTACCACCAAGCCATACGACACCTCAACCACAACACTTAAACACACACAGCACAGTCCACAGGACGCACTCAGAAGCTGCCCTGCAGCTTCACAAGTACTCTGTATAATCTGCGCTGGTCACTCCACTTTATTGGTATTTATATTTATAAAAGTGCAATACTGTAACAACTACCCCCCCCCCCTCCCAAAAAAAAAAAAGAACTTTTGCACTGTTCAGTTTGTACTGCTGCTCATTCCTGCCACTGTGCAATACCCCATATATTAATATATGGGATATTGCACAATATCAAGTCTGGAATTTAAATTTACTCTACATTCAGCTGAATATGACAAAGAACCAGATCTGAGGTTTGGTGTTTTGTTTTTGTTTTGTTTTTTTTTTGTAGGCAAGAGTCTAGACAGAAGTCCAGACTTGCTTCCCCTGGCCACTCTTCCATGGTCTCACTGTGGTTATACAGGGACTGAATAGGCTGTGACAATGAGCCAGGTATCCCATGCAGGATACCCCGAGAGATGCAAACAGTGCTTTCTCTAATTCCACAAGGCAAATGCAGATTGGTTGGGCAAATTCCCACTTACCCTCAAGGGATAGGATGCAGGACTCTTTGACAGGTGTCCAGCATCTTATGGTTTCACCAACTCAAAAGTGGTAATCAGTTGACAGTTCAGCTCATTTCTTTACCCAATTGTCCAGAATATACAAAAAATTTAAATGATAAAATTGACTGTTGATTTCTGGTAGGTGGGCATCATAAGAGTTTTCAGAATTATTCTACATCTGGCACCCCACCCAGGACCAATTTGCCTGCAGAATGTAACCCCTGTACTGTGATACAGTGGTGATTCACAGAGGGGGCATGTCTGAACTACTGAGGAAAAATATGTAGGTCTTTGTTTTCACATACAATGACTTACAGCAGGTAATTGGGGCAATCATTTACATACAGTGTACAGTGATGTTGACTGCGTTGCTGAAATCTGATCCAGACTCACACCAGTACACTGCAGTATCTGACTTTGATGTGTTGATGTCACATGTGGATCCAGTCATTCTGCTACAGTCAGAGAGTCGGCCGTCCTCAGAGAACTTCCTCACTCTCCACTCAGTGAAGTTTCCCTCACAGGTCAGTGAGACAGAGTCAGAGGTGAAGTGTTGCACTCTGTCAGGACTCACTGTGAGAGACGCTGCTGAATGAACATCTGGAAACAACATGCAGTGAAGACACAAAGCTCAGAAATGTTAAATGTTTCTGGTATTTTTTGATGGTCAGTGCTGATAACTTAACAATTTGTGTTTTTTTTTTTTTTGTTTGTTTTTAGTGAACTTATCTTTTTTTAACTTGAACAAGAAGGTCCCGAGTTCAATTCCACCATCAGGCCAGGGTCTTTCTGTGTGGAGTTTGCATGTTCTCCCCGTGTTTAAGTGGGTTCCCTCTGGGTACTCCGGCTTCTTCCCACCGTCCAAAGACATGCAGTTTGTGGGGATAGGTTAATTGGTTAAACCAAATTGCCCATAGGTGTGAATCTGTGAGTGAATGTGGGCGCGAATGGTTGTCTGTCTCTGTGTGTTGGCCCTGTGACAGACTGGCGACCTGTCCAGGGTGTACCCTGCCTCTCGCCCTATGACAGCTGGGATAGGCCCCAGCGCCCCCCGTGACCCTGAAAAGGATAAGCAGAAGTGAATGGATGGATGGATCGAATAAATAACAAAAATCTCAAACAACACTATCCAGAATCTTAAGCCATGTTCCATTTCTTTATAGTTTTAAGGAAAATGTAAAATTGGTGAAATGACATAACATGTATAAATATAAATGGAAATTTAGTCTACAAGTTTATAGTCTACACCTTCTATGTGTTTATGAATCAAAGTAATAATAGGTTAATTGAAGAACAAACAATTTAATGAACATCCCATCTCCATCGTTTTCTAACAGGAAACTGAGTTCATGTTGTTTCTGCCTCAAATAACTCGTTTAAATTCTAGACTTTGAATTTAGTCTAGAAAAGTCAACTCAGAACCCAAAACTCAAGACTACTGGAGCAGTGTGGCATCATCTTGACAGAATGGAATAAAAGGCTTAACAACATCCAAAGAAGAACTTTGAAAGACCTCCAGAAAGACCAGAGAATTTTTTCTCGAGACTATTTTAACAAATACAAGAGGAGTAGATTGCTACTGTCTAAGGGCCTGTTGGCTGAAAACCTGGTACAGGTTTTCAGCCAACAGGCCCTTAGACAGGCAGCCAAAATCATCAATGACCCCTCCCACATTCTTCACCCCGCATTTCAATGGCTCCCCTCTGGGCGACGCCTCTGCTGCATTTCCTGCAGGACTGAGAGGAGGAGAGCCACCCTTGTCCCCAAAGCCACTCTGCTTTTTAACTCGATAAGAACATTTCCCACACCCATAAACATAAACTACTCTACACTCTTTTTATACTACTGACACTTTTACTCACTTACAGTTATTTATTCCCCTTTAAGTCACTTAAAGGATAAAACTGTGCAATCTTAAAACTGTGTATATACTGTATATTCTGTGTATTTTTTTTATCTCTCTGTTATTACCTGTTTATGCTCTGTACTCATTTTCAATGTCATGCTGCTCTGTTGTATCTTGATTGCCCCTCGGGGATAAATAAAGTCTTTCTGATTCTGATTGTTGTTTATACCTTTAGTCTTTTGTGCTATCACTGTAAGTGAAAAGGGAAAAGGTTAAGAAAAAGAAACAAGTAAACTCAGATTAGCTGGATCACAGTCAGAAATGAAAAGATTGTTTTGCCTTTTCATATGAATAAGTTTTTAAAGGGGTGCATCTGAGTGAAAAAGAGATATTGTTGAATCAAAGTAATCACATAACACCAGCTCATTGAAATGACAGGATGAATAAACAAGCTGACCTGCAGACCAGACAAACTTTGGTTGACTGTGATCAGTGTGATACTCTGGGTCTCCTCTTCCAGCTCTGCACACATATCCTGCTGTGTGTGTCTGTCCATGAATGATGTAGGAGTCCTGTGCAGTCCCACTGCCATCAGGTAGCAGCTCATAACTGGAGGATTTCTCTGATAGATCAGGAACAGCTTTATACCAGTAGAAGCTCCATCCTGCAGACGGATGTTCAACCTCACAGTTCAGAGTTACTGAGGCTCCAGGACTCAGCCATGATGGAGACACAGTGAGGACAGGACGGGGTTTATCAACTGGAAAGACCTTTTCACATAATGACAACATGTTACAGCGTGAATATGATATACTTTATTTTTTTTGTGTGGCTTCAGCCCTGAATATTCTCACTAAAGCTCCAAATATAATTCTTTATCTTTACATTTTTGTTTTCATCTCTTCTGCTGATCCAATTCAGGGTCACAAGGTATTGGACCACATTCTAGGCAGGTCTGTTACCCATTCACATGTACCTACAAGCGTACCTGCGTATGTACCTACAATTTACATTTGCCAATTAACCTATTCCCACTAACTCTCTTGACTGTGGGAAGTATACAGGGAGTGCAGAATTATTAGGCAAGTTGTATTTTTGAGGAATAATTTTATTATTGAACAACAACCATGTTCTCAATGAACCCAAAAAACTCATTAATATCAAAGCTGAATGTTTGTGGAAGTAGTTTTTAGTTTGTTTTTAGTTTCAGCTATTTTAGGGGGATATCTGTGTGTGCAGGTGACTATTACTGTGCATAATTATTAGGCAACTTAACAAAAAACAAATATATACCCATTTCAATTATTTATTTTTACCAGTGAAACCAATATAACATCTCCACATTCACAAATATACATTTCTGACCTTCAAAAACAAAACAAAAACAAATCAGCGACCAATATAGCCACCTTTCTTTGCAAGGACACTCAAAAGCCTGCCATCCATGGATTCTGTCAGTGTTTTGATCTGTTCACCATCAACATTGCGTGCAGCAGCAACCACAGCCTCCCAGACACTGTTCAGAGAGGTGTACTGTTTTCCCTCCTTGTAATCTCCCATTTGATGATGGACCACAGGTTCTCAATGGGGTTCAGATCAGGTGAACAAGGTGGCCATGTCATTAGTTTTTCTTCTTTTATACCCTTTCTTGCCAGCCACGCTGTGGAGTACTTGGACGCGTGTGATGGAGCATTGTCCTGCATGAAAATCATGTTTTTCTTGAAGGATGCAGACTTCTTCCTGTACCACTGCTTGAAGAAGGTGTCTTCCAGGAACTGGCAGTAGGACTGGGAGTTGAGCTTGACTCCATCCTCAACCCGAAAAGGCCCCACAAGCTCATCTTTGATGATACCAGTCCAAACCAGTACTCCACCTCCACCTTGCTGGCGTCTGAGTCGGACTGGAGCTCTCTGCCCTTTACCAATCCAGCCACGGGCCCATCCATCTGGCCCATCAAGACTCACTCTCATTTCATCAGTCCATAAAACCTTAGAAAAATCAGTCTTGAGATATTTCTTGGCCCAGTCTTGACGTTTCAGCTTGTGTGTCTTGTTCAGTGGTGGTCGTCTTTCAGCCTTTCTTACCTTGGCCATGTCTCTGAGTAATGCACACCTTGTGCTTTTGGGCACTCCAGTGATGTTGCAGCTCTGAAATATGGCCAAACTGGTGGCAAGTGGCATCTTGGCAGCTGCACGCTTGACTTTTCTCAGTTCATGGGCAGTTATTTTGTGCCTTGGTTTTTCCACACGCTACTTGCGACCCTGTTGACTATTTTGAATGAAACTCTTGATTGTTCGATGATCACGCTTCAGAAGCTTTGCAATTTTGAGACTGCTGCATCCCTCTGCAAGATATCTCACTATTTTTGACTTTTCTGAGCCTGTCAAGTCCTTCTTTTGACCCATTTTGCCAAAGGAAAGGAAGTTGCCTAATAATTATGCACACCTGATATAGGGTGTTGATGTCATTAGACCACACCCCTTCTCATTACAGAGATGCACATCACCCAATATGCTTAATTGGTAGTAGGCTTTCGAGCCTATACAGCTTGGAGTAAGACAACATGCATGAAGAGGATGATGTGGACAAAATACTCATTTGCCTAATAATTCTGCACTCCCTGTATAGAGTAGCTGGAAAGAATCCCCACTGAGGAGTGTACAGAGCACTACAATAAAGACAGAAACTTCAGACATTATCAAACTAAAGACACTCAAATATGAAATAAATAAAACATGAGAGTCCTCTGATCACATGACCTGAAATGGTACAAATGACTGATGCTCTGTTCTTCTTACTAAAACATGTTTATGGATCAGTATGAATCAAACAATAGGAGTCAGTGATGAACTCACAGAATAGGCCCAGCTCACAGAGCAAAGTGGCTCCCATCCTCACATCCAGCAGTGACACGTCTGAAAACTTCTACAACTTTCTGTAAAGAGAGAGAGTGAAGCAGCAGCACAGCAGATACCAAAGACCTGTGAAGGAAACAAAGAGGTTTTTTTTTAACTTCTTCCCTCTCTTACTTCCTTTTTACACAGAAATTACAACTCAGCAAGGTGGGGTTACTTGGAAAATCTATCAAACAGGTACACAGTACAAGGGTAATATACAAACAAGTGGAAAAACTGGGAGAGCACATGTTTTTCTTTGGAAAAGCAAACTTTAAAAGACAAGCAAACAGTTTAATCCCAGGATTTCAATTAACAAAACAAAAAAAAGAAGGAAAAATAACAATTCTGGCATTTTGTTTGTTTCCATTATGGTTGGCGCCACATATAAAACACCAGGACAGGAACACATAATGTACCACACACAACCATAACTGCTGGCAACTTATGTAGGTGACATCATAGCCTTTATGAAGATTCAGCAGAGAAATCTAAATCAGCCATTATTCACAGTGTCTACCATAAGGCAAATTAAATGCTTATATACCATAACAAGGCTGAATGCACTGTATGCTGATGTGTTAAATTGACTTTTTCATAAACTATTACTAGCATCACACAAGTGTCTCATCTTTGCCTCCTACTTGTCTGCTTGCTTTGTTTGATAGGAGCTTTATCACCAAAAAAAAAAAAAAAAACTACCCTTACACACATTTGTTGTTGGGTCATTAAGGTAACATTTGAAGTCTACAAAACACATATATTAGATGGGTTCAAACTGACATAGAGGTATAACTGCAGAGATAAAAAAAAATATTAGCAAACCAGACAATAGACTGTTATTTCCCTCCTGTCATCGATATGATCATCCAGTAGGCCACCACTGGTACATCGCAGTCATAAACTGCTGGTGCACACTAATCACCAGCACACAAAAGCATTACCAAACACAGCAGCTGTTGGTAATCCTGCACTTTTTCATGCAAGAGTTAAATCTATAAGTAAAAATACCTCCCTTTAAATTTTAAGCTGAGCTTTATGAATGTAAAGTGTCCCACAAATCCAAACTCCTTTATTTTTTATTTTTTTTCTTCTCCTTTCTGATAATTATGAGACATTTTGTGTTCTTTGCTAGTCCCTTTCTTATTGTTGAATCATGAACTCTGAACTTAACTTAGGAAAGTGAGATCTACAGTTCTTTGGATGCTGTTCAGTCGTCTTTTGTTGCCTCCTAAGTGAGGGATTGATGCGCTCTTGGAGTAATTTTGGTAGGCCGCCCACTTCTAGGACGGTTTGCCACTCTTCCAAGTTTCTAAATTTTTCCCATTTTTTTCCCAGCCTTAAAAATGGCTTTGTAACCCTTTCCAGACTGATAGATCAATGAAGGATGTGTTACTTTTTGAACCCAGCTTTCCAAAAAATGTAAGTTAATTCATGATTTATTTATTTATTTATTTTTTGCCTGTCCCGTTTGGCTCTTTTGCCATCAGAATTATTGCCTAAAGGCGAAGAAAGATGCCCAACGGATTTACTTTACCAAATGGACCATCTCAGCCTTGCCGTAATGGTCCATTTGATTCACCTTTTATTGTTTATTTTATTTTATTTTCACTTTGCTAAATACGGAAAAAAAGGGGAAAAGCAGAATGATAAACCCACTCACAGAGCACTGGGGAATATGTAACAGGGTTATTTACAGCTAAGTCAATAAAACAGAGGCAAAGCAGCAGGTGAATGCATTAAAGATTTGGGAGAGGCGGTGTTCCAAGAGTAAATACACACTGTTGTTTTAATCTCACAGGGCTCGATACACACAGAGAGATTTGCACAGACAGACTGATTAATTCAACGTAAAGAGAAACAGAAAATCATGCAAGACAGAGGATGAGCACGTACCTCACTCACACAATAATATGGCAACAACTGAGTGTCTGCTTCTGTCAGTCTGAAATAGTCAGCTTGATGAGCAACGAGCTGTACATCAGTATGATCAGCTGATCTTCTACAGGTTAGCAGCCAGTGAGGAGGCAGAGACATTGAGCGGAGCTACCTCTGTACAAAGGTAACACACCTCCACGAACACACACAGACAAGCACCAACAGGAGAGAGAGAGAAAGAGGCCAAAGGCCATCGTGAGAGAAACTCAGGGACCGTGACAGAGAGACTGTTTGGTTTCTGGCAGAACTATGTTACCATGGAACACAGAAGACAAGGTCTTCATGTCAGAGAACAACAGTAAGAGGTGTCTCCTTCTTTCTCTGTTGTCCCTGTGATAGACTGGTGACCAGATCAGGGTACACCATGGCCTGAACTTATAAGATAAGATAAGATAAGATAAGATAAGATAAGATAAGATAAAACTTTATTAATCCCTCGGGTGGGTTCCTGTGGGAAATTCTATTTCCAAAAGCACAGCACCGACAGAAGTTACAGAGTTACAGAATATTATATGTATATATATATATATATATATATATATATATATATATATATATATATATATATATACACACACACACACACATATATAAATACAGAGACATATATAAATAAAATATACGAAGGGGATAAATAGAATAAATAGGAATAAAAATAAAAATACAAGTGAATTGCACATTTCAAGTATCTTGTATCGCTATATCTAAGAGGTATAAGTAGAGAAACTAGAGGAAGGTGAAATAAAGTTTGAAAGCCTAGTCTAAAAAAAGTTAAAGTTAAGAAAAGGTGCGGTGTTGCATCTTGAAAGATGGCACATGGAAGAGGTTCTAGCCCCTCTGTGACCCAAGAACTGGGAATTTCTGACCCACAGAAAATGGATGAATGAGTAGAAGACTCACACTGAGCATTTTGTGGTTGCACAAACAGAACAGGATTTCACAGAGAAGCCAAATAAGAAATGATAAAATAATCAAAGGGCTTTTACGTGAAAATTATTGAAAACAGAAGTCACGCCTCTACTTCAGTTAGAGGTGAGACTAACTTATTGGGTGTTTATTTGTAAGCTGAGAAGAAAGTCAAAACATCATTTATTATTATGATTTTAGATTGATGTACCGCAATTATTAGTGTTTTTATATATTACCTTTGATTCATCATATCTGCTGTCTAAACGCTTTGACAATCCTGCTCCTTGGTTTAAATCCAAGAATGAGACAATCTTTTTATATTTACAGGAAAATACCAGATAATGTATTTTTTCTGAAACTGAACAAATAAACAAACAAATAAATAAATACTGTATCACTGAGTGCGTCTAAAGAACAAGTACCTTGATCAACTTAAGGTATCAATAGTTGCAAGACTGTGGGACTTGGGGTTAGTATCTTACCCTCGGATATTTAGCATGCAGATTGGGGGAGGCAGAGATCAAACCACCAACCTTCCGATCAAAAATACAATTATTTGTTGGTTACCTCTGAAAATTGATATCAGAGGTATATAGGCTCATATTTTTAACAGAGTAAATCCTGTAGTCAGACTGTACATACAGTTATAATTTCTGTCCTTTTCTTTCCATGTACAGTTGTGGGGTTTATGAATATCCCCACCCTAAGATATGTATGATCTGATACCACTTTACTTCCTTTGCTGGTTTAGAACACAAGCATTTGAGTCAATTTAAATCAGTTTTGTTTATTTAACAACAATTCACAATAACAGTCACCTTAATATGCCTTGATTTTGTAAGTTAAACACCCTGCAATAAACAACAAGCACCTGGTAACAGCTGAGAGGAAGAACTAAGTCTGACACTGACAGAAAATAAAACTGCCTCTGCAGGCAGCTTACCTAAAATAAAAAGAACAAAAAGTTGATCTTTTCCTAAAACTGTTAAAAGAAGAAAAACAATTTTATAGAAATATGTCAAGTGATGCTTAATTCATCCAGGAGAAAATAAACATGTAAACATGTGTATGCTTATCATAGACATCAAATGATTTTAGACAAGACAGAAAACATCTGTAAATATGCACTGCTCAAAAAAAATTAAAAGAATTACTTTTAATTCAAGTAAAGCATCACACCACTTAGACATCTCTGCTCTGTGAAGTAGCAAAACATGCAGTTAACAAAAGGTGCATCCCAAATCAGGAATCATTTTACAACTAGAGGTCACTGGCATTTTTTCCTTTCTCATCTTTTCTATCTGTCTTTTTCACTAGTTTTACTTTTGGCTAGAGTGATCATCGTTACTGGTAGGATGAGATGAGACAATCCCTGGATGCTACAGAGGTTGTACAGGCAGTCTAGCTTCTCTAGGTTGCCAGTTCAATGCGTGCAATTGTCAGGTTTGCTAGCACAGTCTCAAGAGTTTGTCACCCATTGTCAGATCCTACGCTGGTGCCTGTGGGTCCTGGGTTTCTCCTGGTATGACAATGCCGAGCTTCATGTGGCGAGAGTATGCAGGCAGTTCCCGGAGGATTAAGGAATTGATACCACTGACTGGTTCCCACACTCGCCTGACCAAAATCCAACTGGGACATTATGCTCCTCTCCATCTAAAGCTGCCATGCTGCAGCTCAGACTGTCCAGGAGCTCAGATGCCCTTGTCCAGATCTGGGAGGAGATCCTCAGGACACCATCATCTCTTGTGGAGTATGCTCCAAAATTGTCAGGAAAGCATACAAGTCCATGGAAGACAAACTGACTACTCAGTATAATTTTGAGTCGGTGCAATGAAATTTCAACAAAATGGTCTGCATCATTTTTTTTTCACTTTGATGTGTATCAAAATTCAGCCCCCCGTAGGTTGATTATTTTGATTTCAAGATGTTGTTTATTTGTATTTATTTGTATTTATTTATTTATTATTTATTTTATTTATTTAGCAGTGAACATGTAACAACACTTGCAGTTCAGTGAATGTTCATGTGTGCGAAGCATCCTGGTCTCAAAGCCAGATTATCACTTGGGCTATTATGATGAAAGATTTTACTTATTTTTACTTTATCTTATAAAACAGTGCATAATCTCAATTTCTCTAAAGCTCTCTTAAATTCAAATGAAACTCAGTTTTGTCACTGATCCAGTTGGTTTTGCAGATCTTGTTATTAATCTGAAAGAAATGATGCAGCATAATTCAGTCATTAAAGGTGATTTGGAACTAAATTTACTCCCTAAAAACTTGAGTACTTGAGTTCATCGTTACAGCAACAAATCACAACATGTAAGCTATTTTATTTCTGCACAGTTACCCAGAGCTGTTTGTGATTTAACTTCAGAATAAACTGTGTCATCAGCTGCTGCAGGAGCTGGTTTCCCTGCAAAGAAATGATTTGTCAAATGTGATTTCAAGCACCTCTTTGTTCAAAGTGACAACTTGATTTATTTTTACAACTTTTTCTTCTTGTGTAAAAATAATTAAAACTCAAAGCAAGCATGAAATTAGGTACTTATTTGATTACTTTACTTACCTTTGTGTCTCTTCGGTTTCGCTTTATTGTAATTGACCTGTGCATACAACAGGCTGTCATCTAAAAGAAGATGGACAGATGATCAGGATAAAAAGCCTCAGTTCAACCCTCCTCCACCCCTGGTCATTAAAGTCAGTGACTCTACAATCCAGTGAGGGAAATTTATGTAATTATGTAACTGTTATCATCACTAACCTCTTAAAATGATGAAGTAATGGTGTAGTCAATGAGGATTGCTTGATGCATAAAAAACAAGAAAAAAGAAAAAAAATCTTATTACTTCACTCACCGTTGGCTTTCTTGGTTTTAGCTCTATCGTGGGAGACCTGTGCATACAACACACTGCCATCTGAAAGAGGATGGACAGATGATCAGGATGTGTTAATTTTTCATTACATTCATATCTCTGTCAGTCGACACCACACTGATCATCTAAACCTATTGAAGGTCTATTAAAGATGAGATGTTTCTGTTATGTTTAAAAACATTTCTATGAAAACCTGTTAGCCCTCAATTCAGTTTCACATCAGCTCAACCCTCCTTCATCCCTGCTCAGCACGACCCTTTCACTAAGCTCAAATCCAAACCTTAAGGATCACTCTTCACTTTTCCTCCATCTCTGTCAGAACCTAAATTCCAGTGAGGGAATGTAGCTCATACCATTTATGTCCTTTGAAAACAATAATCTGGTCTAATCAACAGCCTCCTCACATGTTTCTTCTATTCTCTTATTTCTGATAAGAACAGGGTTGAAATTAATTACATGCAATGCTTATAGGTGAAAATAATACACTCACACTAATATAATAATAATGTTTATTACATATCTACATACCTACATGCTAGATAGTACAGAGGTAAAAAAAAAAAAAGGAATTTTATTGAACTATACCAAAATCTACCAAACCGACATAACACAGAGTGAGATAAACATCAAGAACAACAATTTGTCTATTTAGGAAGTGTAAACCCATCTGAATCTGTTTTAGCTGCTTTGGTGCAAATCAAAGTGACAAGAGGTGCACTGGAGATGCAACAACAAGGCAACTGCCAAAAAATAAGTGTTTGTACAGGTGGTGGCCACAGGTCATCACTCTCTCCTTATCCCTCCTGACTTATTTTTCTCTAGTTTTCCTTTGTGCTACTGTCCACCTGAGTGGCACGTTGCTGGGCTGTGGTATTAGTTAAAGATGTTAGTCTCTCAGGTTATAAACAGGGAGTCTGTTTCTTATAGTTGACCAGAAACATGCACATGCTGCTTGGTTAAAGCCCTTATGGCCCTGATGCTCAGCTCTGCTTGTGTTACAGATCATCTCCTAGTATGTCACAGCACTTTCCTGAGAGTGCGCTAAATGTGTCGCCCTGAACGAGCTGGTCTACCTGAATGGACTGCAGGTGGTGTACCATCTCATGCTACCAGTAGTGACAGTAACACCAGCAAAAAGCAAAACTAGAAAACAATCAGTCAGGAGGAATGAGATGGATTCATAAAACAGATTCACAGTGGTTGTAGGACAGACTGGTCTTAAAGTTGAACTGACCCTGTGTTACACCGGAAGGACCAAGTGTCCAACTTCTTTTTCTTCTTATCTGTGTGCTGCATATTTCTAAAACTTCCATGTTTAAACATAAATAATCACATAGTCTTCATATGTCAATGCTACTGTATCTACTTTACCATTTTGTGTGTCATCGTGGTCTTTGATTGATTCATAAACACAAGCATCACCTACAAAAACAAGCCAATGATAGATTAAAAAATGAAATTCTTATGTATGAATCATCTTCTAAATCAGCAAACTAGAAACAGATAAATTGGACTTGGAGTTTAAAATCTGTCAGTAAATAAAAAAAGCAACAACAACAAAACTTGTCATGGATCAGGCTGACCTTGAAAAGTAGAATTATGTCGACTGTGTTGAGCTTCATCCTTGATCACGTGGTTCATTGCAGAGCTCTGATTTGTGCTCCGAGTTCTGGTGGAACAAAAAGAAAAAGTAGTAAACCTGTAGATTTAATAAGAAACACAGGATATACTTCTAGTACAGGAGAGGGGAGATTTTAACCAACCTGGTAAAGAATGAATCTGGAAGAAAAGAAAATTTCAGTGTTATATAGTAAATTATTCTGGTACATGGAGTGTTGAAGTTACATATGTGAATTTTATTATTTACTTTATATTCACTTCAGAAAATGGTCTCACCCTTTTTGAAGCGACACAACAGCAGCAGAAGAAGAATCAGTAAAATTCCACAAACAAGTCCAACAATCAAAGGAGTGAGAAATGAAGAGCTTTCAGGCTCAGGTGCTGCTGTAATAATACCAGGCTTTAATTAGACGTATTTATACAGATTCATCCACATAATTTAGGAACATTTTAAAACATAAAAATATAGTACTATTTACAATATCACTATTCCTAATAAAAAGTGAAAGATTGCACTTGTTTTACACCATCCTGCTCTCTGGTGATTATTTACCTGAATAGCGATACAAAAGAAACTTTGATCTGAATGTCACATCACCTGTTCAACACTCCTTTCTCATATCATTTTGATTAGTTTGTCATTTCTATGGAAAATCACATGAGAAAGAAAAAATTATCTTCTCAACCTTTAGTAGGGCTGGATTGGACAAGAAATTGGCCCTGGCACTTTTGGCCCAGGTGGCCCTGCGTGATATACGTATCATACATACTTATATATGTGACAGTTCACTATTAATAGTGGCTGATGGTCAAAGTAGGCATTCATTTAACTGGAATCCTTGAATCTCGCTTCCTAATTATATCACTCCATCTACTTTTTTATGGCTGGTGCTAGCAAGAACAGCCTCCTGAGTCTATGAGACCTGGTTACTGGATGTTTCTGGCTCCAGGCCTGGAGGGACATACAATACAATTACAATACAAGTTTTCTTATATAGCACATTTAAAAACCAGATGTATGCCAAAGTGCTTCATGGAAACCAATTAAGAGCAATAATAAATACAAGTAAATAAACTAATAAAATAAAATAAATACAAATAAAATATACTGACAGGTGGGAGATATAACTAACCAATGATATACCAGGCATAGTAGGCACGAGCCCAAAGGCTGAAGGTTAAATGATAAAAACATTAATAAAAGCAAAAAAAGCATAATTAGGAAGGGAGACACTCAAAGATTCAGGTAAAAATGAATGGCTACTTTGACCACAAGTCACTGCTGATAGCTAAAGTGTACGTTTAGTTAGCAATCATGGTAGGCTCCATGGACCAAAAATGCCAAGGTTGATTTTTTTTGTCCCAGTCCAGCCCAGCCTGGAGCCCAGAGTGACAGGATA
Organism: Copadichromis virginalis; assembly: GCF_057382275.1. Taxonomy (NCBI): domain Eukaryota; kingdom Metazoa; phylum Chordata; class Actinopteri; order Cichliformes; family Cichlidae; genus Copadichromis; species Copadichromis virginalis. The sequence goes on from NC_140620.1 coordinate 36,871,867, forward strand.
TCCTTCAGTAATGGTGCGTTCACACCGAACGCGATAGACGCGACCAGAGCTTCAGGTTTACATGTAAAGTCAATGGAGGAGCGCGATGAAGCACGACTGGGGGTCACGCGAAACTTCAGAAGCAGATTTGCGTCGCGAAAGTGCTTTTCTGCCTGATTCGCGGAGCCAAGTAGCATGACTGACACGTTTGAAGCACAAAGTAAAATCCACGCTGCAATTTGTGTGGTGCATTTTGTGCATTCACGCTTATCTCATCTACCGCTCGAGTTGGAAAAATCTGAACTCCAGCGTCAAGTCGCACCGCGACAACCAATCAGGGGCCTGGTGATGTGATGCTCTGACCTAGTTCAAAGGGGCAGGTCCAGCCAAAGCCATTCATTCTAGCAATCAGTAGTTTTCTGATGAGGCAGCAGGCTTTCCACGGCAGAAACAATGTTCTTATTTTTCTCCTCCTTCTCCCTGAGGCTCTTCCACTTTAAGCTGGGTCCTTTTTATTCCCACCTCTCTGTAAATAGTTATATTTATGTTTAATGTTTTTCTGTTTGAGCATCTTAATATTATTTCAAATAAATTTTTCTAATGAGTAAAGTGTAAGTCTGATTATGAGTCTGACTGTCAGGATAAATGACCTGCTATTATCCAATGACACATCAGCTTTCCGGTATCTTTTGCTCATTTCTCCTCCTCTTCTTTTCTCTTTTTTCTAAACTGAGGACCTGGGCCCTATTTCAGGAAGCCGGTTTAGTGCAAACTCTGAGTAAGTATACCCTGAGTTAACGAAAACTCTGGGTTTTCGGTTTCACAAAGCGAGTTTAGATTAATTCTGAGTGAGTTACTATGACGACACACTCCGTGAAGCTAACCTGCCCCCTAGCAGGTTTACTTCAATTAACCCTGACTTTCTCCGCCTCTTTGTCGGAAACCTGACTGTAGGAAGTGTCAGACATGGCGTGCTCCTTCCTTGAAGAGCCAGTAGATGTTGAAGCCCAAATCCTCCGCAGAGCTCTCCGCCGGGAGAGAGTGATTAGAGCGCGTTTGGACATTTTATCATTTCCTGATGATTTCCTGTGTGAACGTTACCGTTTTTCAGCACAATCTATAATTTATTTGAATAACATCCTCAGGCCTAATATTGCTCATGTGACACATCGCGGACATCCTCTCAGTTCTGTACATATTATTTGTATTGCACTTCGGTTTTTTGCAAACGGGAGCTTTCTGTATAATATTGGTGACGCTGAGCACGTTTCTAAGGCTACCGTCTGTCGGGCAGTCAGGAATGTTACAGTTGCACTGAAACGTCTCCTGTACTCGTTTGTGGTGTTCCCCGATCATAGACCCACAAGATTTATCAAAGAGGGATTCCACAAAATTGCAGGTATCAGGATGAACGAAACTTAATTCATGATGTGGTGATACTTGAACTACTACTTAAATGTTACATTTATTCTCACGGTTCCCAGGCGTGATTGGCTGTACAGATGGCACTCACATTCCAATCATTGCTCCTTCAGTAAATGAAGGAGACTATGTGAACAGGAAGTCTTTCCACAGCATTAATGTACAGGTACATAGTTCCCTGTAGCATTTCAAACTAACACATTATTTCATTATAGTAATGGATGCTAATTTGTGTTCTCTGCACTGTGAAGATCATCTGTGATGCTGCCAACATTATCACAAATGTGGAAGCCAACTGCTCAGCCTCTGTGAGTGGTGGTGGTGGAGGACCCCCACCTGTTTTTCGGGCCTCCGCTTTTTTTCTGTTGGCTATAACGGGTCACATTTGAGCATACAGAGTAAGCAAATATGTACTTGTAATGTGCTCAGATAATTTCAATAAGTGCTTACAGAAAGAAAATTAATGTAGCCTCTAACTGCAATTGATTTACATCGGACAAACAGACCAAGCACTATGGCTCATAATACAATTACACCTTACCTGTTTGGACTATATTTTTATATTTCATTTTTACTTGCTGCCAGGAACGTTTGGGGCCTGTTGGGTTGCACCTGCGCTCAAATCACATCACAAAATAAAATGTATAAAATAAAAAATAAAATAAAATAAAATAACGTGTCAAATGGGTGGAAATCCCTCGATCAATGTTTAAATTAACACTCATGCATTGACTCTGTCGGCTATGTTTTGCCATGCATGCTCCCTTTCTTTTGCAGCTGAGGCTGTGTTACTTTTTTTCCGCATAATTTGCATGTTATCGGCATATGCTGCCATCATCAGAATTTCGGCCTCAAGCGCTGTAAAATACATTGACCGCGCCTTCTTTCCCTCCGTCTCCATGGTGACTCGCTTAATCTGTGCTCCACTAATCAGGGCTTTATGTATCCTCGTGCGCGCGCTTAACTTGGGGTTAAAGCAACTCCGCGTTGACTGAACTAATTGTTATCAGCCTTTCTGAAACCGAATATTCCAAGTTGGACAGTTCGGGGTTACTCAACCCTGAGTATCGTTTTTCACTCTGAGTTTTCTAAACCGGCTTCCTGAAATAGGGCCCTGGTGACTGATTTCACACAACCCAGGATTCAAATCATGAATACATAATGGGCTTGGATTTACAACATTATGAATGAAATGTGCTCTATTTGGAAGCAGCCGGCCCCTCCTCTGTCAACAGGTTGTGTGAGACTTTAAATCCTCAAACTGTAAATTATAAATTTTACATTGTTATTGATCCCTTTACCCCGAGTCCTAAAGTGTGTATATATTTTTTAACTCTTCTTATATTTATTGTTTGTTTGCTTGCCTCGTCGTCTCGTCTCTCTATATACTGGACTGTATGTAGTGGAGATGACAATAAAGTTTACTTTGACTTCAGCAGGCACACCGAGGGCTCTCGCACTCGCCTTTCGTGTATAGAAAAAACATTGGTGCAAATTATAAGTCTCTATCATTTTGTTGGTTTGTTTTTATTTTGTTTTATTTTGCGAGTTGGTTATTAGATGCTGCTCCAGCCAGTCAGAGAATCCCCCGCCGCCTCGCCCTCTCCTCCCTGTGCCGCTAAGCAGCAGGCGCACCTCGCAAACGGAGGACGCCTCGCAGCAAATGGGCGATAGAAAACCAATCGGTGCCTGTACCATTCCCAATAGAGATTGAAAATATGACGTCATTTTGGGGTAAAACCGCAAAGGATTATAGGTACAAGTGGCAAGCGGTACTAGCGCACACAGGCTTTTACTAGTGGTGTGCGATACTGCATATTTTGGTATCGATCCGATACCAAGTAAATTCGGGCCAGTATCGCCGATACCAATACCGATACGATACCTTTCAATAAATAAGGTGGATGCCTCATTGAATTGCTAAATCGCAATTAATTTTCATGACCTTAAGTGTTTTTTGTGATGTTTCCTTTGGTATCATTAATTAGTTAAAACCCAGGACATAATTAGGAGAAATAATTTATTTATAATTAAATAAAAAAATGTTTTATTATTGTGGCGGGCCGTGGTCTGCGATGCTGCTGCAGGTGAGATGGACTCACCTTCACTGCATCTACAATGATGTCTCGCCGGCTTAAAACCTGTGCGCTGCTTGTGCTGTTGTTGTTTTTGGTGTTGATGTGTACAGCTGGCAGCAGGAAGGCTGCAGCCGTTGATTGTAGGCTACTGTTACAGCAACCGGGTGATCACTGTAAGGGTGGACAGCGCGCGGCTCAGGGTGAGCCGGAGGCTGGCACGCCAGCGGGACCTGCCAAGCTGGAGACGGAGGTCGAGGTGCGCGGGGGTCCTGCATGGTCATGCGTGCCGAAACGCAGGACCATGCAGCCTGCAGGTTTGGTGGTGGTGATGTGTACGGCTGCCAGCGGGAGAGCTGCAGCAGTTGAATGTACTGTTACAGCAACCGTGTGATTATTGTAAGAATAAATGATGCTGCAAAGCATGAAAATGCCATTGGGTCTGCCGTGGTGGCACTCTTTTTTTTTTATCTTAAGTGCACGCAAACCAGTAAACAAATTAAAAAAAATACTGTTGATAAACTATAATACAAAAAAATCACCATTAAAATTCTCAACAACAAAAACAAAAAATATATATAATTAATATGTAAATAACTTAACAACCCCCAAAGTGTCTAAGTCACGTGACGTGTCAGTGCAACACCGAAACATAAAAGTGGGGGAGAGGGAGCAAAGTGCTCTCCGCTGACACAGGAGCGGTGAGTCCAGCGATCTGGTTGTTTCGTTTTTGCCGAAAGCACAGCATGGCAAACAAGCAGAACTCAAAGTAAAGAATCAATCTCACCAGGCTAGTATCAATCCCATACCGATGCCGACTTGGGATCAATACTATCGATATTTGGATCGATCCGCCCACCACTAGCTTTTACATGAAAACAGTCGAACAGCGATAAAAAGAAACTCAAAGAATGGCAAGAAGCTGTTGTATTATTAACTGCTATAGCCGGTGTTTTGCCAAAAAGTAATTGCCTGCCAAAAACTGATTCCTCGTATTTAAACTGCTATAAGTAACTTGTTGGGCTATAATATGTGAAACATATGTCAAATGCATCCCTCATGGATGACATAAAGTCATCTTGAGCCACAAACAACATCCGTGTAACAAGGTAGAAGCCACAATCAGTTTTTGGCAGTGACTTTTATATAACCTTTATTTATGCAGTTAAAAAAATCTCATTAACATTAAAAATGTCTTTTGTAAGAGTAAGTTGGCCAAGAGGACAGCAGAAATGGCAGCAAATATTACAATAGTTCTGTAAAAATATTTTAAGTGGGGATAAAGGACCGGATTGGTTATAATGTAAGTACAATAGCAGAGAGTTGTAAAGATACTTTAAAAACAGATATTTTTTAAATTCTCTATATAACCCCTTTGTAAAACCTGTTCACCGAAGTCTATTTACGAACATACGTAAAGATATTACACATAAAAAATACACAGACACAATCACTTTTTGGCACAACACTGGTCGCATGACAGCCACGGGAAGCCGACGGGTAAAGTGATCGGTTTTTATCGGATTATGTCGTGGTAGAGAAATTGTTCGAGTCACGTTTCCGAAGTAACAAAGAGCCAACAGATGGCCTGGATTGCAGACCAAATATAATTTTCCAAAACACTCCAGCTCACATGTTAGTCTGCTCCAAGCATTTCAACAATGGTAAGTCTTTTGTTGTAGTTATTAAGTAATTTATCATAACATAATTGTTGACCTACAAATAAGACTTATTTGTAGGAATCGATCAACTTGATAACTAAACCACCACGGCAGACCCGATGGCATTTTCATGCTTTGCAGCATCATTTATTCTTGCAATAAGACTTATTTGTAGGTTACAAATAAGTCTTATATTGATTTGAATTGAATTCGTTGCACTATGCTGCTTTGTTCAATGCGGCTTTGCGGGCTAATGTTTTTTGTGTTTTGTAGTGGTGGGCGGCTCGATCCAAATATCGATTGTATCGATAACAAGTCGGCATCGGTATCGGATCGATACTAGCCTGGTGAGATCGATTCTTTACTTTAAGTTCTGCTGTTGTTTGCGATGCTGTGCTTTCGGCAAAGACAAAACAGCAAGGTCGCCAGACTCGCTGCTCCTGTGTCAGCGCAGAGCAGGCACACTTTGCTCCCTCTCCCCCTTTTTAACTTATTTACTTATTTGTGTGCACTTTTTATTTAAGATTTTTCTTTTAAAAAACCCCAACAAAAACAACTTGATAACTAAACCACCACGGCAGACCCGATGGCATTTTCATGCTTTGCAGCATCATTTATTCTTGCAATAATTACATCGTTGCTGCACAGCAAAATCTCCAGTGTTAATTTAACACTGGAGATTTTGCTGTGTGTAACAGTACATTCAACAGCTGCCACTCTCCCGCTGCCAGTCATGCACATCACCACCAAAAAACAAAACAAAAGCAGAGCACAGGTTTTAAGCCGGCGAGGCGTGATTGTAGATGCTGTGCAGGTGAGTCCATCTCACCTTCAGCAGCATCACAGAACCCAACCTGCCACATACCCCCTTCACCCGACTGAGGCGAGCAGGCGGGGGAATTGGCGCCCCAGCCCCCTGCCCAGCCACGGGGAAGTGTCCACTCTGGCGGTCGCCTGCACATCCACCAGCACCGGTGACGAGGTGGTTCTGGGGGCCACCCGCGCCTCCAGCGGCAGCCCCGGAGCTGGACCAGTGACCAGAGATGGGCAGTTACTGTAATCTGATTACTTTTTTCAAGTAACGCGTAAAGTAAGGGATTACTATTGCAAAAAAGGTAATTAGATTACCGTTACTTTCCCGTAGGAACGCTGCATTACTGCGTTACTAAAACCGTGATTTTTGCGAGAATGTCTCATGACAGTGACGTAAGCGAGTGCGCCGTTAGTGACAACAGCTGTCTGCAGATCAACAATGGATCACATATCGATTGTGGGAGAGAGTATGAGCGTGCAGCGTTTAAAGCGTGGAAGTACTGACCTTACTTTGAGTTTGATTCCATAAAAAGTGACAAAAACATTAGTGTCCATCGTGCGTGGGAAGAAAACTTCTTTTTACAGTGGAAAAAACCCCTAAACTTCCAAGGAAGCACCAAGAGCGCAACGATGTAATGGGAAACTCACAGAGAAACTGCCGTATCCTTCAACTGACCGTGGCACACCTGCACCAGGGTAAACCTCCGCCTACTGTAGTCCTGCTTTACAGGTGAAAATAGAGCAACAGGACCGCTAGTCTTTGACTTTATTTATTTTCTGCTGTGTTTTACTTGCATCTATTTGAAAGAGTGAGTGTAAACACAAAAAATATTTTATTTTATGTGCTGGAATGTGTAGAAAATAGGTTTCAATGTTAAACTAATTTATTCAAGTTAGAGAATGTTGCATATAATTAAATTTTTGCTTGATGCATAAAGTTAAAAGATTAAAACTGATAAAACAAGTTAAAAAAAAAGAGACTTCCATTTGATTACATTTTGTATGATGGATTATGCAGAAAAAGTAGAATTGGGCTGAAAGATCTATCGCTTTATCACCTCTTCAGGTTGTAAATCGTGTTTTTAAAAAGTAACTAAGTAATTAATTACTTTTGAAAATAAGTAATCAGTAAAGTAACGGGATTACTTTTTTGGGGAAGTAATCAGTAATTAGTTACTGATTACTTTTTTCAAGTAACTTGACCAACACTGCCAGTGACTTAGCTCAACAAACAGCTGCGGCGCAGCAGGCGTTGAAGTGAGCGGGGGCTCACAGGCAGCTGGGCAGGCGGCCGGCATGCAGGACAACGCTGCGTGCTGGCCTCTGTTGGAGGAGAGCATGCCACCCTCGGGCGTGGAAGTACCCCCGCGCACCTCGGTCTGCAGCTTGGCAGGTCCCGCTGGCGCACCAACCTCTGGTTCACCCTGAGCCAGTCCTTCCCCAGGGTTTTCCACCCTTACAAAAATGCAATGGTTGCTGTAACAGTACATTCAACGGCTGCAGCGCTCCCGCTGCCGGCCGTACACATCACCAACAACAACAACACAAGCAGAGCACAGATTTTAAGCTGGCGAGGCGTGACTTTAGATGCAGTGCAGGTGAGTCCATCTCACTTGCAGTGGCATCGCAGACCAGCTACATTAAAAAAGCATTTTCTATTTAATTATAAACTTTGTCCTAATTATGTCCTGGGTTTCAGCTATTTAATAATAAAGACACAAAAACACTTAAGGTCATGAAAATTAATTAAGATTAAGCAATTCAATGACACATCCACCTTATTTATTAAAAAGTATTGGTATTGGTATTAATATTTACCAATACCAATACGATACTGGCCCGTATTTAATGGGTATCGGATCGATACCAAAATATGCAGTATCGCATACCACTAGTGTTTTGTAGGAAAACCAGCCTACAAAATGCTGGAATGCGATCCAGACTGGGCACCCTCTATCAACCGGGGTCATACCGAGTTTAAAGCTGCTACCACAGCGAGATTTGATCGGTTAAGAGAGAGAGCGATATCAAAACAGCCACGAAACATCCTGCATATATGTGCCCAAGTGTTGTATTGAAGCAATCAAGTGATGAATAACTGTTTTCCAGTATGTTGTTTTGATATTGTTTTTTTTTTTGCATTGTTGATTTGTTTTTCACCGAAGCAGCTAATAAAGCATAATGGATTTTTACAATTTTGCCTCTTTCCTGTAAGACTGTATAATAGAATGAAACAATAATGCCAGTTATAAATAAAGACAATAAAATGAATGAATTACAAAACACATATTTTATTTCTATTAGATCTGAAAATGTTGTGTAATACTACAACCTGAAACGACACATAGATTGTGTTGGCCTGTACAGGAGATAAAGGAAAAAAAATTAACAACAGCTGTGAAATGGAATAGTCCAAATCACCAAAGTAAACTGGACCTGGGCTGGGATCTTAAGTTACCAAACATTTTGTGAGTGTATGCACTCACACTTTGGACCATATAATAATAAATATGTGTGTGATGAAACTTGGGCAGCACACTAACGTCCTTACTCCACTCTGTATGCTCGTATGGGTCTAACCCTTTCACTCCTTTGATTTTTTCCTCGTACTTTTTTTTTGCCTTTTCGTCAAGTCTGTCTTTGTACGGACCTCATTTTGTACATAACTGTTTTTGGGGCAAATAAAATGCAAGTAGGGATTAAAACCATAGAATTAATAATTACCGGTGCTGGAAATGCTAGCGCTTGATGCAGTGTTTTGATTTTGTTGCCACTCGTACCCACAAGGCAATGCGCGAAAGTCACGTGGTCTGTCAATCTCTATATGCGCTAACATGACATCAGGGCAGCATGAGTACGAGCAAATTTATTTATTTTTTGCCGATGCCCGTGATGCCGGCCCCCACCACGATGCCGCCCCGGGCAACCGCCCGTATTGCTCGTATCAAAAACCGCTACTGTGTCTGACACTACTTCCTCCCACATTTCCGCTTCACGTGCGACCAGTTCGCTTTGGACGCGCTTCGAGGTGCGAATGTGCACGAGATCAGCTAGGGGTGTCTGGCGCTTTTTGGTCACGTCTATCGCATTCGGTGTGAACGCACTGTAACAGAAAGGACCAGGATAGGTTCCAGCTAGTGCAGTGCAATATACAATTACTTTTACTGCATGGCAACTGAGCCATGAAGTCTAAGACTAGTAAAACCTACCTTTTGTCTATGTAATTCATATTGTTTCCTGTTGCTATAGTAACTAGAGCAAAGATTTTCTTTAAACCGACACAATATTTTGATTCACTCTTGGTAATTCAAATACAGTTAATGTCAGTTCTGCAGAGAAAAAAACAAACAAACTATACTGCTACTTTATCATGTTGTATTTACACAGTAAACATGGCACTGTGCTGGTGTAAAACTTTGAAAATGTTTAAATTCAGAAGAGCTCTTGCATTTTTCTGCACCCAGTGTAAATTTTTAACAATAATAACTATACATATGGATATGTATAGTAATGTATAGATATGGAGCCAGACAATATGTAGAATCATATTGGCATCTAAATATTGTCTAGAGAACAAAATTAATACTGTCAAAATGAAGTAATTACTCCAGTCTGCAGAAAACTGCTGTGCACTTTTCAGTTTTTCTTTACACCTCTATCATGCAGTGAAATTTTTAGCTTCCTCAATACACTTTTCCTTCAATGTTTTGTAGTTTTTTATTTATACTTCCCACTCTGTGTATTTTTCATATACTTCTTACTGCCTCTGCTCTGTATATCTGAAGCCAGATATGTTGTAGATTTATAAAAGTCATGTTTGTTTATTCATGTTCAGAAAAAACTCACCTGTTTTCCCAATGCTGACTGACTGGCTGTCCTCTGTGTAGTAAACTGGGTTTCCTCTTCCTCCTCTGCACCTGTAGAGTCCTTCCTGTGAGACACTGATTTGTCCATTTGAGTGGAAAACTGCATCTTGTGTGGTCAGGGCTTCAGAGGATTTCTCATCTCTGTACCAGTAGTATTTCCATCCAGATGATGATGATGGGCTCACAGAGCAGGTCAGGGTCACACTGCCCCCTACTGGGATGTCTCTCATATCAGACATTATTTGGGCCTTTGGTTGATCTGCTGTTGAGTTTAGACAAAGACAGAAAGAAAATATATATTAAACCCAACACAAAGGTCAATATCACACTGCCCTGATGTTGTATGCCTTCATTTTACATCTTGTATACTACCTCTTAAATTTCCAGTTTCCAACAACACATAGGAAAGAATGAGGCCAAATTGAAATGGTATGAGAGCAATTATTTTAATTTTTTTTAAATCAGAATGATAAAAGAGGTGTTAATAAGCATGTTGTTCACTTCAACTCTTTTTGCACATGCATACACATGCATACAGGTGCTTACACACACACACACACACACACACACACACACACACACACACACACACACACACACACACAATGCCTTGTCTTAGAACCATTGGGGAGTTTTACGGTAGGAGGTGTTGTGTTGTATTGTGTAAACTGTAACTGTCATGGGAATAAATAGCTGCGAGGAGAGCTGCTCTTTGAAGGATTTGGGCTAGAGACAGGTGAGGAGCATTGCTCCACTGCCTGGTTCTGACCAAAGCTCTCCCTCGTTAGCGAGTTAAAGACTGGTTGAAGATGTTCATGAAGAACGGTCTTGTTTTCCGTTCTTCATGAGGAATAAGTCTCTAAACTAGTGGGGCCTGTGGAAACACAGACTCAACAGTTTGAATTTCAGATGTGGTGCTTAAAAGTGCTTGGAAGTGTAACTGTATTTCTTTCACCACAAATAACTATCTGATTGAATAGTTTTCTTATCAGATAGAAAAATAAAATGAGTTGCAAAATGTGCTGCCTTGCACCTCTGTCTGTTTCAACATGTGACCCCGCCCCTCCCCCTAACAGTCAGGAATGAGTGCGCTAACATACCTGTAGGTTGCTGTTTTAATGAGTATTTGATGGAAAACAACAATGGCGTAGTTTGCGCTCTCCAGTCGCATGATAGGTGAGTCCTAGTAAATCATTTTCCAGTAAGTGTACCTTACACATGCTATTTTTAAAAATTATGATTATTATTTTGCTAGCTATCACACTGAAGAAGTGATTGAAATGCACTGAGTGTGATACAATACGGCAGCGCTATTATACAGTTAGTTACGGCATGGAGATTTATGGAATATCCTGTGAACTTTGCTAACATTACTTAGCAGTAGCAGTAATATGAGTTACTTTACTCAAGTCAAAGCTTTAAACATTAGCCCATTACATAACTAGCCAACTTAAGGCTTTTTGATTAACCCTCTGTGGTTGACGGGCCCAGAGTCTCCATTTCAACTTGGGTCGAACGTGCGGACTTCAAACTATATACCAGTTTTTAAATTGTGTTGATAGGCCACGTAAAACCAGAGTTATGATAAAAACTACATGCAATGTTTTTTTTCTGAATAAAACAGTGGTGATGCCGGCCACTGCTGGACTCAGAAACTCTGAATGTCACATCATTATTGTGTGTCCACTGTGTGGGTGTGCTGGGTCCTCTCCATTCATACTCCCACTCAGTGGTTTCACCTCCTTCCTGCACCTCACATGTCAGAGTGATCGTCTCACCTCTGAATATCTGAGGCCAGTTGGGTTGTTGTTTTACAACAACTTTATTGGAAACTGTTTACACATATTAACAGTTGAGATACAAACAGAAACATGAAATCAAAAAAATACATTTTTAAAAAGAAATACTGAACTCACAGGTTTTCTCAATGGTGACATCATCACTTCTATCAGTGTAGTAAACTGGGTTTCCTCTTGTTCCTCTGCAGCTGTAGATTCCTCCTTCAGATACTCTGATATCTCTGTTTTGTTGATCTCTGATTTGAACTTCAGAGGTTGTTTGGGTTCGTCTGAACCACTCATATTTCCATCCATCAGAGCTCTGCACAGAGCAGGTCAGTGTCACACTGCCCCCTACTGGTATGATTGTTGTTCCTGCTGTCAGTGTGGCCCTGGGTTTATCTAATGTTATGAAAGAGGAAGAAAAATAAATATGTGTTTTTCATTATAACAACATAAGAACATTAAAAAAAAAATACAGTTTATATTTACATTAATATTTGCTGATCTCTAAATAACCGTAGTCTAAATGTTTGTCCATTCTATGGCCCTGAATGTAAACTAATGCTGGTTAGTTGGTTTAGATAACAGAAACATCATCACTTTAAACTTCATGAAGCTTTTCATGTTTCTTCTTTTCCTTTAGAAATGTAATTAAATTTAATTTCATCCACGATTGACTCTGTTGTTAAAACTCAATTTGTTAATTTTGTTAATGACAACTTGTGAGTATTGACGCACTGACTTTACACTGGTCCTGGTTAAAGTTCAAGTTTCAATGACAAATTTAATTAAATGTTGTTCAGTTGAGTATTTGAACAGGGATCATACATTTATGCTGTCGGTCACTGAAGACTTACCTAATACAGTTATAGAGACAGTATTACTGATCTTTTTATCATGTGAGCTCTTCCTGTCACCAATGCACTGATATTCACCACTGTAACCTGTAGATGTAATTTCTAATTTGGAGTCTTTGTTTGTCCTGTAGGAGAAAACTTCTCGACCATCCCCGTTGATTTTGTAAAACCAGTCAGTGTCTTTTCCTTCTTTCATGTCACATTTGAAGGTAACAAACTCTCCAATGAAAAAACTGGACGATTTGGGTTCAATAGTTAGCACAGCATCTAGAATCCAACACAACCACACAGTTAACAATCTGAAACACTTCATGTACTATTGAAGGCACAACCTTAGTTTATATTCACAAAATTATAAAGATAGTGATAGATATATAAATAAATAAATAAAAAGAAAAATGTAAAGTGCTTAAGACTGAAACAGTAGTATGTAAACAGAAGTAAGATAAATGAAAAACAAACACAAAAAAAGTGAAAAGTGTTTTGTCACCTTGAGCGTGTCCAGTGCAGAGAAGCGTACAGAGCACTAAAACAAAGACAGAAACTTCAGACATTATCAAAGTAGCGACACTCAAATATGTCTCTGTAGGTTGTCAATCATCATAAAACAGGAAACAGAGTGGAAAGCAGACATGACAAGTTTGACAACATGAACCAGAAGACAGGAAACATGACAGACTAACACAGAAGACCTAAGTGAAACATAACTAAACTAAACTAAACGCAACCAAAGGCAACCAGGTACCTACCCCTGGTTTATTATTACTAGTCTTATTGTTTGTGGATCTGTAGTTCTAGCTTTAGTTGTTGTTTGTTTTGTGATTTCTAGTTCTTGGGTTTTGTTCCTGTGCCCCTCATGTTTAGTTCTGTCATTCATAGATAGATAGATAGATAGATAGATAGATAGATAGATAGATAGATAGATAGATAGACATGTATTTATCTATGTCTACAGAATGTGTGTGCTCTTCATGTTTATTTTCATGTTCCCCAGTCAGTCGTGTCTCATGTCGCAGTTTGTCACTCCTGTGCCTGTGCTTCGTGTTCTCTCTGATCAGTGTCAACATCGTGCCTCTGTGCCTGTCGTATGTTTCCTGTTTTATTTTGATATCCCCTTTCCTGTGTGCAGTGTGTCTGGTATTGCTTCCCTTGTGTTGTTAGGTCTGATTTGTCCCGCCTGTGTTGCTCCAAAAAAGTCACCAAAGGCAGATTCCAGTGTAAACGCTGTCTCCACATGGACAACTGGACTGATGCACCTCCTGCTGTCAGACCTGCAGGGTTTAGGCCTGTGGTGTTCTCCTCTGTCTCATACTGAACATAAACTATTTTTTTTGAAGTGGCACAAGTAATTTGTGTGCCTTCTTATTTGATGCAGCACACCTGATTGTTCTGTAAATAGATTTAAATGGTTATATAAAAAACGCCTGAGGCCTTGGCTGCATTTTTAGGTAAATGGTATTAAAGAACTTTGTTTGCAAAACTTGTGCATAATTTTTTTAGAAATGTAGAATTTCTATTTGCATTTCAAGTTATGAAAATGATTCGTTAAACATGTTTGTGGGTTTTACAGTAAAAAATATAACTTTTTTCTACTCGGATTTTGAATTGCCACACAGCAAACCATGACAATAAATCTTAGATAAACTAAACCAGCTCCACACACCGACTCAGATTAGAGTGAACCATCAAACAACATGTTTATAACAAAACATGAGTCTTCTGATCACATGACCTGAAATAGTACAAATAACTCATACTCTGTTCTTCTTACTAAAACATGTTTATGGATCAGTATTAATCAAACAATAGATGTAATAGATGTGATGTACTCACAGAATAGGCCCAGCTCACAGAGCAAAGTGGCTCCCATCCTCACATCCAGCAGTGACACGTCTGAAAACTTCTACAACTTTCTGTAAAGAGAGAGAGTGAAGCAGCAGCACAGCAGATACCAAAGAGCTGAGAAGGAAACAAAGACTTTTTTAACTTCTTCTCTCAGCTTCCTTCCTTTTACACAGAAATAGCAACTTAACAAGATCTGACCACTGTATGGTGTGACATCTTTATACTCTCCTGCTGCTGCAGAAACATCAGGTACTTTCTTTATGAAAAGAACTGTAATATAAAAACTAAACCGAAAAAAATAGACAAACAGTAAGTTTTATTATACAAATATCAGCGTGACTGAGCAGGTAAAAAGGCAAAATAAGATCACAATTTCAGGATAACTTTTAAATGTGAAGTGTTTAGGTTATGTTACGTACAGAACTTTATAAACAACCAAGAAAACAAATTCATACAATATTAAGGTTTTCTTAACTGACAAAGCTGAGCTTGACTCATTTAAAGTATTTCATTACACTAATGCAAAACAGAAATAGTGTCCTTAAGCAGAAGTGGGCATGAAGCAAGAGGAAGTCCTGCCCTCTCTCTCAGATTACTCGTGCTGCTGTTTTCATGGTGATGTAAGCTGTGTCAGTGACAACACAGTGGGCTGGTTCCTGGAGAATGTGAGTAATGTTTTTAAAATCAAAACTGAAATGTAAAATAAAACACTGTCTGACTCTTTTATAAACTGTTTCCACTGAGAACTATTAAAGCAAATCCAAAATGTACACCTGTTTGAGCTGAACACATACAAAACACTGTCAGTCTGATGTTTGGAGAGCAGAGCAAAGCTGCAAACAGAGCCACCGTATGAATGCTATATTTGTGTTTCTTGTTTGGTTTCCTGATGCACATATTTTTGTATGTATTTTACATATATATATATATATATATATATATATATATATATATATATATATATATATATATATATATATATATATATATATATATATATATATATATATAACAGAGCACACCCATTTAGTACAAACAGCATAACTCATGGGCAGTGGGTTGATAGGTTTGTAGCTTGAACCTATTCGCTGGAACGTTGAGGACAATATAATTACACAGCAAGCAAGACACAAAGTAGGCAAAGTTCTTCATGTTTCTCGTGCACGGGAGAGAACCGGACAAACGCTGTTCCTTCGCTTGACCCCAGTTGCTCTCGTCCGTTCTCCCGTAACACTACTCTTTTATTGAGGTTACATGAATATGCATAGGTTCATTAACATATGACGTCTACATACACACAAAGAGTACCTTGCCTGTGTGTGTGTGTGTGTGTGTGATTTGTGTGAGGTCAAGATGTGACCCTGTGAAGACTCCCCAAAGCTGGTGCCAGGAGTCTAGCGGGTCCATCTGAACAAAAGGCTCTTATACTTAAAGAGATATACGTGTGTTTGCTATACCATATATCAGCAAGAGAAGATACGACCTCTCCTAGGAGGTGTGTGATCTATGCCAGAACACTCTGTAGAGGAGTGAACGCACCCCCCTCTTCATGCTACACAGAGCTGTTACAGACCTCCTAGGATGAGACATTCTTTCAATCTACAAATGATTATACACCTCTAAGCATATATGGTTAAATATTTCTAAGCATAAATGACAATCAACAATACAAAACCTAACAGGTGTTTCCCCTTTTCTGCCAAGAGACAGAAGCTCAGGATCAAATAACATCTCAGTTTCAGAAGAAATACCACAGAGTGGGGTTTATGCAGCACTTTTCTAGTTTTAATGACTATTAAACACTAATAGTGCAAGCCACATTTATAAAACATTTTATTTTGTACACTTTAAATACTTTAAAAACCTCACATCCACAACCAGTTTTCAACACTGGATATGGTTTCTCGTCCACTAAAGAATCAACAGGCTGCTTCTCCAAAAGCTGGTGACTGTCCTGGAGCCATGCAGGCAAATAAAACTATTTTTTAACTTATTCTTACTGTTTCTTCAAAAAGTTCTATAGTTGACAGTTAGTGTGTAGATTAATAATTACTTTCTTGAACTACTACAGGTTTGGGCCTGAGCTTCTTGGATGTGAGACATATGTCTCATGTTCAGTGGTTTTACCTGTTTTCTGCCACCCACATCACACCATGGAGGTCTGCAACGATCAAACTACATAGTGAAATTTAAGGCTACATCCACACAAGCCTGGATAGATTTGAAAACGGCATTGTCGTCTGAAAACCCTCCGCGTCCATTTTATCTTTTTCAGTCATTTTCACAGAGTTGTGCGTCCACATTGAATCAGCCGAAAACGCTAACGTTCCAGTCCTGCGCATGTGTGAAACACAAGAAGATTCGACCTGCCTCATTTCTGTCTGCTGCTTATTTACTTTCCGGCTCTTTGAAACATCGCAGCAAAATGTCGAGGAAAAGCACCGAGTTTTTTAAATGGACTAAGAAGGAGGTGGAGTTGTTGCTGCGAGTAAGAATTGAAGGATTGGGAAAAAAAGCTATCTGAACCATCTACAAACCAATATTAATCTTTAATAGGGCTGTCAAAATTGAGAGCAAACAAAACAACTGCTGTATAATGCCCTCCGCTATCTCAGTTTAATTGGTCACTTGACTGCATCACATGACTAAAATGTGTCATTGTTTTCAAAAAGTTTCCATTTTTGCTGTCCACACTGCGACGCGAAAGCACCGTCTTCAAATGTATGCATTTACAAAACGTTGCTTTTTTCCTTCACTGTTGACGGGAGGCCAAAACGGAGAGAAAAAGATGCGCTTTCAAACGAAAACGTATTAGTGTGGACGTACCCTAAGACTGCCTTCACAAAGGACCCACCCCAACATGTAGCTATTAGAGTTGGATGTCTCGAGACTCCACTTTTACATGGTCTTGGTCTTGTCTTGGTCTCGATGGACTTTGGTCTTGTTTTGGTCTCACTGTCTCGGTCTTGCTGTCTCAGATCGACATAGTGGTCGGGAGATTTGGAGTCAACAGTATCCATGACACACAACGTAACGTACAATAATGTGTCATGCGTAAAAGCATTAGCTCTAAGACCCGTGCTTAGAGAGTGCTTTGTAGTGAATCAGAGTCGACTTCCATTGAGCGAGAGCCGGCTCCTCACTTAATTTCCTTTCGCTGCTCAGCTCTCACACAGTGGCTCCAATCCCTCCATATTGTGGCCAATCACATACGAGGATATAGGATAATATCATTATGTGAAAAACAGAGAGGGTGAGAGACGCGACAGTCAAGTAGAGCATGGGTCTATCCTCTTCTGAGTGAGACAGTGGACAGCAGTGAGGAGGGCTGTGCGAGTGCATTGCAAAAACACATAAATATGCCCGACACCCGTAAACGAAGCAGCATCTGGCTGCGGTTTAAAGACTTTGTTGTCTTGGTCTTGTCTCAACTTTGTCTTGGTCTTGACTCGGTCTGTAACCCTCTGGTCTTGGTATTGTCTTGGTCTTGGTTTAGGCAGTCTTGACTAGAGAGCGAGAGCGAGAAGAGGTTTGGCCCAGCCTTGAGGCCCTGCTGCAGGAACAGTGTAAAGATGCCACCACAAAGGAGCCAACAAAGACAAAGAGCCTCCTCCTCTGTCTTCAGACTCTGATTCAGATGAGGAAGCCCAGTGTAAAACGGCCCTGAGTTTGTACAGAGCAGAAACTGCCATCAGCGAGACAGACTGCCCGCTGCAGTGGTGGGCCAGTTGAGAAGGGACCCACCCACAGCTGTCTGTCCTGGAAACGCTCTCAAAAACACAAACATTTCAAAACAGAGCTGTCCGGTCACAGTGTGGACACTCCAAAACGCAGACTTTCTAAATCGATGATGCATTTTAGTCATGTGATACAGTCATGTGACCAATTAAACAAAGATAGCGGAGTGCTTTATACAGCAGTTGTTTTGATTGCTTTCAATTTTGACAGCGCTGTTAAAGATTAATATCTGTTTATTCATGCTAGCTTTTCTTCAAATTCTTTAATCCCCAGGACTGGAACGTAAGCGTTTTCGTCCGTTTCAATGTGGACGCACAACTCTGTGAAAACAACTGAAAATGCTAGTGTGGACGTGGAGCGTTTTCAGATGACAACGCCGTTTTCAAATCTATCGGGGCTAGTGTGGACGTAGCCTTACAGACTCTGCTGATCGTCTGTCCCGCGATGATGCATTCTCTCACTAAGCTTGGTTTAGCTTGTCTGCAGGCTTTATTAAATGGAAAACTTCCACAACACTGCCTTATTCTTTTAAGAAGGAAAAACTGCATTTATGCTGAAATTTTTAGTGTTATTATTTAAAGACAATACCATTTGAAAATGTACTTAAAGTACTTAAAATAGCACTTTATTTTTAAGTCTGCCCAATTTTGGCCAGGGATATTATTTTTGTTTCTCTGTTTTGAATTGAAATGTAGTTTCAATGCTTTTTTTCCATAAGTTAAACGAGCTTTAGTTTACAATATTCATGTCCATGTCTATTATTTGATTCTCTTGCCCACTAAAACCCTGTTTGAATAAAAAAAAATTGCATTTTGTGTATATTGAATGAACCACAGATATAGTGAACTAGTAGTGAAGTCTAAACATAAGATACAATAATTTTTTTTAATGAAAACTGAAGTTGAAGAGCCTCGGCACCATCTTGTGTTTTAGATGTGTAATTTTAGAGCAAGTCAGCAGGAAAGCAGAATTCCTAAGTAATGAAGACATGATTGGGTGGGAAATTCTTGTACTGTATAAACCAACACTAATAACAGGGTTCTGTTATACTACAGATGATGAAATTTAGCTAGTTATATGCTGACCATTTCACAGCACTAAAGGAGGAATATGGAATTAAATTAGAACTTTCTTTCCCTTTTCTAAACTTAACAATGTAGTTTTGAATGACTCACTAAGTGAAATGCAAAATTTAAGGTCCAAATGGGATTCTGAAACAATTTATTGCAGTTTCAGGTTGAGCTGTACACAGAACTATGTACAGCTCGACTCTCTCTGGCCTGCTCAACAGTCAGGTCAGGCCACAGTTCTTTATTGTCCATATATTCAGACGATCATTATGAAGGCATCTGCAAGTGAGAATGATAGATGTGCAGTGACATTTAAAGTACGTGGACTGAAGGCTGATTTGTCTTAAGAAGGGTGGCAAAAAGATGATTGGACAAGACCAGTGATGTCGCAATCAGCTTGACAATGTGGGTGTGTGTGATTATAGAGCTTCTTCATTGAATTTACACATAACCTTTATTTAATTTTTATCTCAACTGACAAAGCTGAGCTTTACTAATGTAAGTTATTGCATTACACTAATGCACGGTGATACAAATCTTTCCATTCAGGTGAAATTGTGCTTTGGTCACAAATTCAGCCACAGGAAGTGAATGAGCTAAAACAAATAGAAATAGAGTCCTCAAACAAAAATGAAGTCCTGCCCCCTCTCTCTGTTTGTCTCTCTTTCTTGACAAGTAGCTGCTGCATTATTGCAGAATGAGTGGGGTTTTTTTTTTTGTTGTTGTTGTTGTTGTTGTTGTTTTTAATACACATACACTTATTCTTCTTTTTTATACTAAGTTAATATACTGTGTTGTGTTGTTTGTTACGTTGTGATGTGTCATATCGTGTCGTGTTGTGTTATATGTAGTGCCGACGTAGGACAGTTTTTCCAATTTCATTGTACTACTGTACTATGTATGACTGTGCAATGACAATAAAGAGTTATCTTATCTTATCTTATCTTATCTTATCTTATCTTATCTTAATAAACCACACAGTGAGCCTCTTCCAAAGGGGGAAATATTTCAGAAATCTAACTTGAACTGATGTTAAAATGGGACAGTCTTCAAACACTGTATGAATATTGTAAGCACATTTGTGTTTCTTGTTAGGTTTCCTGATGCACATATTTTTTATAGATGTTAAACTGCAGCCTAACAAAGCAAAAGAGATGTAACTGAGTGATACTACACTTGATAGCTTGTCCTCATATTGGTGTTTAAGACATTTTATTATTATTATTTTATTATACACTTCGCAGGGATAAGAAGAAGAAGATATACGAGAAAAGGTAGAAATACGATGAAGAAGCCTGCTTTGCTGTTTGGTCCCAGTAAAGTGATCCTTTACATTACTGCCATCTTGTGTCCCACAGTCAGTTACTATCACTGAAACCTCCACTTCTTTTCATGCTCATAGGATAGCTCTCTCTCTCTCTCTCTCTCTCTTTTAATGGGTGTGCCCCTCTCACACACTGTTTAAGCTTTTTGATTCATATTTTTTAAAATCAAATATTTAAAAAAAATAATGATGAAAGAAATAGAATATGAAGTATTTAAAATGAGCTCAAATGTAAATATATGAAGCAGTAATGTTGATGTGTGTGTAGTGAAAGTATTCCTTCTGTGAAAGGACTGCTGCTATCTACCCGAACAAATGTGACTGGAGTTTGTTTTAGAACTTAGATTTTATGCTATTTATGCCTTTTTTGCTGCTCTTTTTAAAATGTATTCTTTTTAAACTGTATTGTGTTACGGGTTCAAATATTGAGAGTGAGCACAAAAAAACAACAATTGGTCCAGGAGAGTCGGTCAAACAATGATTTTAATGAACACACGCATGGGGAGATGAACACTGCACGCAGACAGCATCGATCTCCGCCCAATAATACACAAGCAGTTGTTTTTATAACATCAGGGTATCATTTAGGACGCCGCCTCATGCATCAAAGCAGATACAATACATGCATAAGTTTCAAAACCACAAATGTTCTGTTGACAACTTTTGACACATTTAAAAGGACATCTTCTCCGTCTCGAGGCCAGGTGCTTCCTATTAATCTTCTAACTCTCGCTTATCTCCTGGAACAAACTGTCCCTTAGGCAGACACAATTTTGCAGTCACAAGCTTTTGCAAACTATTATTTGAACTCTTACCTAAACATGAGTCTAACTACTGTTTGTGTGTGTGTGTGTCTCGACCTCAAAATGCACTCAGCCTCACCCCGCCCGTTGACGCTTCTGACCTTTTACCAGACAGAAGCTCTCTGTGATAGGTGTAATAATCTTAACTCAGAACATGTGTAATCTATTGAATAAATGCTTTGATGAAATGATAATTAATGTAATGGTAATGATGGTTATGAATAGTAGCAGTAAAATATTTCCCTGATCTCCACAATTGCTCATTGCACTGCAGAGGCTGGTGAGAAACAGTATTTCGTTTCAGGCTGGGTAACACCATACGAAATGACAGTAAACTTCTTGAGTCTTGAGTCTAGTGGGATATTTTCATAGTATTTGAGTACTTCTTTTCCTGAAGGAATGGTTTAAAAAATTCCTCCACCACTTGCTATTAACAGCTAATCATAAATGATGTGATAATCAGTGCGCCCCAGGGTGGCTGTGGCTACAATGTAGCTTGCCATCACCAGTGTGTGAATGTGTGTGTGAATGGGTGGATGACTGATATGTAAAGCGCTTTGGGGTCCTTAGGGACTAGTAAAGCGCTATATAAACAGCTCAGGATCATGCTGCTCTCTGGACCTACATCACATGGGTCACCCAGTTTCCTAAAGAGCAAAGCACAAATAAATTAAAGATAAATTTACAATTTCAAATATCTTCAGCTTAAATGAGCAGAATTGCAATAATGAGCACATTAGGTGAATGCTCTCTTTCAGGGCGTTAATGACCAACACTGAACATCTGTATAATACACTCTCAGTCTGAAACAGCTGTGCACTACATTAAAATTGTGGGTGTAATCAATTTCTGCCCAAACTAAAATAATAATGTTAGTATTGATTTTAATGACAATCACTGTTATTTTATAACCACACATTTTCCACTAACTATACATTAAAGTTCATACTGTACCATTTTCAGTATTTCCAGAGCCTCTGATTGTCTCATAGACACAACGATCACTTACAAGTCAGAGAAAATGAGTCACCACATGTCTGTGATACTAATGTGAACACAACTATTCTTGTCAGTAACATTTATATTAAAATACAATGAGATAAGCTTTGTTGTCAGTGTAAGCACAAACATACCCTGAAATTGGAAAATTTGTTATTACTTATAAATGCTGTACATGATTAAATGTTGTTGATTCATGAACAACACTGAACTTCTGTAAACTATATTCAAATATACTCTCAGTATGAAACAGCTCTGCAGTTCATTATAATTATAGATGTAAAAACCCTCTGGTCAAACTAAAATAATAATGTTAGTGTTGTTTTTAGTGATAATCACTGTTATTTTATAATCACATAGCTTCCACAAACTATATATTAAAGTTGATACTGTACCGTTTTGAGTTTTTCCAGAGCCTCTGATTGTTTCATAGACAGAACGATCACCTACAAGTCAGAGAAAATGAGTCACCACATGATGTAAACACAAGTATTCTTGTCAGTAACATTTATACTAAGACGAGATGAGATAAGATAAGCTTTGTTGTCAGTGTAAGCACAAACATACAGTGAAATTAGAAAATGTATTATTACTCATAAATGCTGTACATGGTTAAATTTCATTATTGTCTTAGTTTTGTTTAATTCAACAGTGTTAAAGCTGCAGCAGAGAAAAGCATCAGGATATTTTAAACTAGATGAAAAACTAACCATGAAGAAGAGAGGAGTAGACCTGTTGATTTTCATCCTGACTCACCCTCTGCTCATCGGCAGAACCTTTATTAACAATTTAAAATGAAAATATTGCATTTACATGGTTATGTATTATACATTTTTGCAAACGGTTTCCAGTTTAGGAACGTTGCCCATTCAAACACTTTAAAGAGTGAAAAGAGCCTCACCTTTCTTTCTGTAGAGGTTTTTGAACAGGAACAGGAGG
Source organism: Copadichromis virginalis (assembly GCF_057382275.1). NCBI lineage: Eukaryota > Metazoa > Chordata > Actinopteri > Cichliformes > Cichlidae > Copadichromis > Copadichromis virginalis. The sequence continues at coordinate 36,895,039 of NC_140620.1, forward strand.
AAAATAAATATGACTCCAAAAATGAGTCCAGTGATCATCAGAACAAGAAATGAAGAACTGGATACAGCTACTGCAAATAAGGAAAATGAACTGTTAACTTCAATAAACTGAACTGAACTTGCTGTTTAAATTCTCAGGGATTTATATCTGCTATCACTCTCAAACCAGGGAATTGTATACATGTTAGGCATTTGTGTTAACCACAGTATTGTTGAAAAAAAAATACATGCCTGTTTTAAGATCATATTATAGTGCAGTAGACAAGGTATCTACTGTAAATGTTTTTTGGATAAGCCACCTACAGTAGGTCATGAAAAATAAAGTGTTTTGATCCTGCTCACCTTTAACTGACATCCAGCTCTGTGCTGACTCTCTTCCTGAGTACTGACACTTGTAGAAACCTTCATCAGACTTTGACACTGCAGAGATCTTCAGCTCCCCTCGGGGATCATTTTGAATAATTTCGTCATTGTGATAAAAAATCACATTGGAAAGTATTTTCTCTCTTGAACTGCAGCTCAGACTCACAGACGTTTCTTCAGTCACAGGATGAACAGGACTCACCAGGATAGGATCATAATCTGCAAAACAGGCAAATCACATTAGTTCTGGTCACACTTTTAGGGATGGAAAGAGCCTTAACAACAACAACAAACTGAATTGCACAAAGTTAGAGTTTTTAAAACCCTCCTGTCGTGTTTACCTCTCGTCCCTTACTTTAGTGTTTTTCGGTCCGTTTTAACTGCTCTTAAATTAGCACAAAAGACATTTTTGAAAACCAAACTCAGTTCCTGTGGATCTTTCAGTGGATCTTTTAGTGGTCATTCGCTGGGCCATTCAGGGGGTCATTCAGTGAGTGAGCGAGTGAGTGGATTCCCATTCATTTCCTATGGTGGTCATTTTTGATGGGGAACACCACAGGTTTAACAAGGTTGATTAAAACACTCAAAATTCAATGAGAGAGGTGATCATTACTTTTTTATGTTCTCAGCTTTAGTCACTGATCACTTTATGGTCTCCGTGTTGTCTGTGTTTCTGTCTTTCAGTATTCCCATACCTTCCTCTCTCCTCCTTGTGTTAAATTAGTCTTCTTTCTCCATCTAATTGTCTTTTTCCTTTTTTTTAGTTACAGTTTGATCTTGTTTATCTTGTCTAGTTTTATTTCCTGTCCTTATTCTCAGGAATTTCTTGATTGTTTTCAGTTGTGTCTGGTTCCCTGCTTGTTTCATTTCCCCTCACTATCTCTTGTATATAGTTTTTTATTTTTATCTTTTCTTGTTTCGTCCGTGGAGGTGTGTGTTACCTAGGTCTGTTTTCCGTGTACTTCATGAGTGCTCTACATTATTTCTGATATTTGGATTGCATCATTTCTTTATTTACTTCGGATTTTGAATGTTGGAAATCCCAAGAATAATCAGCATTTTTTTTATGAAAAATCACTGTGTTATCCACATGTTTCCTGTGTCCTGCCTGTGAGTCTGCAATATAAATTTAGTGTACCAGATTTTTTAACTTTGGGGTTTTCTGTAGGAAGGAGTCTAGGCAGAGAAGTGCAGACTTCCTTCCCCTGGCCACTCTTCTATGGGCTCACTGTTGTTGTACAGGGACTGAATACGCTGTGACAACAGGCAGGGTACCCCAAGAGATGTGATCAAATGCATTCTCTAAATCCATCAAGCAAAATTGCCCCTGACAACATAGCTCCTAGGATCACTGGAATCCACAAACCCCTCCACTGTGATAAAGTGGAGATTCACAGAGGGGAAATTTCTGAACCATTGAGGAAAATATTTAGGTCTTCTTTGCCACATACAATGACTTACACCAGGTTATTGGGGTAATCATTTACATACCGTGTACAGTGATGTTGACTGCATTGCTGAAGTCTCCTGATTCAGATTCACACCAGTACACTGCAGTATCTGACTTTGATGTGTTGATGTTGTATGTAGATCCAGTCATTCTGCTCCAGTTAGAAGAGTTCAGTTGGCCATTATCAGAAAACTTCCTCACTCTCCACTTGGCAGAGTTTCCCTCACAGGTCAGTGAGACAGAGTCAGAGGTGAAGTGTTGCACTCTGTCAGGACTCACTGTGAGTGACGCTGCTGAATGAACATCTGAAAACAACATGCAGCGAAGAGTCAAAGCTCAGAGATGTTAAATATTATTTTAATTTATCTGGTATATTTTTTTTACTATGTGCTAATAAGTTATAAGTTAACAAGATGTTCGTTTTGGTCAACCTAAAAATTGTACCCTGGATAAGAATGGCAGCATTGTTATGTGTACAAATAAATAAATCTCAAACAACACTATTCAAAACCTTAAGCCATGCCTCATTTCTTAATAGTTTGTAAGGAAAACGGGAAATGGAAACATGCAAACATAAATGAATGTATCATATATAAGACAAGGATTGTGTGCATAAATAAAGTAAAACTTTGGTATTACCACCTTTATTTTTTAACATAAGCTGAACTCTCGTAGGCAAAATGTCTTGTAATTTATTTAACTAGTCCTCCGGAATAGTACTTAAAGAAGTTAAAATGATGCCAAACAGACTACCAGTGTCGTAAAAGAATATCTGGATTGAAAAACACACAGCGGTCTCTGTTGGGAACCCTATCAAATTGTTTATTGTATGAAGAATAAACAAGTGCATCTCCATTATTATCTAACATGCATATATGTATATACACACACCAACACACACACAGGTACGCACGTGGACACAAATACATGTATACATATACACATGCATACATCATCCAATGAGATAAAACACCAGAATAACTAAAATAAAAGTGGTGTCAAAGAGATCCGAAAGCCTTTGAAAATAGATAGGTCGTCAAACTTGATTTGAAAATTACAAAAAAAATTACAAGGAAGAGGATTTTATAAAAGAGGGAAGACTGTTGCAGAGTCTCGGAGTGGCGATGGAGGAAGCCCTGTCACCTCTGGATTTTAACTGGGAGCGTGGAACCAGTAAAAGCATCTGACTGGAGGAACGCAGAGTTCGAGTGGGTAGGTGCAGGCTAAGGAGATCTGAAATGTAAGCTGGAGCCAAGCCATGGAGGGCTTTAAAAACAAATAATAAAACCTTGAAATCAATTTGGTATATAACTGGCAGCCAATGTAAAGCTGTGAGTATCGGAGTAATACTGTCTCTCTTTCTGGTGTCCGTCAGGAGCCTTGCGGTCGCATTTTGAACAAGTTGCAGGCGGAACAGGCTTGATTGACAGACGCGTAAATAAAGAGAGTTACACTATTCACGATGTGATGAAATGAAGGCATGGATAATGGTTTCCAGATCTTTAGATGACAAGATAGTTTTGAGTTTAGAAATGCTCCTGAGCTGGAAGAAACTGCCACAAACAACTGTAGAATCAAAAATGAAAACAAGATTTTTAACATGGGGATGTAGATTAGCTGATCGTGGGCCCAAGTCATTTCTTATGAGACTAACAGAGTCTTGTTTGCCAAAAATTCTAATGTCACTTTTGTCATGGTTTAGTTTGAGAAAGTTCAAAGACATCCAGCAATTTATGTCACTAAGACAATCTGAAACTTTCTGCAATGTGCTATCAATGCCTGGTTTTAAAGAGAGATGTGTATCATCTGCATTAGAGTGATAGGAAATTTGGTGTTTCTGAAAAATAGAGCCTAATGGGAGCATGTATAGGGAGAATAAGACAGGGCCCAGAATAGAGCCCTGAGGCATTCCACAAGCAAGTGTAAGCAGGGCAAGAGTATTTCTTTCCCTGCATCACGGAGTATGCTCTGCTCTCTAAGGAAGAGGCAAACCATTTTAGAGCACAACCTTGAATATCAACGCATGTCTTCAAACAGTTTAATAGGATTGTGTGGTCAACCATGTCAAATTCTGCACTCAGGTCTAGAAGAATTAAAACTGTACTTTTTCTAGAGTCACCAGCATATCATTGAACACCTTCAGTAGAGCAGACTCTGTGCTATGGAAGGCTCAGAAACTAGACTGATATTTATCCAGAATACTATGTGTATCTAAGAATGAGGACAATTGATGGGGGGGCAACTTGTCATGGTCCTGGGTCATTATGACCCAGCGTTCTCAATTTTCTTGTGTTTTTGCATTATGTTTATTTCATTTGTTATTTTAAGAATTTATTCTGTGGTGCACATTTCATGTTAAACAAGTTTGTGAATTTTCCATTAAGACTCATCATAAAAACTAAAATAATAAATATATTATCACTACTCGTTTGTTAGATTTTGGACTGTTTGTTATTTATGGCCTGTATGTCTCATTAATCTGAGCTTAACCCTTCGCTGACCCTTAAAAATGCATCCCTTTAGAGCCCTGGGGACCAAAAATGGTCCCGCCCCAAAAGTGCAATAAAAAGATTATATATTCATATTTTTTTCCACTTTAAATTGGTCAGTCTTTTAAAACTACTTCTCCCTGAAATATTCATATAAAGTTTTAATTATATTTTCATTGTTTTAACCCTTTAAATCCCAGTTTTATTACATGAGCGCCCTGTTTTTTTAGCCCCAAAAAACAAAAAACTAAATATTTTCCAAAAAAAACATTTGAAGTAATATTTGTTTGTTATTATAATTAGGCCTTTAGATGGAGCAAAGATTGGCACCAACAGTCATTTCGATCGCCTTTTATTTTTTTTGCAGGAGCGCATTTCATAAAATGCACACCCTATCGGTCCTAATCGACCACGCCCAAAAAAGGGCTATAAAAAATTTATATATTAATATTTTATTCCACTTTAAATTAGCCAATCTTTTAGACCTACTTCTCCTTGAAATATTCATGTCAAGTTTTAATTACATTTCGCGGATTTTAACCCTTTATATCCCGGTTTCGTCACATGAGCGCACTGCTTTTTTGCCCCAAAAAACATAAAACTTGAATATTTTCCAAAAAAAACATTTGAGGTAATATTCAATTGTTATTATAATTAGGCCTTTAGATGGGCTAAAGTTTGGCACCAACAGTCATTTCGATCGCCTTTTATTTTTTTTTTCAGGACCAGAAAATGGTCTCCAGGCGGCAAATGCTCCTCCTCTAGGCCGAAATAAGTGCATGTTGCCGGGGTAAGTCGCGACGATCACCGGGGCACGATCACCGGGGACTGCTTTTTCCAGCCCACACGTCCGATACCACGTGACAACAAATACGTCATTTCCTGTTGACTAAAAAAAAAAAAGCACCCTCTAACGGTCCTAGGGACCGAAAAATGGTCCCGCCCGATCAGCGGGCGAAGCCGCTGCTGCACGCCAGAAATGAGGCTTCGTTTCCCGCAGGTCTATCCAAGCAGCCCGCTGTTTTCCAGCAGGGATCAAATGTGGAGCAAGGGCGCCACCCGGTGGACAAATAAAAAAATTACAACTCTAAGGCTCATAGACCAAAACCAAGGACATTTTTTGAAACCGTTTAAAATTTTTATACAGTCACATAAAGTAACATTTGTTATGTTTCCAGTCAAAAGTGACCGGGAATATTTCATTTGTGTACATCTGACCCTTGTCTGACTAGTTTCTGCATCCCAGAAACTGCTGGTAAATTCATTTCTGGATCTATACACATCACCCATATATGCTTTGGTTTCTTTCTGGGTTACCTCCTTCCAATTCTTTTTGTAAATCTGTTTCCCCTCCAAGTTGGTCATGTTTACCACTGGGTTTGATGGACCCAGTCCAGAATAGTTCAAAGCAGGATTTGATGTCATCAATACAGGACACAATACATTTTGTAGGTGCTATGGTCATCCTGATGATATTTTCAGCTGAAAACTAACTTAATTCTCAGGTGGGGATAAGTTCCCATTCTTTTACTTGAATCTGACAGCAAACTCTTCATCACTGGATTCCTCCCGATCAGTCATTTCTTGGTCTGGATTGCACAGATTATGTTCCCTGCCGTCTTCAGCTTCTGACACTTCCTTATCTAATCCATCCTCACTGTCAATTTCCTGGCCACATTTGTCCTCACTAATGTGGTGATCAAGTAGCCTCACATAGGGTATATCAACCTGCCATGATGTTGCCAAACAGTGACCTTTGAGTAAGACCTCAAAAAAGCATTATACATCAAAGCTACAAGAACAGTTCAGTGCTGTTGAAACAATGTTGCAGCTGTCTGTGAGAAATGCCAACACAGGAGTTGTTTCCATGGAAGAGAGGCTCTAGTGGACAGCAATTACCAAAGTGGCTACCAGAGAACCCAAGGTGCTTGTACAGTGGGGCAAAAAAGTATTTAGTCAGCCACCGATTGTGCAAGTTCCCCCACTTAAAATGATGACAGAGGTCAGTAATTTGCACCAGAGGTACACTTCAACTGTGAGAGACAGAATGTTAAAAAAAAAATCCATGAATTCACATGGTAGGATTTGTAAAGAATTTATTCGTAAATCAGGGTGGAAAATAAGTATTTGGTTACCTCAAACAAGGAAAATCTCTGGCTCTCACAGACCTGTAACGTCCTCTGTAAGAAGCTTTTCTGTCCCCCACTCGTTACCTGTATGAATGCCACCTGTTTTGTCATGGTCCCCGTGCCTGCTCGGCTGGCCCTGTGTGGCTACATGTTATGTTTTGTCTATTCTCTCTCTCCTCTCTCTCTGCTCGCTGCCTGGGCGGAGCTCATTGTGAGCTCCCGGCCTCCACCACCTGTAGGCAATCACCTGTGGCTCCTCACCTTGTTTGCTCCCGCTACTTAAGGCAGTGACTGAGAGCACCTCGCCGCTGGACTATTGAGTAACGCTCGTCAGTGCTACTTTAGCCTCGGCCAGTTTTGAGCTCTGTCCGTGAAAGTTCCGTGCTAACTCTTGTTCTCTGTATGCAGATTTCTCGTGCTTGGTTTGGGGACTCTGGACGCTTTTCCCGACCCCTCTCTGCACCCCTGGGAACCCTGGCCCCCTTCTCCTTCACCTGTATATAGTGCACCTGGAGTGTGTAAATAAACCTGTTTTTCTGAGATTTCAGTCTGCGCCGAGTCCTCCCTGCTCCTCCGTGACATGTTTGAACTCATCATCTGTATAAAAGACACCTGTCCACAGCCTCAAACAGCCAGACTCCCAACTCTGCCATGGCCAAGACCAAAGAGCTTTCGAAGGACATCAGGAAAAGTATTGTAGACCTGCACCAGACTGGGAAGAGTGAATCTACAATAGGCAAGCAGCTTGGTGTGAAAAACCAACTGTGGGAGTAATCATCAGAAAATGGAAGACATACAAGACCACTGATAATCTCCCTCGATCTGGGGCTCCACGCAAGATCTCATCCCGTGGGGTCAAAATGATCATGAGAACGGTGAGCAAAGATCCCAGAACCACACGGGGGGACCTGGTGAATGACCTGCAGAGAGCTGGGACCAAAGTAACAAAGGTCACCATCAGTAACACACTACAACGGCAGGGAATCAAATCCTGCAGTGCCAGACGTGTTCCGCTGCTGAGGCCAGTACATGTCCAGGCCCGTCTGAAGTTTGCCAGAGAGCACATGGATGATACAGCAGAGGATTGGGAGAATGTCATGTGGTCAGATGAAACCAAAGTAGAACTTTTTGGTATAAACCCAACTCGTCGTGTTTGGAGGAAGAAGAATACGGAGTTGCATCCCAAGAACACCATACCTACTGTGAAGCATGGGGGTGGAAACATCATGCTATGGGGCTGTTTTTCTGCCAAGGGGACAGGACGACTGATCCGTGTTAAGGACAGAATGAATGGGGCCATGTATCGTGAGATTTTGAGCCAAAACCTCCTTCCATCAGTGAGAACTTTGAAGATGAAACGCGGCTGGGTCTTCCAACATGACAATGATCCAAAACACACCGCCCGGGCAACAAAGGAGTGGCTCCGTAAGAAGCATTTGAAAGTCCTGGAGTGGCCTAGCCAGTCTCCAGACCTCAACCCCATAGAAAATCTGTGGCGGGAGTTGAAAGTCCGTGTTGCTCGGCGACAGCCCCAAAACATCACTGCTCTCGAGAAGATCTGCATGGAGGAATGGGCCAAAATACCAGCTACTGTGTGTGCAAACCTGGTAAAGACCTATAGTAAACGTTTGACCTCTGTTATTGCCAACAAAGGTTATGTTACAAAGTATTGAGTTGTATTTTTGTTATTGACCAAATACTTATTTTCCACCCTGATTTACGAATAAATTCTTTACAAATCCTACCATGTGGATTCATGGATTTTTTTTTCACATTCTGTCTCTCACAGTTGAAGTGTACCTCTGGTGCAAATTACTGACCTCTGTCATCATTTTAGGTGGGGGAACTTGCACAATCGGTGGCTGACTAAATACTTTTTTGCCCCACTGTATGTGTGTGTATATATGCGCATGTATGCGTGTGTCTGTCCAACTTTTAAATCTGTGAATTTGACCAGAATGCAACATGAGAGTTAAAAATGACAAAAAAGTCTGACTGAAAATGAGGAGTGGCTCATAACTTTTGCACATTGCTGTATATTAATTTTCTCTTTTTTACTATCACTGTAATTGATGAAGGAAAGAGTTACAAAACAAGGAACAAATAAATTCAGTCTGGCTTGATCATAGTCAGAAATGACATAACTTCAGCTCATTGGAATAAACAGAAACAAACTGACCTGCAGACCAGACAAACTTTGGTTGACTGTGATCGGTGTGATACTCTGGGTCTCCTCTTCCAGCTCTGCACACATATCCTGCTGTGTGTGTCTGTCCATGAATGATGTAGGAGTCCTGTGCAGTCCCACTGCCATCAGGTAGCAGCTCATAACTGGAGGATTTCTCTGATAGATCAGGAACAGCTTTATACCAGTAGAAGCTCCATCCTGCAGACGGATGTTCAACCTCACAGTTCAGAGTTACTGAGGCTCTAGGACTCAGCCATGATGGAGACACAGTGAGGACAGGACGGGGTTTATCTGCTTGAAAGACATTTCCCATTATGAAAACACATTACAGTGTGAATATGATATAGTTTATTTTTTTCTTAGTCCATTTAACTATCACACTTTTGTCAGTTCATAAATTATTCTTTTCCTGTGATCTGGATGATGCTTCTCTCAGACATACTGATCATAACAACAGATTTACCAGAAAACACAAGACTTCTTATTAATGTAAAGTTCAGATGCCAGACCTCACAGGAGGAGATGCACATAAGCTGACAAATTGAAAATCTCATAAATCACATCATCAATAAAACAAACTTAATCATCAGGTTTTTGCATCTCCACACACACACGCGCACACACATACATTCTTTGCATTCTGATTTTCTTCCCATATAAATGAGCTCAGATTCTGCTTAGAGTAATATTTAGTATCAGACCAAATTGGTCGGTCAGTCTGTAATAAACTGGCTCTTTTTAGGGTGTATTATCATCTTAAGATGCAAGCCTCCTGCTTGAGCTGTCTGGAGGTGATTGGGGGTGCTGAGGATGGTAGTAATAACCAAAGTAACACAGGAACAATATTTTTGATGTTTTTCTTCATCATTTATGTGTTTTGTGTTAAACACTTAAAGTCATAGTGAAACAGACAGTGTGTTTCTGTGTGTTTTATTTATTTTGTATGAGATGATAAGGCAGGATGACTTTTATTCTTTTTTGAGCAAAATCATAATTGTTTTCATAGTTACAGGGCGTTTGAAATTACAAATGGCTAGTTTATTTATTTCAATATTGTACTACGTGAGGGAGCAGCATATCAGCATTGCTCTCCGATACCCTCCGTATCCCTCCCTAAAACTCCTCTTAAAAACACAGCAACAAATATCAATACCTCACAAAATGGAACATGGGATGTGGGAGCACACAGAGGCCAGCAGGTGGATGAGAGAAAGGGGAGGCTAGAGGAGAAACCCGAGGCGGCCACCGGTACGAGTGTCAGGTGAACTGAACTTTAGTTCAGTTCTTACCTTGTGGGAGCGCATGAATAATAATGAATAATCATAACGAGACAGGGGAAGCTAGACTGAATAGAATGAACGTAAAAATATGGGACCTTCACAGTAAAACAAGAAACATGATGAGGGAGTGGAAGAGAGGCAGACGAGATGGAGCGAGGGAACATGAAGGAGAGTACAGACACGATGGGCTGGGGAAACATGAATAAACACGATGGAATAAAAGACGAGGGGCAACAAGGCACAAGAACTCACAATTAAATAAACACTGACACACAGCGGGAGACTGACTATGGAATGTAGCAATTGTCAGCCACTTCCTCTACATGGATGACATCAAGCTGTATGCCAAGAGTGATTCATTGATCTACACCAACAGGATATACAGCAACAACATTGGAATGCCATTCGGACTGGAGAAGTGTAGTTGGATGATAACAAAGAGAGGGAAGGTAGTCAGAACTGTGGGGATCGCATCAAAAGCTACAAGCACCTGGGAATCCCACAGGCAAAACAGAACCATGAAGAGGCATCTAGGAAAGTTGCAACCACCAAGTACCTGCAGTGCGTCAGGCAAGTCCTGTGGAATCAGCTGAACGATAAGAACATAATCCGGGCTGTCATCATCTAAGCCCTGCCTGTGATCAGGTAACCTGCCAGGATAATAAGCTGGCCAAAGGCCCCTGCACGGTATGTACCACTGGCAGATAGAAGAAGTGGCTGACTTCCAGAAATCCTACCAGTGGCTGGACAAAGCCGGAATGAAAGACAGCACGGAAGCACTAACCATAGCAGTACAAGAACAAGCTCTGGGCACAAGAGCCATAGAGGCTGGGCTCTATCACACCAGGCAAGACTGCAGGTGTAGGCTGTGTAAAAATGCCCCTGAGACAATCCAGCACATAACAGCACGGTGCAAGATGGTAGCAGGCGGGGCATACATGGAACGCCACAACCACGTGGCCGGCATAGTATACAGAAACATCTGTGCAGAGTATGGCCTGGAAGTCCCGAGGTCAAAATTGCAGACGACCACTAGGGTGGTCGAGAATGACTGAGCTAAGATCTTCCAAATACAGAGGAAAAAATAGTGAACCAACCGGACACAGTAGTGATAGAGAAGCAGAGGTAGATGGCCATAGTGATAGATGTATTGATACCAAAAGGCAACAGGAAGAAGGAACACGAGAAGCTGGAGAAATACAAAGGGCTCAGAGAAGAGCTGGAGAAGATGTGGAGGGTGAAGGTAACAGTGGTCCCCGAGGTATTCGGACCATTCGGTGCACTGACCCCCAAGCTAGGCGAGTGGCTCCAGCAGATCCCGAGAACAACATCAGAGATCTCTGTCCAGAAGAGCGCAGTCCTAGGAACAGCTAAGATACTGCGCAGGACCCTCAAGCTCCCAGGCCTCTGGTAGAGGACCCGAGCTTGAAGGATGGACTGCCCACAGAGGCGAGTGGGGAAATTTTTTTTTTTTTTACACATTTTAGCTCTTCGGAAAAAAGTAAGTAAATTGCAGTGGGTTTTAAAATGCTTGTTTCACATAAGAAATATGTTCAAAATTCATACAAAATAAACCCTGTAGACCATTTGCAGACGTCATCAAGTCACTATTTCTCTTTCTAGGATGCCCGATAATCCAATAATCCAATAATCCAGCTGAACAAAGACAACATTAAATCACTTCTTGTAGCTCTATCAGTAACCAAAACAAATAATCAAAGAGAAGCATAAATACTGCAATCTAAAAATAATGAATAATGCCTACTTTTTTTTTTTTGCAGAACTAGTGTAATCTCAATAGTCTCCTGTTACAGCTAAATGGTAAAATGGCCTGTGTTTATATAGCGCTTTATTAGTCCCTAAGGACCCCAAAGCGCTTTACATATCCAGTCATCCACCCATTCACACACACATTCACACACTGTCTGCAGCTGTCTGGAGGTAGTGAAGTTTGTGGTAATAACAACCATAACATTATTTTAGCTTCCCTTACTCAATTTTCCTCCATCTGCAGCTCTCAATATTCTCACTGAAGCTCCAAATATTATTCTTCATCTTTACGTTTTTGTTTTCATCTCTTCTGATGATCCAGTTCAGGGTCACAAGATATTGGACCCTATGCCAGACAGTGGTGCAGTACCCTGTGGGAGGAACTTGGAGAACCCGGAGACAATCCATGCAGAAGCAGGGAGAGCATTCAAACTCCACATAAAAAGATCTCGGCCAGATGGTGGATTTGAAACCAGTGCTAACCACTGAGCCACCATGGAGCTTGTATTTGTCATGGTGAATTAAACAGTGGACTTTTTTCTGTACTGTAAGAGATTGCAGTATTTGCATAAGATGCTAGGCCAAGATGACCTTGTTTTTTTTAATAGAAATTGTAGATTTGTGGTTATTTGTTGAAGGAGTTGAAAAATAATACATCTCCGATCCTATTTATTTCTGTCATTATTGTCCTCAGGTGATGGAGCAGCAGGTCAGCATTGGCGTCTCTATACCAGCTGAAAGTTCATGACACAAAGTGGTGACAAACTGTCTACAATGAGGCTACTATCAGCTGCAGCTCTTTGTCTGACTAACAATGTAACATGCTTTGTAGACCATTGAATTCATCCTGTGCTGACCATTATGACATTTGTCAAATGGAGATCACACAACAAACATGACTTACTTGATGCTGACAATGTGAAGGCTTCACTCCACTCTGTTGAAGAATATGAGTCATCTCTGCGTCGACTCTTACACATGTAGTCTCCACTGCTGGACTCAGAAACTCTGAATGTCACATCATTATTGTGTGTCCACTGTGTGGGTGTCCTGGGTCGTCTCCATCCATACTCCCACTCAGTGGTTTCACCTCCTTCCTGCACCTCACATGTCAGAGTGATCGTCTCACCTCTGAATATCTGAGGCCAGTTGGGTTGTTGTTTTACAACGACTTTATTGGAAACTGTTTACACATATTAACAGTTGAGATACAAACAGAAACATGAAATCAACACAGAAAACTTCACATTGTATGTTTGATAATCATGAGTGAATGTATATTTCAAACTAAATTACTGAACTCACAGGTTTTCTCAATGGTGACATCATCACTTATATCAGTGTAGTAAACTGGGTTTCCTCTTGTTCCTCTGCAGCTGTAGATTCCTCCTTCAGATACTCTGATATCTCTGTTTTGTTGATCTCTGATTTGACCTTCAGAGGTTCTTTGGGTTTGTGTGAACCACTCATATTTCCATCCATCAGAGCTCTGCACAGAGCAGGTCAGTGTCACACTGCCCCCTACTGGTATGATTGTTGTTCCTGCTGTCAGTGTGGCCCTGGGTTTATCTGATGTTATGAAAGAGGATATGATATGAAAAAATATGTGTTTTTCATTATAACATCATTAAGAACATTAAAAAAAAAACACAGTTTATATTTACATTAATATTTTCTGATCTCTAAAGAACCACGGTCTAAATGTTTGTCCATTCTATAGTCCTGAATGTAAACTAATGCTGGTTAGTTGGTTTAGATAACAGAAACATCATCACTTTAAACTTCATGAAGCTTTTCATGTTTCTTCTTTTCCTTTAGAAATGTAGTTAAATTTAATTTCATCCACGATTGACTCTGTTGTTAAAACTCAATTTGTTAATTTTGTTAATGACAACTTGTGAGTATTGACGCACTGACTTTACACTGGTCCTGGTTAAAGTTCAAGTTTCAATGAATAATTTAATTAAATGTTGTTCAGTTGAGTATTTGAACAGGGATCATACATTTATGCTGTCGGTCACCTAAGACTTACCTAATACAGTTATAGAGACAGTATTACTGATCTTTTTATCATGTGAGCTCATCCTGTCACCAATGCACTGATATTCACCACTGTAACCTGTAGATGTAATTTCTAATTTGGAGTCTTTGTTTGGCCTGTAGGAGAAAACTTCTCGACCATCCCCGTTGATTTGGTAAAACCAGTCAGTGTCTTCTCCTTCATTCATGTCACATTTGAATGTAACAAACTCTCCAATGAAAAAACTGGACCAGCTGGGTTCAATAGTTAGCACAGCATCTAGAATCCAACACAACCACACAGTTAACAATCTCAAACACTTCATGTACTATTGAAGGCACAACCTTAGTTTATATTCACAAAATTATAAATATAGTGATAGATATATAAATAAATAAATAAAAAGAAAAATGTAAAGTGCTTAAGACTGAAACAGTAGTATGTAGACAGAAGTAAGATAAATGAAAAAGAAAAACAAAAAAAGTGAAAAGTGTTTTGTCACCTTGAGCGTGTCCAGTGCAGAGAAGCGTGCAGAGCACTAAAATAAAGACAGAAACTTCAGACATTATCAAAGTAGCGACACTCAAATATGTCTCTGTAGGTTGTCAATCATCATAAAACAGGAAACAGAGTGGAAAGCAGACATGACAAGTTTGACAACATGAACCAGAAGACAGGAAACATGACAGACTAACACAGAAGACCTAAGTGAAACATAACTAAACTAAACTAAACGCAACCAAAGGCAACCAGGTACCTACCCCTGGTTTATTATTACTAGTCTTATTGTTTGTGGATCTGTATTTCTAGCTTTAGTTGCTGTTTGTTTTGTGATTTCTAGTTCTTGGGTTTTGTTCCTGTGCCCCTCATGTTTAGTGTAGGTTCAGTTCTGTCTTCTTGATTATTTCCCCAGTCACTCGTGTCTCATGTCGCAGTTTGTCACTCCTGTCCCTGTGCTCTGTGTTCCCTCTGATCAGTGTCAACGTCGTGCCTCTGTGCCTGTCGTGTGTTTCCTGTTTTATTTTGATAGTCCCCGTCCTGTGTGCAGTGTGTCCAGTTTTGCTTCCCTTTTCTCGTTAAGTCTGGTTTGTCCTGGCTGTGTTGCCACCTGTTCCCCATCATCTTGTTGTCCTGCCTGTGTGTTTAAGTCCTGTGTGTCTCGCTGTCTGTTTTGCCAGGTCGTACCCGCATAATGCTGTGTGTTTCTTTCCTGTTCCAAGTCAATTCCTAGTTTTCAGTTCCTCGTTTATTTTCTAGTGTTTGAGTTTCTAGTTTTGCTTTGTATTTGGATGAGAAGTTTTCCAGTGTTAAATCTGCCATTTTGAGTTTACTCCTCTGTTTACGAGTCAAACATCCTGCCTGCCACACAGCAAACCATGACAACAGATCTTTCTTGGATAAACTAAAGCAGCTCCACACATAGGTTCAGATTAGAGTCAACCATCAAAACACGTTAATAACAAAACATGAGAGTCCTCTGATCACATGACCTGAAATGGTACAAATGACTGATGCTCTGTTCTTCTTACTAAAACATGTTTATGGATCAGTATGAATCAAACAATAGAAGTCAGTGATGTACTCACAGAATAGGCCCAGCTCACAGAGCAAAGTGGCTCCCATCCTCACATCCAGCAGTGACACGTCTGAAAACTTCTACAACTTTCTGTAAAGAGAGAGAGTGAAGCAGCAGCACAGCAGATACCAAAGAGCTGTGAAGGAAACAAAGAGGTTTCTGCTTCTTTCCTTTTACACAGAAATAACAACTTCTGACCTCAGCAAGGTGGGGTTTCTTGGAAAATCTACCAAATAGTTACATAAAAACTGGAAGAACACACGTTTGTAGTAGAATCCTAGGATTCAAATGAACAAAAAAAGGGAAATAAAGATCCCTATAAAGATTGTTTGTTTCCATCATGATTGCTGCCACATATAAAACACCAGGACAGGAACACATAATGTACCACACACAACCATAAATGCTTATGGTTGTTGTACAACCTACAAAAACTTATGTAGGTTACATCATAGGCCTTACGAAGATTCACCAGAGAAATCTAAATCAGCCATTATTCACAGTGTCTACCATAAGGCAAAGTAAATGCACACATACCATATAAAGACTGAATGCACTGTATGCTGACATGTGAAATTCACTTTGTCATAAACCATTACTAGCATCACACAAGTGTCTCATCTTTGCCTGCTAGCTTTGTTTGGTAGAAGCTTTATCACCAAAAAATAATTACCCTCACAAGCGTTTGCTGTTGGGTCATTGAGGTAACTCTACATTTGAAGTCTAAAAAAATACATATATTAGATGGGTTCAAACTGACATAGAGGTATAACTGCAGAGATAAAAAATATTAGCAAGCAAGACAACATACTTTTATTTCCCTCCTGTCATCGATGTGATCAACCAGTAGGCCACCTCTGCTACCTCGCAGTCATAAACTGCTGGTGCACTCTAATCACCAGCACACAAAATCATTACCAAACACAGAAGCTGTTCGTAATCCTGCACTTTTTAATGCAAGAGTTAAAACTATAACTAAAAATACTTCCCTTTTAATTTTAAGCTGAGCTTCATTGATGTAAAGTCTCCCACAAACATGAACTATTTTATAGTTCAGTTGTAGTTTTTCATAAATTCATCCACAGGAAATGAGTTAGCTGAAGCAAAACAGAAATTGAGTCCTTAACCAGAAGTGAACACGAGGTGAATTCCTGCCCACTCTCTCAGCTTATCTCTGTGCCCATAAAAGTAGCTGTAACTGTTGTAATCCTTAAGATTTTTTGATTTGTTTTGTTTTGTTTTTTAGCACTTAGTAACCACTGGGCCACCAGTTCAAAAGGTTCAAAGGGAAATGCTGCTGAAATTAAAAAAAAAAAATGAACAGGAAGCTGTTCAAACTACAGGACATAATTATTTAGTTATAAAGCACACTGAAGCACAGTGAGCTACAAATACAGAACACTTTTATTGAAATCCAAAACCCATTTGATTAAAATACCATGTGTCTCTTCTATAAACTGTTTGCACTGAGAACAATTGGAATAAATTCAGATTTTACAGCCGTTTTGCTGACCACATACAAGATTCTGTCAGTCTGATATTTGCAGAGCAGAGCTGCAAACACAGCTGCTGTACAAATACTATATTTGTTCTTCTTGTGATTTTCTGACTCACATCTCTTTATACATATTTAACTGCTGCTCAACAAAGTGACAGAGATGTAAATGTGTCAAGCTAGACTCATTAGTTAGTTTGTCCCCACATCACTGTGTACCCACATTTTAAATGTTTTATTGTACACTTCATGGGATGGACAGATGAAAAGGAAGAAGAAAAAGTATAAGAAAGGATAGAGACACATTAGAGAACCCAGCTTTGCTGTGTGGCTCCCAGTTACTCTTGTTAATTTCTTAGGAAAGGAATAAGTACTAAGATTCCAAATTATTTACTGCCATTCATGAACAGGAAAAATATGTTTTTAGTTGTTAGATGTTATGCCTGATTAATTTCTGACCTTTCAAAGATGGTTAGCATGCCCAAGTGTCCACAAAATATAATGAACAGAAACGGTGACATAGGGCAGCCCTGCGGAGTCCAACACCCACTGGAAACAAGTCTGACTTATTGCTGGTTATGCAGGCAAAGCTTTTGCAATGGGTGTATAAGGATCGAATGGTTCATAGCAACGGGCCAGTACTCCCAAAGCACCTCCCACATAACACACTGAGGAACACGGTCGAATGCCTTCTCCAAGTCCACAAAATACATGTAGACTGGTTGGCTAGGCTTGATAGGGTAAAGAGCTGGTCCGCTGTTCCGCGACCGGGATGAAAAGTGCATTGATGTGTTAGTGGGACTAAGGAAGTCCTCAAAGTATTACATCCACCGCCCAACAATATCCTCAGTTAAAGTCATCAGCGCTCCACCTGCACTGTGTGCCTCCCACACCCGAGTTTTGCTTCAGCCAAGCTCTGTTCCACTTGGTCTGTCCATATCTATCATCTGCCTCTGATGTTCCACAGGCTTGAGGGTATAGAGTATGTATGGGGAGTGTGTGTGTACTGTGTTCATTTCTGTGTGTCTCCATGTGTGTGCGAGTATTTGCATATGTGTGCATGAGGGTGGGAATGCACGTTTGTGACTGTGTGTGGCTGTTTGTCTGTGTGTCAGCTCAGATCTTAGACCACCTCTCTCAGAACATCACCTGCTGATGCATTGGTCGTTCTCAGTGTCCAGGGCTGGGTCCTTTTAGTTTCTTTTTATTTTGTTTTCCTGTGGACGCTTTCAGATGGTTTTAATTACTTGTGTCACAAACTAAATTATATCTTAATGTTAGTTGTTTTGGGGACTTAATGACCTTAATCAGATCTGTGTCTTTTTACACAGCTGATATAAAGCTGTGCATAATCTGTGTCAAAATTTACCACATCACCATCTTGTGCTTTTACATTGAGTTTCAATAATTCCTGGCAATGCTTCTCTTGGCTTAACTGCCACAGCAAAATCTAAAACATACAGCTCTGCTATCACTTTTAACATAAATGAAGACGGAAAACTAAACAGCAGTGGTGTTTGTAGGGTTACTGAAGTTGGGCTATGTAGTGGCTAGCGACACAGCTATGTTAGCATAATATAAACAGTGAAACTGGAGGGTGAACGCTAACATTTTTCCATTCGATGAAAGTTAACGTGATGGTTCCCGAAGGTTAGGGACAAATGCAATCGCATGGCAGGATGCTATAAACGGACAAAACTTCAGTCAGGAGAACAACTGAGATAATCCATCCACATTACAAGGTTACTCATTCATATACTGCTGCATGGGCTGGGCTGTAAGGTTTTAAAAACTCAGCTTTAAAATGAATAGCTGTAATGAAAACCGAGAGAGGTCGACAATGATCAATGATCAAATAGAACAAGATACAAAACATTAAAACATGTTAAAAACACAAAGCCTTAATAAATGCAGATTAGTTTTGACCTGGAAGCAGGGCTCATACGTCATTACTTAAAGACCGGATATCCCACCTGTTGCGAATGTTTTAATGCAGTACAATTCTTCTTATTATTATTACTTTTCCCATCCTGTTTATGACAGTTAAAATAAACATATTCATATAACAAATACATTTGTCTCATGTAAACTGTATATGGTGTTAAATAGGCCTATACTACTGTGCTTTAATGTTGGTCATAAGGGTGGTACTTCAAGAGCCATATATTTTATGAGGGTGTACTCAGTGTGAAAAGTTTGAGAACCACTGGTCTAGCACTAGCATCCCCAGGCTTCTACCTTTCTACCTATAAAACCCGGAGAGCAGTCAAATGGTGGAGCAGTCAAATGGTGGAAGTGGAAGCTAAATTGGCTAGTCATTCATATGTATATTAGGCTGTTAAGTAGGAATTCTGGAGGGAGGGGAGTGGGGGTGGGGGAGTGGAGTGTTTCAGTTTGCCAGCAAACTTGTCAGTCTTTGCTCGATCACAGCGGGTGGACTTGTCATCAAAGCGTAGGTGTTGCATGATGTTTTGGAAGCGGTTTCGTGCCATAGTTCCAATTATCTGTGGGTTTCCCAGGTTTGCTGACCAGCATACACATGGGTGTATGTCCTTTGTTGCTGACATTTATTGATAAAAACAGTACAAAAAACCAACCATTTGTACACATATTTACAAATAATTCAACATTGTCAGCAATCACTCACAATCCTGGCACTGCCATGGTACCTGTAGTCTGCATTTACCACATGTGTATCTTTTGCAGTGAACACATCGCACAGTGGCCTGATTTTTCTTGCATTTGTGTTTGACCTGACACGTGGCTCTTTTTCCAGGGCTAGGTGTGGAGGGTTCTGCCCGAAGCAACTGTTCTTTTCTTGCCTTCTTCCCAGCTACATGAGAGCGAGCCAACTCTGTTGCAAGCGCCACCAGGAAGTCCACCCGTCTTTCCTTCGTCCTGGTGCATGCTTGATACAGCACATGTGCATTCAGTGCTGCCATGTCAATCATGTTATAAAACACGGCGACTGGCCAGCGCCGTGTTCCTTTGCGGACAGTGTACTCCCGAACCATCTGGTCCATCACATCCACGCCACACTTTGTTTTGTTGTAAAGGGTGACAGTGTTTGGCTTCCTTTTGGTGGTGTTATCAATCTGAACCACGCTGTGCATGCTGCTAAGAATATAGACTGTCTTCTTCCGTTTGGCCGCATACGCCGTCAGCGTGGCAGCAGAGGTTGAAAACACCTAAGAAATAAGATAAATTGTTATTTCCATATCCCTTTTACACACAATGAAACACATAAACATAGAACCACAAAAGACCTGCAACATACCTGAGTGGTGAATACATTGCGATCTGTCTGTCTAGTGGATTGAGGAATTTCCCTGCGAATCTTGTTGACTGTGCCGAGGATGGTGGTTTTCCGTCTAAGAAGTTTTTGTGCCAGTGAAAGCGATGTGAAAAAATTGTCCGTGGTAACATTTCTGCCCTTGTCTAGGAATGGTTCCATCAGCCTCATTACTACATTTTCAGAAAGTCTCTCCCCAGTGGGATGACTGGGGTCCTTGCCAAGATATGGGAAGACATTGCAAATGTACTTGGATTTTAGGTCGCAAGCCACCCAAAACTTGATCCCAAACTTGTCAGGTTTACTTGCAATATACTGCAGGAAACAGCACCGAGTCTTTGATGGGAAAAGCTGTTCATCAATGGTGATATGTAGACCAGGGTTGTAGCACGTGATGCAGTTGGTGACAAATGATCCCCACACACTGGAAATTGCAAAAGACCTCCTCTCCAAGGAAAGAAAATTCATCGCCCTGAAGAATCCTCTGGTGTACGGACCTCCTCTTCAAGGAAAGAAAATTCATCGCCCTGAAGAATCCTCTGGTGTACGGACCTCCTCTCCAAGGAAAGAAAATGCAGAGAAGACTCACCACTCAGCAGGCCTTGGAAATGATCCTGACGGAAGTCGACCCTTGTGACTCGGATGGAGAAGACCTAGCAGTTCAGCCGGATTCGGACTCAGAGCTGTCTGATCAGTCTTCCGGTTAGTTTCATTTCATGTTATTTCCTTTTTCATTTCAAACAAGTAAGTGGATGTAGTTAGTAAGTAAGATATTTCAGACATTATTCTGATACAGAGGAGGAGATACTGGAATTATAATTAGTATCTATGCATGCATTTGTGATTTTGTTTGATCTTCCCATTTTGCTCACAATTTGAATTTGTTCTCACTGCAGATGAGGAGACTGCTTCTCCACCGAAAAAGAGACCTTGTTTGGGGACTGAGACAGCGAAAGATGGCACAGTGTGGCGTGAAGAACATGTGGGGACCTGTCTCCCTTTCACCCCAATAGAAGCGTACGCTGCAGATGGAGAGCCAACGGCTAAGGCCAGGAGAAGTATCTCGAGTCGCCTTCAGAGCTTCCTGTGTTTCATCACTCTTGACATGCTTCGTAGCATTCAAGAATGGACTATTCAACATGCACAGCAAACGGAGCATGTTCATTGGTTCATGGACCTCCTTGAACTAATGGCATTTATTGCAATTGTGATCTTGCGGGGGGTTTGCAGGCTTCCATCTGTAAATGACTGCTGGTCAGCAAACCTGGGAAACCCACAGATAATTGGAACTATGGCACGAAACCGCTTCCAAAACATCATGCAACACCTACGCTTTGATGACAAGTCCACCCGCTGTGATCGAGCAAAGACTGACAAGTTTGCTGGCAAACTGAAACACTCCACTCCCCCACCCCCACTCCCCTCCCTCCAGAATTCCTACTTAACAGCCTAATATACATATGAATGACTAGCCAATTTAGCTTCCACTTCCACCATTTGACTGCTCTCCGGGTTTTATAGGTAGGAATCCCTAAAATGATGGCTCGCGGGGGTTTAAGTGCTCTAGTATAAATTATTTGCCAAATCAAACACATGCATCATAAATAATGTGATTTCCATGTTACATAGGTTGGGGCCTCCTCTGGTGCTGCAAGACAACAAGGTGCCAGTAGAAACTGTGCTACTGTTTTCCATAGACAAAGGAAGGGGAGAGAGAGGTGGTGTGTTGAGGACAGCAAGAGAGGAAAGACAAGAGTTTGGAGAAGAAAGTAGGAACTTTAAATGGAACTCTGACTTTTAAAGGAAGACAGCAAGGAGATATGATGGAGGAAGATAGATATGTTGTACCCCAAGAGGACCACCTGTGTGAGTCAACACACAGCCGAGCACCTGGCTTGAGAAAATACTTCACATCTTGTGTCGTAATCTAATGAGTCAAATCAAACACAAAGTATAAATATAAGCTCAAGTACTTAAGTCACCAAGACTGAAACCAAACATGGTTGGAAATACAGAAATTTTTATAATGTTACTGTGATAGAGCGACTAGTGCAAGAAATGGAGCTTCCTACAACAACATTTAAGTAATTTAATATTTTTTATTTTAGTAGAAACACGATTACAATAATGAGAAAATGGGATAAGGTTCAATATGAAAAACTACTTAATACACTTTATACTTATATACCTTATATACAATATTTTCATCATAAAAACACTTCTACAAAATTCAAACTTCCTCATGTTTATATGTTTCGTATATATTTACACACAGAATTACTCATCATGATACTCATGAGCATGTTTATACTGGTGATCATGTGACATGGTCACCAGTACAATTATGATTCGTAGGAGCTTAGTATTGTTAGAGTTGGAAGTGTCTTGGTAATTTCCCTTTAGTTTGATATCAAACTCTGAATTATACTGTAAACATTTATACAATTACAATAATAATTATTACAATAACAATTAATTTATTAATTGATCATTTACAAATAAATAGTCGTGCAGTCTTGCAAACCTTCCCTATCAATCTCGCTGCTGTCCATATGTCACAAATCACCCCTGCCCACTCTTTACCCACCCTTGCTGCACTCTCTTTGGGGCTCTCAGTTGAACTTATCCACCTTCACTACCTCTACTCCTTGCAGCTTCACTGTTAAACTGTCTCCTATCCATACACATGTGTTCTGTCTTGCTTCTACTGAATTTCATTCCTCTTCTCTCCGGTGCATGCGTCCTCGTCTCCAGCCTCTCTTCCACCTACTCCCTACTCTCACTACACATCACAATGTTTTCTGCAAACACCATAATCCACAGAGACTCCTGCATGACCTCATCTGTCATCTTGTCCATCACTACTGCAAACAAGAAGGGGCTCAGAGCTGATTCCTGATGTAATCTCACCCCCAGCTTGAACTGCTAAGATACAACCACACACCTCACTGCTGTCTCACTGTCCTCATACATGTCCTGCACCACCTTCACATACTCTTCTGCTACTCCTGACATCCTCACGCAGTACCCCACACGCTTGGCACCATATCCTTTCTCTAGATCCACAAAGACACAGTGAAGCTCCCTCTGACCTTCCTTATATTTCTTTCTCAGCATGAAGCCATATGCTGCCATATCACTGACATAATATTTTTTTTATGTTTTTGTTTGTTTTTTCATGTTGCTGTTGACCTTCTCTTGTTTTATTGATGCCGTGCCTCCCTTTAGGGACCTTCAAATGTAAATAAATAAAATGAAATAAATGAAAACAGAATAAAGTAAAACTAACTAAAGAGCAGGTTTGATGTTTGATGGTTTGATACTGAAGGCGTGTTTTTAAAAGGGCTACAAATGAGTTTCTTATTATTATTAGGACATCTAATTAAAGCTCCCTTGACGTTAACACACATGTAGCCCAACACACATATGTGATACATATTTCATCCCTGAAACTAAATATTTGGTACATTTAATATTTGTACCTGTAGCTGAGTTTGGATCTACATTATGGTAGTCAGAAGTTTCCTCTGGATCATCACGCTTTCCTGTATATTAACACGGAAAATATATGTGGGTATCATGACTCTGAAGGGCCTTTAAAATTTAAATGGTACAGTATACAAATGATATTTTATTCACTGAAACTTAAATGTTACATATATTTAGAGGTATGATTTCAGAAGTGCACATGCTTTTGGCTGCATGATGTATTTACATTTATAATTCAAAATCTGTTTTGTATTTTCATATTTTTTGTACTCACTCCTCTGTTCGACACTTCTGAGCTGAAGACAGATATTTCTGTAGTCATCTGTCCGTCCACCTAAAATGAGGACAATTGTACTATTTTACATTTTTATTTCTCAGTAGAAATACGATTTCAATCTAATCTTTAATAAATAAATAAAAAAGACATATCTTATACTGTACCAGTGTTTTCAGAAGGTCTACATGACTCATAGACGTTCATGTCACCTTTGGGTCAGTGAGAATCAAGACAATGACAAAATAATCACTCTGTGTGCAGTAAACTTACAGCTATATTATAACTGTGAACATGAGTATAGAAAGGTTCAGCTGTAAATGCTCTTATTTTGTAACAGGTGTGTGGCTGACCGTGAAGAAGGGAGGAATACATTTGCTGCTGATTTTCATCCTGGCTCATAGTTTGAACTGTAGCAGCAGCCTGACTGGTTTCCTGAGACTGGGCTGGTCTGAGGTTTTAAGCAGGTTCAAATTACAATGAATGTGTTACATAGTGTTTGTTTACTGGAGACAAGACAAGAAAGTGTTTTACCAACCTGATACAAAGTGCACCTATGGAGAAGACAGTAATAATCATATTAAATGGGTGAGTATTACAAATAAACACAATAATTGTCCATACCATGGCAGTGTCTGGCAGTTAATATATGAAATAAAAATAAATAAATAAATAAAAAATTCACCCTTTGATTTTTTGTGCCAACAACAGAGCAGCAGGGACAGCAAGAGAATCAGTGAGATACCACTAACCAGCCCCGTGATTAGAGAGACAGAAAGTGATGATCTGGATCCTGTAATGATAAAGAATAAAAATTAGCTTCATCTATAATGATATAACCCAATCAATGGGATACATCATGGGCAAAGGACACTTTGAACCTGACAGGCATTTTCTGGCGTGTCTGAAGATTTCTGTAAATGTTTTGTTAAATCAGAAAGTCATCTCTTTAAACTGTGGAGATGAAAAATATTGTGAATGGTTACATAGTAACGACTGGGATGTTAAACAATCAACACTATAAAAATGGCTAAAAAGACAAACTATAAAATGCAGTTTTAGTTCAAAATAAGGGTTTGCATACTTTATATGGGCAGGACCATTTTAACCTTCTTTTAACCTTTTAATCTTCTTCATTTTCACACTTCGATTTTGTAGACTGTCACTACTGGCCGGCTGGTTTTATTTCATGAGCCTTTTGTTTAAATCTTTTGAAACAGAGACAACAGGGTATTTCTTTTCTGTCTACAACTGTATCGTTCACACTTACCTTTTACTGACATCCAACTTTCTGGTGACTCATGCCCTGAATAGTCACACTTGTAGAAACCTTCATCAGACTTTGACACTGCAGGGATATTTAGCTTTTCTCGGTCATCATTTTGAATTAGTTTCCCATTTTTGTAGAATGCAACAGTGGAATTGAAGTTTCCTCTCCTCAACTTGCAGCCAAGAGCAACAGAGTCCCCTTCATTGACTGGATGGACAGGGCTCACCAGGATCACATCAGTAGCTGTAAAAGCCATTAGAATATGAGAGAACTTGCCAACATACAGTCTACTGTTTCCATCCTTGTTTGGTAAATGAAGACGGTTGCATCAACAGCTCTAATCCTGTTCTTTGTTGTGTTTTATTAGTGTTATTTTTCCTCACACTTTTAACCACAGCATGATCATTTAAGCTATAGCTGGATTTCAGATGCATTTTTGGCTACATCCTCTCATAATTATGAATACTGTCATGACACAAAGCTATTACCACACCTATAATCATGGGCTCACATTTCTGCTTCATCCTCTGCAGTGTTGGATTTATTTGTAAATAAATAAATAACTCAGAAATTAGCACAATGTGTGCAATGGCTGTACTGTGAATTTAAATCCTGTTGGTGCCACTTATGACTCTTGGTATCGTCATAATTATGTGGAAAATATATTTCAAAAATGTAGATATTGAACCATATAATGAAACATGTCAAACATTGTATAAATGCATGTTCTATTCTGCTGTATACACATTGTAATAAGATGACTTGCAGCAAGGATAGATTTTTTTTCCTCTAATGCAATATAAACTAATGTGGTACATACAGTATTCTGTTGATTGTTTGCACTTCTATGTTGCAGATTAGTCAGTGTTTCAAGGTTACTATGCCATTCAGAAATACAGGCTACAGGTCTAACATTCAAAGACGATGCCATGTGGGAACATCATTCAGTGTCTTGTTTTGGCCAAAACTCATTTGAATGAAACCAAGATAACACAGAAAATTGTTTTCTTGTTTACATTAATACAAATTTGAAATTCTTTTTAAAATACATAAATGCCACATCCACTGGACTAAAGAAAAGAAGGACCATCCACGCTGTTATTAGGGCTCAGTTCTAAAGTTTGGATCTCTGATGGTTTAAGGTGCTTTAGTGACTATGGAATATGAGTTTTGTGGCTCATCTGAAAAGGCACCATTAATGTTGAAAAGTATATAGAGATTTTAGAGCAAAATATGCTCTCATCAAGATGACTTCTTTCATGAAAGGCCTTGCATATTTGAAGAGTACAGAAGCTGAACTGGGCTGCCTGGAGTCCCAGTCTTTCACCATTTGAAAACAATTTGTGTATCACAAAATGACAAAGAAGACCCAGGATTGTTGAGCAGCTATAAGCCTCTATCAGAAAACTATGGGATAATATTGCTCTCCCAAAGTTCCAGCAACTGGTTTCTACAGTCCCCAGATGTTTATAGACTGTTGTTAAAAGAAGTGGAGATGCTAGACAGTGGTAAATGTGGCCCTCTCCCTTTTTTGTGATGCGTTGCTGCCACCACATTCAAAATGACTTATTTCTTGCAATTATACACTTTCTCATTTTAAAAGCTTAAACATAGACACTGTTTTCTTTCTTAATTTATAATTTACACAGCGTCCAAACTCTTTAGAATTAGGGATGTAAAGACCTACAAAGTGCAGTGATGTTGATTCCATTGCTGAACAGTCCTGATTCAGACTCACACCAGGACACAGCATCTTGGTACCGGAGGAACCAGTGAAGATCTATGTTGCATGTGGATTCAGTCATTATCCCCCGGTTTCCACATTCCCGGAGTTCTCTCAGATAGCCGTCCTGAGTAAATGTCATCACTCTCCACTGAGAAGAGTTTCCAGAACAATTCAGAGATACTGAATCATAAATGAAGTGCTGCACACTGTTAGGACTGACTGTGAGAGAGGCTGCTGAATTTACATCTAGAGAAAAACAAGAACTGTCATTTTTTTCTTGAGAGATTAATAGATTGAAGACTGTGAATGCAATAATAACACTTATTTTTTTCCTTTTTAAATTAGGAGCAAAAATACTGACCTGCAGACCAGACAAACTTTGGTTGACTGTGATCAGTGTGATACTCTGGGTCTCCTCTTCCAGCTCTGCACACATATCCTGCTGTGTGTGTCTGTCCATGAATGATGTAGGAGTCCTGTGCAGTCCCACTGATGCTTCCAGGTAATAATTCATACTTGTAGAGGCGATTAATTCTATTATGATGAATCCAGTGTCTGTGTCTGGAGTAATAGTCATAGGGGTAATAGAGGTAGGGGTGATACATGCCTGACTCCTGTTTAATAAGTTTATACCAGTAGAAGCTCCATCCTGCAGACGGATGTTCAACCTCACAGTTCAGAGTTACTGAGGCTCCAGGACTCAGCCATGATGGAGACACAGTGAGGACAGGATGACGTTCTGTTGGGAAAATATATTTTCAGAGTGAGATCAAGAACAAGAACCTTAAGGGCAGATCGTCTGTTAATAAATGCAAGCATACAATTCACATTACATTTATAATTCACTCACCATAAACTATCTTTAGTTCAAAGGATGCACTCCACATTGTTGAATTCTGTTGTGCACTTCTCATTCTGCCCTTACACCAGTAGTGCCCATAGTGTGATGCAGAAACAGAGTTAATCTTGTATTCATTTTGGTTTGGAGGTTGATGTGAGCTGCTTGTTGCCCACTCATAATCCCACTCAGTGTCTCTTCCTGGGATCTCACATTTCAAAGTGATTGTCTCTCCGCTGTATACCTCAGGCCAGTTTGGATGCAGAGTCACAGCAGGCCTGTTTCTAACTGTTAAACAGATAAAAAAATAATAATAATAAAAATAAATGACTACTTTTTAACATCTTCCATTAATTAAATAAAGGGAAATTCACCATGACTCACCAGTTTTTTTAATACTGATCACATCACTGTAGTCTGTGTAGTAAACTGGGTTGCCTCGTCCTCCTCTGCACCAATAGTCTCCTTCCTGTGATACACCGATTTGTCCATCAGAGTGGAGAACAACTTCTGCCATCGTCAGTGGTTCTGAGGTTTTCTTGCCTCTGTACCAGTAGTAACTCCAACCAGCTGTAGATGGTGTCACAGAGCAAGTCAGGGTGACTGTATCACCTTCTAGAAAGACTCTACTGTCAGCACTGATGCTGGCCTTTGGTCTGTTTCCTGTTTAATTTAGAAAAAAAAGTATAATAAAATTACAGTGAAACAATTACTGCCCCTTTGCTTTAGAGACAATTACAATTTTACAAGCAATTCTTAAACGATACATAGTATATCTTATGTTACGTTCACACTGCAGGTCTTAATGCTCAATTCAGATTTTTTGATCAAATCCGATTTTTTTGTCTGCTTGTTCACACTAAAGATAAAATGTGATAGCAAACGCGCTCTACGGTGAACCCTCAATGCGGCCCGCATGCGCAAAAGAAGACGTCACACACAACGCGCTCTGTTTAGACCCAGACCAAACAATATTGTTTGACTGATGGCTTTAATATAAAGACTTGTTTCAGACTTTATGTTTCCCAATTTTGCTTTAAGTTATAAAATAATTTTTGTTATTTACATATGGCCTAATAATGATCCTTATTGCTGTTTTAGAGAGGAGCGGTGCTTCAAAGGATAGTTGCAGATTTCTGTCAGAATCTGCAGATTATACCGTAAAAATAAAATGTTCACGTTTCTCCAACGTTGTCTTCCCACCAGTTTCACTGACATCTACACGGGATGGCCAGGAGTGTCGTCTCGGGCGCTGATAATTGGCGTCTGTGTTGTGTCAGTGACGTAAAAGACGGATTTAATGCGACATGACCGTTCAAACAGCAGTCGCTTTCTAAAACATCAGATATGTATCGGATTCAGTACCACATACGCAAGAAACCCAGGTCGGATTTGAAAATATCGGATTTGTGCTGTTCAAACTGTCATACCATGATCGGATATGGGTTGCATAGGCTCAAAAAAGTCGGATTTGATGCGCTTTTGCCTGCAGTGTGAACGTAGCCTTATTCAGTAGCACTAAGCCTGTACCAAGTATGTATGTTTGCATCACATATATGAAATATTAACATTTGCAGTTATATGCTTTTATCAAATTCAGTTTATTTTTGCAGTCATCTGTTGGTAACAAATGCACTGTTATGAAAAAATTAGGACCGCACATTGAATATTCAGGTCTTAATAAGGAATATTCAAATATCAAAGTCTTTTGTTATTATTTATTTTGGTAGAAGAAACTAATTTAACAGCAGGTGGTCTAAGGAGCTTGGAAAGAAAAGCGACTGGACTTCTCTAAGTTCCTTGAAGACGTTTCACCTCTCATCCGAGAAGCTTCTTCAGTTCTAAGGTTAAATGGCGAAGAGTCCCAGATTTAAACCCAGTGGGAGTATCCCCCAAGGTTACTAAGTTCTGACCTTAGAACTGAAGGTCAGAACTTCACTTCACATCTCATTGTGTTCACTCTCACTTCACAGGAAATAAATATGAGAGTGCCCCAAGACATTGCACTTTTTAAGAGGTACATATTGCAGATAATTCCCCAAAGTCCTTTTTAATTGTATAACTATATTACTTTGATCTCCCAGTATTGTTCAAATTTATATTAAATTGAATTGCATTCAATTCTGACGTTCTCTACCCTTTTCATCGACACTCTCAAAGCAAATATCACATCTGCAATGCTCTTCTAGCCATCACTCCATCCTGCTTGCTCACTAATTATCACCGCCCTTCTCAACTTAGCTTCAACAGCTGTTTCCCATATTTTCATGTTATGGCTCATCAGTTTCATCACTGTTACTACAGCTCTACGTTTCACACTTGATCTTGAAAATCTGCACCAATACAGTTCTCCATTCCTCAGGCTTGTGTTAAACAATGTGACTAAAAGGCCCACTGCTCTCTCTTCTGGACATCTCCATACCTCCACTGATGTGACATCAGGACCAGCTGCCTTTGTACTCTTCATCTGCTTATCAGTTGCACTCACTTCCTCCCTACTAATCCTCTGCACTTCCTAACTTTTCCCCTTCCATCTTCTCTGTCATTTTCTACATTCATGAGTTCTTCAAAGTATTCCTTCAGTCTTCTCCATCTTCTCTGTTATAACTGGAGCTTCGATGGATCTAACCTGTCTATCCGGCTCTACTGAACTTGTCAGTGGAGACTCTTCTTCCAAGGCAAATGAAGATTATGGGAATCTTCGCCCACTAAGCCACCCCACTACAATATGAGGAGAGGATATTTCATTTGACTTTTATTAATGGTAGATCATTAACAAATAAGGCTTTTCTGTTAAATGAATTCTTCACCTCACAGGATTTTATGTTTCCCACAGATGCTTGTCTTAGTGCTGGTGAGTCCAGCCTATTCTTACAACTACCTTCTCTTGTCTGTTTTCAGCTCCCTTTGCACTACTGGCAGAGGTGGGGGTTAGCAACTGTTTTCAAATCCAGTTTCCAATGTCGACATTTATACTGTGCTGTGCACTCTGATCTACCACTAAGATTTTTAAATGGAATTTGCAGAGTTTGTGGGTGAAATAACCCTGAATTATGATCACTTTCAATTGTTGGTGGTTTTAATATTCATGAGTCTAATGTCTTCATCTTGTTGAAAGATTTAACCTCACTTACTCAGTGACTTTATAAACAACAAAAATGCTCATTAAACATGCTATGACCCATTAATGAAGAATAATGATTTCATCATTATTAGTTGTAATGTTTATTATGCCATAAGGTTTTTATAAATAATAAACGATGCACCAATAGATCATTAATGCCTTACACTATGTAGTTATTATATAATGTTACGCTTGTGCCTTATATAGGCATAATAAAATGAAACTTTCTTACCAGAGACTGTCAGTGTGATGACATCACTCCACTCTGTCACAGAATACAGCTCCTGTTTGTTTTTACCCATACACCTGTAGCTTCCACTGCTGATCACAGATGCATTAAGATTTAAGTATGCATTATTTGCCATAACTGTGCTTGAGTCGGGTTTGCTCCACTCATACTCCCACTCAGTGCTTCCACCTAAAGAAATCTGACATCTAACAGTGATCTTCTCGCCACTGAATATCAGAGGCCAGCTGGGCTCCAGGGACACAACTGCTTTGTTGGAAACTGTTTACAAAAACAAAAATCTAATTGGTCCAGTTTGAAATATTTCTGCATCCCATGCTAATCCAAATGAAAACGCTTAAACTCACCTCTTTTTTCAATAGTGCTTGGATCACTGTCCTCTGTGAAGAAAACTGGGTTTCCTCTCCCTCCCTTGCAGTAGTAGATACCTCCCTGTGTGACAGTGATCATTTGATCTGGTTCGTCGTTTCTAATCACCTGAATTTCTGAGAAGACTGAGGCACGTCTGAACCAGAAGTATTTCCACTCATTGTAGCTCCCCACAGAGCAGCTGAGTGTTGCATTGCCTCCAGCTGGTATAGTTCTTCTCTCAGCAGTGATTGTGGGTCTGGGTTTGTTTGCTGTTTGTTAGAGTAAAATAGAGATGTTTTTCTATAGCTGGTCAGATGAATAAGAGTAGATAATAAACTCAAAGGTGATTTTACTTACAGACTTTTAGTGTAAAAGCATCACTCCAAGCTGTAGAGAAGAACAAGTCTCTTCTACCCTTACACCAATATTGCCCGTTGTAGGAAAATGAAGCACTGCTGATGTTGTATTCACTGTGTGTGGGAGGTGTTTTTGAGCTTGTTGTTCTCCATTCATGCTGCCACTCAGTGTTTTCTCCTCCTTGGATCTCACATTTGATGGTGATCATCTCACCGCTGAATATCTGAGTCCAGTTCTGTTGCAGAGTCACAAAGGCCCTGTTGGACACTTTTCATACCGAAAATGAATTAATACAGAAAAGGTTGGTCATCATAAATCTTTGTCCTTTTATTTCTTACAAAAAGTTATCAAACTCACATGTTTTCTGAATGTGATACACTTTGCTGAGGTTTGTGAAGAAAACTGGGTTTCCTCTTCTTCCTCTGCACCGATAGATGCCTTCGTCTGAGACACTAATGAAGTTCTGCAAAGTGTTTGTATTAATTGCTACTTCACGAGAATCTGGTACTTGTCTGAACCAATCATATGTCCAGCCAGCAGAGCCCTGAACAGAGCAGGTCAGTGTCACCGAGCCCCCCACTGGAATAGTTGTCCTGTCTGCTGTTATAGTCGCCGTGGGTCTGAGTGCTGTTTGATTTAAAATACATTGTTTTTGTTATTTATGCTTTTTTTTTTTCTGGGAAAAACTCAACGTTAACAATTTCTCATAATATGTAGAATAAAAGGCTGAAGTAATTCATCAAGGCAGCATCTCATGTGACCAGTTCTTCTCACTTCTCTCATACATCATACTATATATAACATACACTATGCTGTAATGCACCAAAGTTCACACTGCTTCCTAATTTGGTGTCATCTTCACCAGTTTTCACAACCCTCAGCTGAAAGTTACATCTTACTTTATCTATTTACTTCCTGCTACATTTTCAGCCTTAACAGGTCGACTCTGAGTTTGTAACCTAGCACGAAATTTCTGCTTAATGTCACTGTCCACTCCCTGCTGTGCAGAGATCATTACATCAGCAAGAATAAAAGAAAAATACTTAACAGAAACTTTGGAATAACATAAATTGAAACTCTGATGCTGGATTTAACACAGCTGTGCTACTGTTGAATGAAAGTCTAATAAATATGATACAGTAGCTTACCTGATATGGACAGAGTCAGGTTATTACTCTGTTTTGTAAAATCTTTTAAGCCATTGCGGCGACCAATACATTGATAATTCCCACTCAGCTCTACTGTCAGGTAAAGTGAGTAGGAGCTACTTTTAGTTAAGCTGATCATTTCTTGATCATTCCAGTTGAATTTGTAAAGCCAGTCAGTGGCATTTCCCTCTTTCATGTCACAGATGAAGGTTACAGACTCTCCAGCAAATAAATGGGACACGTTTGGTTTAAGGCTCAGCTCAGCATCTAAAATCCAACATGAACATAAACACACAGAAAAAGTTCAGACCAGATTTTGTCTTAATGCAGAGGAAGATTTCTCACTTTACAAGCAATTATTAATTTATTTTTAATATAATTTGCAAAAATGAAGAAAAAACAAGAATGTTATTCACACATCAATCCATAGAAAAATAAAAAAGGAAGAAAGCTGTTCACTTACCTTGAGCGTCTCCACAGCAGAGGGTAATATTCAGCACTGTAACATATCATTCAATCATCAGTGGTCACATGTCGCAAATAAAAGCCTTTTTAATGAATAGAATTTTACCAGTAGTATCAATAGTTGGACAAACATTTAGCACTCAATATAGTTCAGTCTTTATCGGTCAAATAAAGGAAGTTACTTATACTCACAGAATAAGGACAGCACGCTGAGC
This sequence comes from Copadichromis virginalis, assembly GCF_057382275.1. NCBI lineage: Eukaryota > Metazoa > Chordata > Actinopteri > Cichliformes > Cichlidae > Copadichromis > Copadichromis virginalis. Next base: position 36,928,594 of record NC_140620.1, read on the forward strand.
ACAGTGAGCCCCATCCTCACAATGAGCCTGAAATTCTGTCACTGCTACTGACAACAGAAACACTGAAACAGAAGTGAGAAACAGAGAATGTGAGAAAATAGTAATGTTTCATCTGATTATGGGAGTAGAGGCTTTCTGCTACCTCGTTTTATGTGTTCAGCCCTTCACTGCTACTTCTCTTTTAGCCCTACATTAGGACACTGATGACAGATCTTATTTTTAACTGTTGACACTTCCTGTTTTACTGTGGACAGTATGCAGAGCTGACATGATATATGATCCCTGCTTCTGAAACTAAATTGTAACTGCTCAGATAATAATGTTTGGGAAAGTGATTTGTCGTAGGATTTTAAGATCACCAGAATGTCACCAACGGTTTAATTTAAAAACAAATTCAAAGAAAAAAAATGGAACAACTTATCATTGTTATGTCTTAGACTACTTAAAATCTGGGGTTCAAACAGGAGGTAGCAAATAAATTCAAGCCTGAATGTAGATTTTCTCAGGGGCAGATTGTTAGAACAACAATGCTTTAAAAAAAAAAACAGAAAAAAGAAGGAGCCTCAGCTAATGCTTTATGTAGTGGCTTCCTGATGAGATGATGTGGGTGGCTGATTGCTGCAGCTGCATTCAGCCAGAGGCAGGAACCTGTAGTGGGTCCCACCCACAGACAGACACACATGCACAGAAGAGAGAGAGAGATAGGGAGAAAAACTAAACTTGGAGCAGGAAGTTTAGGAGGACTAGGGGACCATGACACTGACGGTTAGCATGTGGTTGATGAGCTCAACTTCTTTTTCACACCTTGCAATGTGCTGCTAGATCAGGGCTTTGACATCATCTCAGACATTGAGCTTTATACATATGCAAACAAACTTCTTTATATATTTATAATGCATTCAGGAAAGATGTGCAATTAAAAATGCTATACAGTTAAAGATCAACAGGGTTTATAAAAGTATTACAGCATCTGACACTCCTGTGGTTTTGAATAAAAAGTCCGCTTTTTTTATATATATAAATGAGGAAGTGTAGAGTGAAATGTTAGAAAATAGTTGCTTCATGCAAGACAGTGGAACAAAGGTCTTTGCATTAAAAAACTACAACTAAGATACTGAAATATATGAGTTATTTCACCTACTAGGAAATCAGAATGACAAATGGAACAACATAGTCATCCATTGCGTGGCAGGTTTGTCAGCGAAACTCATCCCACGACCAGAATTCTCAAGCAAAAATACCACATTTTATGTTCAAAATTAAATGTCATGCACAGTAGCAGACGAATGCAGGTTAGAAAAGTACAGCTGTAACATATGCAGTTTTAACTTTTAAGGACAAAAATACTACATGGCACAGATAAATATTTGTTGCTCAAACATCAAAACTTGACACTTGACATAACAAGACTTAAGCAAGATGAGTGAAAAAGAGGAACAAAATATAACTAACTATGACCAGGAAGAGAACCCAGATAACTAAAACTAAGTGCAGAGAATATAAATTCAATTAAACGAACTAGTAATAAAATCTTTAAGTTAGCAAATACAAAACTCAAAATGCAACATCAAAAGAATACAATATACCAAAGTCACCCAAGCTGGTTGTACCTCAGTATCTAGTGATTTATTTGTGTGTGACTGCTCCTCACATATATGTTTCTAGTATGTTTGTATTTTAAAATGTTGTTATATTTGAAGCTGAAAGTTATTAACAATTATTTGTTAACTCCCACTGACAATTTACCCAAAACCATGTGCTTTGATGATAGCACTTTACTGAGGTCGCAAGATTGTTAATCGGAGGTTTTTCCCCCTTCAAAAGCACACTTGGAGCAAAGCTATAACTAGGCTCAATAGACACTTGGTGTCCTGTATAATGCTTTCAGGTAGTGATGGCCCGCTTGAAGCTGAAGCTCCGGTGCGTGTGTCAAAAAAATCAACACAGTGCTTCAGAAGCACTGTGTCGAAGCTTGATTCGTTTGGCCAGAGTCACGTGATCGGTGACGTCCGAAGCTTCATTTAGAACCTAACTGCTTCGGTATCTGATTCAATGGTTTATAAGGAAGCGAATCATTCACTGGATTTGTGGAGTGTTTTGATGGTGACAGATAGCGAACCACTGATCATTCCACTGAGAGATTTGGAGCCAGTGAGGAATAAAGGAGGTTCTGTTGCGTGGGAGAATTTTGAGTTGATTTTTGTCAATCGGGTGGGTTTTCCAGCTTTGTGTTCTGGCCGTTTACTTTTGTTTTGTGCGTGTTTATTATATCTGAAAACGGGAAAAAGGTAAAATGTTAAAAATCTGCTTCCATAATATAAATATCATTAAATAACTTTAGAAAAACTTCCACTTGACTCTTTACATGTAATGTTGTAAAAAATATATATTTTATTGTTTAATTAATCTGAAAATGTTAGTCTGCCAAATGTGCAGCAATTGAATTTATTTATTCTCTTTAGCTGATAGTTGGTGGGGTCCAGGTAGACTGTAAAACTGCATCTCTACCAGTTTCTCTGCACTCCAGCCTCCTCTGGGCCATGTGAAGGGATTTTCCTTAAGGCAGGATAAATGATCTCCACGAAAAGGAACAGGTTCGGCCATCGCACACTAGAACAATTTCATAAGCATTTTTCCTTTCCATTTCACAATCAATTCTACCCCCAGGTCAAAAATATGTCTGGGAAAATTTCCCTAATATAATAGTATTTATAAATACACCCGTCTAGCGATTAATTGCATAAGTGCATGGAGGCAGGACCTCAGAGCAGAAGCATACTCCATAATGTGTTGTACATTATTATATGTATATATTATATGTAACGTGGTATTTTTCAATTATTGTATTTACCAACATCAAGAAGTCACAAGCAAAGGAAGACCACACCATGGTGCATGTTTAAACAAGGAGAGTTTACTGGTCAAAACTATTTATTAAACAAATAAAACACTTTTTTTTTTTAACCACCAAAAAATACACGTTCAAAGCAACACAACAGCGGCCCAATATCAGACAAAACTCCACTCTATAGAGTAGGCAATCGTAATGAAGCAGTTGGTTTGATTTTGTGGATTCAAGCTGCTCTTTGTATTTTTGGCCACCAGATGTCACCAAACAGGACTGTGTTGAAAAGCTTCGAGTAATGAACCGTTTTTCAATACAAGCCTCAGTGCTTCAGAAAGCTTCATTTGGCCATCACTACTTTCAGGTTAACCCTAGCTGTACGACAATATTAGATTGGTGGCGATGTCATGGATCGGCAGAATGATAGACCCACTCACAGACGGGTTTGTTCACGTGTGAATAGAAACAGACAAAGCAGCTGGTGAATCTCTAATGCAGGGGTGACAAACTTCAGTCCTCGAGGGCCGCTGTCCTGAAACTTATAAATGTGTCCCTGCTGCAACACACCTGAATAAAATTAGTAGGTCATTAGCAAGAAATTATTGAACTCGACTGCATGCTGAGGTTACAACCCCTAACCCCAGGGTGTCGAACTCCAGGCCTCGAGGGCCGGTGTCCTGCAGGTTTTAGATATTGCCCTGGGTCAACACACCTGAATCAAATGATTAGTTCATCACTAGGCCTCTGGAGAACTTCAGGACATGTTGAGGAGGTAATTTAGCCACTTGAATCAGCTGTGTTGCAGGACACCGGCCCTCGAGGCCTGGGGTTTGACACCTGTGCCCTAACCCTACTTATGACTAGTTGTTTGACATTTCTAAATTTGATTACCCTGAGCTTTGCTTTCTCACTTTATCTCGACTTTCTGTCTTTGTTGGAGTCTTGTTGGATTACATTTATTGTAATTGTAAAATTACAATAAATGTAATTTTACAATTACATTTATTGTAAAATTACATTTTACAATAAATGTAATTGTTTGGAATAATTTACTTCTTAAAGCAATTTTATTGCACCACATTCATTCACTCATGAGCTGCTGTGACATGAATCAAATGGCTGAAGTGCCACCTCAGCATTCTTTCAAGTTCTAGTCTCTTGCTAATGACCTATTAATTTTATTCAGGTGTGTTGCAGCAGGGACACATGGAAATGTTTCAGGACAGCGGCCCTCGAGGACTGGAGTTTGACATCCGTGCATTAGATATTTGGGAATGGCGGTGAAAGTATTGAGGCTTTCCAAGGAAAGCACTGTTGTTTGAAACTCAGGGGGCTTGATACACACAGAGAGACTGATTATTCCACTGAAACACAAACAGAAACTCATATAAGAAAGAAGCAGAGCACATATCTCACTGACACAATAATATGGCAACCGCTGAGTATCTGCTTCCGCCGTAATACTGAGCTTGATTAGAAATGGTGAAGCAGGTGAATCTGATCAGCTGATCCTCTACAGGAGAGCAGCCAATGGGGCAGCAGAGAAAATGAGTGGAGCTCATGTCCACACATGTCCACAAGCACACACACAAACATCAACAGGAGAGAGAGAAAGAGACAAAAGGCAGGCCATCACGAGAGAAACTCGGGGACAACGTCAGGAAACTGTTGGGTTTATCTGGCACAACCTTGTTACCATGGAACTACATGGAAGACGAGGTATTCATGTCAGAGAACAGCAGCATTTAACTTGACAGTGGCACTGCTGCACTAGAGTCTGGATTGGCTCTTTCTATACCTGTGTGGGTTCTCTCAGAGTACGTCTGCTTCGTCCAAACATATGCATGTGAGGTCAATCAGTGATTTGAAATTCCCTGGAGCTGTGAGTGATTTTCTCTTTCCTACTCTGTTGACCCTCTGATAGACTGGTGACCTCTCCAGGTTACACCCTGCCTTGAGAGGTTCAAGCCCCTCTGTGACCGAAGAATATGGAAATTTTAATCTACAGCAAATGGATGGATGAGTAGATGACTCACACTGGGCATGTTGTAGTTGCACAAAAAGAACAGGATATTCCTGAGAAGACCAGTAAGAAATGATAAAGTAATCAAAGGGCTTTTACACTATGAAAGTTATTGAAAACAAAAGTCTACGGGTCTACTTCACTTACGGAGTGCAATAACTTATTGGGTGTTCTTTCTAAGCTGAGACAGTCAAAACTTCATTAGAATATTATTATAATTTTAAATTGATGTACTGTAATTATTAGTGTTTTTATCTATTACCTTTGAATCATCATATCTGCTGTCTAAACACTTTCACAATCCTGCTCCTTTTTTAAAGCCAAGAATGAGACAATCTTTCTATTTTTATAAAATAACCAGATGATGTATTTGTTGTAAAACTGAACAAATAAACAAACAAATAAATACTGTATCACTGAGTGTGTTTGATGAACAAGTACCCTCATCAACACCCAAGGCATCAGCAGTTGCAAGACAGTAATCTGTGTATTTGTTGGTACCTCTGAAGATCAATATCGAGGCTCCTATTTTTAACAGTAGAGTAAATCCTGTAGTCACACTGTACATATAATTATTATTTCTGTCTTTCTCTTCCCATGTACAGCTGTTCATGAACATTCCCCACTCTGAGCCATGTATGATCTGATAGCACTTAACTTACTTTAGTGTTTAGAACACAAACGTTAAAGTCAATTTGAATCAATTTTGTTTATTTAACAACAACTCACAATAATAGCCGCCTCAAAATGCTTTATTTTATAAGATAATCACCTTAAAATAAAAAGTCTGCTTTAAACAAGCACCTGGTAACAGCTGGGAGGAAGAACTAAATCTTACACTGACAGAAACTAAAATATGTGGATGATATCAGCCATGTGTGAATTAGATCTATCTGGAGCAATGAAGCGCAGAAACAAGAAAACAAGAAAAATTGTTTTTCAACAAACAAGACTGTAGATGTAACAATATTTGAGATTAAATATCTTATAGGAAACACATATTCATATAACACAATTGCCGCTCTCCAAGCAGCTTCCATAAAATAAAATTTAAAGTTGATCTTTTCCTAAAGCTGTTAAAAGAAGAAAAGCAACTTTATAGAAAAATGTCAAGTGATGCTTAATTCATGCAGGGGAAGAGAAACATGTATGCTTATCATACACATCAAATGATTTTAGAAACAATACAGGAAACATCTGTAAACATGCACTGCTCAAAAAAAATTAAAGGAATTATTTTTAATCAGTGTTTAGCATCACATCACTCAAATGTCTATCCTCGATGAAGTAGCAGAAAATGTAGTTAACACTAGGTACAGCAGGGTGAGACGATCCCTGGATGCTACAGAGGTTGTACAGGATGTCCAACTCCTCTAGGATGCCAATTCAGTGCATGCTCAAGAGTCTGTCACCCACTGTCAGACCCTATTGTGCTGTGGGTCCTGGGTTCCTCCTGGTATGATAATGACCACCCTCATGTGTTGAGAGTATGCAGGCAGTTCCTGGAGGATTACGGAATTGATACCACTGACTGGTCCCCACACTCGCCTGACCAAAATCCAACTGGGACATTATGCTTCTCTCCATTTGAAGCTGCCATGCTGCAGCTCAGACTCTCCAGGAGCTCAGATGCCCTGGTCCAGATCTTGGAGGAGATCCCCAGGACACCATTGACTCATTATTCATATGCTCCAAGATTGTCAGGCATGCACACAAGCACACGTTGGCCAAACTGACAACTGAGTATCATTCTGAGTTGGTGCAATGAACATTTGACAAAATGGACAAACCTGCTGCATTATTTTGTCACTTTGATGTGTCTCTGCATTTAGCCCTCTGTAGGTTGTTGACTTTCATTTCCAAATGTTGTTTATTTTTATTTTTTTATTTGTTGTTTATTTATTGAGCAATCTAAATGTAAAAAGACTCTAAAAAGCATCCTGGTCTCAAAGCCAGATCATCAGTTGGTGCTATTATGATGAAAGAAAGTTTGTTTGACTTTATTTTATTTTACAAAACAGTGCATAATCTCATTTTCTCCAATGAGCTCTTTACTTCTAATGGAATTAACTCAGTTTTGTCACTGATCCGGTTGGTTTTGCAGATCTTGTTATTAATCTGAAAGAAATGGTGCAGCACAATTCAGTCATTAAAGGTGATTTAGAACTAAATTTACTCCCTAAAAACTTAAAAACTTTAGTATTTAAGTTCATCGTTACAGCAACATGTAAGCTATTTTATTTCTGCACAGTTACCCAGAGCTGTTTGTGATTTAACTTCAGAATAAACTGTTTCATCAGCTGCTGCAGGAGCTGGTTTTCCTGCAAATAAAGAAATGATTTGTCAAATGTCATTGCAAGTGCCTCTTTGTTCAAAGTGACAACTTGATTTATTTATACGGTTTTCCTTGGTGTGTAAAACGTGTAAAACCCAAAACAAAAGAAATAAGGTACTCATTTTATTACATTACTTACCTTTGTGTCTCTTAGGTTTCGCTTTAGTGTAATAGACCCGTGCGTACAACAGGCTGTCATCTAAAAGAGGATGGACAGATGAGCAGCATTAAAAAATGAGTGGCTTTAATTTCCTTTATATTTTCTGTCAGTTAACACCTACAGTAACTCATCACAGGAACAGACTGAAGGAGATTTTCGCTCTATTGAAGACGAGATTTTATGACAACCTGTTACTGTTAAATCTCATTTCAGTGTCAGATCACTTCAAGCTTCCTCCACCCTGGTTATTAAGGTCAGTGACCCTATAATCCAATGATATCTAACTGATATCATTATAACCCTCTTAAAATGATGAAATAATGGTGTAGTCAATGAAGTCAAGAAAAAAGTTATATATTATATTACTTTACTCACCGTTGTCTTTCTTGGTTTTAGATCTATCGTGGGAGATCTGTGCATACAGCACACTGTCATCTGAGAGAGGACGGACAGATGATCAGGATAAAAGGTTAAGTGTGTTCATTTTCATTACATTTATATATCTGTCAGTCAACAACACACTGATCATAGAAACCTATTGAAGGTCTATTAAAGATGAGATGTTTCTGTCATGTTTAAAAACCTTTTCTATGAAAACCTGTCAACCCTCAAGTCAGTGTCACATCAGCTCAACCCTGCTCAGCATGACCCTTCCACTAAGCTCAAATCCAAACCTTAAGGATCACCGTTCACTTTTCCTCCATCTTTGCCATTCTATACTCCTGCACTACTCATACAATTTATGTCCTCTTAAAACAAGATAATGTGCTCTAATCAACAGACTCCTCAAATGTTTCTTCTAATCTCTTATCTGAAACAGCGCTGAAATTAATTCCACGTGATTCTTCTAGGTTAAAATATTAGAATAACAATAATAACAATGATGTTTAATACATAACTTGGCATAAGAAAAATGAAAACAAAACATAATGACATTTAAAAAACAATTATACCAAAATAAAGAAAAAAATATTAATCTCTGAAATGTAAAAACAACCAAACAAAAAAAGGATATAAGCAAAGAGTTAAAAAATGAAGACATGAGGTTGATTACTGGTTGTTGTCTCATACTGTTAGTAGTGACAGTAACACCAGCAAAAAGTGAAACTAGAGAATAATCAGTCAGGAGGAATGAGATGGATTCATAAAACAGATTCACAGTGGTTTACGTTTTGTAGGACAGACTGATCTTAAAGTTGAACTGACCCTGTGTTACACTGGAAGGACCAAGTGTCCAACCTCTTTGTTTTCTTATCTGTGTGCAGCTGATTTCTAAAACTTCAATGTTTAAACATAAATAATCACATAGTCTTCATATGTCAATGCTACTGTATCTACTTTACCATTTTGTGTGTCATCGTGGTCTTTGATTGATTCATAAACACAAGCATCACCTACAAAAACAAGCCAATGTTAGGTTAAAAATTGAATTTCTTATGTATGGGTTTGATTATCTTCTAAATCAGCAAACTAGAAACAGATATATTGGACCTGGAGTTTAAAAATCGTCAGTAAATAAATTAATAAATACAACAACAACAACAACAAAACTTGTCATGGATCAGGCTGACCTTGGACAGTAGAGTTATCTTGACTGTGTTGAGCTTCATCCTTGATCATGTGGTTCATTGCAGAGCTCTGATTTGTGCTCCGAGTCCTGGTGGAACAAAAAAAACAACAAAAAAAACAAACGTAGTAAACCGATAGATTTAATAAGAAACACAGGATGTAGTTCTAGTACAGGAGAGGGGAGATTTGAACCAACCTGACAAAGAATGAATCTGTAAGAAAAGACAATTACATTTTTTATTGTAACCTGTTGTGGTGCAAAATTTTACATTGAGCGTTCAGGATACATCTGTGATTTTTATTATTTACATCATATTCAGTTTAATATCAGACGGTTAATGGTCTCACCCTTTGACTGTTTGAAGCGACACAAAAGCAGAAGAAGAAGAAGAATCAGTAAAACTCCACAAACGAGTCCAACGATCAAAGGAGTGAGAAATGAAGAGCTTTCAGGTGCTGCTGTAATAATACCAGGCTTTAATTAGATGCATTTAAACAGATTATTAACATAATTCACATGGGAACATTTTAAAATATAGTATTATTTACAATATCACTATTCCTAATAATAACTGAAAATATTCTATTTGTTTTACTATCATATTTCTCTGTGGTGACTATTTACCTGAATAGTGATTTAAAAAAAACCTTTTGAATTTCACATCACCTGTTTATCATTCCTTTATGAACAAAGGTCTTTAAACCAGCAGCATATTTTGATTCATGCAAGTGGTGATAAATTCTGTGAATAGTTTTCTAATTCAAATACATAATGTCAGCTTTACAGAGACAAAAGTATATATCGCTATTTTATCAATTTGTATTTATACTTTAAAGCTCTGTGCTAATATGTTTAAGCTCAGAAGAACATTTACGTTTGTTTGCAGACACTGTGAATTTTTCAGTAATGATAATTATTATTATAATTATACAGTAGATGATGAGTGAGCATAGAAGTAGATTCACATCTTCATCTATTCTAAGTATTGTATAAAAACATAATGAATACTGACAAACTCAAGTATTCACGCTAATCTGTTGAACCCTGGTGTGCACTCTCCCCTCACAGTTGTATTCTGCATCATCGGGTTTTAAAAGCATATTTAACTTCCTGAATTCATTTTTGTTGGAAGTTTGGTCGTTTTCCATTCATACATCCACTAAAGGTGTAAATGTCAGATCATTAACTTTTCACATTTTGTGTTTCTAGAAGAAGAAAAAAACTCACCCCTGCGATCAATCCTGACTGACTGGCTGTCCTCTGTGTAGTAAACTGGGTTTCCTCTTCCTCCTCTGCACCTGTAGAGTCCTTCCTGTGAGACACTGATTTGTCCATTTGAGTGGAAAACTGCATCTTGTGTGTTCAGAGGTTCAGAGGAGTTCTCATCTCTGTACCAGTAGTATTTCCATCCAGATGATGATGATGATGAGTTCACAGAGCAGGTCAGGGTCAAACTGCCCCCTGCTGGGATGTCTCTCATATCAGAAGTTATTTGGGCCTTTGGTTGATCTGCTGTTGAGTTTAAACAAAGACACAAAGAAAATATGAATATATACCCCACATGAGGGATCACACGGCCCTGATGTTGTCTCCATTGATGTTACCTCTTGTAAACCTGCTCTCCAGTTTCCAACAACACATAGGAAGGAATAAGACTAAACTGAAATGGTATGAGTAATCTTACAGATGTCTATAATGCATTTTATTCTTTTAGTGTTTATTTTTTTCTGTTGCATTATGATTCTTCTTTGGATTTATAAAATAATACTTGTGCTTATTCTGTGTGATTCCTTCTTATTACCACAACAGAAGACACAGAACTTATTTATGAGATTTCTTCTAATTTCAGACTTTCATAAAGCATTTTCATTTGTTTAGCATATTTTTTCATCATAAGTTTGCTTTGATTAGGGAATAGTCTTCTTCGTACATGATCAGAAGAAACATACCAACATATCTCTGTCTCTATAAACCTCCTGTTGAACACATACACACTAATATCAAAAACTTCCACATCACTGTTTGTTCCATTAATACAACAAAATGCATTAATTTATCCACCACTGTTCATGCAAAGTTCTTAAATAAAGTGTTTGAAAGCATCAATTTCATGACAAAAAAAAGAAAGAAGAACATTTTTCACACAGTTCACCTCAGCTGGCAAAACAAACCAGTCACTAAAAATGTTGATTGATGCAACCAAATCACTCTCTCTCTAGGATGCCTCGCCCCAGAGTAATGAAACTGAACCAGGAAAATATTGCATTACTTCTTGTAATCACAAAGAAAACTAGTAATTAAAGAAAAGACATTAATCTTACTATCTCTAAATGTTGGCTAATTTAATATCGCTAATATGCTACATCTTCAGCCCACACATTTAGTCCACTTTGTATTTCCACAGACATCACCTCAGTGTTTGTTTGTAATAATAAATTTTTCCACCTTGTCAGTTTTTTTCTTTTTTTGTTTTTCTGTCATCATTGTCCTCAGGTGATGGAGCAGCAGGTCAGCATTGGCGTCTCTATACCAGCTGAAGGTTCATGACACAAAGTGGTGACAAACTGTCTACAATGAGGCTACTATCAGCTGCAGCTCTTTGTCTGACTAACAATGTAACATGCTTTGTAGACCATTGAATTCATCCTGTGCTGACCATTATGACATTTGTCAAATGGAGATCACACAACAAACATGACTTACTTGATGCTGACAATGTGAAGGCTTCACTCCACTCTGTTGAAGAATATGAGTCATCTCTGCGTCGACTCTTACACATGTAGTCTCCACTGCTGGACTCAGAAACTCTGAATGTCACATCATTATTGTGTGTCCACTGTGTGGGTGTCCTGGGTCCTCTCCATTCATACCACCACTCAGTGGTTTCACCTCCTTCCTGCACCTCACATGTCAGAGTGATCGTCTCACCTCTGAATATCTGAGGCCAGTTGGGTTGTTGTTTTACAACAACTTTATTGGAAACTGTTCACACATATTAACAGTTGAGATACAAACAGAAACATGAAATCAACACAGAAAACTCAACATTGTATGTTTGATAATCATGAGTGAATGTATATTTCAAACTAAATTACTGAACTCACTGGTTTTCTCAATGGTGACATCATCACTTATATAAGTGTAGTAAACTGGGTTTCCTCTTGTTCCTATGCAGCTGTAGATTCCTCCTTCAGATACTCTGATATCTCTGTTTTGTTGATCTCTGATTTGAACTTCAGAGGTTGTTTGGGTTCGTCTGAACCACTCATATTTCCATCCATCAGAGCTCTGCACAGAGCAGGTCAGAGTCACACTGCCCCCTGCTGGTATGATTGTTGTTCCTGCTGTCAGTGTGGCCCAGGGTCTATATGCTGTTATCAAAAAGACAAAAAGAAAACACACAGCCATTGAACAACATTTTAAAATATGCTTTCATTTGATTTAAATTCCAACTTCCAAGAAGAGATGTCTTTGCCGAGCACGCATCATTCTCAGGGACTCCTCTCATCCTGCCAATAAACTCTTCCAGCTCCTCCCCTTCAGCTGACGCTACAGGACCCTACAGACTAAAACCAGCAGGTTTATGAACAGCTTCTTCCCCACAGCTGTCAGCTTACTGAACTCAGTCCCCTGCTGAACCTTTCCATCCACACCCACTTATCCCTCCTAATGACCATGATCATGACTGTCATTCATTCTCAACATTCACCATATGCTTACATTGGTTACTGCTATAGTTTAGGACACTGAATCAGTATAGTCTCTGGTATAGTGCGTACACTGTTCACTATTATAGTCTATTCAGAGCGCTACGCTTCCACTGTGAATATATTCATAGCACTCTGTAGATCTGTTTACCATATGTAGCACATCTGTATATATTTAGCAAAGCTTTATATTTGTTCATAGTACATCTGTATTTCTGCCCGTCTGTATAGCAATATAGAACATCTGTATACTATATAGATCATCTGTATATCTGCTCTCTCTGTACATAATCTGTTCATAACTATCCCACCATTGATTTATACTACCCTTATCTGTATATAATTGCTCCCATTTTTTAGCACTTACTACTCTTGCACTCTGATCAGATGCAAACTGTATTTCCTTAACCTGTATTTATAAATGTGTAATGACAATAAAGTTGAATGCTAATCCTAATTAAATTTATTTTTTAAATACAGTTTAAGATCATTTTAATTTTTTCTGACATAGTAAGAGAGCTACAATTTTGAGGTTAGTCGGGTAATTCAGGTTGTAGATCTCTAAATAAGCACAGTACAAATGTTTGTCCATTCTTTGGCCTGAAGAAGTCACACTGAATGTAAACTAATGCAGTTCACTGTTGAAGGAAACACACTGATGGGTTCAGAGGGATCTGCCTGGTTTCACATTTAGATAACAGAAACATCGTCACCTTAAATTATGTGGAACTTTGATGTTTCTTTTTTTTCATTATTTAAATTAAATTTCATCCACAGTTATTCTTGTTATACATTAAAACATGCACATGTTGTAATGACAAAAAATATATTGTCTGAGTATTTTGGTTGTAGTGTGTACTGTCAACAAAGTTAGGTAAAATGCAAGGATCTTGGTTAAAGTTTAAAGTTTCAATACATTGGAAATAAAATAGTTTCAATGAAACATTTATTAAACACATATATTTTTTTATAATTCAGATGAGTATTTTAACTGGAGTCATCACATTATTAATCACTGAGGACTTACCTAATACAGTTACAGAGACAGTATTACTGTTCTTTGTATAATCTGACCACTTTGAGCTGCCATAGCACTGGTATTTACCACTGCGATCTGTAGATCTCATTTCTAATGTGTAGACTTTGTATTCACTGTAGCGGACAAAGTCTCGACCATCCTTGTTGATTGCATAATACCAGTCAGTGTCTCTTCCTTCATTCATGTCACACTTGAAGGTAACAAACTCTCCAATGAAATAACTGGACCAGCTGGGTTCAATAGTTAGCACAGCAGCTAGAATCCAACACAAACAGACAATCAGACAACAGACAATCTGAAACACTTATTTAATGCTCAAGGCAAGACATTGATTGATAACACTTTATTTATATTCACACAAAATGAAAATACAGTGATAAATCAATAAAAAGAAACACAAATAGGATCTGCATTAGAGTCATACAGGTTGAGAATAATCTTTATTAAATAAAAAGGAAGAAATTGAAAAAGGAAAACTGTTCAGTCACCTTGAGCGTGTCCACTGCAGAGGAGCATACAGAGCACTACAATAAAGACAGAAACTTCAGATATTATCAAACTAAAGACACCAAAATGTAACATAAATAAAAAGCTGTTGGTAATGATGTGTCTCATTTCTTGAGGCACATGATCAATAGTCAGTTAATGACCTTCTTAAGGAACAATCCCACTAGGGTTTAAAGTCCAGTCGCTTTCTTACCAAGCTCCTTAAAACACTTGGAGATTTTCAATGTCTACTATGATCTGAGTCAGTGCACTGAAATCTAATCCAGTCTACAAACAAACATGGTGAAAAAAATCTGAAAAATTAATGCCATTGACAAATTGCAGTGAGTCACTTCTGTCAATAAGAATTTGTCTAGAAGGTGATATTTGTTGATCAACATTGACATATTTTAACTAATTTATGTGTCTACATTTAAACCTGCCTACTGGGAGTTTTTTTTTAAATCTCCATTTATGGCTGGATGAGCTCTAATCTTCCTTTAGGAAGCAAGTTTCATTTAGTCAGGAGTAGGATTACCTGGACTAAGGAAGCAAATTTCTGTTAGTCTGCATTAAAAGGCCTATTTTTAAATCTAGCACTGGCTTTAATTACTGCCTTTATGTGTTTAATAAAATGTAACCATGATTGGTTACATTTTATATTACGATGTCAAAAGCATCAAAATATCACTGATGGAGAAACAAACCTTTCTTAGATAAACTAAACCAGCTCAACTCTGATCTGAGTCAGTGCACTAAAATCTAATCCAGTCTACAAACAACCATGTTGGTAACAAACATGAGAGTCCTCTGATCACATGACCTGAAATGGTACAAATAACTGATGCTCTGTTCTTCTTACTAAAACATGTTTATGGATCAGTATGAATCAAACAATAGAAGTCAGTGATGTACTCACAGAATAGGCCCAGCTCACAGAGCAAAGTGGCTCCCATCCTCACATCCAGCAGTGACACGTCTGAAAACTTCTACAACTTTCTGTAAAGAGAGAGAGTGAAGCAGCAGCACAGCAGATACCAAAGAGCTGTGAAGGAAACAATGACTTTTTAATACTTCTTCTCTCTGCTTCCTTCCTTTTACACAGAAATAACAACTTAACATAGTCTGACCACCACATCATGTGATACATTTATACTCTCCTGCAGAAACATATCAGGCAGATTTTTATCAGAATGGCTATAAAAAATATATATATATACTGAAACTAAACAATAATAGCTTGACTGAGTGCCCAAAATGAGATTTAACTGTGAAGTACTTTAGTTCATTTTACAGCCCAGAAACACAACGAGAAACATTGTTCAGATTCAGATTGCTAACAAGTATCTATCAGGCATTAGATATTAAAGTAACAGCGACGGATATTTTGTTGCCTTTGTCTGCTGCTTGTATGCTTGGTTTGATTATTATGAGCTTTATCACCAGTAATAATTACCCTCATAAACACTACATGTATACATCATTCAGATCGTTTTAAACTGCAGTAGATGCATAAATGAAGACAACTGATTAAACACAACCAAGACAATAAACTTTTACCATTCCCTTCCTGTCACAGATGTAGTCATTGAGTTTGCTGCTGCTCCTTTACAAGGAGATGACGATACACTAAATATTGATGCACAAAATCATTACATTGCTTCAAATATACATTAAATAGATTTGAGGTGAGCCCCCATACCAGCTGATAAACAGAGATGTCATACTTACTGACAGCAAATGTTCACAGCAGATGTTGGTAATCCACACACTTTCCCACACAGCAGTGAAATCAAGAACTGACAGTAATTTTATTTTTATTTCATTAAACTAATGCAGAATCCTTTAACATATCTTTCCACTGTGGTGACATCTTAGATTAGTCATAAATTTACTCACAGAAAGTAAGCGTGCACTAGTTAAAATAGAAATGTGTCCTTAACCAGAAGTGACCGTGAGACCAGATGAAGTCCTGCCCCCTTTCTCAGCTCCTCTCTGTTTTCTTAGAAGTAGTTGTAACTGCTGTATTAATAAATAACGACAGTGCCTTTTAGCTTCACTTAGTAACTAAAAAGCACACTTACACACTTAGTTACTCATTTCCATGGCTAAATTTTTAGATAGCAGAGCACAGCTGCAAACAAAGCAGCTGTTTATATACTTGAATGTGTTTTACAGAATTAACGGTGTAAGTCAAATAAAGGAAGCAATAAGAGGAAGCAAGCAGTTCAGCAAGGCAGAGTTAGCATGGCAATCTGATAACATACAGTTATTGGTGAAACACAATTGTGCTTCCTGCACCCTTTACTTCATAAGATGGTGGACTCCAGCTCGTATTGAGGCGATTTGCTGCTGAGTGTGAAGAGGAGGGAATGAGAATCAGCACCTCCAACTCTGAGCCGTGATTGACACTGGATAATTGTTGAAGTCATAACTGTGGTTTAGGGATGAGTTCTGGCCCAAAGCACAGGATTTTAAGGATCTTGTGGCAAGAGTGGAGTGGGAGATTGGCAGGTGGATTGGATGATACTGTGTGACATATGCAGTGATATGGATGCAGGACCAGTGTGGTGTAGTGAAGTGAGAGCTGAGTGTGAAAGTGAAGCTGTCTGTTGGCAGGTTGATTTATCTTCCTACCCTTGTGTGGTCACAAGCTCTGGGTAGTGACGGAGAGAATGAGATGGAAGACATTAGCTTCTAAAGGTGCAGTTAGAGAACATATCTTGAAGCAAATCATAAATCATAATGTTATTTATATATTTATATGTATATATGTAGTATGTAGCTGGAGCTATAATATACTATGTAATAGTGTGTGAGTCACAGTGAACTTTCACAAAACTTCATTGCATAGATTTTATTTTTTATTATTTAAATTGAATTTTTGTAATAATAAGGTTCCACATGTCAATGTTGTCGGGGGCATTAGTCAGTGGGACACCGCTAGCAAACATGTTGCATATGTGGAGGTTCCCAGACAGAGTTGCATGATCTCCACACTGGTAAGGCACATTCGCTGTAGGTCCTCTCCCTGTACTAACTTATAAGTTTAAGTTTGGTGTTGCTTTACTAAGTGTTAGTTCTTAGAGCTAAATGTCCCCAAAGTGCTTTTGATTACTTTTAAAGGGAAAAATAGTAATTGAATCTGACTTTTATCCATTATAACACCTATTTATGTGTTTTTCACCTGTGCTAAACAGGGATGAAGAGAGGCCTGCTGCTGTGTGTTTCCCTGATTGTGTTGCTGCATTTTGTCTTTTAGAGTTTGTAGAGATTTTGTTTTATGTGTATAATGAGTTTGTCATCTAAATCTGCACGTTAAATAGTATTTTCAGCCATGTTGGGAAAATTTACTCTTGTATCTATAGGTTTTTTGTAATTGATCCATCTTAGCGGGGATTTAAATATTATAACTGATTATCAGTAGTTTGTTTTTGAGTATACTTCCTCATCGTATCAGAGGTGGGTCGAATATCCAAAAATTGTACTCAAGTAAGAGTAGCATTACTTTAAAATATTATTACTCAAGTAAAAGTGAAAAGTAGTTGTCAAAAAAGTTACTCAAGTAAGAGTAAAAAAGTACTTGGCGAAAAGACTACTCAAGTAGCGAGTAACTGTTTGAAATGTCCGATTTATTTTATAAATAAATGCTATCAGACAAACAGAAATAAATAAATATACAAATTTGACCATTTTCAAAAGGAATATATGTAAAAAGATCAACAAAATAAGGCACAACAATTCTAATTTCCAGATTTCAGTTTTTCACAACATAAAGCTTTTTTCACCAATACCTACAGTAAATAATATAAATATATAAACAGTGCAAACAATTTCCAGTGACAAGATATGCTGTAAACTTTATATTCATTTTTGCTCCAAAGGGCACAGCAGCCTCAGAGAAAACAGAACGAGGCATCTTCAACATAAATACATACATGCCTTCATACAAGGCAGCTTAGAATTTTATCTGGATATGTGGGTTAACTCTGCAAAGAATTTTCCTCACATCAGCAGAGGTCAGACAGAGAACCTGGTCGTTATGATGGGGGTTGAACTTCCTCACCAGCACATCATTC
This sequence comes from Copadichromis virginalis, assembly GCF_057382275.1. Taxonomy (NCBI): domain Eukaryota; kingdom Metazoa; phylum Chordata; class Actinopteri; order Cichliformes; family Cichlidae; genus Copadichromis; species Copadichromis virginalis. Next base: position 36,946,838 of record NC_140620.1, read on the forward strand.
TGGGGATCAAACCATGCGCTGCGTGTCACCGCTGTCCTGGAAGTGGCTGCGGATTTTTCTGCCATGCGCGCGCTTCGCTGCTTTGATGGTTTGAGACAGTTTGGCCCTTGCTGTTCCCAGGGCCCCCTTGTCACCTGCTCTGAAGGCAGAGTCTTGAATCCTTAGCAGGTCACGCACTTCTGCAGTCATCCACGCTTTCTGGTTGGTCTGTATTACAATGTCCCTGGAGTAAGTGACATCATCGATGCACTTCCTGATGTAGCTAGTCACAGATGATGTGTACTCCTCCAAGTTGGTCCAGTCGCCATTTGTTGTAGCCTCCCTGAACATGTTCCAGTCAGTGTGCTCAAAACAGTCCTGGAGAGCAGAGAGAGCTCAAGTAGGCCAAGTTCCCACCTGTCTCAGAACCAGTTTGGAGTGTCTGATGAGTGGTCTGTATGCCGGAATTAGCATAATAGACCAGTGGTCTGAGTGTCTGAGGTGGCGGCGGGGCTTCGCTCTCTGCACACTGGGAATGTTTGTGTAAACAAAATCCAGCATGTTTTGCCCCCCGTGGCAAAGTCAACGTGTTGATGGAATTTTGGGAGGACTGACTTGAGATTTTGCGTGATTGAAATCTCCGGCGATAATAAACAGTCCATCGGAGTGTGAGTTCGGGAGCTCACTGATCAGCTCGCAGAGCGCCTCCTTAGTATTAGCGCTGGGTGGGATGTACACTGCTGTAATGAGCACAACAGTGGCGAGTTGGCGCACAGTTGGCGAGCCAGCAGCCAGGAGTTATTGTGAAACTGCATGAGACTCATCTTATTAAGTATTACAACGATAAGAAACAATCAAAACCTAGTTTGACAAAATGGACGTAGTACTTAAAGAGGCAATTAAAATCCCTAACGCAGTAATCATAAAAGGGCTTACTAACAGCGACCTCGATGACGAAGTAGCTATTTACCTGGGGAAACACGGTTCAGTTAACCGCCACATCCGTATAGATGATCCGCATTCTGAATTTCACAGGCAGATGATAGCTGAATTCAATCATGCCAGCACAATGGATACTTTGAATCCCCTTTTGCCGCAGACTATCCAAAGGTTTGCTCAGCCTGAAGTCACGTTTGAGATTAGGAGTTTAACTGTGGTGTATGCAGCAAATGCAAGGAATGTCACCAGAGCATACATGAGACAACTGTCTGAAATGGCCAATCTTAGTGGCCACTCGCTAGAAAACATGCTCAAAGAGGGGCTAGCTAACTTAAACGTGCCCCCTCTATCCTCTCAGCCTACAGTTTCTCCCCCTGTTGACAGAGGCATGCACAGGGTGATCATTCCCCCAGTCAACCTGCTGCCGATTTCTCACAGTCTACGGATTCGATTCCAATCTTAAATCAAAACCTGATCGATCTTGACTCACCGACCCAGTTCCATCCCACACTTGAGCTTAACCCGCCCAATGTCTGGCGGGTGGTAGTTGAACATGTGGTGCGCAGTAGTGAGCTTTCTCTGGGCGCATTCCCCGCCCTAACAGTGAAGCTGATTGCGACGCCTGGCGCACAAGTGTTGAAGTCCTCATGAGTGATCCAGTCGTTTCTGACTTGAACTGCACACAGAGGATACTTGACAGTCTCCTGTCGCCTGCCACAGACGTCACTAAGCATTTAGGTCCAAATGCTAGACCCTCTGAGTACCTGAGAGTACTCGATTCTGCGTTTGGAGCCGTCGAACATGGCGATGAGCTCTATGCGCGATTCATGAACACACTACAGAATGAAGGAGAAAGACCATCAGCCTATTTGCAAAGGTTACATGTCTGTTTGACCAAAGCAATGCGACGAGGAGGTGTCAATATGTCAAATTTTGACAAGCAATTGTTAAAGCAATTTATTCGTGGCTGTTGGGAGGACAGTCTCATCAGTGACCTCCAGCTAGGACAAAGAAAAGAGAGCCCACCTTCGTTCTCTGAGCTACTCTTGCTTCTACGCACGGAAGAGGACAAGCAAGCCTCAAAAGTCCGTCGTATGAGACAACATCTTGGTCAGAGCAAACCTGGCCCTAGCAATCCAAAGCACCGGGCCATGTCAAATGTACAAACAGCAAGTAGCTGTGAGTCCGACCTCGATGTGTTAAAGAAACAAATTGCTGATTTGAGTGCACAACTTAACAGTTGGAAAATAGAAAGCCAAAAGCAAAATCAGCCCAAGCACTCAAAGTCAAAGTGCCACACAGTTAATGCCAAAGTTGAAGTTTACCCCACGAAAAGGAAGGCTTCGACCACACAGAACTTTGCAAAAGCCAATGCAAAGCCGCGTCCTTGGTACTGCTTTCACTGTGGTGAGGACGGTCATATTGCCTCATCATGTGAAAACGAACTAAATCCATCCTTAGTGGCCACGAAGAGAAAACAGCTGAGAGAAAGGCAATCTAGTTGGGAAGCATCAACTAGGGCCAGTGATGAGCCGCCTTTAAACTAATCCCAGCCTCCAGTGTGGGACAAGTGGGGGCTGCCGGAGACAATTCTCGTCCCAAGCCACAATGTGCTTTTTCAAAGGAAGTTCAGTCAAAAGCGCCGTCTATACACCTTCCAAAGGGTTTGGTCGGAACCAAAACTTCTGCTACTGTCAACATCGCTGGCAGAGAAATGAACTGTCTTCTTGATACAGGGTCACAAGTGACAACCGTGCCTCAGAGTTTTTATGAGAAGCATCTCTCAGACTTGCCTATAAACCCGTTGGGCGATCTCCTGGACGTAGAGTGTGCAAACGGCCAATCCGTCCCTTATCTAGGTTATGTAGAACTCTCAATCACCTTTCCCAAGAACTTTGTGGGTTCGGATATTAGTGTTAATACCCTAGCATTAGTTATCCCCCCTCTGCGAGCCGAGGCGCGAGAACAGATCTTGATAGGTACAAATACCTTAGATGCCCTTTATGCGGACTTCCATGAGTCCAGTGCGAACTTTCAGCCCGTCCCCCATGGTTTCAGAGCGCTCCTCAAAATCCTTGGAGTACGTCGAAAATCCGCTAGCAATTGCAGCCTTGGGTGTGCAAAGTTAACGGGTAAAAAGCAAGCCGTGGTGGCGGCAGGGCAGACGGCAGTTTTAGAAGCTTCGGTGTATATTCCCAACTCCATTAATGAGAAATGTGCAGTTGTCGAATCGTCATCAGATTTTCCCTTGCCCAGTGGTTTGCTTGTGTTAACTGGTCTTGTCAACCTGCCAGCCAAGCAGCCTTGTAAACTGCCGGTTGTAGTGAAAAATGAAACCGACCACGACATTGTTGTCCCGTCAGGCCGTGTGCTAGCCGACATTAATGCCGTGACCAGAGTCATATGTAAAGAACAGACAGAGAAGATGTCAAACTCTTCAGACCACTCAGGAAATTCTTCTCAACCTGAAGAAATCAGTTTCGACTTTGGAAATGACTTACCTGATGAATGGAGAAATCGTGTCACAAAGTTGCTAAATTCAATGCCTGAAGTATTTTCGCAGCATGCATTGGATTTTGGACACACAGAGAAGGTGCAACATCACATCAAGCTTAGTGATGAAACCCCATTCAAGTCCAGACCCCGACCAATACATCCACACGATGTGGAGGCCATGAGGAAGCACCTGCAGGAACTGCTCAACGCGGGAGTGAGACGGGAATCTGAATCACCATTCGCTTCCCCAATCGTAGTAGTCAAAAAGAAAGATGGTTCAGTTCGCTTGTGCATTGACTACCGGAGGTTAAACCTCCAAACCATCAAAGCCGCATATGCACTCCCGAATCTGGAAGAAGCTTTTTCCGCTCTAGCAGGGTCAAAATGGTTCTCGGTCCTGGATCTCAAGTCGGGATATTATCAGATTGAAATGTCAGAGTCAGACAAACAGAAAACAGCCTTCGTGTGTCCCTTAGGATTTTGGGAATTCAATAGGATGCCCCAAGGGATCACCAATGCACCCTCCACTTTTCAAAGGCTCATGGAGCGGTGTATTGGTCCGATGAATCTTAAGGAAGTCCTTGTCTTTATTGATGATCTCATCATCTTTTCATCATCTCTTGAAGAACACGAGCAATGCCTGAAGAAGGTCCTGTTGCGGTTGAAAGAGTTTGGGTTAAAATTAGCACCCGAGAAGTGTAAATTTTTCCAAACCTCTGTTAAGTATCTCGGCCACGTGGTGTCAGAGCGTGGAGTCGAGACTGATGCAGAGAAGATCAAAGCCCTCACGAGTTGGCCCGTTCCCACCAACCTTAAAGAGTTAAGGTCATTTTTGGGCTTTGCTGGGTACTACCGGTGATTCATCCAGGGTTTTTCTAATATTGTAAGGCCATTGAATGAGTTAACCGCTGGTTACCCACCATTGAGAAAAGGAAAGAAAAGACCCACGAAGCAACAAAGCTCCATGTACCATAGCCCGAAAGAGCTATTTGGTGACAGGTGGACTCAAAAGTGTCAAGAGGCTTTTGAACAAGTCATTGGTAGGCTAACCTCAGCCCCAGTGTTGGGTTTTGCCGACCCCAGACTCCCATATATCCTCCACACGGATGCTAGTACCATTGGCGTTGGTGCCGTTCTGTACCAACTCCAGGATGGACAGTTGAGGGCCATAGCCTTTGCTAGCAGAGGACTTTCAAGAAGTGAGATGAGATATCCAGCCCACAAGCTGGAGTTCTTGGCTCTTAAGTGGGCTGTCATCGAAAAGTTCTCCGACTACCTGTATGGTACGGAATTCACAGTAGTGACGGACAGTAATCCGTTAACGTACATCCTAACATCAGCGAAGCTGGATGCAACGAGTTACCGTTGGCTCTCAGCCTTGTCTACTTTATCATTCCAACTCCAGTACAGGGCTGGTAAACAAAACGTAGACGCGGATGCACTGTCTCATCGTCCCCATGGTAGCCCAGGTGATGATCCTGTCTCACAGAAGGAAAGTGAAAGGATCCGGCAATTCGCCCTCACTCACCTCAGTGGCGATGACAAAGAAATGGTTTCTAGGGAGGTTGTACAGGCCATCTGCGAAAGGCATTCAGTTAATTCAGCAGGCCTGGATTCAGAGTCATTCACTTGCCCAGGTTTGGCTTTAGTTGAGTCCTTAGCCTTACATGCTACAGCTGTCCCTGATAGCTTTGCAGAACAGCTGTTGAATGGTTCTCCTCTTCCCCCGCCTATGGCAGAGGATGAGCTCAGACAGAAACAGAGGCTAGACCCAGCTCTCGATGCTATAGTCACTCTGTTAGAAACTGGTCAGACCCCACCTCCCAGTCTTAGAGCAGAACTACCTGAGCTTCCCTTGTTACTGCATGAGCTCAGTCGTCTTGAACTGCAGAATGGAGTTCTTTACCGAAAGAGGCAAACCAGTCCAGACATCTCCTTTCAACTCGTGTTACCCGAGGAGTTGAGGCCAGTAGTCTTCCAACACCTCCACAGTAACATGGGCCACCTAGGAACTGACCGCACTATTGACCTGGTCAGAACTCGGTTTTACTGGCCAAAAATGAAGACGTCAGTTGAAAAAATGATCAACACGTGTGAACGGTGTGTTCGCCGGAAGTGTAGGCCAGAGAGGGCAGCTCCCCTCATGAACATCAAGACAAGCAGGCCCCTTGAACTGGTCTGTATAGATTATCTATCTATTGAGCCAGATCAGTCTAACACTAAGGATGTATTAGTTATGACTGATCACTTCACTAAGTTCGCAGTAGCTGTCCCTACACCAAACCAACGAGCGCGCACTGTTGCAAAGGCCCTCTGGGAGAACTTCATTGTTCATTATGGTGTCCCAGAGAGACTTTTAAGTGATCAAGGCCCCGATTTCGAATCGAAGACAATAAAAGAACTCTGCGCAATTATTGGCATGAAAAAGATACACACAACGCCGTACCACCCCAGAGCCAATCCAGTTGAGAGGTTCAACAGAACACTTCTCCAAATGCTTGGCACCTTGAATGACAATGAGAAGTTGCATTGGAAAGAGTATGTAAAACCTCTAGTAAATGCATATAATTGTACCAAGAATGATGTGACGGGCTATTCGCTTATGTGCTGATGTTTGGGAGACAACCAAGGCTTCCCATTGATCTAGTATTTGGGTTGCCTGTGAATGCCCAGAAGAAGTCGCACTCCCAGTACATCAGTGATCTAAAACATAGGTTGGAGGAGAGTTTTAAGATCGCAACCTCAAACGCACAAAAGAATGCTGAGCGCAATAAAACCCGCTTTGACAAGCAAGTGGTTGACTCAACTCTGAACGTGGGTGACAGGGTTCTCGTGCGTAATGTTAAACTGAGGGGAAAGCATAAGTTGGCAGACAGATGGGAAGATGATGTGTACGTAGTTCTGAAAAGAGCAGGCGAACTACCAGTCTATACGGTTGAACCGGAAGCGAAAGAAAGACCAGTCCGAACATTGCACAGAGACCTGCTCCTTCCTTGTAGCTTCATACCGGTCACGGAGTCAACTGAAAACAGTCCCAAAAAGCCCCAAGCTCGGCGGAACAGAAGGCAAACTGTTGTTCAGGAAGACGACGACGACCTCGACTCCGAGTATTTACCAGTACCTACCTGGATACCAATCTCCATTACCAGCTCTGTCAAGCCAACTCTCGTTGTGCCCCGCACTGAAAGTGTGCAAAGACAGTTTCCAGCTTATGATGAAGCCAAACGTGACAATCCCACCGAATGTGACAATCCCACCGAATGTGACAATCCCATCGGACGTGACAGACAATCAGAGGAAATTGAGGAAACGGAAGTTGTGAACTTACCTGAAACTGCAACTGAAAACTTACCCGAACATGTGGACTTACCTGAGCCTAGCTTGCTGGAGACCAACATTCAAGTTGAAGATCCTGTGGAGAGAACCCAGCAACCTAGCAAGCAAGTCCTGCCCAATGTGGATGAGACGATGCTAGAGCGTCCTAATGACCAAGAAGGAGTCATAACTGAGCAGCCTAGTTCGCTTGGTTCACAGAACAGCTCTCAGGAAGAACATGACGTTCTTCGTCGATCTCAAAGGTCATGTCAAGCACCAGAAAGGTTGCAGTATTCTACCTTAGGTAACCCCTTACCTAAGGTATTTTACTGTTGTTAATGCAGTATTTAATAGCCTAAACGAAGCCATTTCAAGCTTTATGCAGTCTAGCCATTTAGATGCACAGGGACGTGCATACCATCACGTGGGGAGGGTGTAACCCACATTTGAGTATGGCTTAGATAAAATATGCCAGAATGAGAAAAGAATCATTAATCTAAGCAGCACACTTCATTTATAATGAATAAACTATAGGTGCAGCAGTTAAGGAGTTAACTGTTCTGGTTTAGACACGTGTTACTCTAGGCCAATGAGCTGCTGAAACATGGTACAGGCTCCGCCTGCCGCCCCTGCCTAGGAGGACAGAGATTTTTCTCTTCTCTCTTTTTCGCTCGCGAACCTTCCATGAGCAAGCTAGTAAGGAAACGAGACACGGCGAATTATTGAGACAAGGTATGAAAAAGAGTAATATAGGCGGAGAGTTAGCACTCACCGTTTACTAAAACTATTTTATTGTTTGTATATTGCTAAGACGAGTAATTAGCTGGTTCTTTTTACATTGCTTAGTCGAGAAAGGTCGGGAGTTAGAGACGACGCCATTTCATCGGTCGTGCGCCATCTCGCGCTGCTCCGTCTTTCTAATTCTGAGATCGGTGAGCGAAGTATTTTACTTGTTCATTATTTATCTGTGTTTCATGAATGCCTTGCAAGTAAAATGTTCCAGTGTTTAATGATAATTGTTTAGGAATGTTCTGTAGGAAACTGTTCAATTTACTGAAACCCAGTAGTTGAAGCGAATGTGTGAATTGTGATTTTATGAGGAACTTAATATGTCCCATGACACTGTCCTTGACAGGTCAGGTTTTTTTTGTTGTTTGGTTTTGTTTTTTGTTTCTTTGGTTTGTATCTTCCTGGTGCATTCCAACGGATCCTGAAATTGATAGCGAGCCAACCCCGTTGAAGGACCAATTGACTTTGTTCTGTCCTGCACATCAGAGTGTGGTAGGCCAGATGTAACAAAACAGAAACACACCACGCCATTTTGTACTAGTAGTCCCCCTTCTTCACATACATCCCTCTGGACTCGCGGGTGGGTTGTTATAAGGACTTGGGTTCACGGACTCTGTACATTCCATAAATGTGAACAAAAGTGAGTGTGAGCGGTTGGAAATAACCCTCCAGCTGATTAACTGTTGCTAATTGTAACGAAATCTGTGAAAATGCAAGTAAATGTTAACATTTATATGCTGATGATTGAAATTGTGGTTCATTGTTGGATGTGAACTGTACTTCTAGAAAGGGTGCACCCAGGTAAGATTTCTTTCTCATCGAGTGATTACTGTGATTTTGCCAAAAGGTATCATTAAGAGAGTACTGGTACCGAAAGGGAATAATTTCATTTGTAAATGTTTTGAATGTTTATCATAATGTTCTGTTGTTTCTAAATGAAAAGAAAAATACAACTCCGGTAACTTTTCAAAACTCGCGGTTGTCTGAGTCTCATTCAGTTCGCCTCTCCTGTACGTAGCCGAACCTACTGGTCCAAATCATTGAGCTCTTTGGTGTCAAATTTGGGTGACATGCCTTTTTTGATCTGGGAGTATTCGAAACACGCACATTAGTGTTACCTATGCCATTGGTAAACCCGAACACCGATTATTCTCGTTGTGGTGTCCATGTGGCTCAGAGGTCACGATAAAAAGGCGATAGAAAAAACACAAAAACAGCACTGTTTGGTCCAGAGTGGTCGCTGCGTGCTGTTGCCGTACCGCCATCTCATCTACTTGTAATAATAATATTTGTAAACTTGTAATAATTCTACTTGTTCCCACTGTGTTCCCCACCTGTTTCTACTCGCCTCATATCCTCTTGTAGTTATTGTCTCAGTCTTCCGTCGCTTTTTCAGTTTTCTGCCTCTGTTGTGTATTTGCTCTTGTTACCCAGATACTTAGCTGTGTGTATTCTAGTGTTCCCTGGATCATTACAACACTTGTGTGTTCATAAGTCAGTTTTCTTAGTATTGATTCCTTTTGGACTTTTTAAACCTGACAGCAATAAAAACTTGTCCTTTTTTGATTTTGTCTACAGATGAAGCTCTGTACAGTTTGTAATCTGTCCACTTAAACATGTTTTGTCTGTGGATATAGTTTCATTATTCCTCATCCTGAACAGAACTCATAGACTGGGCAGCATCGTTCCTCTTTTTAGTAGTCCTGTCAGCAATTTTTCTTTTTGTTTATAAAAATAGAACTTCCAAGCAAATTGTTTCTGTGGGGTACTGTGTGTTTCCCCGTCCTTCACTCGTGTATGTTCATTTGAAGAGGAAAAACCTTCCACGGGACTCCGATATGAAAATATACAAACAGAAATATAATTCAGAGCATGTAAATTGTCTTACAGGCGTAATGAGGTTTAAGTTACCCTCAACAACAAACAAACTACGGTAGAAAAACCGTGTGGCTCTGCAGCGTCTTGCCTCTGCTATGTCCCCACCCCCTCAGCACCGTGTGCACTTAGTTGCATAAATCCATGATGCATAGATTTAAAGTATAAACCTAGCCTTTAAAGTGAACATATTCAAAGTTTTACTTTACCAAGCCAAAACACAATAAAATAATTTTAGTTTCACTATAAACATGAATTTACTTATTAAATTACTAATTACCCAAAATAAGTTTAACAGCAAATATAAATTGAACTATAGTAACCTGGCTCCCACACTGTGTGTCCTGCTGTGTAGACTTGCCTTTCTTAAGTTTAACATAGTTTCCTTGTGTTTCTCTTCACTTATTACAGCAGTTCTGGTGAAATCACACTTCTTAGGCTGACTAAGGCTGCACAGAAAACGTGACATAGCAGGAGATCAGGGACTATCATGGTGCTGCGTCTTTAGACCCAGCTTTAAGTTACAGACCAAGATTCATATTCTTCAGTATCCTGAGTAATTGGGCCTAATTTTTGCTTCATACATTTATGATACCATATAATGTTTTTGTCTTTACACCATCAGGCTATAGTTTAGTTGTTGGTCATAGGTACACACCGGCTCACTCCTTGGCGGCCGCTTGTCGGGGCCTGGAGCCTGGGGCTCGCTCGGGCCTCTCGGCCTGGGGCTCGGTCACTCAGGCGCAGCTGGCTGCCGGCGGAGCTCACGGGCGCGTCACTGCAACTCCCCCTGGCTTCTGCTCCGCGGCTGCTGAGTGAGCCCTCATCTGGGACTCTCCTCAGCTCTTTCCGGGACAGTGGCACAGCTGCCCCTCTGTTGGTCTTCCTTGGTCTCTTGTGTTCTGGGGGCCTCTGGATGTCTGGAGTTTTGATCTCCTCCACACCTGCTTCACGCCCTGGAGGACGGGGCTGTGGCCCCCCCACACCCTCTAGCAGATTATTACATGAAGGAACCTTTTAAAAAACAAAAAACAAGCGCGTCCATGCTCACAGGTGTACACACGGGTGATCACACCCACAAACTACACCCTTTTTGGCTCCTACCTCAAAGCACACTGTGTTCTGTTGATCTTATGTGCTGCACAATAATGTTTAACATTTAGTATTTACTGTCATATTCCCATATATCATTGTGATGTTGTTTATTCTATTACTCTTCTTCTCTTCTGCTTGCTTTCTTTTTTCTTTCTCAGCAGGTGATCCAGGTGATTGATATATGCATTTTTTTTTCTCTGCCCGTTCTGTTGGTTTTTGTCTTTTGCCCTTCTCCCCCGTCCCTCTTCTCAGCTGTTTCTCTTCCCCTCTTTCTTTCTCCCCTTCTTTCCTCCAGTCAAGTCTGTCCCGTATTCAGTAAGTGAAAATAAAATAAACAATAAAAGGTAAATCAAATGGACCATTACGGCAAGGCTGGGATGGTCAGTTTGGTAAAGTAAATCCGTTGGGCATCTTTCTTTGCCTTTAGACAACAATTCTGATGGCAAAAGAGCCAAACGGGACAGGCCAAAAAGAAAAAAAAAAAAAAAAAAAAAAAAAAAAAAGTTACAGACCAAGATTCATATTCTTCAGTATCCTGAGTAATTGGGCCTAATTTTTGCTTCATACATTTATGATACCACATTATTTTTTTGTGTTTACACCATCAGGCTATAGGTTAGTTCTTGGTCATAGTTTGTTTATGTTCTGCTTCAGTTTAATCTTTCTTCTGTGTCATGGATTCAGCCAGACGCCTCCAGAAAGACCCTTTATATTGGTTCAGCTGATCGGATCGGCAAAGCGTGTTTCTGGAATATGTTTTTGTTCCTGCTAGTGCTTTTTATGCAATTTTTGCAAAGCTTTATGTGGAAGGAAACCGTGACCGAGGACAAGCTGATGGCATGAGATGTGAGTACAACTCCTCTGGTTTCATATGCAAAAAAAAATTATTGCGCTAGCTTACACGGTTCTGGTTCTACAGGGATTTAAAAATAGTTATGCAAAACGGAGCATGCCCGCTCTGACCGGCTTTAAAGGGTTAACAATAACAATGTATTGAATAATGACTTTAAAAAAATAATATAAAACAGTGTGCAAATACTGATAACAGTGCAAATGTTTGCAATATAAGAAATAAATGAAAAATCTATGTTTAGTGAACTTTGCACTGTTGCTCTGTGGTGCAGCTACGACACCGTAGCAAAGTTTACACACTATGTCTACTTGATCCACGTCTGACTCCGCGAACCCATAATGTTTCCACACCACTGAAGTTTTTTTTTGCCCCTCTTTTCAACCAACAGCAATCACTCTCCTCTCCAAATAACTTCTGCTTAGCTTTCCGAGTTTCCCTCGGGTCCTCTTAATTGTTGTGACGCGTGTTCGAAACGCAGAGAGGTGCGCTCGATTTGCCACACGGAGCAGCGTGAGAGTAAAGCACGAGGGAGGGGCTAATAATCGGCTCAGTCACTTTTAATGATCGTTGAAAGCCCAGATCGTAATCGTGATTAAAATTCGATTAATTGAGCAGCCCTAACTCACACATGATAACAGGCCACAGACTTCCACACTCTTATCTTCACCACATTCCTCCAGCCAGTCTCACACACAGAGACTAATATGTTGAGGTTTTCTTGTTCATCCTATTAATTAGGGTCATACTTCAATTAGAATTAAGCATGATTAATTATTTGGAGAACAGCATATAGATAAACATATAGATGTTAAATCCTCGTACTCCACTTTTGAGGGTGTGTTTCACATACCCTTTTAAGTCTTTGTCTCTGTGGTAGGTGTTCGTTACTCCCCGTTTTCTTTTGGTAACCTTTTTCTTATATGTTAGTGGTCAGCTTTACTTTCCCCATCATTTCCCCAGTTAGTCCCAGCTGTTCTTCCACCTGTTTCCTCTTCCTACTTTACCTTTTATGCATTTATTGTTTGAGTCTAGCCTTGTTTCTTGCCGCATTCGACCCTCTTTGGTTGTGTGTCTTCTGTCTTATCTATTTAAATTTGTTCTGTGAGTCACAGAGAATAAAATCAAGATTTTTTTTTTAAGTTTATTACCATGTTCTGCATTTAAGGTCCTGCTCTGTCTGCCACACAGTCATCACATGAGAGAAACAGTAAACGTATTGTTCTCTTTCTTTAACCCTTTAAAGCCTGTCGGAGCTGGCACGCTTGGTTTTGCGTAACTATTTTTAAATCCCTGTAGAACCGGAACCACATAAGCTAGCGCAATAATTTTTTTTGCATATGAAACCGGAAGAGTTGTACTTACATCTCATGCCATCAGCTTTTCCTCGGCCACGGTTTCCTTCCACATATAGCTTTGCAAAAACTGCATAAAAAGCCCTTGCGGGAACAAAAACATAATATTCCCGAAACACGCTTTGCCGATCCGATCAGCTGTTCGTAACACTTCCCACATTCAGCGCGAACGATGGCGTGTCCGCCATTACCTGCCCGAAACCGGAAGTGACAGCATTTTCGCAGAAAATATAGTTTTTTACTTGTAGGCCTTCAAAGCCTATACTTGTGTTTTTATAAGTCATGTTTGACTTTATGCTTTTCTGAATAGTTTCTGTGATGCTTAGAACTCAAATTGCACTGCTGAAAATAGTTTATTTTAATGCACATGCTGTTTTCTTTGAAAATTTGCATCATAGGATTGTTTTTCGTTTTTCCTGCAGTGTATAAAAATTGGTGTATTTCAAAAATAAAACTAAGAAGACACTCAAAATAAAATACCTGTTGTTGTAAACTCTTTTTTGCAACTTTTTTGTATTTAAAGTTTTGAGGGATAAACCTCTTAAATTTCTCCAAGCAGAAATATATGTAAAAAACCAAAAACGATTTTCTGTTTTTTTTTGTAGTTTATTGCACTTTTTTGCAATTAATGTAGTTACTATGGACTTAATGCATACATATTATTAAAATATGGGCTATAACAGTTGTATTGATGTATAGCAACTTGAAATGTTCCCAAAATGGTACTACAGCATGTAAAATATAATATAAGCTCTGGCAGACTTGGTTCTATGGTAGGTCTTGAAGGGTTAAAAAAGTAGTTAAAAAAAAAACAACTAATTTTGACTTATAATGAAACAGATTTAAATAATAAGAAAGCTGATTAAAATGAACGTTCACAATAAAATTTGAATATTTTCAGTATAAGACATTTAAAAAAAATGATGGGAGAAAGAAGTATGTACAGTTATTTCAAGTGATCTGATGGATATAAGAGGTCTGGTGTTTGCCTGAATGGGAAGTCTCTGGCAGTGTCACTTTATCTGACATGGATGGAGTGCTGCAAGAGTTTGTCTTTTGGCAAGTGCAGCATCACACAGGGTGGTCTGCAGGTGGTTCTTGTGGAGTCTTCTTTCTTTACCATTAAATACATTTTCGGTGCTGGCTCAATCGACAATTACAAAACAGCTGAAGAGCTGCTGTTAAGAGCTGTGGCTGAATTTGGATTGACATTATTGTAGTCAGAGCTCTCTTCTGGGTCACCACGTTGCCCTGTTGAGGTGATCAAATGAAAGCAGTTCAAGTGTAATTATTAATGATGATAATTATCAAGGTATTTTCTCATGGTCATCACCTCACATGTTGTGCACTCACTTGTCTTGTTAATGACTGAGCTGAATCACAGATGTGACATTGTTGTAATCACCTTCTGCTGGACCTGAAATAAGAATCTGATTGACTTTCATGTTAAACACAGTTTTTGTATCATCATCCAGCTTCCACAAGCTCTATATCAATGAAAGTGTAAACTTTACCATTTTCAGTGTTTTCACATCTTCTGACTGTCTCATAGACAGAACGATCACCTGCAGGTCAGAGAAAATCAGTCACCTCATGTCTGTGATACTAACTTAAACACAAATATTCTTACAAATAGCATTTATATTAAAAGCTGCAGCAGATGTAACAAGTACAGTCTTGTTGCAAATAGCATCAGAATATTTGAAACTGCATGAAAAACTAACCATGAAGAAGAGAGGAGTACACTTGCTGCTGATCTTCATCCTGACTCAGCGTCTGCTCATTAGCAGCACCTTTATTAAAAATGTAAAATTAGATGTTTGTTTTATGTTGTTGTGGATTATACATTCTTGTGAACAGTTTGCATTTTATGACTCAATGCTGCATCTGTGTATTTAATCATTTAAGATATAAAATATGTAATATTAGAAGAAAAATATGAAAATCTCACCTTTGAACTTTTTACAGCAATACAACAAGAGCAGGATGAAAATAAATGTAATTCCAGAAATTGCTCCAATGCTTATCAGAATAGGAAATGAAGAGATTTCAGGACTCGGGTCATCTACTGTGGATAAGAAACATACGTTTTAAACTGAACCTAAGTTATAAGTTAAAAAAAGTTAAATAATATATTATAAACTCACCCTTTGTATCAATGCTGACTGACTGGCTGTCCGCTGTGTAGTAAACTGGGTTTCCTCTTCCTCCTCTGCACCTGTAGAGTCCTTCCTGTGAGACACTGATTTGTCCATTTGAGTGGAAAACTGCATCTTGTGTGGTCAGGGCTTCAGAGGAGTTCTCATCTCTGTACCAGTAGTATTTCCATCCAGATGATGATGATGAGTTCACAGAGCAGGTCAGGGTCACACTGCCCCCTACTGGAATGTCTCTCATATCAGAAGTTATTTGGGCCTTTGGTTGATCTGCTGTTGAGTCTAAACAAAGACAGAAAGACAATATGAATATATACCCCACACACAGGCTGGGATCACACCAGTCTGATGCAATCTGCATGTGTCTGTATGTTGTTGGGAATAAACTTGCTCTCCAGTTTCCAACAACACATAGGAAGGAATAAGAGCAAACTGAAATGGTATGAGTGCTCTTACAGAGGCCGATAATGCATTTTATTCTTTTAGTGTTTTTACTTTTTTCTGTTTCATTATGATTCTTCTCTGGATTTATAAAAGAGTACCACAACAGAAGACACAGAACTTCTTCCCAATTGAAGTTTATAATTCCCAGACTAGTAGTAGTCTAACTAGTAGCTGCACAGAGAAATTTGAAATAGAAACACTTTATTTATGAGATTTCTAATTTCAGACTTTCATAAAGCATTTTCATTTGTTTAGATTATTTGTTCATGGCAAGTTTGCTTTGATTAGCAGATAGTCTTCTTCCTACATGACCAGAAGAAACACATCAATATATTTCTCTGTATCTATAAACTTCCTGTTGCAAAAATACACACTAATATCAAAAAGTCACACATCACTGTTCGTTCCATCAATACAACAAAATGCAATGATTTATCTACCACTGTTCTTAAATGAAGTCTTTGAAAGCATCAATTTCCTGACAAAAGGAGAAAGAAGAAAAATCTTCAACAGTAATGCAACTGAACAAGGAAAATATTGCATTACTTCTTGTAACTCCATTAATCACAAAGACAACCAGTAATTAAAAAAATATATAAATCTTACTATCTATTATAAAAAGGATAATGTAATATGGTTAATATGCTACATCTTCACCCCACACATTCTGTCCACTTTGTATTTGTGATGGCTGCACTTACAGCCACACAGTGGTAATATCACCATGTTAGTGTAGAGGCTTATAAGTAATATTGCATTCACATTTCTTTCTTTAAATATAGGAATTTATTTACAGAACAATAAATAACTGGTTTTGGTTTAGAATTCATTCACATATCCACATAACACTGCATTCTAAAATAAGTGCGCACATTTTAGTTTACACTGTTATGTATGATTAATCTTTTGTTTTCTGAGTTACCTTAGTTGCAGCTGTTCCAGTCCCTTGATTAAGGAGCCAAGAGGTGGAAAAGGGGCGGAGCGAGGTTTAAAGGAAGGCTACAAATTGGTTCACGCCATAACTCGGGACCATGGGGGGGAATTGGAGTTCATTATGTTTGGTTTAGTTAGGTTTTGTGTGTTTTACCCCTTTTCCTGTTTTTGTGGGCTGATCAGCCACTATTTAAGTTTCCCCTTTGTCTTGTTAAGTTAGGTCAGTTTGTTTGAGTTGTCGGTTGTGTTGTCAACTTTGAGTAGAGTTTTGTTAGTTTGACCTCTTTTATGGGCCCAAGATTTTGATTCTTTTTGCATGATTTAACCAATTATGTTTTTTGGGTTAAATAAAAAATAATTTTTTGGACTTTAACCTGTGCCTAAGTTTCCTTCACTGCTCGGTCCATCACAAGTGGTGTCAGGAGTGGGATCAGCAGTTGAAGGCACAGGATTTTTTTTCTCTTTTTTTCCCCTCTTCACTCATCAAGCCATGCACAGAATGGGAAGGAGTGGCAGAGGAGCAAAAGGAGATTGTCAAAACCAGCCAGTTGGAGTTGTAGAGCAAGTAGAAGGAGGAGAGGAAAATGGAGCCTCTGGAGGGGTGGATAGTACTGAGAGCCAAGGTAAGGAGCCGACAATGTCAGAACTGATTTCCATGCTTCGTTCTCATATGGGTCAGCAGGAGGCCCAGGAAGCAAGAAGAAGGGAGGAGTTTACCCGCCAGGAACAGCGCTTTAGAGCACTGCAACATCAGTTTCAGCTGTTGCAGGTAGAAGTGCAAACTCGTACCTCCCCGGTCCCTGAGCCTCAAATGGAGGTCTCTGAGCCTCAAATGGAGGAACCTGAACAACCAGAGGTAGAGTCCTTTGAAGAGGAGGATCCTCCCTGTGCTGGCTCCAGTAATGAGCAAATACATCCTCAGTCAGGTCAGTCTCGCTTTCATGAACCCAGGCTGGAAAAATTGACAGAGGAGGATGATATTGAACATTTTTTAACAACATTTGAACGCATGGCTGTAGTTTGCTGGTGGCAAAAAATGGACTGGGTTTTTCATCTGATTCCTTTACTCACTGGCAAAGCAAGAGGTGCGTATGTTCATATGGATATGGATGACTCTCTAGACTATGACAAAGTGAAAGCAGCTATCCTTCAAAAATATGACATTAATCTTGAGACATATAGACTGAGATTCCGTTCACTGGAGGTAAAACCTGATGAGAATCCAAAAGAACTATATGCAAGATTGAAAGAGTTATATGAGAAGTGGGTGAAGCCAAAAGGAAAAACGGTGCATGAGGTTAGTGAAATATTAATTTTAGAACAGTACTTGAAAATGCTGTCTCCTGAGTTACAGATATGGATTAAAGAACGCAATCCAAACTCTGCAGCGGCGGCTGCAGAGCTGGCTGATGTGTTTGTGGCGTCACGGAAAAAAGGACAGCCATGGAGCCACACAGCATGGAAAATGAGAGATGGTTCAAAATCTGTCCCTCACTACCAGAAAGCAGGGGTGAGTAAGCCTCCAAAGAGCCAGTCTGTCAATATGCCGTCAAGACCTCCACCCAAGACTGTGATTTGTTATTTGTGTGGGATGGAGGGCCACACAAAACCTATGTGCCCAAAGAATTCTACAAAAATAACTCAGATGTGTTTTGTGCCCCGACAAAGTGTGGAGCCTAAAGTGGAGTTTGAGAATGGTTTCAAAATGACCTTAGTTGAGGTTGATGGGAAACCATTAAAGGCCCTTGTTGACTCAGGAAGTACTCAGACTCTTGTGCACCGAGACTTTGTACCCGCAAATAAAGTTAATGTGGAGACAATCCCTGTTCGCTGCATTCATGGAGATGAGAGGTCATATCCAACACCAGATCTGTACATCAAGGTACAAGGACAAACGTATATTCTAAATATTGGTGTTGCAGAGAATCTGCCATTTCCAGTAGTGCTGGGTCGAGATCTGCCTGTGTTGTTTGACTTGCTGAATCCTAGTCATACATGCAATGTTGCAGTAACAAGAGCTCAAGCTAAGAAGAAAGAGGAGTCCCTACACCCACTCCGTGCCTTGCCCTTCTATGATGCGGACATAGAGACTGCACCCGGGAAGTCTCGTAAGTCACGTGGACAGAGAAGGCAAGAGAAGTTTCTACATACTGCTGTTCGAGAAGCTCCTAGCACAGAGCCGGAGTTACCTTTGGGTTTCAAAATCCCTGTTAATATTATTGAAATGCAACATGACGATCCATCTCTAACATCTCTGTTCCAGAAAGCTGCAGAGAGGAACCAAGGAACTAAGCAAGATTTGAACAGCAGGGGGGAGTTTCTGCTGAAAGATGTCATTCTGTATCGTCAGCAGGGTTCAGCATTGCAGTTGGTGGTTCCTAGAGCAGTCCAGAAGGTGGTGCTCTCCTTGGGACACTCCATTCCATGGGCTGGCCACTTGGGAAAGCACAAAACCATGGCCCGCATTAGAAAATATTTTCATTGGCCTGGTGTGCGCTCGGATGTGACACTGTTCTGTAAAAGCTGCCCTCAGTGCCAGAAGTCTTCTCTTAAAATCCCCTCCAGAGCTCCTCTCCAGTCTCTACCAATTATCAGCACTCCATTTGAACGGCTAGGGATGGACATGGTTGGTCCTCTAGAAAGAAGCAAGGCAGGATTCTATCATCGGTTTATCCCTCATTTCTCCGCCAGGGCAGCTCTTCTGACGGATCTGACTGGTGCCCGAAGTCCCAATAAGATCACCTGGACAGAGGAGGCTGAGATGGCTTTTCAGGACCTACGACAATCTCTGAGTAAGAGCCCAGTCTTGCACAGCCCTGATTTTGAGAGAAATTTCATTCTTCAGACTGATGCCTCAGAGAGAGGATTGGGAGCTGTTCTGTTACAGGGACCGCCTGGAGAGCGTCATCCAGTGGCCTTCATCAGCCGCAAGCTGTTTCCGAGGGAAGTGCGATACTCAACCATCGAGAAGGAGGGACTTGCCATCAAATGGGCCCTGGACTCCTTTAGGTATTATCTTCTCGGACGGGAGTTCATATTGGAAACAGACCACAAGGCTCTTCAATGGATAGAGAGAATGAAGGACACAAATGGAAGGATCACGCGATGGTACCTTGCAATCCAGCCATTCCGGTTCACCATCAACCACATCCCCGGCAAGGATAACTGCACTGCAGACTGTCTCTCTCGCTGTCCCAGGGAGAGATCTGAAGAGGGGGAGTGTGTGATGGCTGCACTTACAGCCACACAGTGGTAATATCACCATGTTAGTGTAGAGGCTTATAAGTAATATTGCATTCACATTTCTTTCTTTAAATCTTTCTGTTCCAGTCCCTTGATTAAGGAGCCAAGAGGTGGAAAAGGGGCGGAGCGAGGTTTAAAGGAAGGCTACAAATTGGTTCACGCCATAACTCGGGACCATGGGGGGGAATTGGAGTTCATTATGTTTGGTTTAGTTAGGTTTTGTGTGTGTTTTACCCCTTTTCCTGTTTGTGGGCTGATCAGCCACTATTTAAGTTTCCCCTTTGTCTTGTTAAGTTAGGTCAGTTTGTTTGAGTTGTCGGTTGTGTTGTCAACTTTGAGTAGAGTTTTGTTAGTTTGACCTCTTTTATGGGCCCAAGATTTTGATTCTTTTTGCATGATTTAACCAATTATGTTTTTTGGGTTAAATAAAAAATCATTTTTTGGACTTTAACCTGTGCCTAAGTTTCCTTCACTGCTCGGTCCATCACAGTATTTCCACAGACATCACCTCAGTGTTTGTTTGTAATAATAATTTTTCCACCTTGTCAGTTTTTTTTTTTTTTCTGTTTTTGTATTTCTGTCATCATTGTCCTCAGGTGATGGAGCAGCAGGTCAGCATTGGCGTCTCTATACCAGCTGAAAGTTCGTGACACAAAGTGGTGACAAACTGTCTACAATGAGGCTACTATCAGCTGCAGCTCTTTGTCTGACTAACAATGTAACATGCTTTGTAGACCATTGAATTCATCCTGTGCTGACCATTATGACATTTGTCAAATGGAGATCACACAACAAACATGACTTACTTGATGCTGACAATGTGAAGGCTTCACTCCACTCTGTTGAAGAATATGAGTCATCTCTGCGTCGACTCTTACACATGTAGTCTCCACTGCTGGACTCAGAAACTCTGAATGTCACATCATTATTGTGTGTCCACTGTGTGGGTGTCCTGGGTCCTCTCCATTCATACTCCCACTCAGTGGTTTCACCTCCTTCCTGCACCTCACATGTCAGAGTGATCGTCTCACCTCTGAATATCTGAGGCCAGTTGGGTCGTTGTTTTACAACAACTTTATTGGAAACTGTTCACACATATTAACAGTTGAGATACAAACAGAAACATGAAATCAACACAGAAAACTCAACATTGTATGTTTGATAATCATGAGTGAATGTATATTTCAAACTAAATTACTGAACTCACTGGTTTTCTCAATGGTGACATCATCACTTATATAAGTGTAGTAAACTGGGTTTCCTCTTGTTCCTATGCAGCTGTAGATTCCTCCTTCAGATACTCTGATATCTCTGTTTTGTTGATCTCTGATTTGAACTTCAGAGGTTGTTTGGGTTCGTCTGAACCACTCATATTTCCATCCATCAGAGCTCTGCACAGAGCAGGTCAGAGTCACACTGCCCCCTGCTGGTATGATTGTTGTTCCTGCTGTCAGTGTGGCCCTGGGTTTATCTGATGTTATCAAAAAGACAAAAAGAAAACACAGCCATTGAACAACATTTTAAAATATGCTTTCATTTTATTTAAATTCCAACTTCCAAGAAGAGATGTCTTTGCTGAGCACGCATCATTCTCAGGGACTCCTCTCATCCTGCCAATAAACTCTTCCAGCTCATCCCCTTCAGCTGACGCTACAGGACCCTACAGACTAAAACCAGCAGGTTTATGAACAGCTTCTTCCCCACAGCTGTCAGCTTACTGAACTCAGTCCCCTGCTGAACCTTTCCATCCACACCCACTTATCCCTCCTAATGACCATGATCATGACTGTCATTCATTCTCAACATTCACCATATTCTTACATTGGTTACTGCTATAGTTTAGGACACTGAACCAGTATAGTCTCTGGTATAGTGCGTACACTCTTCACTATTATAGTCTGTTCAGAGCGCTACGCTTCCACTGTGAATATATTCATAGCACTTTGTAGATCTGTTTACCATATGTAGCACATCTGTATATATTTAGCAAAACTTTATATTTGTTAATAGTACATCTGTATTTCTGCCCGTCTGTATAGCAATACAGAACATCTGTATACTATATAGATCATCTGTATATCTGTACATATGTCTGTAGGTCATCTGTATATTTGCTCTCTCTGTACATAATCTGTTCATAACTATCCCACCATTTATTTATACTACCCTTATCTGTATATAATTGCTCCTATTTTTTAGCACTTACTACTCTTGCACTCTGATCAGATGCAAACTGTATTTCCTTAACCTGTATTTATAAATGTGTAGTGACAATAAAGTTGAATGCTAATCCTAATTAAATTTAATTTTTAAATACAGTTTAAGATCATTTTAATTTTTTCTGACATAGTAAGAGAGCTACAATATTGAGGTTAATTCAGGTTGTAGATCTCTAAATAAGCACATTTCAAATGTTTGTCCATTCTTTGGCCTGAAGAAGTCACACTGAATGTAAACTAATGCAGTTCACTGTTGAAGGAAACACACGATGGGTTCAGAGGGATCTGCCTGGTTTCACATTTAGACAACAGAAACATCGTCACCTTAAATTATGTGGAGCTTTGATGTTTCTTTTTTTCATTATTTAAATTAAATTTCATCCACAGTTATTCTTGTTATACATTAAAACATGCACATGAGTATTTTGGTTGTAGTGTGTACTGTGAACAAAGTTAGGTAAAATGCAATGGTCATGGTTAAAGCTCAATGTTTCAATACATCAGAAATAAAATAGTTTCAATGAAACATTTATTAAACAGATTTTTTTTTATAATTCAGATGAGAATTTTAACTGGAATCATCACATCATTAATCACTGAGGACTTACCTAATACAGTTACAGAGACAGTATTACTGTTCTTTGTATAATCTGACTCCTTCCAGGTACCAGAGCACTGATATTCACCACTGTCATGTGTCGAGCCAATTCCTAATATGTAGTCTCCGTTCTCCCAGTAGCCGTAGTACTTTTGACCATTATTGTTGATTGCATAATACCAGTCAGTGTCTCTTCCTTCATTCATGTTACACTTGAAGGTAACAAACTCTCCAATGAAATAACTGGACCAGCTGGGTTCAATAGTTAGCACAGCATCTAGAATCCAACACAAACAGACAATTAGCAATCTGAAACACTTATTTAATGCTCAAGGCAAGACATTGATTGATAACACTTTATATATATTCACACAAAATGAAAATACTGTGATAAATAGAAAAAAGTAACACAAATAGGATCTGCATTAGAGTCATACAGGTTGAGAATAATCTTTATTAAATAAAAAGGAAGAAATAGAAAAAGGAAAACTGTTCAGTCACCTTGAGCGTGTCCACTGCAGAGGAGCGTACAGAGCACTACAATAAAGACAGAAACTTCAGACATTATCAAACTAAAGACACCAAAATGTAACATAAATAAAAAAACTGTTGGTAATGATGTGTCTCATTTCTTGAGGCACATGATCAATAGTGAGTTAATGACCTTCTTAAGGAACAATCCCACTAGTGTTTAAAGTCCAGTCGCTTTCTTACCAAGCTCCTTAAAATACTGGGAGATTTTCAATGTCTACTATGATCTGAGTCAGTGCACTAAAATCTAATCCAGTTTACAAACAAACATGGTGATAACAGACATGAGTGTCCTCTGATCACATGACCTGAAATGGTACAGGCCATCCTCTTTGGGCAGCCAGTGAAAGACTGGGTTCCAAAAGGGAAATGATCTCCCCAGTATTTACTTTGTATACTAGAAAAAAATCTCAAAAATTAATGCCATTGACAAATTGCAGTGGGTCACTTCTGTCAACAAGAATTTGTCTAGAAGGAGGTATTTGTTGATCATTTTTGACATATTTATGTGTCATAGCAAACAACATTCATCTGAAGTTAAACCTGCCTACTGGGAGTTTACTTTTTTAAATCTCCATTTATGGCTGGACGAGCTCTAATCTTCCTTTAGGAAGCAAGTTTCATTTAGTCAGGAGCAGGATTAGTCTAGTACTCTTTTATACCTTGACTAAGGAAGAATATTTCTGCAATAAAATGCTGTTAAAATCTAGCACTGGCTTTAATCACTGCCCTTATGCATTTTATCATTGTCTACTATTATTGGTTACATTTTATATTACGATTTAATCAGCATCAAATTATCACTGATGGAGAAACAAACCTTTCTTAGATAAACTAAACCAGCTCCACTCTGATCTGAGTCAGTGCACTAAAATCTAATCCATTCTACAAACAACCATGTTGGTAACAAACATGAGAGTCCTCTGATCACATGACCTGCAATGGTACAAATGACTGATGCTCTGTTCTTCTTACTAAAACATCTTTATGGATCAGTATGAATCGAAAAATAGGAGTCAGTGATGTACTCACAGAATAGGCCCAGCTCACAGAGCAAAGTGGCTCCCATCCTCACATCCAGCAGTGACACGTCTGAAAACTTCTACAACTTTCTGTAAAGAGAGAGAGTGAAGCAGCAGCACAGCAGATACCAAAGAGCTGAGAAGGAAACAAAGAGGTTTTAAAACGTATCTCTGCTTCCTTCCTTTTACACAGAAATAACAACTTAACATAGTCTGACCACCACATCATGTGATACATTTATACTCTCCTGCAGAAACATATCAGGCAGATTTTTATCAGAACGGCTGTAAAAAATATATATATATACTGAAACTAAATAATAATAGCTTGACTAAGTGCCCAAAATGAGATAGACACAAGTGAAAGACAAGCTTTAAATGTGAAGTACTTTAGTTCATTTTACAGCCCAGAAACACAACGAGAAACATTGCTCAGATTCAGATTGCTAACAAATATCTATCAAGCATTAGATAATAAAGTAACAGGTTAGTAATAAGTTTTTTCCTGGTTGCTTAGAGTGCTGTCTATGGACTTTTTGTATATACTGTAATAACTCCAGACTTGGGCATTACATGCATTACGAAACTGCATTTCGTTGCCCTGTACCTCTGCATGTGCAATGACAATAAAGTTGAATTCTATTCTATTCTATTCTATTAAAATTTGACTGAGGTCCGACAGAAGCAGCGACGGATATTTTGTTGCCTTTGTCTGCTGCTTGTATGCTTGGTTTGATTATTAGGAGCTTTATCACCAGTAATAATTACCCTCATAAACACTACATGTACACATCATTCATATCGTTTTAAACTGCAGTAGATGCATAAATGAAGACGACTTAATAAACACCACCAAGAGAATAAACTTTTACCATTCCCTTCCTGTCACAGATGTAGTCATTGAGTTTTCTGCTGCTCCTTTACAAGGAGATGACGATACACTAAATATTGATGCACAAAATCATTACATTGCTTCAAATATACATTAAATGGATTTGAGGTGAGCCCCCATACCAGCTGATAAACAGAGATGTCATACTTACTGACAGCAAATGTTCACAGCAGATGTTGGTAATCCACACACTTTCCCACACAGCAGTGAAATCAAGAACTGACAGTAATTTTATTTTTATTTCATTAAACTAATGCAGATTCCTTTAACATATTGTGGCGAGACGAGGATGGGATATAAAGTAAATACTCTTTGCAGTTTTAAAAAGACAACGCCACCCTGGGAATTTCACCCAGAGAATACTGAAAGTAACACTAAATCACCAGAAAGGCACTTAGGTTCGCTATACTCAGTCCAGAGACGAGGTTCAATGATCAACAAATTCACAATTTATTAATAATTATCTAAAACACCATATAAAAGCACAATCATAAATATTCAAGTACAAATATGCTTAAAAAGGTATTCAGAGCTGAGGCTTACCAGTGGAGGGGCAGGGATGCCACACACAAACTAAAGAAAGAAAACACACCCAAAACACAAGTGCAACAGACTATCACACACACACTAATAAACTAAACAAGGCAGGTGTGTACACTCAAGGGATCCCACCACCAAGGCACCCTAGTCTCCTCCACGTCGGCACTCCGCATCTGAATAAAAAGAAACAAAGAAAATTTTAATATATTACAACAAACTAATGTGTAGCACCGGGGGATAACCCAACTGCAGGACCACACTGGTGATCTACAGCTAGAAAAAGGGCCTCCCACCAGTGGTGTAACAAAATTCCAAACTACAAATCAAAAGCAATAAAACAACATACAATCTGGATAAAACTCTAAAATCTGGAGCAAACGGAATCACCGTACTGCTCCAACTTGCCGTCCACACGACGATAAGTTAACAGTCAATTAATATGCACGCCAGCTGACTCCGATAACCGGCATGCATATGGCCGTTGTCCACGCCGACGTCCACTGTAAAAGCTGACAGCAGCAGGGAAGAATTCTCACAACGGGAACAGACGGTAAAAGCACAGCAAGGCAAAACAGCAGCACTTCAGTTCGCGTAGCTTGGCGCAAAACTAAGGTCCACACCTCCAAGTAAGCCGGGTCACAGAACGTAAGCAGAATAGCTCAGAGGAGGCTTCTATAGCTACGACCAGCCGCGATGGAGACTTTAGAGGAGTAACCCACAAACGATCTCTACCACCCCGAGGAAGTCAGGTGACCAAAAAGGAGATCACAGGCAAGCAATCCAGAGACACTCAAATGGCCACTATTTATACCAGCGCCCCCTAATGGGCCAGGCTGAAAGTGGGTTGGACCGAGGGATAACATTCATCCTGCCACAATATCTTTCCACTGTGGTGACATCTTAGATTGGTCATAAATTCACTCACAGAAAGTAAGCGTGCACAAGTTAAAGTAGAAATGTGTCCTTAACCAGAAGTGACCGTGTGACGAGATGAAATCCTGCCCCCTTTCTCAGCTCCTCTCTGTTTTCTTACAAGTAGTTGTAACTGCTGTATTAATAAATAATGAAAGTGCCTTTTAGCTACACTTAGTAACTAAAAAGCACACTTACACACTTAGTTACTCATTTCCATGGCTACATTTTTAGATAGCAGAGCAAAGCTGCAAACAAAGTAGCTGTTTATAGACTTGAATGTGTTTTACAGAATTAACGCTGTAAGTCAAATAAAGGCAGCAATAAGAGGAAGCAAGCAGTTCAGCAAGGCAGAGTTACCATGGAAATCTGATAACGTACAGTTATCCGATTGTTCAGTCTGACGTCACTAGCCATGTCTGGGTCTAAACTCCGCTGCAGGTCCATATATCAAACGATCACTATGGCATTACTGAGAGTTGAAAAACTGTCTAAACTCTTTCATCTTTAATAAAATGATCAGCGTTCTGCACTACCAGGTGTAACAATTGAGTTTAACATCCAGGCGTCCATGAAAACGGAATTTATGACATTTAACGGAGTTAGAAGTTAGCAGGGAGTTAGCTCGCTAGCTTCTATCTAAATACAATATAGCATGTCCTGACTGCGGGGTTTTAGAAACAAATTAAAACGTACAGCTCTGTTATTACTTCTAGCATAAATGAAGACAGAAAACTAAACAGCAGTGATGTTTGTAGGGTTACTGAAGTTGGGCTAGCTGGTATATAATGATGTGCTACGTGACCGCTAGCGACACAGCTATGTTAGCATAATATAAACAAGCTAACTTTTTTTCCACTCGATAAAAGTTAACGTGAGTGTTCTCGGTGGTCAGGAACAAATGTAATCGCATGGCAGGATGCTGTAAAAGGACCAAACTTCAGCCAACTGAGATAATCCATCCACAATACGAGGTTAGTCATTCATATACTGCTGCATGGGCTGGGCTGTAGTTACATCCTAAGGTTTTAAAAACTGAGCTTAAATAAATGATTAGTGATAATAAAAGCCGAGGGAGGTCAACAGTGATCACTAACTGTTTTAGGAGCTTTTTGAGATCAAATAGAAGAAAATACATAACATTAAACATGTTAACAACACAAAAGCCATATTAAACGCAGACTACTTTAGGCCCGGAAGTAGGATTCGTCACATCATCACTTAACAACCGGATAGGTGAAACACAGTTGTGCTTCCTGCACCCTTTACTTTATAAGATGGTGGACTCCAGCTCGTATTGAGGCGATTTGCTGCTGAGTGTGAAGAGGAGGGAATGAGAATCAGCACCTCCAACTCTGAGCCGTGATTGACACTGGATAATTGTTGAAGTCATAACTGTGTTTTAGGGATGAGTTCTGGCCCAAAGCACAGGATTTTAAGGATCTTGTGGCAAGAGTGGAGTGGGAGATTGGCAGGTGGATTGGGTGATACTGTGTGACATCTGCAGTGATATGGATGCAGGACCAGTGTGGTGTAGTGAAGTGAGAGCTGAGTGTGAAAGTGAAGCTGTCTGTTGGCAGGTTGATTTACAGTGGGGCAAAAAAGTATTTAGTCAGCCACCGATTGTGCAAGTTCCCCCACTTAAAATGATGACAGAGGTCAGTAATTTGCACCAGAGGTACACTTCAACTGTGAGAGACAGAATGTGAAAAAAAAATCCATGAATCCACATGGTAGGATTTGTAAAGAATCCTACCATGGCAATAACAGAGGTCAAACGTTTACTATAGGTCTTTACCAGGTTTGCACACACAGTAGCTGGTATTTTGGCCCATTCCTCCATGCAGATCTTCTCGAGAGCAGTGATTTTTTTTTCACATTCTGTCTCTCACAGTTGAAGTGTACCTCTGGTGCAAATTCCTGACCTCTGTCATCATTTTAAGTGGGGGCACTTGCACAATCAGTGGCTGACTAAATACTTTTTTGCCCCACTGTATTTATACTCGGCTGCAGACACATATCAGGCAGAGATTTTTATCAAAAGGACTGTAAAACAAATATACTGAGACTAAACAATAATAGACAGTTACAAAGTTCTATTACACAGACATGAGCTTCACCGAGTGCCCAAAGAGGCAAAATAATTAGACACAAGTCCAAGACAAGTTTATTTTATTTTACAAGAACAAGAAGAAAACAACAGGAACAACACTCTGAATTTACCTTTGTATACCATACACACACCAATTACACTGTAAATGGATATATTAAACATTTGTCTTCTCATATACTCAGATAAAATATATACATAAATCAATTCCTCACAATTGATTAATTAATTTTTACAAATTCCCAAGGAGACAGAAAAAAGATCAACAAGTATATCTAAATATTAAAAACAAACTACCCTCTGTCTGCATGCTGTTAAACTACTGGAACTAGTAAAAGCTGTTTATGTCCCTGGGAATTTATTTGAACACTCTGGGGCATGGACAGAGGTAAGTTTGTTTTTATTTTACTTATCAGTCTTCAGATTGCTAGCAAATATCTATACACAGGGTTCGTATGGGTGCTTGAAATCCTTGAAAATGCTTGAATTGTATTGTTGTCTTTTCAAAGTTTGAAAAGTGCTTGAATTTCAGATGTGGTGCGTAAAAGTGCTTGAGAGTGTAACTGTATTTCATTCACCACAAATAATTATCTGATTGAATAGTTTTCCTGTCAGATAGAGAAATAAAATGAGTCGCAAAATGTAAAAGCAAAATTTCCCCGCCTGGGCTGCCTTGCGTCTGTTTCAACGTGTGACCCCGCCCCTCCCTTGGACAGTCAGGGATGAGTGCGCTAACATACCTGTTGGTTGCTGTTGTAATGAGTGTTTGATGGAAAATGACAATGGCGGATTTTGCGCTCTCTAGTCGCATGATAGGTGAGTGCTAGTAAACAATTTTCCAGTACATGTACGTAACACATGCTGTTTTTTAAAATTATGATTATTATTTTGTTAGTGTGATGCAGTATGGCGCTGCTATTATGGAATATGCTGTGAACTTAGCTAACATTACTTAGCAGTGATATGAGTTAATTTACTCAAGTGAAAGCTTTAAACATTAGCCCAATACATAACTAGCCAACTTAAAGCTTTCTGATTAACCGTCTCCATTTCAACTTGGGTTTAACGTGCGGACTTCAAACCATTTACCAGTTTTTAAATTGTGTTGATAGGACATGTAAAACCGATGTTTTTTGTTTTTTTCTGAATAAAACAGTGGCGTTTAATCCGGAAAGAAACGGTAAAAACTGCGTTTTCTAAGGAGAGCGCTAGCGAACAGGCTTTGCTTGTGAGTGAAAAAAAAAAACTCCTTCCCTATTGGTGGAAAAAATGTACCGTGTCGACCAATCAAAAAATGATATGGCAGCATGTGGCATTTGTTTGTTTAGGAGTGACCGGCGAGAGAGAGCGATTGAGCGAAAGAGAGAGAGAGAGTTTTGATACGTGAGAGATATGTGACATTTACCGTGTTTGGAGTCTCAAGTGTAGTGGTGTAGTCGTTGTCGTAGAGTAGTCGTTGTTTTGTTTTGTGTGTGAGTTCTACTAGTGAATGTCACAGTTGCCACCAAACGCAGATTGCAGTGTAAACACTGAGTGACACACCTGGGCCCTATTTCAGGAAGCCGGTTTAGTGCAAACTCTGAGTTAGGGCTGCTCAATTAATCGAATTTTAATCACGATTACGATCTGGGCTTTCAACGATCATTAAAAATGACTGAGCCGATTATTAGCCCCTCCCTAATTTATCCGCGACACCTTAAAGGCCGGTCCGTGAAAATATTGTCGGGCATAAACCGGTCCGTGGCGCAAAAAAGGTTGGAGACCGCTGATTAAGAGGACCCGAGGGAAGCTCGGAAAGCTAAGCAGAAGTTATTTGGAGAGTGACTGCCGTTGGTTGAAAAGAGAGTTTATTTATTTATTTTTTTTCTAAATGAAGAGAGTTTAAAAAAAAAAAACTTCAGTGGTGTTGCACACTATTTTATATTATTTTTTTAAAGTCATTGTTAACCCTTTAAAGCCGGTCAGAGCAGCACGCTCCGTTTTGCGTAACTATTGTTAAATCCCTGTAGAACCTGAACCGTGTAAGCTAGCGCAATAATTTGTTTTGCATATGAAACCGGAGGAGTTGTACTTACATCTGATGCCATCAGCTTGTCCTCGGTCACGGTTTCGTTCCACATATAGCTTTGCAAAAATTGCATAAAAAGCGCTTGCAGGAACAAAAACATAATATTCCAGAAACACGCTTTGCCGTTCCTATCAGCTGTTCGTAACACTTCCCACAGTGAAATGATGCACATGCTGTTTTCTTTGCAAATTTGCATCATAGGATTGTTTTTTGTTTTTCCTGCAGTATATAAAAATTGCTGTATCTCCAAAATAAAACTATGAAGACACTCAAAATAAATTTCCTGTGGTGGGAAACTATTTTTTGCAACTTTATTGTATTTAAAGTTTTGAGGGATAAACCTCTTAAATTTCTCCAAGTAGAAATATATGTAAACAAAACAAAAGCGATTTTCAATTTTTTTTGTAGTTTATTGCACTTTTTTGCAATTTATCTAATTACTATGGACTTAATGCATACATATTATTAAAATATGGGCTATAACAGTTGTATTGATGTATAGCAACTTGAAATGCTCCCACAAATGGCATGTAAACAACATACAGCCTGTAAAAAAATAATATAAGCCCTGGTGGACTTGGTTCTATAGTAGGTCTTAAAGGGTTAAATAAATATCGTCAAATAATCGTGATCTCAATTTCAGTGAAAATAATCGTGATTATCATTTTTGCCATAATCAAGCAGCCCTACTCTGAGTAAGTATACCCTGAGTTAACGAAAACTCTGGGTTTTCGGTTTCACAAAGCGAGTTTAGATTAATTCTGAGTGAGTTACTATGACGACACACTCCATGAAGCTAACCTGCTCCCTAGCAGGTTTACTTCAACTAACCCTGACTTTCTCTGCCTCTTTGTCAGAAACCTGACTGTAGGAAGTGTCAGACATGGCCTGCCCCTTCCTTTTTTTTTTTTTTTTTTTTTTTTTTTTTTTTAAATGACATCAGAAACAGCAGTATGCGACATTACGTGATGGCAGAGCTTCAGTTCATCCTTTGTCATTTTTTTTTTTTTTTTAATAAATAGGACAGGGGGAATGAATGAGAGAAAGAGGGGGAGAGAAAGAAAGAAAACCAAAGGGGAGAAGAGACGGTGAGAAGGGGGGGGAAGAGAGAGAGAAAAAAAAAAAGAACTCCTGGGTCACCTGTATGGAGAAAAAAAAAACAAACAAACAAAAAAAACAAACAGAGGAGACAGCAAACAACAAAGAGCAACATAATAATAGAGAAAACAAAGCACCATCACAATAAACTAGCTAGTCATAGATATCAATATTTACTAAATAATAAACGATATTGTGCAGCACGCAAGATAGACAGCGCACAGTGTGCTTTGAGGCAGCAGCCAAGAAAGCTTTAGTCCGCGTCTGTGAATACCCATGTGTGCATACCTGTGTGGATCAGCATGCTTGCATTCCAAAGGTTTCTCCATGTAATGATCTGCTAGGGAGTGTGGGGGGGCCACAGCCCCGTCCTCCAGGGTGTGAAGCGGGTATGGAGGAGATCAAAACTCCAGACATCCAGAGGCCCCCAGAACACAAGAGACCATGGAAGACCAACAGAGGGGCAGCCGCGCCACTGTCCCAGTAAGAGCTGAGGAGAGTCCCAGATGAGGGCTCGCCCAGCAGCCGCGGAGCAGAAGTCAGGGGGAGTTGCAGTGACGTGCCCGTGAGCTCCGCCGGCCCCCAGCTGTGCCTGAGTGACCGAGCCCCAGGCCGAGAGGCCGGGGGCACCCCACCTCCAAAGGGGCCCGAGTGAGCCCCAGGCCCCAGGCCCCGACAAGCGGCCGCCAAGGAGTGAGCCGGTATGTACCCGGACGCCCACCCCCAGACACAAAGAACCACCAACACACCGACACCTGAGGGAGTCCGCCACCGGCAGGGGAAGTGGTGGTGGGTGGAGATAGGCCTCCAAACCTTGGAGGGCCTGAGGTGTCCCCAGAGAGGTGGCGTCTGATACCCAACCTGACATATAGACACAGACATACAGGCACACACAGACACAAACATCCATTCCCACCCTCATGCTCTCATATGCACTTACTCCACACTCAACCAACGTGGAGACAGACATAAAGAGACGCTGTACACACAATCACACTCCCCAAGCGTACTCTACAAACCGGGTCTAGGTACCCTTGCCCCTGGAGGGGGGAATTGCACCCAGACCCAGGTGGTGTTACCCTTTTCCCTGCGGTGGGGAGAGGCAGACCACCCCGACTCCGCAGCAGCAGGGAGGCCCCACACCCCAGACCGCAGTCGGACGGCCAACTCCTCCTACTAGCCCTCCCGCTCCAGCAGGCCGCAGAGAATGGGGGTGGGCTGCCCCTTCCTTGAAGAGCCAGTAGATGTTGAAGCCCAAATTCTCCGCAGAGCTCTCTGCCGGGAGAGAGTGATTAGAGCGCGTTCGGACATTTTATCATTTCCTGGTGATCTCCTGTGTGAACGTCACCGTTTTTCAGCACAATCTATAATTCATTTGAATAACATCCTCAGGCCTAATATTGCTCATGTGACACATCGCGGACGTTCTCTCAGTTCTGTACATATTATTTGTATTGCACTTCGGTTTTTTGCAAACGGGAGCTTTCTGTATAATATTGGTGACGCTGAGCACGTTTCCAAGGCTACCGTCTGTCGGGCAGTCAGGAATGTTACAGTTGCACTGAAACATCTCCTGTACTCGTTTGTGGTGTTCCCCAGTCACAGACCCACAAGATTCATCAAAGAGGGATGCCACAAAATTGCAGGTATCAGGATGAACAAAACTCAATTCATGATGTGGTGATACTTGAACTACTACTTAAATTTTACATTTATTCTCACGGTTCCCAGGCGTGATTGGCTGTATAGATGGCACTCACATTCCAATCATTGCTCCTTCAGTAAATGAAGGAGACTATGTGAACAGGAAGTCTTTCCACAGCATTAATGTACAGGTACATGGTTCCCTGTAGCATTTCAAACTAACAAATTATTTCATTATAGTAATGGATGCTAATTTGTGTTCTCTGCACTGTGAAGATCATATGTGATGCTGCCAACATTATCACAAATGTGGAAGCCAACTGCTCAGCCTCTGTGAGTGGTGGTGGTGGAGGACCCCCACCTGTTTTTCGGGCCTCCGCTTTTTTTTCTGTTGGCTATAACGGGTCACATTTGAGCATACAGAGTAAGCAAATATGTACTTGTAATGTGCTCAGATAATTTCAATAAGTGCTTACAGAGGGGAAATTAATGTAGCCTCTAACTGCAATTGATTTACATGGGACAAACAGACCAAGCACTATGGCTCATAATACAATTACACCTTACCTGTTTGGACTATATTTTTATATTTCATTTTTACTTGCTGCCAGGAACGTTTGGGGCCTGTTGGGTTGCACCTGCGCTCACATCACATCACAAAATGAAATGTATAAAATAAAAAATAAAATATAATAAAATAACGTGTTAAATGGGTGGAAATCCCTCGATCAATGTTTAAATTAACACTCACGCATTGACTCTGTCGGCTTTGTTTTGCCATGCATGCTCCCTTCCTTTTGCAGCTGAGGCTGTGTTACTTTTTTCCCGCAAAATTTGCATGTTATCGGCATATGCTGCCATCAGAATTTCGGCCTCAAGCGCTGTAAAAGACATTGACCGCGCCTTCTTTCCCTCTTCTTTCCCTCCGTTGTGTTTATCATCAGCACCGACACATTAAACTGCTTAAACATTATAAATGTCTTCAAGCTCACACTGAGGCCTGTGGGGCACTCTCAGCCACTTAGACAGTTCACACATTTATGTGTATTTGTACATGAATATTTCATACTTTAAGGGTGCCTGTTTATTTAAGGGAGATGAACAAAATACATTGGAATTGTACATAATCACATCACAGATGATAAACTAAATAGATTTTAAGTAGATGCTTGTGCATTCTTAAAGTCTCATATGTTGCATTGAACTATGTGATCTATTCAAAGCCTCCCAGTCAGTGCTGTTCTCCATGCCTGTCTGACTGTACACGATGTTATTAGCACAAACACTTTAAAGGTATTATTTAGGACTTCAGCAATAATACAGACAGCAATGTAGTTAGCAATAAAACAGTTTAATTGGGAATTAACAAACAACAAACAAACTTCTGTCTCCTATTTTTTGTCACACAGGAAAGAAGCATCAATATCTGATGAGAAGACATTTCCTTTTTGGGGGTTTTTCAACAGGAGATGAATATCTCTAACAAGTTGATTTGTTCACATTTTCACATCTTCATTTTTAAGTGAAATGTGCATTTTGAGTTTATACACTATATGCATATAAGGAGCTTTAACACCAATGATAACTACCCTCATAAACACTGCATGCATACAGCATTCAAATGGATTTAAACTGCAGTAGCTGCATAAATGAGGACCAATGAACTGTTACTGTTTCCTTCCTGTCACAGATGTAGTCACTGAGTTTGCTGCTGCTCCTTTGCAACGAGATGATGATACACTAAAGACTGATGCACAAAATCTATACACTGCTTCAAATATACATTGAATACATTTGGTGTGAAGCCCCGTATCAGCTGATGAACACAAACTTCATACTTACTGATGTTCATGTAAATGTTCACAGCAGGTGTTGGTAATCCATGCACTTTCACAGAAGTGAAATGATTAACTAAAAATACTTTTACATTGTAATCAACAAAGCAGAGTGTCACTAATTCAAAGTATCTCATTAAACTAATGCAGACTCCTTTAACATATCTTTACCTTATGGTGAAATTTTAGTTTGGTCATAAGTTCACTCACAGGAAGTAAGCGCGCACAAGTTAAAAAGGAAATGGTGTCCTTAACCAGAAGTGACTGTGAGACAAGATGAAGTCCTCTCTCAGCTCCTCTCTGTTTTCTTACAAGTATTCGTAACTACTGTATTAATAAATAATGAAATTGTTTTGCAGTATTCAGTTACTCAGTAATGTTGCTAAGATTGTCTAACTTTATAATGACAGTCTGTTCAAACTTCAGGAGATAATCATTTAGTTTCAAAAACAGAAAGAAACTCAATGACAAAAATCTGATTAATGACATTTACAAACATTTCACTCTTGTACAAACTGTTTTCAGTGAGATCAGATGAAGTAAATTCAGATGATGAAACTCAGTTACACAGCTACATTTTTGCATAGCAGAGCACAGCTGCAAACACAGCAGCTGTTTATAGACTTGAATGTGTCTTACAGAATTAGAGGTATACGTATCACAGATCAAATAAAGGAAGCAACACAAGAATCAAGGCTGAGTTGCCATGGAAATCTGATTACGTACAGTTACTAGTGAAATACAGTTGTGCTTACTTCCCTCCTCGCTTCATAAGATGGTGGACTCCAGCTCATACTGAGGCGATTTGCCACAGAGTGTCAAGAGGAGGGAATGAGAATCAGCACCGACAGCTCTGAGCTGTGATTTTCAGCTCAGAAACGATGAAGTTCTAACTGTGGTTTAGGGATGAGTTGTGGCCCAAAACACAGGCGAGTGTGGAGTGAGAGATTGGCAGCAGGATTGTGTGATACTGGATGATATACAGTGATGGACAATTTCGACACATGTTTAAATATTATGAGAGAGATTATTATAAAAGAGCTGTCATGAAAAAAATGACCTAAAACTCATTTTGAACCTTTTAAAAAGATGATTAAAAACATTTACAATAAAATTTGAATATTTATAAGAAATCAAACAAAATGACAGGAGAAAGAGTATGTGCAGTTATTTGCACTGCAGGATTAACCTGGTCCTGGACTAGTTCTTTTAAACAGTCATACAAGACATCTGATGTTTGCCTGAATAGGAAGTCTCGCAGTGTCACTTCTCATGACATGGATGAAGTGCTGCACAAGATTGTCTTTTGGAAAGTGGAGAATCACACAGGGTGATCTGCAGGTGGTTCTTGTGGAGTCTTGTTTTTTTTTTTGTTTTTTTTTCCATTAAATGGATTTTTGTGGCTGGGTCAATCAACCACTAAGATGACACTAAGAACCCAAATTGACAGTATTTCTGTCCTGCCTGGAAAGGCAGGGCTCAATGTCTACTCACAGTTCTTTAGTGACACACAAAACTCACACCATGCATAGACATCCACTGCTGAGTTAGTCTGCAAGGTGGCTCTTACTATATGTTAGTTAAAACTCTGTGCTCTGGACCATATACCATATGCTCAATAGTGCAACGGTGGTCTCTCGCCACAAGGGGGATCTCCCACACAGTTGACAGCCTTTCCAACAATTTCATTGATACATACATATGAAATGAAAATACACATTTGTGCTAAAAGTTCTATGTCCTATTTTACTATTTGTACATGTTTACTTTTATGGCTAAAAGTCTAGATTTTGCCATTTGGACTTTTTTTCTTTTGTTGTTGTTTTTTTGTTCATTTAACTCTGTTTCACAAGTCTGACACATTTATTCAGCATGTAACAGCTACAAAAAACTGATCTATGGTATATATTTGAAAGAAACATAAACTCAGACTATCAGGATCTTTGAATTCAAAATCTCCTTTTCACTAAAAGTGACTTCAAGTTTTTAAAAGACTTTAAAGAGAAAAAGAGAGGGAAAAAAAACAGCGCTGCTGTTAAGATTTTAGAGCTGTGGCTGAATTTGGATTGACATTATTGTAGTCAGAGCTCTCCTCTGGGTCACCACGTTGCCCTGTTGAGGTGATCAAATGAAAGCATTTCAAAACAAACTCCCTCTGTTTTGTCCACAAATGCATTTATTATCAGTGAGAATAATTACCAATGTATATTTTGCATTTCAAATCTCACATTTTGTGCACTCACTTGTCTTGTTAATGACTTTGAGAATCCCAGATGTGACATTGGTGTAATCACCTTCTGCTGGACATGAAATAATAATCTGATTGACTTTCATGTTAAACACAGTTTTTGTATCATCATCCAGCTTCCACAAGCTCTATATTAATGAAAGTGTAAACTTTACCATTTTCAGTGTTTTCACATATTCTGACTGTCTCATAGACACAACGATCACCTGCAGGTCAGAGAAAATCAGTCACCTCATGTCTGTGATACTAATTTAAACACAAATGTTCTTGCAAATAACATTTATATTAAAAGCTGCAGCAGATGTAATAAGTACAGTCTTGTTGCAAATAGCATCAGAAATTTTGAAACTACATGAAAAACTAACCATGAAGAAGAGAGGAGTACACTTGCTGCTGATCTTCATCCCGATTGAGCGTCTGCTCATTAGCAGCACCTTTATTAAAAATTATAAACAATATGTTTGTTTTATGTTCTTGTGGATTATACATTCTTGTGAACAGTTCACAATTCATGACCCTATGCTGCATCTGTTTATTTAGTCATTTTAAAAAATAAAATATCTAATATCAGAAGAAGAAAAAAAACAAAGTCTCACCTTTCAACTTTTTGCAGCAATACAACAAGAGCAGGAGGAAAATCAGTGTAATTCCAGAAATTAGTCCAACGATCATCAGAACAGGAAACAAAGAGATTTCAGCAGTGGGGACATCTGCTGTAGTTGAGAAACATATTTAAAAAACTGGACTGAATAAGTCTGGACTGGACTATAAGTTATTATAATAACATGAGAGAAACAGATAATACACCAATGTCTGCCAGGTGCAGCCCAAACACTCTCTCCTGTGTAATTTACTCCCCATAGAAACGTTAAGCTTCTGTTTCAAATCATACTTGGGTATTGTGTCAGCATTGTGCTCTTTTTTTTTAGTCTTTTTTTTAGTCGAGTTAGTCTTGCGAGATCTCGCAAAAGTCCGTCTTAATTTTTTTTTCTCCCATGACCCCTGCGGGGCTCCGTATTAGTCCCACACATGGGAAATTTTTTGGTCACGGCACAAAGTACAAGACGTACCCAGAACCGTTCCCTGTGGGGCCTCCGTACTGCAGACGACCCTGTCCGACACACAGCCCTGAGTTCTTACATACTGTGGTCGGTCGGTGAGGTAGTTCAGTATCCATGTAGTGAGGTGATGGTCCACTTATGTATTCTCCAGCTTGTCTTTTAGAATTGTGGGAAGAATGATGTTAAAGGCAATGGAAGAATCAATCAAAGAACTTGATTCTCACAGCGGTCTTCCGGTGAGAGAGGAAATGACGTAGGAGGTGAAAGCACAATACCAGTAATATTCACCACCTCCAAGCCTCCCTACTCCTCGCCACCATCCTAACTCTATTTTCCTCTCTTCTCAGTTAACCTTCAGACGTGCCTGCCTGTAAATCACTTTCACTGTCTAGGTACACAACCTCGTAACCACACCACCCATGCCACACCCTAGCATATTCTATGTCTCCCTGTGCAATATACTAGTGTGTGTTTGCAATAAACCCTGTTAAATGTTTTTGCCATTTCTGCCGTGGTTCTCGGCGTGCATTGTGACAGTTTGGTCTTGCTTTATATGCATTCATGGCTACATATTTATCACTGTTTCTTTGCAGGTTTGAATTGATTGAAAATTAATTCTAAAAGTACTACATCTATTAAATAGTATAGAGTATTGCAGGGAGGTGCTGGTGAAGGATGCTTTATTATGTCAAAATTTCAGGACACGCCAGGATATGCAGGTATAAAATAGCTCTTATTAATCACTTTATTGGTGTTAAAATACGACGTTAATCACTGTCAAACTATGATACCTTCATGACATCATGTGACATCTTTCATGAACTCAGTGAAAGAAATGACAATAAATCATGCTTTTTGCAAGCTGCCAGAAACAAAGTACCTCGTAATGCATTTGAAAATAATATGACAATAACACAATAATAAACAAAACACACAAGTCTTTTATATATTCTTAAACTTCAAAAACAGTGCAATCTCCATCTCATTTTCTTTTTCCCGATGATTTGTTAAATTCAGAAGAAATCAGTTCTGCATTGTCCTCCGTTCAGTTGATTTTTGCAGAAAAAGTACAATTACCAAGAACTGCTAGTCTTACTTCAGAATAAACTGTTTCCTCAGCTGCTGCAGGAGCTGATTTTCCTGCAAATGAAGAAAAGGGTGACTGCTGGTGACATTAAAACTGATGACTGCAAAGCTTTCATTGTTTTTGTTTTTTTTCTTTGAATTTCCCAATAAGAAAGCAAAACAAATAAGGTACTACTTTACTCACCTTTGACTCTGGCTTTAGCTTCATTGTGGGAGATCTGTGCGTACAACACATTGCCATCTAAAAGAGGATGGACAAATAATCAGGATCCAAAGAAATGATGACGTGCTTTAATTTTCTTGACATTTACATTTTCTTTCAGTCAACACCAAACCCATCACATGAACTGACTGCTGGAGCTTCTTGCTCTAAAGAATAAGATTTTATGATAACTTTTTATCGTTCATTTAAGTGTCAGATCAGTGCAACCTTCCTTCCTTCCCTGGTTAGCAGGGCCACTGTCAGTGGATCCTTCCACCCTAACACTAAACTACAGTATGTTATATTTTTATAACATAAAATCCTTACCTTCCTTAGTGAAGTTTTTAAGCTCAATCAAAGAATATGTGAAATCTCCAGATTCAACTAAAAGAGTTACACATTTATACATAAATGATCATAATCACAGTTTACACATGTATAATTCACTGCATATACTTCAGCATTTTGTGTGTCATCGTGGTCTTCGACTGATTAATCGAGACAAGCTTCACCTATACAAATCAACTAAATGTTAGATTAATGATTAAAATTTCTATATTTGGATTTGATCATCTTTTAAATAAACTAGCCAGAATGTCACATGCATAACAAAATTAATAAAACTTATTGTGGATAAGGCTGACCTGGGAGAGCAGGAGCATGTTGACCATTTTGAGATTCATCCTGGTTGATCATGTGGTTCGTTGCAGAGCTCTGATTTGTGCTCCCAGTTCTGGTGGGACACATAATGTAGTAAAACTTCAAAGAAACACAGGATGTAATTCTAGTTTGATAAAATGGGAGAGGGGAGATTTGAACCAACCTCATAAGGAAGGAATCTGTAAAAAAGACAATTGCATTGATTTATTGTATTGTGTTACTGGTGCAGTAACAGTACATGTAGTCTTCATATGTGGTTCTGGATAACTACATCATATTCAGTCTAATATTAGATGGATAATGGTCTCACCCCTTGAATATTTGAAGTAATACAACAGCAGAAGAAGAAGAAAAAGTAAAACTCCACAAATGAGTCCAATGATCAAAGGAGTGAGAAATGATGAGTTTTCAGAGTGTGTAATAAATAACAGGTTCTAATAAGATGCTGTCATGGTTCAGCTCAAAAGGCATGATAATAATAATGGAAGAGGCACAACTTCAGCCAAAAATGACTTCTTTTTTTTTAACAATAATTAACTTGTTAGTCAGTCATTAGCCATTGTGTCAAGTAAGAAAGCTGAGACACCCAGCTCGCAAGTGCTCCACAGAGACTGTCCATGTTCTCCTAACTTCACAAATTAAAACCAACCTATCAGAACCTGTGCTATTGACAAAATCACTTTATTACAGCTCTTTGTCAAATGTACAGACAGTTGTTTTATGAGCTTGTTTAATAGAAAAATGAATATTGTAGTTAGAAATATACACTATACACTTACAAAATGATATGTTCTTTTAGACTTAGAATTAATCTCTTAAAAATACATAGGAGCACACACTGGTTTGTGAAAGTTGTCAAGTTGCACTGCCTCCTTGAGTACAGTAGTCGAGATGGACCATTCTGCCTAATCGCTGTTTATGTATGTGGCTAGAAACCAGCCATATATGCAGAACGGTAAGGGTTGAGGAGAAGAGAACTCTATACCAGCTGAAAGTTCATGACACAAAGTGGTGACAAACTGTCTACAATGAGGCTACTATCAGCTGCAGCTCTTTGTCTGACTAACAATGTAACATGCTTTGTAGACCATTGAATCCATCCTGTGCTGACCATGATGACATTTGTCAAATGGAGATCACACAACAAACATGACTTACTTGATGCTGACAATGTGAAGGCTTCACTCCACTCTGTTGAAGAATATGAGTCATCTCTGCGTCGATTCTTACACATGTAGTCTCCACTGCTGGACTCAGAAACTCTGAATGTCACATCATTATTGTGTGTCCACTGTGTGGGTGTCCTGGGTCCTCTCCATTCATACTCCCACTCAGTGGTTTCACCTCCTTCCTGCACCTCACATGTCAGAGTGATCGTCTCACCTCTGAATATCTGAGGCCAGTTGGGTTGTTGTTTTACAACAACTTTATTGGAAACTGTTCACACATATTAACAGTTGAGATACAAACAGAAACATGAAATCAACACATAAAACTTATCATTGTACGTTTGATAATCATGAGTGAATGTATATTTCAAACTAAATGACTGAACTCACAGGTTTTCTCAATGGTGACATCATCACTTATACCAGTGTAGTAAACTGGGTTTCCTCTTGTTCCTCTGCAGCTGTAGATTCCTCCTTCAGATACTCTGATATCTCTGTTTTGTTGATCTCTGATTTTACCTTCAGAGGTTGTTTGGGTTCGTCTGAACCACTCATATTTCCATCCATCAGAGCTCTGCACAGAGCTGGTCAGTGTCACACTGCCCCCTACTGGTATGATTGTTGTTGCTGCTGTCAGTGTGGTCTTGGGATTATCTTCTGTTACGCCAAACCAGAAAAAACTAAATCAGGTTTTTTTTTCTCTTTCTCTCCAATTACAGAATCATCCATCCACTCTCTTCTACTTATACAATTCACGGTCAACCCACGCAGACATTGGGACACCATTCAAATTACACACAGAAAGGCCCTAGTACCCAGAACCTTCATCTTGTGAGGCAACATTGCTGACAACTGTTTTGACCATGCTGCCTGCAATTGGAAAAAATATTCTCAGTCTCTGGCTCAATATGGGATTACTGTGACAATTATTCAATTTAAAAATCTCTAAATCAGCAGTGTAACAGTTTTTCAGTTGACCTGAAAAAGTCACACTGAATGTAAACTAATACAGTTACATTCACTGCTGAAGGAAACACAATGATGGTTGAAGAGGCATCTGTCTGATTTCAGTCAGCACAATTTCTGTAAAGCTTCTGATGTTTCTTTTTTCTCTCTCTTTTAAGTGAAATTTTATCTGTAATTGATATTATTACACATTAAAACACACACCTTTAGTAATGGTAGATTACAGAGTCTGTCACAATTTTAGCATTGCTTATAATGTAAAAAAGGTAAAATACAGTAATGTAAGTCCAGTAATTTATAATAAATAAGTATTTGCAAAGAAATCATACAAATATGTAGTGGTGATGTTCATTAAAGATTTACCTAAAACAATTACAGAGACAGTATTACTGTTCTTTGTCTAATGTGAATTCTTCCTGCGACCAGAGCACTGATATTCACCACTTTGACCTGCAAATTGAATTTCAAAAAGGTGGATTTTGTTCAGGTTGTAGGGAACAAAGTCTCGACCACCCTTGTTGATAACTGTGGCTCAGGGGGTTGGGAATCGCATCTGTAACTGGAAGGTCGCCGGTTCGATCCCTGGGCTCTCTGTCCTGGTCGTTGTGTCCGTGGGCAAGACACTTTACCCTACTTACCTACTGGTGTTGGCCAGAGGGGCCGATGGCGCGATATGGCAGCCTGGCTTCTGTCAGTCTGCCCCAGGGCAGCTGTGGCTACAACCGTAGCTTGCCTCCATCAGTGTGTGAATGTGAGAGTGAATGAATAGTGGCATTGTAAAGCGCTTTGGGTGCCTTGAAAAGCGCTATATCAATCCAATCCATTATTATTATTATTTTGTATTCCCAGTCAGTGTCTTCTCCTTCATTCATGTCACATATGAACATAGCAAATTCTTGGATGAGAAAACTGGACCATCTGGGTTCAATATTTAGCACAGCATCTAGATTCAAACACAGCCACACCATTAGAAATGTAAAAGATGTTTATGTAGGATGTAGGGTCTGCATGTTCATAAAATAAGAATTATGCCGAGAATTAAAAAAATAAAAACAGAATGGAAATAACTTAAGAATGATGCAGTATGTCAAAATTAACCTTTGCTATAGAAATTATTTAAAAAATGAAAACAAAAAACTGTTCAGTCACCTTGAGCATGTCCAGTGCACAGGAGCGTACAGAGCACTACAATAAAGACAGATACTTAAGACATTATCAAACTAAAGACACTCAAATATTGCATAAATAAAACAGTGCTGATAATGACCCACAGCTTTTTTTACATCTTGGCTCATGTGATGAGGCACATGATCCAAAGTGAGTTAACGACCTCCTTAAGCTGGGCTTGCATCGTGCGATTTTTGGCCCATTTTGAGCCGATTTTTTAATCGTACGACCGTTTAGGTGATCGGCCCGATTTTGGCCTTCATCATGCATCGTGTAGTATACGTGGGGTAACAAGAAGCAATTAACACCTCACGACCAGCTCCCGATCATCAATCGCTTGGTCGGAAGGATTTCAAACCGGTTTGAAATCCTCATGACCGTCGTGAGGATTTCAAACCGGTTTGAAATCCTCATGACCGTCGTGAGGATGTCACCGCAGCTGCTCACACTGCGCATGCGCAAACACATAAATGTTGGTGAA
Organism: Copadichromis virginalis; assembly: GCF_057382275.1. Taxonomy (NCBI): domain Eukaryota; kingdom Metazoa; phylum Chordata; class Actinopteri; order Cichliformes; family Cichlidae; genus Copadichromis; species Copadichromis virginalis. The sequence continues at coordinate 36,990,816 of NC_140620.1, forward strand.
AAAGACGGAGCAGCACAGCAGTGCAGCGTGTGATCTGGACACAAGCGATGGAGACACTTGTAGAACTTTGGAAAGCTCATCCGAGCCTTCAAAATTATCACGACCACAACAACCGTGAAAACAGTTGGAGTTACATTGCTGCTCACTCACAGCTGCCTGGTCAATGTTTTTCATTAGCAATTTAGCAAAGTTGATGGTGGTGGTGTGAGTCTGTGTGACTGAAAGACAGAGAGGGAGAGCGACAGAATTTCTGTTATAACCTTAATTTTATGGAGGCACAGTGTGAGCACTCAGGTCGGATCAGAGCATCGGGCCATATAGTGTGAGACCCTGCATCGTGACCTACGAACTTCTAACCCCTGCGAGTCAATCGTACAGTTTGAGCAGAAGCTGAATAATGCGACTGAAAAAAATCGCACAATGTTTGCCCAGCTTTAAACGAGAACTCCCACCGGGGAGACTCAAATATGGCATAAACAAAACACTCAGGGTTTTACCAGTGCCTACTATGATTGGTACAAATGACTGATGCTCTGTTCTTCTTACTAAAACATGTTTATGGATCAGTATGAATCAAACAATAGAAGTCAGTGATGTACTCACAGAATAGGCCCAGCTCACAGAGCAAAGTGGCTCCCATCCTCACATCCAGCAGTGACACGTCTGAAAACTTCTACAACTTTCTGTAAAGAGAGAGAGTGAAGCAGCAGCACAGCAGACACCAAAGAGCTGTAACATACATCTGCTGATTGCTCTCAGATAAACATGTTAAATACTCTTTGTCATAAACAATTAGTAGCATGTCTTTTTTTCCACAAATGCAGTTTTTACATAAACCACTATTCAAAGCTAAGATTAGCTAACTAACTGAACCAAACCAGATGTAAAAATACCTCTCCAAATAAACAATAAATCAATTTCCATCTAAAATGAGAAAGAAATCTGCCCATGGTGCACTCCACTTAAGACAGCCAGGACATGCTCCAGCCCTCCTGAGACCCAAAGTTTTAACATGGTAAAACATGGATTCATAGACGATTAAAGCATCGTTGACAGATATGTCATACTCACTTATGGTACTGCTCACAGCAGTTGATGGTAATCCATGCACTCTCTTAGACAAAAATCCTGAGCTTCGCTAATGTGATGTATCCTATTACTCCACTGCAAACTCTTTTATAATACAATTCTGATTTGGTCATAAGATCTCCTACAGGAAGTGACTGAGCTTGAGAAAAATAAATACAGTGTCCTTAACGGAGTTAGAAGAACAGAAGATTTCTGAAAAGATTCAAACATACAGCTCTGCTATCACTTCCAACATAAATGAAGATGGGAAACTAAACAGCAGTGACATTTGTAAGGTTACTGAAGTTGGGTTAGGTGGTAGCCCACACCCCCCGCGCACACGAACGCACGAACACATCCTCCAACCACACACACTCATATTTTGCTCCATTGCGGTTTATTTCACACCTCAAACATTTAGTAAACAATTAAGCAAATACAAGTAATCTGCAGGTAGTAGGAAAATAAACTACTAACTCTTTTACGCTGCGTCCACACCTACACGGGTATTTTTGACAACGCAGCTGTTTTGTCCACACGTAAATGGCGTTTGTAATCACCAAAAACTGAAATTTTTTAAAACTCCTTTTTTGCGTTTACGTGTGGACAAGGAATACAGAGTTCGTCATGCAACATCAAAGGTATGTGCCTTTTTTCACATCGCCACGTTATTGTTTACATGAGATGAATTGCTATCAATAAATTTTTCAAAAAATGCCTCTCTGTGCAAAATGGGTTCAAAACATAAACAACTGTTGGATACTGTTTGTCCGTGATTTAGACAGGGGGAACAAATTGTGGCAGGATCAGCCTGATATTATTTGTATCCCGCTGTAACTTTACTGTATAAAGAGCTAACAGCTCCAAAATGTCCAAAGTAGTTAGTCATTACAACAACATGTGTGTGTGAACTAAAAATCAAGAATGTGGGATACTGTTTGTCTGTGATTTGGAGAGCCCAGCGCTGCTCCCGACGCAGGGAAAACCAATTCTACAGGGGAGACCTACCTTGGCACTTGTGCAGGTGAAGCCAAAGGGCAGATATGCTTCACCATATTTTCTAGTCTTTGGCTTAGAATGAAGTTGCTTTGGAAACATATTCAGTTATGCAAGTTATGCAGGCTTGTTTGCACAACAAGGCTAAATAATTATATAAACTTTTCTGAATCTAAATATTGTACTTTGGTAGAATTAAATAATAAGTGTAATGCAGGTCTATGATGATTTTTAGTGCTACTATGATTCTGGTTCTGTCTTGGTTAAGTCCTCAGTAGTTCTGATTTTGAACTGTTGTAGTCCTGTTTTAATTCCGGATCAGTTCTGGGTCTGGTTGAATTGGGGTTTAGTCCTCGTGTCTTGATACAGCCCTGACTTTGTTCTGCCTTGCTGCTTAATTAAAAAACTAGTTTAAGGTGTCCTGCACATGTGAAATATATTTTTTTCCTATGTGAAGTCATTCTCTTTTGAACAAAACTCAAAACAGAGCATATTAATCTTTCAGTCATTTCTACCCCCCCCCCCCCCCCCCCCCAAGAAAAAAACAAAAAATCCCACATGCATACTACCCTTTTGGGCTAAGCCCCGGGTGTTTCAAATGTCTGGCTCCGCCTCTGCCACACATAGGAAGGAAGATAGATCAACGAGGAAACAGCACACAGGAGGGAGACATGGCTTAACCTAAATAACGTGAAGAGACAGGGGGACGCAAAACAGAACACACCGATGTCAGACATGGGCCTTCAAAGTAAAACAGGAAACACACTGACTGAACTGAGAGACACCATACCGACAGAGTACAGAGGGCAAACACAGGCAGAGATGACTAGACACTAAACTAAACCTACCCCAACAGGATAATAATGATAATAATGATCAGAAAGCACAATTGAAGATCAGAACCTAAACCATAATACACAATAGTACAAAAACACAAGAAACAGAAGATGCTGGGTCAAAAGGACCCAGAACTGTGGCAGTAGCTGATAAACAGTCATGTGTCACGCAACTCTATCTGGTGTGTTGGAGCAAAAAACATGAAGGAGTATAAGTCAACTTGAACAGGTTTCTTTTTCAGCAAACACCACAGAACACTGCAAAGTGAATAATATATCAGGTTTAATAAAGAAATGATTTATATGACACGTAATCAGATAACAAAAACTACTGACAAAAAAAGTTAATCAACTTATAATATTGTTTTAAAAAAGCTTTTTGAAATGAGTCAAATGATACGTATTCAATTCAAGGTAACAGAAAAACATACTTAAAGAAATAAATAAATGAATAAGTGCTTATGCTAACGTGAAAACAGATCCTAATCTCAACGCTTGCCATCACTTTATAATAAAGCTCTATTTTAATAATACAGTCCATTAGCTTTTTTCCCCCACAATGATCTCTTCAATTCAGATTTGGGACCGAATCTACTTGCTTGAAAACTTATTGAAGGTACTCATTACCAAGAGCTGTTTGTGGCTTGATTTCAGAGTAAACGTCTTCATCAGTTGCTGCAGGAGCTGGATTTTCATACAAATAAAGACATCATTAGTCAAAGTTAATTGCCAGTAACCTCTTACTTACATACGACAGCTGTTCGTTTTTATACAGTTTTCTTTGATCTGTAAAAAAAATTGTAAATGAGACAGAAAGAGAAATAAATTATTGATTGTATTACTTTACTTACATTTGTCTCTCTTGGATTTAGCTTTATTGTAGTAGACCTGTGTGTAGAACTGGCTGTCATCTAAAAGAGGATGGACAGATGCTCAGCATAAACAAAGGGTGGAACGATTTTTCTGTCAGTCAACACCAAACTTATCACATGAACTGACTGAAGGAGGTTCTCGCTCTATTAAAGGTGAGATTTCCTGATGACCCCTTGCTGTCATGTTTAAAAATCTGTTTCTTTCTCTGCTGCTGTTAGCTCTCATTTCAGTGTCAGAGAAGCTCAACCCTCCTCCACCCCTGCAGAGGATTACAGATTACTGCTGTCTTCATATTCCTTCTGATTCTGGGAGACACAGCAAACCTTCTGGCAACAGCAAGTGTGGACGATCCATCCTGAAGGAGCTGGTCTACCTATCCAACTAGAATGGGATGCAGGTACTGTTGTCATTTTTGGGCTTGCCATTTTGTTGCCTCTCCAGTGAACCTGCTGTCACTTTTAGCAGGTCATATGGAGTCACCATGGTTTATGCTTCCTAACTGGATGTATTTATGCCTCTTAAATTTAACTGGCTTTTGTTTTATTTATTTATTTTTGAGGAATGCACATGACAAGCAGACAGCATGTTTCTTCGTCTCTGTTAGAAGGCTCATATGAATGAATGATTTTAAATTTAATATAGATACTACTGTCCTATGAAAACATCTAATCTACTGTATTTCATGTTTTTATAACATCAAATTCTTACCTTTCATTGTGAAGTTTTTTAACTCAATCAAAGAATATGTGAAATCCCCAGATTCAGCTGGAACAGAGTTACATAGTCATACATAAATAAACATCACACAGACTCTATATACCTTATTGCCTTATTTATGTACTTTACCATTTTGTGTGTCGTCGCAGTCTTTGATTGATTCATAGAAACAAGCATCATCTACAAAATCAAGGCTGATGTTAGAATAACTAAAAAAATTAAAAAAACATAAAAAATACTGACACTCAAAGCCATGTAAATATATTAAATGTGGTTACAACATTACAAACAGCAAAGGCATAGCATTTTTACATCACTATAAACTTTCCAAAGAACATTTAAAAAGAACAAAGAAAACAAAAACGAAATGACAATTTCTGGGTAGATGATCAGATACATATACAAATTTTAATTATTAACCACTATAGTATGTGGATAGCATCCACTTCCTTATTTAGTACATTTGTTACATATTTACATTACAGACCAACAGCAACAATAATAGCAAACAAAGGCTGACCTTGGAGAGGAGAACTGTTTTGTCTCTGAATTTCATTCTGATTTGTGTTCTCAGTCCTGGTGGAACATAAGGTGTAGTAAAACAGTAGATTATTATTATTATTATTATTATTATTATTATTTAAGAAACACAGGATTTAATTCTTGTATGCTAAAAAGAGAAGTGAAATGTGAACCAACCTGACAAAGAATGAATCTGTAAAAAAAGACAATTACTTTTTTTAGTGTTGTAACACTACATGCAGCTTTTTAAACACATCATAGATCATATTCAATCTAATACCAGAAGAAAATGGTCTCACCCTTTGACCGCTTGAAGACATACAACAACAGAAGAAGAAGAAGAAGAATCAGTAAAATTCCACAAAGGAGTCCAACAATCAACCGGGTGAGAAATGAAGATCGTTCAGGCTCAGGTACTGCTGTAATAAATAATATACCCTAATTAGATTATTATAATGTGAATCACCACCACAATTTACATAGGGAGTTTACAGAATATATCAGCTATATTACAATGTTCTTAATAGTAACTGATGATTGCACATTTTATTGCAATCTGTGGTGGGGTTTTTTTTTTCCTGCTTTATTTGTCATCAATTCATATTCCCATTCACTGTCTTCTTTGTGGATCTTATGCTCTTCATATGTATATAAATGACTAATGACAATATTGATTTCCACATTCTTTATTCCTGGAATATTCACTCTTTGATAGTGATGGAAAACTCACCCTTTTTATCAATCCTGACTGACTGGCTGTCCTCTGTGTAGTAAACTGGGTTTCCTCTTCCTCCTCTGCACCTGTAGAGTCCTTCCTGTGAGACACTGATTTGTCCATTTGGGTAGAAAACTCCATCTTGTATGATCAGAGGTTCAGATGAGTTCTCATCTCTGTACCAGTAGTATTTCCATCCAGATGATGATGATGAGTTCACAGAGCAGGTCAGGGTCACATTTCCTCCTACTGGGATGTTTCTCATATCAGATGTTATTTGGGACTTTGGTTGATCTGCTGTTGAGTTAAGATAGAAAAAGAAAAAAAGTAAATATATTATACTGTACACAAAGGTCAGGATCTACACTGTACTAATGTTACAAGCCTTCATTTCCCCTCTTGTCCACCTCTGCTTCAGTTTCCAAAAACAAATACAAGGAAAAGAGACCAAACTGAAATGGTACGAGCGCATCACATTTTTATCACCCAACATTGTAAAAGCAGTGTTTCCCCTTTCCTACTCCATGTATAAAAAAATACTTTTACTTTTTTTGTGTGATTCTTTGTAGGTCCCACTGCAACAACAAATTCGTGAGATAACCCAACAAGTGTTAGTAAGCTTAGTCTCAGATGTCAGACCACTCAGGAGGAGATGAACATGCTTTACAGAGAAACCAGCCATATTCCCATGTCATAAAAAAAATCCCTTTTTAGTTTGGAAAAAAAGGCTCAAAACTCACAAATTACTGTTCATTAACTCAATAAACTCCTGGTCCAAACTTAATAAATAAATTCTAAAAATGTTCACAACACTTGGCTCTGTAAATGATGATCAATGTCACCAAATCATTATACATAGTTCTAGGATGTCTCATCCCACCTTAATCCAGCTGAACAAGGGAAATAGACTACTGATTATAGCGTTATCAGTCACCATGGCAACAAGTAAAAAATGAGTAAATTATTAGTAAGGAAAATGTTGACATCTCCTCCTGAAATATTACAACAACAAACCTACATCCATATGCTCTTTAACCTCCTACAAAACTTATTTTCTTCTTTTTACATTTTTTTCACACCCGGCATGCCCAGATGTGAGCCCTTTCTGTGGGTGCATAGACAGTGCACAGGCTACAACCTCCTCCATGCATCTGAACTCACGCACAAGGCTCAGATTATGTCCACTCTGGTTTTACTTCCATAGCAATGGGTTCAGATTGTAGTAATGACTGGGTGTCAAGCTAAATCTGGCAACCTAATCATTTTTTCCCCTCTTTATTTATGTTAATATTGCACTCAAGTGATGGAGCAGCAGGTCAGCATTGCGGTGGCATCATTAGCCGTGTGCAGATCCAAACTCAGCACCAGGTCCTAAAGTCAAACGAACACTGTGGCATCACTGAGAATTACAAACTGTCTAAATTCTTTCATCTTTAATAAAATGATCAGTGTTGTTGCTCTACCAGGTGTAACGATTAAATTTGACATCCAGGCATTCATGAAAACAGAATTTATGAAATTTAACAGAGTCAGAAGCTAGCAGGAAGTTACCTAAGGTGGTAACATGGTATAAAGATGATATACCATGTTCTGACTGAGGGAATTCTGAAAAATTCAAAGTACAGCTCTGCTATCACTTCCGACCTCAATAAAAACAGGGAACTAAACAGCAGTGATGTTTTTAGGGTTACTGAAGAGGCTAGCTGGTATATTTTGAAGTGACACGGGGTGACTAGCTACACATCTACGTATAGCATAATATAAACACATTAGCACAGTTAAGCTGGAGGATGAACACTAATTTTTTTCAAGTTGATAAAAGTTAACGTGGGGGTTCCCAATGGTTAGGGACAAATGCAATGGTATGGCAGGATGCTGTAAACAGAACAAACTTAAGTCAGGGGAACAACTGAGATAATCCATCCAAAATACGAGGTTAGTCATTAACGCAGAGCTTCCCAAAGTGTGGGGCCCGGCCCCTGGGGGGGTGCACTGCTAGCATAATGGACAGGTTTTTTGACGGGGCGCCCACACAAACGCAAAGCAGGAGATGCAGCATTTTTCTTGTGAAACAAAGGGGGTTGCGAAAAAAGTTTGGAAACCACTGCATTAACATACTGCTGTATGGGCTCTAGGTGCATCGTAAGGTTTTCAAAACTGAGTTTTAAAATGAATAGTTCTAATAAAAAGCGAGGCAGACTGACAGTGATAACTGACTTTTTTGGGGGTTTTGTTCAGATTAAATAGAACAAGATGCAAAGCATTAAAACATGTTAAAAACACAACAGCCTTAATAAATGAAGAGTAATTTGGACCCGGAAGCAGGGTTCATCACATCATCACTTAAAGACTGGATACCAGTTGAAAGTTGATGACAAAGTGGTGACAAACTGTCTACAATGAGGCAACTATCAGCTGCAGCTCTTTGTCTGACTAACAATGTAACATGCTTTGTAGACCATTGAATTCATCCTGTGCTGACCATTATGACATTTGTCAAATGGAGATCACACAACAAACATGACTTACTTGATGCTGACAATGTGAAGGCTTCACTCCACTCTGTTGAAGAATATGAGTCATCTCTGCATCGACTCTTACACATGTAGTCTCCACTGCTGGACTCAGAAACTCTGAATGTCACATCATTATTGTGTGTCCACTGTGTGGGTGTCCTGGGTCCTCTCCATTCATACCACCACTCAGTGGTTTCACCTCCTTCCTGCACCTCACATGTCAGAGTGATCGTCTCACCTCTGAATATCTGAGGCCAGTTGGGTTGTTGTTTTACAACAACTTTATTGGAAACTGTTTACACATATTAACAGTTGAGATACAAACAGAAACATGAAATCAACACAGAAAACTTAACATTGTACGTTTGATAATCATGAGTGAATGTATATTTCAAACTAAATGACTGAACTCACAGGTTTTCTCAATGGTGACTTCATCACTTCTATCAGTGTAGTAAACTGGGTTTCCTCTTGTTCCTCTGCAGCTGTAGATTCCTCCTTCAGATACTCTGATATCTCTGTTTTGTTGATCTCTGATTTTACCTTCAGAGGTTGTTTGGGTTCGTCTGAACCACTCATATTTCCATCCATCAGAGCTCTGCACAGAGCAGGTCAGAGTCACACTGCCCCCTACTGGTATGATTGTTGTTCCTGCTTTCACTGTGGCCCTGGGTTTATGTGCTAATATGAAATAAAATATACACATCATGATCTATTATAAAGCTACACTTTAAAATATGTTTTCAGTGGATTCAATTTCTGACTTGAGGTAAAATCTACATATTTCACTATGATCATATTTCAGTTTTGTTTTTTGTTTTTTTAATTTTTATTTTCTTTCCGGTGTCCATCTCAACACTGTTCCAGTGGTGTAGTAAATCTTACATCCCAACAAAAGAATGGTATAGCAGTTTTTCAGTTTTCTGGCCTGAAGAAGTCGCACTTAATTAATACATGAACAAAATAGTGAACTACTTGTAACTAATTAGTAAAGTAATGCAGTTCACTGCTGAATGATAGACAATGATGGGTTAAGAGGGATTTGTATTTGTATGATTTTTGCTTAGATAACAGAAGTTTTTTTTCTAATTTCATTCACAAGTGCTGCTGTTACACATTAAAACGAATATGATGCATTATAGAGTGCATTAGCATTGTGTATATTGTGAGCAAAGTAACATGTAAGAAACAGTGGTTGTGTTCAAAGTTTCAAGTTTCCATGACAACATTAATCAAATGTACACTGTATTTTATCATCCAGATTAGTGTTTAAATGTATCGCTTGTTTTTTCACTGAGGACTTACCTAATACAGTTAGAGAGACAGCATTACTGTGCTTTGGTTTATGTGAGCTCTTTGTACGACTTGAGCACTGGTATTCACCACTGTCACCAGTAGATCTAATTTCTAATCTGTAGTTTTTCAGTGTGTTGTACTGGATAAATTCTCGACCATTCTTGTTAATTTTGTATTCCAATTTGCTGTCTTTTCCTTTGTTCATGTTACATTTGAAGGTAACAAACTCCCCGGTGAAAAAAATGGACCAGCTGGGTTGAATAGTTAGCACAGCATCTAGATTCAAGCACAAGGACAATATAAGCAATCTGAAATACTTTTATGACATCAAAGGCAACATCTGTGTTGATGTTTTCATAAAATGAGAAACGTATTAAAAATGAATAAATAAAAACAGAAATGGAAAGTGTTTAAGGGTGAGTAGGCAGTATTTTCTGTTCAATCTTTACTAAATAGATAAAAAGGAAGTGTATTGGACATTTCTTTACTCTATATATTGATCACTTTAGTATTATTAATATCACTTGCTCACTTAGTTATATGCATGTACAATAGCACCCCAAATGGGCCTTATGCTCTATCACACATACACATACAGACAGAGTGGGGCCATTGTGAGTTCAGGTGAGATCTTATACAGACAGACAGTGAAACTCCCATCCTTATCTCAGAGAAGATCGAGGGAGGATTCGGGGTGTAATTCTTTAGGTGCTAAGTAAGAAAACAGCGTCGTAATTCTTAAACTCTGAAGAGAAGGATTTAAGGATGAGGCTGAAGGTATCGCCCCCTCGTGACATGGGCCAACTTCAATTTCCTTTGTCTCTAAGTTTGGTCAAGGTATAAAAGGACAGCTGGAAGACTTTGGTCTCTGGGGAGTAGTGATGGGAATAACAGCGTTACTAACAGCGTTACTTTTTTCAGTAATTACTATTCCTATCGTTACAACGGCATTACCGTTGCTAACAAGAAAATGCGGTGCGGCCCGTTACTATTTTTCAACAAACAGACGGTTGAAGCTGTGTTCAGCTTACTACACCCTATACCAGTTGCACGGAAGTAGCTGACTACGTAAGTAATCTGGAAGCTACAGACCTACCATAGAACCAAGTCCACCAGAGCTTATATTATATTTTTACATGCTGTGGAGCCATTTATGGGAGCATTTCAAGTTGCTGTACATCAATACAACCATTATAGCCCAAATTTTAATAATATGTATTCATTAAGTGCATAGTAATTACATAAATTGCAAAAAAGTGCAATAAACTACAAAAAAATTGAAAATCGTTTTTGTTTTTTTAACATATATTTGTAGTTAGAGAAATTTAAGAGGCTTATCCCTCAAAACTGTAAATACAAAAAAGTTGCACAAAATAGTTTCCCACCACAGGAAATTTATTTTGAGTGTCTTCATAGTTTTATTTTTGAAATACGCCAATTTTTATATACTGCAGGAAAAAACGAAATATTACAATGCAAATTTGTAAAAAAGCAGCATATGCATCAAAATAAACTATTTCCAGCAGTGCAATTTGAGTCCTAAGCATCCCAGAAACAACACAGAAAGTCATAAAGTCAAAGATAACTTTTAAAAACACAAGTATAGGCTCATTAGGCCCTGATAGTAAAAAACTACATTTCCGCGAAAATGATGTCACTTCCGGTTTTGGGCAGGTAATGGCGGACATGCGAAAATTCGCACTGACGTCTATTCTAACATAGGAAGTGTTATGAACAGCTTATCGGATCGGCAAAGCGTGTTTCTGGAATATTATGTTTTTGTTGCTGCAAGCGCTTTTTATGCAGTTTTTGCAAAGCTATATGTGGAAGGAAACTGTGACCTAGGACAAGCTGGTGGCATAAGATGTAAGTACAACTCCTTCGGTTTCATATGCAAAAAAATTATTGCGCTAGCTCACGTGGTTGCAGCACTACCGGGATTTAAAAATAGTTACGCAAAACAAAGTGTGCCCGCTCCGACCGGCTTTAAAGGGTTAAGCAGCTATGGGCGCTCCCACTGACGGTAATCACTTTCTGCCCGATGATCACTTTCAAGCACAACAACTGAAGCTAGGGGGGCAAAACAATCGCATGAGTGCTGCTGTTTGACTGAGGAAGAATATAGTAGCCGATCACATGACCACTTCAAGATGACAAAGCAACAAGGTGATATATACCAGTTTTTAAATTGTGTTGATAGGCCACGTAAAACCAGAGTCATGATAAACAATATATATACTTTTTCCTCATAGTTTCTGTCTTAGGACAGCGCTAGCAAGTACTCTCTGCTTATGAGCAAAAAACAAAACAAAAAACAGCCCTTTCGTGTTGGTGGAAAAATGTACCATGTCGACCAATCAAAAATGATGTGGCAACATGACATTTGGTTGTTTAGGAAGAGGGGGGAGGTTTACGAGTGACGGTGAGAGAGAGAGAGAGAGAGAGAGAGAGAAAGAAAGACAGCAGAAAAAGAGAGAGAGCGAGTTTTGAGATGTGAGAGATTTGTGACGTTTAGCGTGTTTGGAGCGTGTAGTTAATGTGTTGTCTTGTGTAGTTAGTGTGTAGTGTTGTGGGTAATTTTGTGTTGTGTGTCAGAACAATGAGGTGACTGCTGTCTCCAGGTAGAAAAAGGAGTGATACACCTGCTGCTGTCAGACCTGCAGGTATCAGGCTGTGATGTTCTCCTTTATAGTGGACAGACATTTTTGGAATGGCACAAATAATTTGTGTGAAATCTTATTGAATGTAGAACAGCTGATTGTTATGTAAATAGTTTTGAAATGGTTATTTAAAAAAAGGGGTAAAATGTAAATGGCTGCAAATAACTTTGTTGTTTGCAAAACTTGTGCATATGATTTTCAAATTGACAATTTATATTTGCATTTAAAGTTATGAAATATGATTCAATAAACATGTTTGTGGTTGTTACAGTAAAAAAATATAACTTTTTCTACTCGGATTTTATGTTTTTTGTCTGATTTTAGATCAATTGTGTTAATACAGTATGTCAAAATGAAAACAGAACTGTAAATTCAGACACGTGAGGTTGTGCTGAAAAGGATGATACCAAACAAGACAAAGTAAATAGTTTTTAACCCTTTAAAACCAGCTGGAGTGGACACGCTCCATTTTGCGTAACTATTTTAAAATCTCTGTAGAACTACAACCACGTAAGGTAGCGCAATAAATAAATAATAAATTTTTTGCATATGAAACCAGAGGAGTTGTATTGACATGTTATGCCATTAGCTTGTCCTAAGTCACGGTTTCCTTCCACATATAGCTTTCCAAAAATTGCATAAAAAGCTCTTGCAGCAACAAAAACATAATATTCCAGAAATATGCAACACTTCCTAGGTTGCAATAGACGTCAGTGTGAACTATCGTATGTCCACCATTACCTGGCTGAAATCAGAAATGACGTCATTTTTGCAGAAAATTTAGTTTTTTACCTTCAGGGCCTGATAAGCCTATACTGGTGTTTTTGAAAGTCATATTTTGCTTTATGCTTTTCTGTATAGTTTCTGGGATGCTTAGAACTCAAATTGCACTGCTGGAAATAGTTTATTTTGATGCATATGCTGTTTTCTTTGCAAATTTGCATTATAATATATAAATGGTAAATGGCCTGTATTTATATAGCGCTTTACTAGTCCCTAAGGACCCCAAAGCGCTTTACATATCCAGTCATCCACCCATTCACGCACACATTCACACACTGGTGATGGCAAGCTACATTGTAGCCACAGCCACCCTGGGGCGCACTGACAGAGGCGAGGCTGCCGGACACTGGCACCACCGGGCCCTCTGACCCTCTGACCACCACCAGTAGGCAACAGGTGAAGTGTCTTGCCCAAGGACACAACGGAGCCAGGGCTCGAACCGGCAACCTTCCAATTACAAGGCGAACTCCCAACTCTTGAGCCACAATCGCCCCATAATATAATACATAATATAATATTTATTTTCGTTGTTCCTGCAAGATATCAAAATTGGTGTATCTCAAAAATAAAACTATGAAGACACTTAAAATAAATTTCCTGTGGTGGGAAACTATTTTGTGCAACTTTTTTGTATTTACAGTTTTGAGGAATAAACCTCTGAAATCTCTCTAACTAGAAATATATGTAAAAACAAAAACAAAAACAAAAAGATTTTCAATTTTTTTTGTAGTTTATTGCACTTTTTTGCAATTTATGTACTTTCTATGAACCTAGTGCATACATATTACTAAAATGTGGGCTATAACGGTTGTATTGATGCATAGCAACTTGAAATGCTCCCAAAAATGGCACTACAGCATGTGTAATATAAAGATAAGCTCTGGTGGACTTGGTTCTATGGTAGGTCTTAAAGGGTTAAAGGTGAAATGTAGAAGTAAAATCAAAAGTAGTTAAAAATGGCCAATTATACTCTGGACCCCACAGGGTTAGACTTTTTTTATTTTTTTAAAGTAACGCAATAGTTACTTTTCATTATTTTTAGAATCTTGTAACTCAGTTACTAACTCAGTTATTTTTTTGAAGAAGTAGCTATAATTAATTACTTTGTCAGTGTTACTTGCCCAGCACTGCTAGGGAGACAATTGGAGTAATTTTGAAGGTATAAAAGGATCAGAGTGGCCGATCTTCAGAGACCAATCTGATGTTGGACTAATGTGTTTCTCTCCATGTTGCAGCACAATATTAAACCACTTTAAATCATCTTCACCTGGTGTTAGCAGTTTATTTTAAAACTTTCACGACAAAAGATAATAAAAAAGTAAAACTGTTCAGTCACCTTGAGCGTGTCCAGTGCAGAGAAGTGTACAAAGCACTACAATAAAGACAGAAACTTCAGACATTATCAAACTAAAGAGACTGAAATACAGAAAATAAACAAATAAATGCATGCATAAGCACTTGTGGTTTATCAGTTTCTACTATAATGTGTTATTATCTTATATTATTATGTAAAATGCATCAAATTATTGTTGAGGAAGAAACAAACCTTTCTTAGATAATCTAAACCAGCTCCACTCTGATCTGAGTCAGTGCATCTAATCCAGTCTACAAACAACCATGTTGGTAACAAACATGAGAGTCCTCTGATCACATGACCTGAAATGGTACAAATGACTGATGCTCTGTTCTTACTAAAACATGTTTATGGGTCAGTATGAATCAAACAATAGGAGTCAGTGATGTACTCACAGAATAGGCCCAGCTCACAGAGCAAAGTGGCTCCCATCCTCACATCCAGCAGTGACACGTCTGAAAACTTCTACAACTTTCTGTAAAGAGAGAGAGTGAAGCAGCAGCACAGCAGACACCAAAGAGCTGTGAAGGAAACAATAGTTTTTTTTCTGCTTTCTTCCTTTTACACTAAAATAACAACTTAACATGATCTGACTACAGCATGCTGTGATGTGTTTATACTATAGTATAACAGTATAATAATATAGTATAATATTTACACAATAGATTCTCAGAACTATTACTAATCTTAATAAATTCATACATCCACTCACACAAAAATATGAATGAAAAACAATAAATATCAACAAATTTGTCTAAACAGTTAAACAAAGTCTCTGAATGCTGTTACACTGCTGGATCTAGCAAAAAGTTTTTCCCCCTGTGGAATTGTTGATACATTGATACATTTGTGGGAACTTTTTATTTTACTGCTTTCCTCCAGTTTCTTATCAGTCTTCAAATTTCTAACAAATATCTGCTAATATTAAGTAATAAAATTACTTCTCAGTAATATGTTTATTATGGATGCTGGGAGTGCCCTTGATGGACTCTAATATTATACAGTTAATGGTTTTAATGTAATAAACGTCAAAGCCAGACAAAAACTTTGAAAAGCAGTTTGCTTGAAAGTGTTTCACACACTGGAATAACTGCATTGCAAGGCTTAAAACTTGACTGAGGTCTTACAGAAACAGGAGATTGCCTTTGCCTGCTCATTTTGTTATTAAGCAATTTTACCACTGATAATTATTACCCTCACAGATACAACACTACACAAACTGCTGTAGATGGATAAGTGAACAAAAGCATTATAAAGGAAGAGAATACACTTTTCTTTACACTGTTTCTTTTATGCCACAGAGACAATCCTAAATAGGGTGCTGCTAATATCTAAGCAGCCATTAATTTCTCATACTAAAGGCTGTAACACAAAAATTATTATATTGATTCAAATGTAAAGTACATAAACCACAACATCTCACTCTAAAAAAAAGCTGGAGTATGATGGAGGCCACAGGCCACTTAAGTTTTATAAGCAGTTAAGAAAATAGTTTGAGAGATGAATAAAGCATTAACTGATAAACAGAGATGTCATACTCACGGACAGTAAACCTTCACAGCAGGTGTTGTTGATCAATGCACTTTCTCACAGAGCAGTTGAATCTATAACTAAAAATATTTCCTAATTGAAAAAAACTGAGCTCAGTAATGTAAAGTACTGCATTACATCAGGGCCGATTCCTTTAAGGTGAAATTCTGGAGTGGTCATAAATTCACACACAGAGAGTGAGCGGCCTCGAGCAAAACTGACATTTAGCAGAAGTGAGCTTGAGGCCAGATGGCGTGCCCTATGTTGTTTCTCTCTTCCTTAAAAGTAGCTGTAACTGCTGCACTCAGTAACCGCACAGTGGGGCAGTTGGGTAATGTTGCCCAAATCAAACATTGGCTAACTTTAAACAGGGACGCTGTTCAAACCACACCAGGTAATGGATGAGTGTCAAGGATTGCTGTGTGGCAGGCAGGAGATTGGGCCCAAAATGCAGGACTCGCAACACACAGGAGTGAACTCAAAATACAGCTTTATTTACTGACTCAAGGAAATGATACAAAACTAAACTACATGGGGAAATTATAACCTAAACTTCAAGGCAACACACAACATGAGGGAGAACACAACACTGACAAAAAGAAACACGGGACTTAAATACACTGAGGGATAACAAGGACAATGACACACAGAAGGAGAGCACAGCTGGGAGTAATTAGGCAGGACGAGACAAGGGAAACAAACTAAAAAAACACTGACATGAGACACAGACCTTCAAAGTAAAACAGGAAACACACCGACTGAACTCTAGACACATAAACCTAACAGAGACTGTGAGACAGAACATAGAGACCTGAAATGTGGGACAGAAAGGCACAGAGTTAACAACAGGAAGCCAACTAACAAAACCTAAGAATTAGAACTCAGGAAGTACTACAGAACCAGGGAGCTAGAAATACTAGGACAGAAACCAAAACAAAAACACTTATAAACCATGATCAAATCAAAAGTAAAAGTATAAAACTCAAAACACGGGGTCACCGACCGAGAACCACGACAGTTAGTTTCTTAGACAGACTAAAACCTACTGAGATAAAACCAAAGACATCAAAATCAAAGACAGTATTGTTTGACTCCATTAACTGTTTCCACTGAAAACAATTAGCGTAAATCCAGATTTTACAGTTCTTTTGGCTGACCACATACAAAACACTGTCAGTCTGATATTAGGAGAGCAGAGCTGCAAACACAGCTGTTTGTATTTATGGATGATGTAAGCAAAATTCTGCTTCTTGTTTGGTTTCCTGATGCACGTCTTTTTTTAAAGATATTAAACCACAACAGAGCTATACTAAGTGTGATTGGACTTTCCACCTGTTGAATTAAATGTGCTTTTTGCTGTTCACTTTAAGAGTTTGTGTTTGGGTTCTCGATCTTGCACCCAAACAGATTCCTTTTTAAAATATTTCCCATGTGGTGAAATTCTGGTTTTAAAGATGGTCATAACTTAGTGGGCAGGATGTGGGTGAGCATGGGGAAAAGAGAAATACTGTTTTGAAACAGAAGTGTGAGGTGAGATTTAATCCTGCTTCCTCTTTGAGCTAACACGTGTGTCCTTAAAAGTAGCTCTGAAAGCTCTATTCACAGAGATTTTTTCTTCCTTTAAACTTTCAGTTACCCTACAGTGGGCCAGTTCCTGGGGCTCGTGGGAAAAGTTTGAAGTTAAAGAATCTCTGATAATCACAACATAATAAGCTGTTTAAACTTCAGTAAATGAATTCAGTTTTAGTATATAGTGAAATCAGCTGAGATCAAACTACATCAAGTGTCACTTTACATGAAATCCACTGAGTTTCCACTGAGAACACGTCTGCAGAAACTATATTTTTCTGGGGGGGTTTAATGAGTCACTTGCAAACAATGCAAATCTGTGATTTTTGGAGAGCACAGCAAAGCTGCAAACACAGCAGTATGGATTAGGTAAGCAGTAAATAAACAAGAATGCAGTTTCAACATTTGCACTTCTTGTTTGGTTACATCATCAATGTCCTTTTTATGCATATTCAGTTGCAGCAAGACAAGTGTTAATTGTGCCATGCTTCTAATAGCTTCTAGCAGGATCTATGCTACATGTTTGACATCTAAGAAAATCTGAAAGCAGCAATAAAGGTATGTAAGCAGTTCAGTAGAACACAATCGATTTGGAAATATCATGATCAACAGTTATTAGTGAAATACAGCTGTGCTTCCTGCACTGCTCCCTAGTGATCAAACGGCTGTTACACTTGATGATGTATCATATTTATAAAGCTCAGTGTTATTGGGTTTGACTGTTATAGTTTACATTCAAGTCAATACAGCATCAGTCACAGCATTTATTTATTTATTTCAACATAATGTATAATACATTATGCAGTACAAATATGTATTGGTGCCCTAATGTAGCATTGCAAAACCTTTATTTAAAGCTGTATTGTCAGTTAAACCAGATAATACAAAAAAACCCTCAAAACAACAACAAAACAGAATATTGTGTCTATATCATTACATACAAGCAAATCCCAGCACGCTGCAATTACCATGGGAGACAGGGAATACAAATCTGTATGCTACCACATATGAGATGCTATGATATATGCTATAATATGATGCTAAAATACATTAAATTAGACACGCCACTCTATTCTGATATTCCATTATTCCAATTGAACTGTCAAATATACAATTATATACGATTCTGAGACTTGTGCAAAATATTTACATATGCATGGGTCACTCACAGTGCCCTATGCAATGCTTATGCAAAATTCTATCAAGCGTGTCTCACTCAGAGGATGTAGGGAACATATACAGCATGCATATGCTCTAAACATTATAGTATGATTACATTATGCTTCTCTTTGGCTTTGCTCCTGTTGCTCTCTTCACTGACCTGTAAGGCAAACACAAAAGACACAGAGTAAGGGTGTTATGTGGTGAGGCCATTTAATCTTGTCAAGGAACATTGTCAATGTAATGAGACATTTCAGTGCATGACTGTTGTGAGTTTACCTGCATTTTCCATGTTCACATCAGTGGAAAGAGGACTCTCATGTGGTTTATGATGCTTCCTTGCTAAGATAATCAGATGAATGAGCAAAAGAAAATAATTAATACATTTACATCAGTACTGCAGGTCAAAACCTTTCCTAATTAGTTTTTTGCATGTATTTTATCTTTTTTGCATGTGCGAGTATTTGTACTATACTTACTGTTCTTTCTGGAATTTTTAAGGTCGGTAAGAGAGTATGTGGCTTCATGAACTTTATCTGCTTCTGAAATATATATATTTGTATTTATAGGATTATAAAAAAAATCACCAGAATTACTGTTTTTAACTCAAATGTTTATGTATCTCTAACCACTCTGTGATATTCAAAACATGACATGTACCATTTTCACAATTTGCGGTCTCTTCCAAGTCAGCGATTGTTTCATAGTCGTGATTATCACCTTAAAAAAATAATACGCCAGAGTCAGAATTACAATTTAAAGCTATGACCTGTAAGTATGTGTATTTCTAGCTGCTGTGTGCTATTCAAAAGATACTGTGTACCATTTGGACCATTAGCAGTCTCTTCCGCAAGATGGAGTGTTTCATAGGGTTCATAATGAGCTTGAAGAAACAAAGTCAGAGGATCATGTCAGTACTATTAGAGCAAATACATCAACACAGTTTTGTTAAAGTGCAAAGACACAAAATTCGAATTTAATTTAATTACAGTTTTAGAAAGTTTGATTAACAGTTTGATCTCCCTGTTGGAGCTCAGTCTGGGGAGAGTTCTTTTTTCTCCTCGTCTTTCCTCACATTGTGCATTTTCCATTGCTATAACTCTCTGACCTGTCTTCCCCGTGATGTTTGTGTAATGGATGTATGGTCGGAAGGCTAAGATGGCGCTGGGAAGGCTGGCAGCATTAACCCAATTTCCCCCGGGATGAATAATATTATCAATCAATCAACAGTGTATTAAAAATATTGTATGTGTTGTAATGATATGGAACAATAACTTTTGTTGATCCTTCAGTTCATTTAGTTAGATATACATTTCTGTGAGTAAATTCTGGTTTAACTCAGTTTTTAGGATTTTTTTGATTATTTGCACAACTTTTTGTGTTTTTGATATTTGATTGATGACCAGATGACCAGAACTCCTGGACTTTAAGAAGACTAATTATTAATACTAAACTTTAGTTTAAGCACTGACCATGCTGAAGAGATTTGTATTCATGGGTTTCATCCTGATTGTCTCCATGATTTCTGGTGGAGTCTTGACTGTTGATGTCCGACTGGATCGGCCTAATGAAAACATAACAAATGCACAGATAATAACATAATAAAGTAAATTTAGTACAGTAAGAAAATTACTACTGAATGTTTAAAATGAAAATAGGAATGCAGAGATTTATACCAACCCAGTGAAGCATAAATCTGTCAAAAAAGGAAAATGATTTTTTTTTGATAATCCAAACTGTTTTACTTCTATTTAGTGCTATGATGTTTTTATATTTTGTATCAAGTAAGAAAAATGTCTTACCCTTCACTTTTCTATAGCAATACAGAATACTCATTCCTAAGAGCAGGAGAATAATAAGAAGAAAGACTCCACAAACCAGTCCAACCAACCACAGAGGAAATGAAAAGCTTTCAGGACCTGATGGAGCTACTGTGATTGTAAACATTAACAGAAAACATTAAGAGACTTTATGTGAGAATTTTTTTCTAAACATTAAAAAACATATATTCTCAAAGAAGTAGAGTCAGGTGACAAGAAGACAAAACACATACTCAATGATATACGCCATCAATGAGTACTCTATTAAAAAAAAAAAAAATCCATCAACTGTTTTGATCCTGCTCACCTTTAACTGACATCCAGCTCTGTGCTGACTCTCTTCCTGAGTACTGACACTTGTAGAAACCTTCATCAGACTTTGACACTGCAGAGATCTTCAGCTCCCCTCGGGGATCATTTTGAAGAAGTTTGTCATTGTGATAGAAAAACACATTGGAAAGTATTTTTTGTGTTCTCAAACTGCAGCTCAGACTAACAGAAGCTCCCTCAGTCACAGGATGAACAGGACTCACCAGGATAGGATCATAATAATTATCTGTGAAACAATCAATGATGGTCCTGTTAGATCAGAAAAAAAGCTGAAGGGCACCAAAGTTACATGATGATGTGATACCTACTGTTCTGTGTATAAGAACTACTGTACACTAACTTTTTTTTACCAAATGGACAGCTGACCTATAAAATGTAGAGTGCCTTAGACATGAAATGTTAATCTCATGAGACTTGGGCTATTTCCATATATCAGTTAGTAACAGCTAAAAGACTTTGGGCTCTAGGTTGACAGTTGGAGGTATTTTGAAATATGGGAATTGTCCTTGTCTTCAGAGTGAGACTTGTGTTGTAATGTAATGTTGAGCTGATTTGATGCAGCATTAATGAAAACAACTCACCAGCTGCTTGTTTATGCAGTGGCACATAACAAACACAGCCACACAGGAAAAGAGGAACATGAGGTCTTACTTTAAGTGTACAGTGGTCCCTCGTTAATCACGGGTGTTACATTCTAAAAATAACCTGAAATCTGCAAAGTAGCCAACTTTATTTTTTACAATTATTATAGATGTTTTAAAGCTGTAAAACCCCTCACCACACACTTTATACACTTTTCTCAGACAGGCATCAACATTTTCACACTTTTCATTCTTGTTTAAACATTCTCAAAGTTCAAACCTTCGTAGAAAAATAAGTCCAGTATTATAGAATGAAACCAAAGATCAAACCCTGTTTTCAGGTCCAGAACATGAGAATCAATGGTACGGAAGTAGAGGAAGCAAGAAGAATAAGTTGAGTAAAGTTTGACTTATCTGACTATTTTGTTTTGCTTAATGCGCCTTATAATCCACCTATGGTCCAAAAAATACAGTAACTTCTACTTTCCTTTAGCAAGTCCAAAAGTCCAACTTTTTGTGCAATGGCTAGAATCTTCCTCTGCCTTTTGGTTGCAACCACAGGTGCCTTTGACAGTGCAAAATGTTTCATCAACATTGTTGTGTTTGTTGGGGAGAAAACTTACAAACATGCAGTTCAGCACTTCAGAGTGATAGAAGATTTATGTAAATTTGACAAACTGAACGCATTCTGTACACGACAGGAGACAGCACGAGATTGATTGGCAATGGTCTACAGCCAACCAGGACGCAGAACACAATGCGCTGTAAAAAAAAAACCAACCCAAAAACCATGCAAAATCGCCCGAAAAAAAATTAGCAAAACAGCGAGGCCACGAAAGGTGAATCGCATTATAGTGAGGGACCACTGTACTGTACTCTGCTTTGCTGGGTTTTGCAGTTTTTGTTTGTTTGCTTGTTGTAAATATGTTAAAAAGTAAAACTTAGTGGTTTGAGCACTCTGTGGAGAACCCACAAAAACATACGTATAATAACATACTCAGACATTTACTGCTTATTCACTGATAAGGGTTGAGCTAAAATAAGACTGAAAATTGCCTAAATGTCTCACATTTTGTCCATTTTTAACAGATTTACTTTCATACAGCAGTGTAGTGGGGAAAAACTGTGAGGTAATGATTAACATAAAGGGGGAAAAAACGACCAAAAGAACATGAAGAATGTATAATAACATACTCTGTACAGTGATGTTGACTGCATTGCTGAAATCTCCTGATCCAGACTCACACCAGTACACTGCAGTAGGTGACTTTAATATGTAACTGATGTTACATGTGGATCCAGTCGTTCTCACACAGTTGGAATAGAACAGGGGGCCATCGTTGGGGAACCGCTTCACTCTCCACTCAGTGAAGTTTCCCTCACAGGTCAGTGAGACAGAGGCATACATCGAATTTTGCACACTGTCAGGACTCACTTTGAGAGTTGCTGCTGAATGAACACCTGAAAACAACATGCAGAGAGGAGAACGTGAAATAGCAATTACAACTGCACATGTGCTTGTTAGGCAAAGATATATACCAATATCACAAATGAAAAAAAAATCATTTATTCTTTGGGGGACCTTTAAAGGTAAATAACAGCTGCACTGGTTACAAGAGAATCAAACTGACCTGCAGACCAGACAAACTTTGGTTGACTGTGATCAGTGTGATACTCTGGGTCTCCTCTTCCAGCTCTGCACACATATCCTGCTGTGTGTGTCTGTCCATGAATGATGTAGGAGTCCTGTGCAGTCCCACTGCCATCAGGTAGCAGCTCATAACTGGAGGATTTCTCTGATAGATCAAGAACAGCTTTATACCAGTAGAAGCTCCATCCTGCAGACGGATGTTCAACCTCACAGTTCAGAGTTACTGAGGCTCCAGGACTCAGCCATGATGGAGACACAGTGAGGACAGGACGGGGTTCATCTGTTCAACAAAGATTTTCTCTCAATGTTTCATCTCTTAACTCTGAATTCAATGTCACTAAAATGTTGACTCACAAATATTTATGATGAACTTTAAGAGTGAGACTATCTAAACATGTCAAATATCTCAACATGTACTAATAAAAACACATTTTTACAAACTGTTTCTATTTCCAGGTTAAATGAACTATGACTCTACTTACTGTCAGAAACTGTCAGTGTGACTGAATCACTCCACTCTGTTGTTTCATGCTGTGAACTTTTCATTCTGCCCTTACAGCGATAGTTTCCACTGTTGGATGATGAAGCAGATCTAATCCTGTATTCATTTTGATTTGGAGCTTTTATCATGCTGTTTGTTTCCCACTCATAATCCCACTCAGTGTCTCCTCCATGGATCTCACATCTGACAGTGATCGTCTCACCACTGTATATCTGAGTCCAGGATGGCTGCAGGGTCACATTGGGCTTATTGGAAACTGTTCACAGAAAAGCATAAACAACAACAAGTAAAATTAGAGTAGATCTAGAAAAAAAAAATCAGTCAACGACACAAAATTTTGTGACCATTAAGTTATTCACAGGCAACAAACCTTGAATGTGACACATGAAACTAACAAAACAGATAATGTAACATTTTCAGGGAATGATGACTACAAAAATCAAAAGAAATGGGATTAATAAATGGATGCTTATTACTAAAATGTATAGTTAATAGCTTTTGTATGTGTGATGATCTTTGTGCAAAGATTTGTTGAGATTATCACACTTGTTAAGGAACTGGGTATATACATACATACATACATACATATGATGTAATTACAGTAAGATGACTGTAAAACAGACATTTGTGTCACAGATAAACTGTTTGGCACACCAGCATCTCTACACTCCACTGTCAGACTCAGCAGCTCTGCTGAATACACAATGTAATGTTATCATGTATCATCATTTCAACAGCTTTTAAATTGTAAATGTTTAAAATTTACTTGGTATGCATTACTTGGTTACTTTCAGCTGCTCCTTTATTCACATAAAATAAAGAGCTACACGTTTTGTTTGGAAAATGCTCTTCCTGACACAATCCAGGATTCGGTGTCTCCTCCCAGCACTGAACTCATTGCCTTGTCAGACAATATATAAACCAGCATCTACATCATGCAGCCACAGCTACAAGCTTTTATTTATAATCTATAATTGACTGTGTTTTTGTTAGTTTCAGGTGGACAAACACATTTTTAGGAGAAAAACACAGTAGAACTGTGAATAGGTCTGTGTCCACACAGAAACAGTAGGAATACTTGCATCTGAACACTTTGTTTTTACTTGATGTCATTACTGGTTATTATTAAAAAAAAATGCATTACACATATATTCATATACTTTTTGTAATTACTCATCTGAGAAAGTAACTTTGTTTTGGATAAAGTAATTTATCCAAAACAACAGTTATCACAACATTCAAGGCTTGAGCGGTCAGCAAAAGTCGCATTCTCCCATCATCCACTCATTCAAAAATTCCCTCGATAAGCGAACAGGTGATATAACAATCACTACTACCGCCAACACCACCAGAAAGTCAGCACAAGAAAGCAAAGTTGAAAACCAGCACAAAAACACTTCAAAGCAACAGTTCAAATATACACAGGTATGGAGAATGCAATGCAATGCTCTACGCTTGAGTGCTCATCACTGTCTTTGTTACCTGCGCAAGTCAGTGAGTTAGCAGGGCAGTTTCCAAAGTGGATATAGACATAACTACTTTTTTTTTGCACAATAAGATAAGGTCACAATGGTAAATTCAAACTGCTTCCAGGACAAAAACAGTTGCATTATGTAGCTAACACAACTTTAGATCTTTGCAAGCACCTGCACACATAGAATGCTAACGCTAAGCTAGCCAAGAGCCCAGAGTGACGCTAAAGCTGAATAAATGCAGACCCCGCTTGACCCAACCCAGTCAAGTAAGCTGTAGTGAAGCCAGCTGCTGATAAACTTTTTCAGGTAACAAATGGATGAGCAGTCAGACTGCAGTCTCTATTTCTACCTGTTTTTTTTTTTTTTTCATGTAATTATTTAGCGGCAAATCTCATCTACAGTTGTCTCAAGGTGCTTTATTTTGTTGGGTAAAGACCCTACAACAATACAATCCTGTTCATGCTTCTAAAGTAGAATTACATTGGAGATCACTTTAAAGTCTGTTTGTTCTGGTTTTTATTTTTGCTTTGTGTTCATACCTAAATACTAAGAAAAAGATCATATGTATGCCTTCATCAGTGTTGCCAACTTAGCAACTTTTTCGCTATCTTTTTCAGACCCCTTAGTGACTTTTTTCTAAAAAGCGACTAGCGACAAATCTGGTGACTTTTGCTGGTGTTATTAGGAAATTATGACCACTCTTTGACTGAAAGCTCGCTCTTACTCTCAAGAAGCAGCGGGCGCTGCCCTGCGCACTTTGCCCATGCCAAAGCGCTCACAGACGGCAGATCATCCTCACTCAGCAGTCGCCCCCAGCTGCTGTCAGAGATGCTGGCCTCTACGTGTCCAAACTAGGGATGGGTACCGGTGGTTCTGACATAAACGGTAGTAACCAGACCAAAAAGCAGCACACATTTCGGTGTGAAATGTCCCTGAAATGTCATACACTTTGGATTCTAGCCAATCATTTTACCTTTGCAAGCGTAGTAGGTGGGCCCAGGTACGTACGTTCTTTTAGAGGAGAGCTACAGATTAAAAATGCCCAAGGCGAAGGGTCAAAAGTCTGGCTGTACTTCACATCAAAAGATGCAAACTCAGCAGCCTGCAACAAGTGCTTCAAGCTGATACTGTGCAAAGAAGGTAACACCTCGAATCTGATGAAACACCTGGCGACGCATAGCGTTTTTTTAAAAGCCGAAAAATGCACCATATTTGATAGCTTGCTGCGAGACCTCACACAGAGCACATCTACTGCGGGTGGGTTGCCTGTTATCTGACCCGGAGTTAGCAACATCCCCCAAGAACCCGAAGAGGAGAGTCCTGGCCCCTAGCCCTGCCAGTGTAGCAGAAAAGATGACGGTTGATGATGGCAGCAGCAGCTGTTCTTCTCTGCATGAGTAGCTTAATGTTGTTCGTGTGTAATTTACGTTGAGTAGGCTAACCACGTTATTAAATTAACGCATGTAAGGTGAACTAGCAAACACCGTCGTAGTTACATGCGGCTGTCTTCTTGTTTGATGGCAGATGCTCCCTTCACCCTGGCCAAAAAGGCTAAAATGACCAAAGAAAAAAGTGGAAAACAGCTCAACATGAGAGGTTTTTGGACAAAATTTGTGTTTTTTCCATTGTTTAAGCACTGCTTCCAGCCAAGAGTGATACCATATATGCCCTATAGCTGCAGAAAAGGCTAACATTGTTATCTTTTTAGAAAAAACAGCTAAACATGAGAGGTTTTTGGACAAAGTGTGTGTTCTCCATTCTTTAAGCACCGGTTCGAGCACGGTTTAAGCACCAGCACCGTTTCAAAAGTACCGGTTTGGTTCTGGTATAGGATAAAACCTAAACGATACCCATCCCTAGTCCAAACTGAAAATGAATCGCGCATGAACAAAGCCACTGCTCCCGCCCTTCTTTTACTCTTATTTTTTGTGAATCACAAGGTTTAAAACTCCATAAACACACACACACAAAGTAACTCCACCAGAGTGCCCATTTCGGGTCACTTTTGCCGGCACCAAGACCGAGTAAGGGAGATGGAAATGTGATAGCTAAAAGAATTTAATTTGTAGTTGTAAATGTATTATAAATGCACTTAGGATGTTTTTTACTCACTTTGTCTCTTCCACAATGTTATTTCTCTCTCCTACAACATGTTACAGGTTACAATTACATAAACATGATCAATTATGCAAATTAGGAGATGACGTTATTTAGCGACTTCTACTGACTTTTAGGATAGCCAATAGTGATTTTCCTTACTGAGGAGTTGGCAACACTGGTCCTCATTAGGATAGGGATTTGTGTTGGTGTGTGGGGCTGTAGCCTAAGTGTTATATTGCTAAATGGTAATTACATGACAATGTGTTTGAGGTCATTTTACAGGGAAATGCAATAGTAATGTAACAAAGAGTGCAACACATGACCTACTTCTTGGAGTAATCAGTAATGTCCTGCATTACTTTTAATAAAAATGTTCTGTGTAATACATTACTTTTTTGAGTAACAACCCCAGCACTGATCACAATAAAGACCTGAAATAACTCTGCCATCCACAAACATTTCATCCACAGCCTGTAATTAATTTGCATGAATGTGATGTCTTTGTTATGATGCTTAGAGATGGCAGTGACTCTCAAAATGGAGCCAATGAGAATCAAAAGAGAATCAGAATTGCTAAATTCTTATCAATCCCCATCTCTAGAGAGAAGCTACTGAAGTTACATCATTCAAATATTATGTTCGAATTTTTATGACTTCAAATACTGGTCTAAAAAATTTGGTACAAAATTTTCACTTTCACACACAATCAAAACTTTGTATTCCAAAAGAAATATAAAGTTCACCATTTTCCTCAATGGTGACTGGATCGCTTTCTATTGTGAGTGAATTTTTCTTGCTCCTTCCTCTGCAGGTGTAGATGCTCCTTTAGAGATACTGATCTGTCTATCCGATCCAACTTCTAATGTGGACCTGCTTTTGGATGAGGTTTCTCTGAACCACTGATATTCAAAGTCACCAGAGTGCTTCAGATCACAGGTCAGTGTTACATTGCCCCCTGCTGGTATGGTTGTGTTGTCTGCTCTGAGAGTGGCCTTGATTTCAAGTTCTGTCATTTGGTAATGCAAAGACACAAAAAAAATAAACAAAAACCCTGAATTTACATTTAATACAAACTAAAATATGACTCACACTGGAGTCATGAGATTACAACACATCTGGGAGCAACATCTTAAACAGCAAAATAAAGACAACGTGGTTCAGAAAAGGTAAATGTGTAATATTAGTTGGTTAACCTATAATTTTCAATTCAAGACTTTTAAAAGTTACTATGTGGGATAATCACTACAAAGAAGAATATGACGACTACCTGTGCTTGTGGCTGTTCTTGTCTTCTCAGTGGTGGCTTTTGCTGGATTACTATTGGAATCTGCTGACATGATCACATACATTCACAAGAAGAAAACTGATCGGCACGAAGGAAACAAACTACAAAATACAAAAAATCAACCTCACGGGTGAATTTAACATGTTGTATGTAACATCCAAATATTACTTACAATATAGAATGTATAACATTTTTTATCAAATATATCAACGAAGGTGCTGGGTCAAGGGAAATATAAAACACTTCACAAAATTGAAAGGCGAAGACAACTATTTCTCACCTTCTGCATTTCCACAGAAAAATGTGCTGAACACTAGAACAAATATTAATATCAAGACATTATCAATCTGGCAGAAAATCAGAATGATGAATAGAATATCAATAATGTTTGTTTGTAAGTATATACTATGAGATCATAAACAAGCTGGGAACATGACAAAAAATAACTGACAGGAATTTTTTGAAATAAGAAAGAATTACAAGAAATACTAACTTAAAAAAAACATAACTACAGTAAGTTTAATTACTTTTTCTAAACTTAGTCAAAGAACCAATTTTACATAAACAATCATACTGATTTAAAAAGAAAATTAATGAAAACAAAACAAGCAAACAAACAAAAACATAAACTGAATCCAATCAAACAAAACATATTTTTCTTTAATTAGTGGCACACAAACGGAGAAAATCAATGTACTTACAGAATAATGCCAGCAAAGTATTCCCCATCATCACAGTCCTGCAGCTCTCTGTTCCAAAGATAATTTCAAAGTGTGCTACTTTGAAGAAAGAGAAGTCACTGTTAATAAAAATGAGATGCCACTGTGACCCATTATTATTGTTTTTAAAATATTGGAGTCAATTAAATTTTAAAATGGATTATTAATGAAATAAATCAAATGTAAATAGTAAATGCATTGGTTCTCATATATATCTTTTCTATACCTGAGAAAACAAACCACTTTGTACAACAAGTACAACAAGATAAGTGCATCTGATATCGCAGCGAAGCATGTGACAGCAATGTGACGATTTGCCTCACCTGAGCGTGAAATGCAGACAAATGCAAAAGCTGCAGTACCAGCAGAGGGAATATAGATTTAAAGTCAATGGGTGGCGAGTGACCAAGGAAGGTATGAAATACATACCAGACTCCTACTACGCCAGAAATGATTAAGCTAGGTGGCTGATATGTATTTGACTATAATTACAATGTGTTAATAATGTTTCTCTAAATGTTTTCCATGACTGTTTTCATGTTGGCTTGAAATAGAATGTCTCCATCTGCTGGTACTGCAGTTTAATGCAACCTATTACATCCATAAAACCATAAAAGTGTGACATCCACATGTAGATGAGTATGGCTAATACATACAGGGCGATCGTGGCTCAAGAGTTGGGTGTTCGCCTTGTAATCGGAAGGTTGCTGGTTCGAGCCCCGGCTCGGACAGTCTCAGTCGTTGTGTCCTTGGGCAAGACACTTCACCTACCGCCTACTGGTGATGACCAGAGGGGCCGATATGGCAGCCTCGCCTCTGTCAGTGCGCCCCAGGGCAGCTGTGGCTACAACTGTAGCTTGCCTTCACCAGTGTATGAATGTGAGAGTGAATGAATAGTGATATTGTAAAGCACTTTGAGGTTCTCGAAAAGCGCTATATAAATGCAATCCATCATTATTATTATTATTACTACATGCTTAGTCGAGTTGCAAAGTGTTTTCTATCAACAAAGATGAATGCATCAGGAGCAACTCTGGACCAGTATCTTGCCCAAGGATACTGGAACATGAAGCCTGGAGCAGCCAGGGGTTGAACCAGCAACCTTGCATTAGTAGCTGACCCGCTCTAGATGACAGATCCATAAATGACAGATGCCATTTATAAGCCCAGTAACAAGACTGAGGTCACTATCTGTTTTTCAGCAGTCAAGGGAACTTTGATGGCATCGTTCTTGGCATCATTTTAAGAGGACGGCTCTAATAACGAGCACTAAAACTCATAATGTTGCCTGCCTTCTAATGACTGCTTGTAGAGTGTGTTTTCAGTTTGCAACTGATTTCCATCTTTTTAACATCACACTGTCAGATGTGCAGATAGACACAGCCTTTTTCTTTCTTTTCTTTCTTGTTTCCCTGTATTTTTATCATGTTTCAGAAACACTTATTTTGCTTGACTCTGATCTTGCAGCTCATAATCAGCACAGATCTATAAATAATCTTAATCTGCGGTTCTGAGCTTTGTCGTGAACACAGACACAGGAAACAACTCTCTGTATGGTTAAACTGAAGCGAGGAATTTCTTTGTTTGTAAGTAATGAGCTGTAAAACTCAGGTGTAATGTCATAACTGACATCTGTTGAACTGTTCTACAGTTAACAGCTGTGAACCTGGGCTACTGCAGGGTTGACAGACAGAAGAAAAAATAATGAGACTTGCCTGATCCCTGTCTGTTAGCACCAGCTGTAATTTCATTCTGATACTGAACAGGAAGCATATGCTTATTAAACACTAAAAAACAGTCTAAACCTTTTCACAATGTTCTGCTCTGACATTTACAAGCTGCAGTTCACCTGTCTTTAGATCTACAATGGTCAACCACAAAATGAATGTGCTACCAGTGTTCGGTTTTTTGATTAGCTTTTTTGCTTTTTTTTGTTCTGTGGCCACAGTGAAGAGACAAGAGAGCGCAAAAGCATTCAAGCCAGTAGATATATAAATCAGTGGAAATGATCAATGGGATATTCAACAACCATCAATGGGGCTACAACGCAGCACAACATCAGATGCAAAATCCCCACAGCTGTTTGGTGGGGGTCTAACTTTCAATGGTGTCTGATAACAGCAAAACTCACAGAGAGAAAAGTGTCACACAAAAAATTCAAGGTTTTAAAAACAAATTAGTAGCTGATCTGCAAAATCCTTTTGCAGCATCTCAAAAATAAAGTGTTAAATTAACCAAACCATACCTCAAAAACCTCATCGTACCTTGCGATCATGTTCCTGATTGCGTTTCGTACTCTGTAAAGAGTTACGAAATGAAAATAAGTTAAAAATCACTTTTGAGTTTTCCTTCTGCTGCTGCTGAATTTGTACTGCTGAAACATTCCACAGAAAACCATTTTGACCAGAGAGCGTACAGTCCACAGCTGTTGCATCCAGTGGGCAGGCAGAAGATAGTAGGGTCAAAGTTCATTCTTTATAAAGCTATATTGTGAAATCATATATATATATATATATATATATATATATATATATATATATACACACACACACATTTGGTAACAACATGTCCACGTTGTCCAATGCATTAAACACAAGGAGGAGGATAACGTACGAAAAATATCCACACAGTGACACATATGCAAGTATAAAAGGTTAGCCTTAGCATAAGCCTTGGTTTAGTTTAGAGCTGCTAAAAAAGGATTATACATATATAAAGTATACTCACAGTAGTTTTTCAGGCTTGTCAGCAAACTGTAGTTACACATCAATATAAATATTTATAAAACTGCTAACTACTGATCAATTTAGATTTAATATTCACATCTGTGCTAGAATCCAAACTAAGAGTGACAATAATGAGGGGACTCAAATACCTGAACTGCTGCTGCCCCTGCTGCACAGTTTCATCAGCTAACAGTGCTGTGGTTTCACTGGTCTCTTGTCATGTTAATGTGATGGAAGATAACGAGAATACTACCAAATTGAAACTCAGTGTGGTGTTTCTGTGTAAAACGCCTGCAGACTGCCTGTATGTGAACAACAAGATTGTTCTCATTCCGGAAGCGTAACATACCGACGATTTATCACATACCGTATAATGCTACGTTTTGGGATGAGAACTTGTTAGAACTACTAACACCTCATAAAAATGTGACAGTCACACAGTTTGGTTACAGCTTTATAGAGAAGTCTACAGTTTTTTAACTGAAATCTTAATAGACAAGTTCACCGATTCCATGTTTTATGTTTTTACAGTCATTGGTACTTTCTTTATAAAGTTGATCATTCAGAAAAACCCACTGTTTGACTGCTGAAACCATGAAATTTAAAACCAGTATGGTTTATATTTACAAATAATTGACGCAGTCCTGAGCACTTCTAACTGAGCAAAGCAATTCTGACCAGTCAGTCATTAACCAAGACAATCTAGAGGTCTTTAGTACCCTCTCTGATAATCATTTTAAATAAATGCCCAAAAGAGTTGAAAAACGAATATCAATGTATTTTTTGCAATAAAGTTTCCACCAATTTATATTTATTCTATATTTGAAATAAGAAGTCTGCGAAATGTGTTCGTATTTTATCAATAACACAGAAACAACATCTCCAAAGTATATTCTTCCACAGATATGTTGCTATTAACATTGTACTGGTACATAGGTTAAATGGCCACTCTTGCTTACACTCACAGAAGCATCTAGAATAATTATTTAGGTCAACAAACCACCAAGCAGAAAATAACTAAAGGAAAACCACAGGAAACCATAAGGAGGTTAAAAAATGCAACATTTTAAGTAAGTCACTGGGATCTCAATACAACAAGAGCACAAAACCCACAGAACAAAAAACAAGTGAAGAAAAAACAATGTATGAAACTCAAATAAAAAACTCCACAAATATTAGACTGCCAAACCAAGACATCAAACTAACAAGAGCTAAAAGACTCAAACAGGAACCCAATAAGGAAACACCAAAAGATAAACAATACGACAAATCTCAAAAACCATGTTATACAACTGATTCTAGGAAGATTAATAATATTGATAAATAAAAGGAACCTAGAATAAATAACAAACTATCAAACTAAACTTAAAACCTGTATTTCTAAATTAACAGGAACAAAAGTCATAAGTTAACATAAGTTAAGCAAAAAAAAAAAAAAAAGACTGCAGCATCCAACTCACCATCTGGTTGGCTGGGTCATCATTTCATCCTCATTTGTCTTCTGTTCTTGTTCAGTTATTGTTGCTGCATAAGATATTGTTCACATCCCATTTTATTTTGATAGTATTTTGTCTCTTGTGCCTTGCATTTAGTTTCACTTCCTCCCATTCATCATTTTTTTTCAATGCAGGTTCCACTCTTCAAATTAGCCCTCAGTGATTTTCTATAACGGTGTCTTTCATTCGTTCATTCTCAAGTTGCACTGTGGACTCACTTAAAGGGCTGTGAATTATGTTTCATTTTTTACTTTAATTTAAAAACAAGATAAAGAGCTGTTTTTAAGATTTTATAGCGGTGGCTAAATTTGGGTTTACATTACATTAGTTCTCCTCTGAGTCACCACATTGAGGTTGTAATGAATGAAAGCATTTCAAAACAAACACCTCTGTTGTTATTAGCGATCACATGCTTTTTAGTATCCCATTTTGTGCACTCGCTTGTTTTGTTAATGACTTTGGGCTGAATCAGCGATTAGATGTTGTCATAATCACCCTTTACCTGAAATAACGATGTCATCATTGATTATAATGATAATCACAGTAATTTTATAATTGCACAGCTTACACAAACTCTTTAATTGTGTGCTATACCAGTTTCATAGCACAGCAATCTGCAAGTCAGAGAAAATCAGTCACCTCATCTCTGTGACCCTGTGAAGGATTCTCGGCCATAGAATTTATACTATTATTACAAATAGGAAAATAATAATTTAACCTAGATGAAAGACTAACCACATCTTACACACTTCTTCCTAACTGAATCTCTGTTCATCAGCACAACCTTTTTAAAAAAAAAAAAATAAGACATTTACTTTTAACAATGAAACCTGCAGCTTTAAATCTATTATTGAGAGTATTAACAGTGTCTTGCACATGTATAATTTTGAACAGTACAACTAGATTGCAGCAGTCATGGTTCCATCAGTAAAGGAAAGTCATCCAGGTCCTGAAGTAGTAAACAAGTTTCAGATAATCACATTGTTGCCATTATGTTTGACATTTGGTATGATGTTTTTTTATGAAGTTATGTGTTATTTTAATGCCACAGTCCACAGAATATTTTCCCTAAGCTGACCCCACAAGTATCCGATGGGGTTGAGGTCAGGACTGCAGGCAGGCTGTTTCATCCTCCCCACTCCCAAATTCTGGAGGTACTTTGATAAACCCTTTGTGTGGAAGTGAGCATTGTCATTTTAGATGATAGAGTTCGGTCTCAGTGATATGGGATTGCCACTTGTTGCAGAATGTGTGTCTTCTTACATTCAGGAGTTTCCTGCTTTACTATTGTCGTTTTTGTAAAGATTTTGTTTTTTGTTTTTTGGCTTGGGCCAGCGGATATAAAAGTGCTTTTTGCAGTTTGGTTTAAGAGTTTGTGTTTAAGTGTCTGATTTTACAACCACACAGAATCTTTTTTTTTTACATCTTATCGTGACATCCTGGTTTTAAGGCTGGTCATGATGCTGTGCAGGATGTGGGTGAGCTTGAGGAGAAGAGAAATAGCGTTTTGAAACAGAAGTGCATGTGAGGCAGGATGAGGTCCTGCTTCCTCTTTGAGCTAACATGTGTCCTTAAAAGTAGCTCTGACGGTGTATTCACAGAAATTTGTTTTCTTTAAGCTTTCAGTTACCTCACAGTAGGCCTGTTCCTGGGGCTCTTGGGAAAAGGTCAAAGTCAAACAATCTCAACATAATAAGCTGTTTAAACTTCAGCAAATGAGTTTGGCGGCGCACACAGTTGCAGCAGCTCGATGTACCACTGGTCAGTGTGGTGTTTGGTTATCTTTGTACGTTTTTTGTTTTGTTTTGTGCGCGATCAGTCAAGCGAATAACATCTTCAGCAGACATGATCTTCTTAAGATCGGAGTGAGTTACCGTGTGAGCGTGACCATGGAATTTATCCACTCACACAAAATACCAGAGGAAGTAGCGAGGAGACCGGGCGCTCCTTGGATTACTATTCCGGCGGGAGGGAGACGCAGACGGCGACGAGAGAGAAGGAGGAAGCGAGGCTGCCGGGCTGGCGTGCTAACCAGGCTAAGGAGGAAGCCTTTCAAACCACCGCTCCCGAGTTTATATCTCTCGAATGTCAGATCCTTGGCGAACAAGATGGACGAACTAAGGTTACAAATAACAACGGACAATCACATCAAAAACTCATGTATTCTTCTAATCACTGAATCCTGGCTGCATCAGTCCATCCCGGACTCTGCTATTGAGCTAGCAGGCTACACCGCACAGCGCCAGGATAGAACAAACAATTCCGGTAAGAGAAAAGGAGGGGGAATCTGCATATACGTGAATAACAGCTGGTGTACAAACACAGTGATCATAGACCGTCACTGTTCTCCGGACATAGAATATCTGACTGTCAAATGCAGGCCCATCTATCTTCCACGGGAGTTCACTGTTGTGGTAATAACAACTGTTTACATACCGCCAGATGCAAATACTAAAGTGGCACTAGCGCTTTTGCACACGAACATCAACAATAAACTCAATAAATATCCTGACGCAGTGCACATTATAGCGGGTGATTTTAATCAGGTGGATTTAAAAACAGCTATCCCTAATTTCCACCAGCATGTGAAGTGTGCCACGAGAGGGGCTAACACCTTAGATAAAGTCTATTCCAACATCAAGAAGGGCTACAGGGCAAGACCCTTACCACATCTGGGCCAATCTGACCATTTATCCCTGCTCCTAATTCCTGCATATGCCCCAATCAGGAAAACTGCGTCGACCATCACTAAAACTATAACAACATGGCCAGAGGGCGCTTCTCAACAGCTACAGGACTGCTTTGACAGAACCAACTGGAATATCTTCCAACATCAAGACCTGGAAATGTTCACAAACAGTGTCCTCTGTTACATCAAACACTGTATAGACACTGTCACAGTAGACAAGCAGATCCGGGTTTACACCAACCAAAAGCCATGGATGACCCGGGAAGTCCAGCAGCTGTTAAAAGAGAGGAACAGCGCCTTCAGGTCCGGAAGCAGGGAGAGCTACAGCAGGGCTAGAGCCAACCTGAAAAAAGGCATTAAGAAGGCCAAGGCGGACTATAGGAAGAAGATCGAGAACCACCTGGAGAGTAAGAACAGCCGGCTGGTGTGGCAGGGCGTCCAGCAGCTGACAAACTACAAGTCCAAATCAGGTATGGCTGAAGGTGACCCAGCATTGGCGGAGGAGCTGAACATCTTCTTCACACGCTTTGAGGTCACTGCACCCTATGCCTCAGAGGAACAGCTACACCATACAGCCCACAGCAGCAGTACCATCATCACTCTGGAGGAGCATGAAGTGAGGCGCACCCTGCGGGCTGTTAACCCGAGGAAGGCAGCCGGCCCAGATGGCGTACCAGGACGTGTGCTGAGAGACTGCGCAGACCAGCTTGCCTATATTTTCACCAGGATTTTTAACCAATCCCTTGAACAGTCAAACGTCCCACCCTGCCTCAAGACCTCCACCATAATACCCTTGCCCAAGAAATCTCATATCTCTAGCCTAAATGACTATAGACCAGTGGCACTAACCCCGGTGGTGATGAAGTGCTTTGAGAAACTTGTGCGTTACCACATTACAGCAGCCCTACCCAGCAGCCTTGACCCACACCAGTTTGCCTACAGAGCAAACCGATCGACAGAGGACGCCATAGCAACAGCACTCAATGTAGCATTAACACATCTGGAGAGGCAAGGAAGCTATGTGCGTATGCTCTTTGTGGATTATAGCTCGGCATTTAACACCATTCTTCCATACAAACTGGACGCCAAGCTAAAAGACCTAGGGCTTCCTCACAGCACCTGTAAGTGGATCAATAGCTTCCTCACCGACCGCAGACAGAGAGTGAGAGTGGGATGTTACACATCTCCAGCCCTAAATCTAAGCACTGGGTCGCCACAGGGCTGCGTGCTTAGTCCACTGCTCTACTCGCTTTATACACACGACTGCACCCCCGCCCACCAGAGCAACGCCATTGTAAAGTTCGCAGATGACACTACTGTGGTGGGGCTCATATCTGGGGGAGATGAGTCTGCCTACAGAGATGAGGTGGAGCGGCTGTCTTCATGGTGCAAGGATAACAACCTTCTCCTAAACACGAAAAAGACCAAAGAACTCATAATTGACTACAGAAGACACAAGACAGAAATCCAACCACTAATCATCAGCGACGACTGTGTGGAGAGGGTGGCAGACTTCCGATTCTTGGGAGTCAGCATAGAGGGAAACCTATCCTGGAGTGTGAATACCTCTGAGCTACTGAAAAAGACACAACAGAGACTGTACTTTCTGAGAGTGCTTAGGAAGAACAACATCACACAGAGACTGCTGGTGTCTTTCTACAGAGCCTCCATCGAAAGCATACTAACGTACTGCATAGGCATATGGTACGCTAGCTGCACAGTGGCTCAGAGGAAAGCACTCCAGGGAGTAATCAACGCTGCCCAAAGGACAATCGGCTGCCCTCTCCTCAAACTGAAAGACCTACACAGTTCCCGCTGCCTCAAAAGAGCCCATAACATCATAAAGGACACCTCACACCCTGGACACTCCATGTTCGAACTGCTGCCTTCAGGTAAACGGTATAGAACAACATACACAAGGACTAACAGACTCAAACACAGTTTCTACCCAATTGCAATATCATGTCTCAATGCTACTAAAAGTAGATGACTTTCATTGCCCCTGTTGTCATTTGTGCCCTTGATGTTGGAATGCTTTCAGACATGTTTTGTTGGATGCGCTAACAAATTGATTGAGTGATTGATTGTTTGAGTGATATATCAACTAGGTCGTATGTTGAGTGTCTGTATGGGGCCTTAGGCCTGGATTGCTTGGGTGTATCTACGGTATGAGAATACTGTATTTTATATGTATTTCTATCTTTTATATCCTATCATTATAGTTTTTAAGTATTTAATTATAGTTTTTAAGTATTTATCTTTTGTGATGTTGCACTGACCAGAGACATCTTTCAATTTCATTGTACCTGTGACAATGACAATAAAGAATATTCATTCATTCATTCATTCATTCAGTATATAGTGAGATTCAGTGAGATCAGACTACATGAAGTGTAACTTTAAATGAAATCCAACATCTATTTCACAATAAAATAGTTTCCACTGAGAACACATCTGTAGTAATCAGATTTTGTAATTTGTGTCACATACAAACATCTGCAAATTTCTGATTTTTGGAGAGCAGAGCAAAGCTGCAAACAACAGTATGGGTTAGGTAAGTGGTGAATAAACAAGAACGCAGTTTCAACATTTGAACTTCTTGTTTGGTTTCCTCATCAATCTTTTTTATAAATAATTAGTTGTAGCAAAAGAAATGTTAATTGTGCCATGCTAGAGTTAATAGTTTCTTATAGGATCTATGCTACATGTTTGGCATTTAAGTAAAACTGAAAGCAGCAATAAAGGTATGTGTGGCATGAATAAGGCACGGCGGGACCACGGAGCGACGTTCAGAGCCAACTTTATTAGATTCACATCACACCACACCACCACCAACCCCTGAGTCCCCGTGTTTTAACACGGCGGGCGTGATTGCGGATGCCGTGCAGGTGCGTCCGCACGGCACCGCAGACCACGCCCCACCACATACCCCCATCGCCCGATTGAGGCCGGGGAGCAATCTGGCCGAACTTACTCCCCCCCCCGCGAACTGGGGCGAGACTCGGCCCCTACCCATCGGCGCCCCAGCCCCTGACCAAGCGACGGGGAAGCGTCCGTTCTGGTGGCCGCCCGCGCATCCAGCGGCAACGGCGAAGCTGGTCCGGAGGTCGGCCGCGTAGCAAGCGGCCACGGCCCCACAGGCATGGCCGTGCGCTCCTGCACACAGGCGGCTGGGCAGACGTCAGGCGCGCAGAATCGACTGGTGGCAGCGAGGCTGGACTAGCCAGCCCGCCGATCCCCGGCCTAGCGGGGCTGTCCCGCTCCTCTGCCTCCAACTCCGGCTGCACAGGCTGCCCTGGAGCAGGGACCTCCGTCTCCCCGCACAGCTGCTCCGCCACCGCCTCCGCCACTCCCGTTTGGAGCGGCTCCCCGCCCTGCGCCTCCGCCCCCAGCAGGCACAGCCCCTCGCCCAGCTCTGGGTGGAGCGACCCCTCTGCCTCCGGCAGGTGTAGACCCTCGCCCGCCTCGTCCTCGGCCTCCGATTGGAGCGGCTCCTCCACCGCTCCCGGCAGGAGCAGCCCTTCACCCGGCTGCTCCTCCTCCTCCGGCAGGCTCGGACCCCCGCGTGGCTCGTCCACCACCTCCGGCTGCCGAGGTGACCCACACGGCTCCTCCACCGCTTCGCTGTCCTCGGGACACACTTGTGGGGGTGGCGCCCAGGCCCAGAGCAGCGCCGCCAGCTCTGCCATCTTCCCCAGGTGGCGTTCGCTCTCCTTCCGCAGCTCTTCCTGTTGGCGACGCACCTCCGCCGCCTGCTTCCGCTGGGCGGCCGCTATTTCGGCCACCATCTCGGCCAGCTCTTTCCTTTCCTGGCTCTGGTAGGTACCCGCCATGCCGCCTCCTGGGATTCGGCACCAATGTGGCATGAATAAGGCACGGCGGGACCACGGAGCGACGTTCAGAGCCAACTTTATTAGATTCACATCACACCACACCACCACCAACCCCTGAGTCCCCGTGTTTTAACACGGCGGGCGTGATTGCGGATGCCGTGCAGGTGCGTCCGCACGGCACCGCAGACCACGCCCCACCACAGTATGCAAGCACTCAGGGGCGGTCCTAGCATGTTTGGTACCCTGGGCGAACAGAGGCGGATGTCGTCCAAGATAAGGACAATGCTGGATAATACCTCAAACCCACTCCATGACGTGCTGGCTAGTCACAGGAGCACGCTCAGTGTGAGACTGAGATTACCAAAAAACACAACTGAACGACACAGGAAATCATTCCTGCCCGTGGCCATCTCCCTGTACAACTCCTCCATCTAACACACTGTAAACACTGCAATAGTTACACCCTTTTTACACACACTCTTTTCTACTCTGTAAAATTCTTGTCAGTTTTATTTATAATTACTTCTGCTAATTCTTGATCTTTATAATTAAGCGATCTTTATATATTAGTGCTAATTCTTAAATTTGTAAATTCTGTAACATATTGTATTGTTTAAATAGTTTAGTATGTTTTTTTTTTTTTTGTCCCGTTTGGATCTATAGCCATCAGAATTGTTGTCTTGAGGCCAAGAAAGATGCCAAGCGGATTTATTTTACCAAGTGGATCATCATGGCCTTGCCATATTGGTCCATTTGATTGACCTTTATTATAATTATGAATTTATTTTATTTTCAGTTGCAAATGGGACAGACATAACTGTAGGATAGGACAGGGGGAAAGAATGAAAGAAAGAGGGGGAGAGAAAGAAAGAAAACCAAAGGGGAGAAGAGACGGTGAGAAGGGGGGGAAGAGAGAAAAAACAAACAAACAAACAAACAAACAAACAAAAAAAAAACTCCTGGGTCACCTGTATGGAGAAAAAAAAAAAAAACAGAGGAGACAGCAAACAACAAAGAGCAACATAATAATAGAAAAAAAAAGCACCATCACAATA
This sequence comes from Copadichromis virginalis, assembly GCF_057382275.1. Classification (NCBI taxonomy): domain Eukaryota; kingdom Metazoa; phylum Chordata; class Actinopteri; order Cichliformes; family Cichlidae; genus Copadichromis; species Copadichromis virginalis. The sequence continues at coordinate 37,031,674 of NC_140620.1, forward strand.
AACTAGCTAGCCATAGATATCAATAGTTACTAAATAATAAACGATATTGTGCAACACGCAAGATAGACAGCGCACAGTGTGCTTTGAGGCAGCAGCCAAGAAAGCTGTAGTCCGCGTCTGTGAATACCCATGTGTACACCTGTGTGCATACCTGTGTGGATCAGCATGCTTGCATTCCAAAGGTTTCTCCATGTAATGATCTGCTAGGGAGTGTGGGGAGCCACAGCCCTGTCCTTTATGGTATCAAGCAGGTATGGAGGAGATCAAAACTCCAGACATCCAGAGGCCCCCAGAACACAAGAGACCATGGAAGACCAACAGAGGGGCAGCTGCGCCACTGTCCCAGTAAGAGCTAAGGAGAGTCCCAGATGAGGGCTCATTCAGCAGCCGCGGAGCAGAAGCCAGGGGGAGTTGCAGTGACGCGCCTGTGAGCTCCGCCGGCAGCCAGCTGTGCCTGAGTGACCGAGCCCCAGGCCGAGAGGCCGGGGGCACCCCACCTCCGAAATGGCCCGAGCGAGCCCCAATAAGCGGCCGCCAAGGAGTGAGCCGGTGTGTACCCGGACGCCCACCCCCAGATACAAAGAACCACCAACGCACCGACATCTGAGGGAGTCCGCCACCGGCAGGGGAAGTGGTGGTGGGTGGAGATAGGCCTCCAAACCTTGGAGGGCCCGAGATGTCCCCAGAGAGGTGGCGTCTGATACCCAACCTGACATATAGACACAGACATACAGGCACACACAGACACAAACATCCATTCCCACCCTCGTGCTCTCATGTGCACTTCACACTCAACCAACGTGGAGACAGACATAAAGAGACGCTGTATACACGATCACACTCCCCAAGCGTACTCTACAAACCGGGTCTAGGTACCCTTGCCCCTGGAGGGGGGAACTGCACCCAGACCCAGGTGGTGTTACCCTTTTCCCTGCGGTGGGGAGAGGCAGACCGCCCCGACTCCCCAGCAGCAGGGAGGCCCCACACCCCAGACCGCAGCCGGACGGCCAACTCCTCCTAGCCCCCCCGCTCCAGCAGGCCGCAGAGAACGGGGGTGAGAGAAGACTCCAAACCTCCCTCCACCCGCTCATTGTAGTGCAATTAAAACCCAGGAGGGCATGGAGCTACCTGCCAGAGAGCAGCAGGTAAGCACATAGTCCCTCCTGTTAGCCCTCAATGTCTACGTGTATTTAAAATTGAGAGGTGGGCAACGATGCCAGGGGTGAGGTGTACACCCTGATGGTAACTTGGACTCCGTGTATTGTGCCCACCCCCAAGATCCTATATGTATGTGTAATGAGGGTGTGAGTAATGTGAATGTCTAAGTTGTGGGATAAAATTGAGGCAGAGGCAGCCAGAAGGGGACAGAGGGGGGGGGGGGGGGGGGGGGGTAGCCTCCTCTGCACCCTGGTGACATACCCCTACTCCAAGGCCCTGCATGTGTGGGTGGTTGTGGTGGAGCGGGAGGAGGGAGGCAGCTGGAGATGGGGAGGGAAGGAAGGGAGGGGCAGGTGACCCCTCCCTGGGGCCAGCTCCCCCGCTGACCCAAGTAGGCACTCCCATACTCCGCGACCCACCAGGGAAAGTGGGGCCCAGGCCCATCCAGACCGGGGCCCAGCGCAGCAGCGCCCCCCGGCCCCACAGAGCCCGGGACAGTCCACCCAGCCCCACCACAGAGAAAACTGCACCCACCCCACCATCCACTCGTCTTCCAGACTACATGAGACAATAGACGCCCAGGCTGAGATCTCCCCCTCCTGCAGAGAGTTCCTGCAAGGTGTGACAATCTCCCCCACCAGTTGAAGAGCCCCACGGGCGGCTCGACACACCGGCGGCACCCTGCGCCAGGGATGGGCCCCCATGCACCCACCCACCCACAACCCCGGCAACACACAAACCAGGACCCAAGGCCCCGAGGCCCAGCCAGGGCCCCGGCCCAGAGATGGAGCGCCCCCAGACCCTCACGCCCATCCCGGACCCACCCAGGGGCAGACAGGCTACCAGGTCAATAGTTTAGTATGTTACTGTTACAGTTTTTACGATTCCTTCTTGGAGAAACTGTAACCCAGGAAAAGCCCTGGGCAATGGCCGCTGTCACTCATATCAAAAACCGCCACTGCAAGCAGTTAAATACAGCACAGTGAATTTGGAAATCTCACGATTAACAGTGCACTGCCCCCTAGTGATGGCTGTTACTTGACGATTTATCATATTTCTAAACCTCAGTGTTATTGGATTTTACAGTTATAGTTTACAAATATGATATACAGCAGCATGATGCAAGAAAAATACTGCTGACAGACTGGAAATTTAAAAAGAAATCCATAGAAGAATAAACTTCTCAAAACTGTGCAGAAAGTGCTTTCATTCAACTTCATACACCATTAGTCACACCATTTATTTATTTTAACATAATGTATAATATGTCATACTGTACAAAAATGTATTGGTGCCTTCGTGTAAAAACAGAGTATTGGGTCTATATTATTACAAATCCCTCCACCCTGCACTGGAGACAGGGACTAGAAATATGTATATACTACGATAAACAAGATACTGTGATATGCTATAATATGTTGCTAAAATACATTAAATTAGACACGCCACTCTAATCTGATATTCCATTATTGCTCAGTTGAACTGTCAAATACACAATTCTATACGATTCTGAGACTTCAAATATTTACATATTCATGGGTCACTCACAGTGCCCTATGCAATGCTTATGCAAAGTTTTATCAAGAGTGTCTCACTCAGATGATGTAGGGAACATATATAGCATGCATATGCTTTGATCATTATAGTATGATTATACTATGCTTCTCCTTGGCTTTGCTGCTGTTGCTCTCTTCACTGACCTGTAAGGCAAACACAAAAGACAAAAAGTAAGGATGTTATGTGGTGAGGCCATTTAATCTTGTCAAGGAATATTGTCAATTTAATGAGACATTTCAGTGCATCACTGTTGTGAGTTTACCTGAAGTTCCCGTATTCACATCAGTGTAAAGTGTACTCTTGTGTGGTTTATGATGCTTCCCTGTTAAGATAATCAGATGAATGAGCAAAAGAAAATAATCAATACACATTTCAGTACTGCAGGTCAAAACCTTTCTTAACTAGATTTTTAAATGTATTTTATTTTTCTTTGTTGTTTTAAATTGCACATGTTGGATACTCACTCTCCATCCCAAAGTCTTTAACCTCAATAAGAGAGTATGTGGCTTCGGATGATTCAACTTCCTCTGAAATGTACATTTTGTTATGTTAGAGGATTATAATAAAATATCATTTGAGTTACTATTTTTAATTCAAATGTTTATACATCTCTAACCACCAGAAGTACCGAAGTACAAATACATTATTGCACTTGTACAATCTTCATCTATATCTGTATTTTTTTCTGACAATTTTCTACTTTTACTCCCTACTTTTTTAGACAAACATCTGTACTTTCCACTACCATTTCCAAAACAGGTTTGTCACTTATGGTTTTATGCATTTGAGGGGAGTTATTATTTTGGTACTGTGGGCCTTCACAGTAACACATGAAAGGAAATCCTGTTTTTGTATTTTTTAAGAGGCAAAACCATGTGTCATAGTCAGGGGTTACAGTAGGCTGGTGTTTTTTAGCTTTATTTTTTATGGGTTTTTGGGGGGCACTTTATCAGAAGTTTTTAAGTGATAGATGATTCCAAATGCAGAGTTTCTATCAGAAGAAGGGTTCGATTTAAAGGCAAGGACTGCTCAGTGAAATTTTAATAAACTGGAAATTTAAAGCTTACATGTAAGTGTTCATGTTTTTAAATCATATATCAGGTCTGTACATATGAAATTATGTTACTCAGATTGTGAAACCTGCTGCAAACAAAATGAGGTAGACTAACTGTATTGCTTAAAGGTTGCATGAAAATCCACTGCGGTTTAGTGCAGATTATATCATGTTCCTGGGTTGGTGACCCAGTGTTTTGAGTTTTGTATCATTATTGAATTTTGATTTTGTCATAGTTTATCTTTTCTAGTCTTTTGGTTCCTATGTATTCCCTAGTTAAGTCCGCGTCTGTTATGTTTCCTGTTTTACTTTGGAAGTCTGTGTCCAATGTCAGTGTATTTAGTTTCACTTCCCCTGTCCCTTCTTTAGGTTCATGTGTGTCAGCTGTGCTCCCATGTGTGGCCACTTCCCTTGATCATCCCTTGTGTGTATTTAGTCCATGTGTTTCATTCAGTCTGTGTCGCGTTGTCTGTGTTCCACGTCCTATGTCATGTCAGGTTTCAAGTCTCTGTGCAGGTCATGAGTCATGTTGCTTATTCTTATATTTCATAGTTCCTTCATGTTCTGGCACAGTCTTGTTTATAGTCTCACTGTTCTTAGTTTCTTCCGAGTTTAGGTTCCTGTTTAGTTGTTGTCCCTGTTCAGCTCTTGTTTAGTTTAGTTCATGTACTCCAGCGTCAAATAAATGCTCGCCTTTGTTTAAAATTAATTTTGTCTGCTCATCTGTGTCCACACCTGGGTCCTCCAAACACTCTCCACACGGCCAGCCACTGCGGACCTTGACAGATTAAGCAGGTTAGTGTAATGTGATGGATTTATAGTATAGAACAGTGTGTGACTGGTGCTCATTATCAGAGTTAGGTTACATGAAGGGGAGTAGAAATGAATTTGAAATTAAGCAGTGAATGGTTGTATACTGTATAATATAAGAAAGCATAAACAGTGTAAAGGATATAAATCAACAGGATGATTCTTAACACATCTGCCGACATCTTGTTGAATTCAAATCCACAAAGAGCAGCAGGTACATTAAGTAAATCTACTGGAGCTCTCAATAGAAATTAATGTGTGTTGTGATTCCTTTATTAGAATTAACATTTAGATTGAAATAAAGATGTAATTGCATCTACCAAAATTATTTTATTAGTACACTAACATAGCACAAGGTTCTGTTTTCAGCTTTGTACAAAAGTATTTGGTGGAAATGTTCTTCAAAGAGCTACTTTTACATTCTTACTTTGAGTGCATTTCAGAGCCTGTACTTTTTCACTTTTACTTGATTTAAGACATTGAATCAGTGCTTCAACTTTTTTAGTATTTTTAAACACTAGTATCTGTAATTCTACTCAAGTACAGAATACCTATACTTTTGCCACCTCTGGTAACCACTGTGATATTTTAAATATAACGTGTACCATTTTCACTATCTTCCAGGTCTTGGATTGTTTCATAGATGTGATGATCACCTTGACAAAAAAATAAATAAAAAAATGAATGAATAAAAAAGACAGGGTCAGAGTATAATTTCAATACTTTTAAAATAATTATTTCTATTTCTAACTGCTCTGTGCTATTCAAAAGATCCCATGTACCATTTGCACCATTTGCAGTGTCTTCTGAGTGATGGACTGTTTCATAGAGTTCATATTCACCTTAAAAAAGACATGGTCAGAGTATCATGTTAGGGTTTAATGTATTACAGAAACTACATATTTTTGTTAAAGTGCAAAGACACCAAATTAATTTCACTTGAATTTTTTTTTTTTTTTTTGTCCTAAGTTTTTGTGTTCTGGATTTTTGCCTTTGATTCAGGCTCTTTGAAAAAAAGTTGACCAGAACTCCTGGGGGTTATGAAGACTAATAATTAATACTAAAGTTTGATTTTATGACTCACCAGGGTGAAGAGATTTGTATTCATCCTGTATTTCATCCTGATTGACTCCATGATTTCTGGTGGAGTCTTGACCGTTGATATCTGACTGGATCGGCCTAATGAAAACATAACAAATGTATAGATAATAACATAATACACTAAATTTAGCACAGTAAGAAAAATACTGCTGAATGTTCAGAGTGAAAATAGGAATATAAAGTTTTATACCAACCCAGTGAAGCATAAATCTGTTAAAAGAGAAAAAAAAAATTGTTTTTTCTCTCAGTGCGTTTTACTTCTATTTTGTGCCAGAACATCATCACATGTTGGTGTATTTGTAAAAGTGTCTCACCCTTTGCCTTTCTATAGCGATACATTAAGAGCAAGAGAATAAGAAGAAGAGAGACTCCACAAACCAGTCCAACAACCAGGAACAGAGGAAATGAAGAGCTTTCAGGTCCTGATGGAGCTACTGTGATTGTAAACATTAACAGTAAACACTTAGTGTGAGACATTTTTCAAAAAATATTCTTACAAAACAAGAATCAGATGAAAATCAAGACAAACACATACTCATTAACATACTCTATAGTGACCATGATAATCATTACAGAAATGCAGAAAATGTTTTGATCCTGCTCACCTTTAACTGACATCCAGCTCTGTGCTGACTCTCTTCCTGAGTACTGACACTTGTAGAAACCTTCATCAGACTTTGACACTGCAGAGATCTTCAGCTCCCCTCGGGGATCATTTTCAATAAGTTTGTCATTGTGATAGAAAAACACATTGGAAAGTATTTTTTGTGTTCTCAAACTGCAGCTCAGACTAACAGAAACTCCCTCAGTCACAGGATGAACAGGACTCACCAGGATAGGACCATTACCATCATCTGTGACACAATCACACACAATTGTTTCAGTCACATCAGCTGGTGCACACTTTGAGAAAAAGCTGACAAACAATAATAAGAAGAGATTGTACAAATGCTTTTCATCATGAAGATCTGATCTTGTGTATTTAAAAACTGCTATTTTTCTCCAGATAAAATGACTTCACATACAGCAAAGCTGGGACAAATGTTCATATCACGTCTAAATCATCCAAATCCAAGTAGTAAATGTATAATAACATACTCTGTACAGTGATGTTGACTGCACTGCTGAACTCTCCTGATCCAGACTCACACCAGTACACTGCAGTATCTGACTTTGATGTGTTGATGTCACATGTGGATCCAGTCATTCTCCTACAGTCAGAGAGTCGGCCGTCCTCAGAGAACTTCCTCACTCTCCACTCAGAGAAGTTTCCCTCACAGGTCAGTGAGACAGAGTCAGAGGTGAAGTGTTGCACTCTGTCAGGACTCACTGTGAGAGACGCTGCTGAATGAACATCTGGAAACAACAAAGCTCACAGATGTTAGGATTCAAAATATCAAAATGATTTTAATGAGGTCAATCTTATTGAACACTTCTTGAATAAAGGTTACAACACAAAATCTCTTCATTGAAAGGACAGAGAATCAAGCTGACCTGCAGACCAGACAAACTTTGGTTGACTGTGATCAGTGTGATACTCTGGGTCTCCTCTTCCAGCTCTGCACACATATCCTGCTGTGTGTGTCTGTCCATGAATGATGTAGGAGTCCTGTGCAGTCCCACTGCCATCAGGTAGCAGCTCATAACTGGAGGATTTCTCTGATAGATCAGGAACAGCTTTATACCAGTAGAAGCTCCATCCTGCAGACGGATGTTCAACCTCACAGTTCAGAGTTACTGAGGCTCCAGGACTCAGCCATGATGGAGACACAGTGAGGACAGGATCTGTTCAACAAAGATTTTCTCTCAATGTTTCGTCTCTTAACTCTGAATTCAGTGTACTAAAATGTTGACTCTTAGCAGTATTAACGGATCCCATGCAATCTCTACCGGCGATTCTCACATGCGTTGAGTCATATTCAAGGTTTTCAGGTTAAAAGATAAATTGGTACAAATCGGAAGGCATGCCACTATCAGCATCCTGTCATTCTAGATACATTACTCCATTCCATTTTAAGTATTTACCTTCAGGTATGAAGTATTTAGGAATAGTATTAAATCCATAATTAGAGGATATTCTGCTTTCAAATATGGAGCTCTTCTCCTAAAGATAAAAACAAATCTGGATAAGTGGGGTAAATGGAATCTTACATTATGGGGTAAAATTAATGTGATTAAAATGATGGTGGCCCCGCAGTTCAATTATGTTTCCATGATGTTAACTGTAAGAATTCTTTTACACATATTTAGTCAATTTGAGAAGCTAATTAAAGATTTTATGTGGAATAACAAGAAGCCAAGAGTGAATATAAAGAAAATGTGGGCCTCTAGAGACGGGGTGGGGTGGCTGTAGCTCAGGTGGCAGAGCAGGTCAGCCACTAATCAGAAGGTCGGTGGTTCGATACCAGGCTGCCTCCTGGCTGCATGCCAAATATCCTTGGGCAAGATACTAACCCCATGTTGCCTACTGGTGGTGGTCACCTGTGTGTGAATGGCTGAATGTAGTGTGAAGCGCTTTGGGGTCCTTAGGGACTAGAAAAGTGCTATACAGACCATTTACATTGGGGGAATGGCCCTTCCAAATGTAAAATTGTATATCTAAAAGACCACGGCAGACCCGGGTGCACGTTCAACATGCTTTGCATCCTTTTATTCACACACACGGTTGCTGTCCACAATACACACAGAGCTGCAGCTCTCACGCTGCCAGCTCAACGTAACAACCACAACATCAACAAACACAGGACCCAGTACGATATTTAAGTAGGCGGTGCATGATTGCGGATGCCATGCAGGTGCGTCTGCCTTCCCTGCACGCACCGCAATCCACGCCCGCCACAGTATAATTTACAGTTAGCATTTCAAATGTCAAGACTGGTCAAACACTGGACAGGATCGGACTCTGAACTGAGCTGGATCAAGATCGAACAGGAACTAGTGAGCTCTTTCACACCCTTGGATGTTCTCTCACAGGGATCAGCTATTAATTGACAAGACTTTCATGATACCCTCATGCTCAGGTATTCTAAAGCTGTCTGCGCAGAGGTACACAAGATGTGTGGAGCATCTCATTTAAGACAACTTTATACCTCGCTATGGAACAAAACTGTTGTACAGATTGAAAAAAACAAAACAAAACAGGGTACTGGAAGGAATGGCTTGTCAAAGGCATACAAAGGATAAGTGATCTTTTCTCAGGGGGAGTGTTTATGTCATTTGCTGAAATAACCCAAATATATGGTTTGTTAACAGAAAATAATTGTTGGAAATATTTATAAATAACGGATTGTATTACCAAAGGAAAATTTACTCAAAGCACAAATACCGTTGTGGAGTTAGAATTGTCTGGTACAGCACATAGAGAAGCTGTTTTCTACAAACTGTTTAACAATCTAAAAAAAGAGATATGTAAAAACTTGATTGCTATATGGCAGAGAGATTTGAGTTGTGTAAGTTGTACACTGTTATGCCGCCGACACCCAGCTTTACCTGTCCGCCAAACCCGACTCTTCTCTCCCTCTGCCCTCCCTCACCCTCTGCTTAGCCGAACTTAATTCATGGTTTTCCTCCATTTTTCTTAAACTCAACAGCAATAAATCAGAACTTCTCCTGGATGGCTCCAAATCAGGACTAACACTTTTTCTGTTACAATCAATAATTTGTCGGTTTCTACCTCTCCCTTTGTGAAAAGTTTGGGCGTCATGCTTGACAGTACATTATCCTTTAACTCTCAAATCAATAATGTCACTCGCTCAGCATATTTCCAACTCCGTAACATCAATCGCCTCCGCCCCTTCCTCACTCCACATGCCACTGCTATTCTCATCCATAGACTCGTTACCTCTCGGATTGACTACTGTAACTCACTTTTATTTGGCCTGCCACAAAAATCCATCAAAAAGCTTCAACGTGTCCAGAACTCTACTGCCCATATTATTACTAGCACTCCCTCTACTCACCACATCACCCCTATCCTGAAGTAGCTTCACTGGCTCCCAGTTCAACTCTGCATTAATTTAAAAATACTCCTTTACACATTTAAGGCTATTCATTCTCTCTCCACCATATCTCTCTGATTTGGTACAGATCTCCATCCCATCCCGGTGCCTCAGATCCTCCTTCTTCTTTCTGTTCCTTCATTTCATCTTATTACCATGGGCGCAGGGCTTTTAGTTGCTCTGCCCCTAGACTTTGGAATTCCTTACCCCCTGACCTCAGAAACATCAGTTCTTTCCTCCTTTTTAAGTCCACCCTCAAAACCCAACTGTTCAAGATAGCCTACTCTGTATAATTACCTTATGCTCTTGAACTTTGTTATATTCTTGTGTTCATTTCCTGCATTTATGCTTGTCTTATTTATTCTGTAAAGTGTCCTTGGGTATTTTGAAAGGCACTTTTAAATAAAATGTATTGTTGTTGTTAATAACAATTTTCTCGAAGAAGATTGGGCAGAATTTTTTAATTCTCCAATAAATATATAAGAGAGGCCAGGTGTAAATTTGTGCAGTGCAATTTAATACACAGATGGCAATTCACTTCTTCTAAACTTTACAGAATGGGTAACATTCCCAATAATATATGCTGGAAATGTAGTTCAGATCCAGGGACATTTATGCATGCTATTTGGGTATGTGGGAAAGTTTATCCCATTTGGCAAAAAGTATTGGAAATAATAGGAAGGTGGATTCGTTTGATAATACCCTTGTCACCAAGACTGTGCTTATTAGGGGATCGGTCTGTGTTACCTAGGGTTTCTAAATATGATTTTGTTGTTATAAAAGTGGGGGTGATTGCAGCAGCCCAAGTGATTCTCAGTGTGTGAAAGGAACCATCTCTTCCAGAATATAATAGGTGGGAAGAAAATATGCTGAAAATGGAGTCATATGAAAAATTCTTGGCTAGGATTAATGATGATATGGAGGGTTTTGACAAATTATGGGGACATGTTTTTGGCTGAGATTGATGGATTTTATTTTCACAGTGCGATTATCTTTTGTTGAATGTTATGTTTTCTGTGTTGTATGTTTGTTTAGGCACTCAATAAAGGAAAAAGTTAATAATTTGACTTTATTGTCTTTTTTTATGTATTAATAATTAGTAACTAACGGATCGAAAATGCAAATGTGAATTAACCGTGGGATTGGAAGCTGTCTTTCTTTTGTTTGTTTTTTTGTTAAATGTTAAAAACAAATGAAGACTTCAATTGCAAAAAGGAAATGTTGACTCACAAATATTTTTATGATCCACTTTAAGAGTGAGACTATCTAAACATGTCAAATATCTCAACATGTACTAATAAAAACACATTTTTACAAACTGTTTATATTTTCATTTAAATGAACTATGACTCTGCAGTTCAGTTTAGAAAGAGAACAAAAACAAGAAAATGTCTGAATAATAACAAACTGAAGAACTTCATGGAAATGTGCAAATAATAGATATTACCAAACTTAGATATAATTTCAACAAACTGTACTATATTTGCACATCACATTGCTGTCATCTGCAGTATTAAGCCTTAGATGGCATTTTGTTTACATCCATTAAAACTGTAAAACTTAAAAATTACTCTTATATTTTACCCTTTTCCTGTCACGTTTTATTTTTTATAACCTGCCTTTCAGATTTTCTTTTTCTAGGTAAAGAGAAAAAAAAAGAGTCACACTAAAGACTCTTTAGCTACAAAGTTAAACGTTTATTTTTCCCTCCTTTAGAGGAAACTCACATGATACAGTCAGTGTGATGATATCACTCCACTCTGAGAAGAAATAGTCCCTTCTGCCCCGGCAGCTGTATCCTCCACTGTCAGACTCAGTAGCTCTGATGATTCTGTATTCATTGGATGTTGGAGGTGTGTTTAACTTGGCTGCTCTCCATTCATACGTCCACTGAGCTCCTTCACCTCCCTGAATCTCACATCTGACAGTGACTGTCTCACCGCTGTATATCTGAGTCCAGGATGGCTGCAGGGTCACAGTGGGCTTACTGGGAACTGTTCACAGACAAATATCCAGTTAGACACAAATAGAAACATAAAGATAAAAAAATAAGATGGAATAAATTCTTCTATTTGTCAGGAGTTGTCTCTCATTTCAGGGTTAATAAACTCACAGTTGTTGAATGAAATTGTTAGCACAGAACACAACATAACATCTCTCAGTTTGGCAGAAATAAAATAATTAAACTCACGAGTTTCTGTAACAGTGACGTCACTGCTGTCCTCTGTGTAGTAAACTGGATCTCCTCTCCCTCCTCTGCAGTGGTACAGACCTCCTTGTGAGACACTAATAACTCTGTTTGCTTCATTTGCTCTCATGAGCTGAGCTTTAGAAGAGACTGAATCACGTCTGAACCAGTCAAACTTCCAGCCAGCAGAGCCCTCCACAGAGCAGCGCAGTGTCACACTGCCCCCTGCTGGTATGACTGAACGTTGTGCTCTCAGTGTGGCTCTGGGTTTACTTGCTGCTGAGTTTAAAAAAAAAAAGATTTTTAAATCTTTGTCATTAATGTGTACACCACAGAAGGAGACAATTCACTGTAGCTAAATCCCGACATAATGTATTAATTAATTTATATTTTATCCATCCATTCTCTTCCTCTTAACCTTCTGCTTACATCAGTCTAATTCTAAGTTGTGTTTTCGATAAATTATTTGTCTTTGTGTTGTGCATGTTTTTTATGAATAAATTGAAGAAATCTCTACAAAAGAGATGGTCTGTGTTACACATAATTAATTTGCTGACTTGATTATCTGTTGGTTTTTCAAAAGTGAAGTTTGTCAGTGTGGCTCTGGCTTTACCTGCAGGAAACAGTAAAACATTAAAATGATAACTTTGTCTCAGGACAAACAATTTATTACACTTTAAAATTTAACAGCAAATAAAAATGAACAATTATGCTGCATGCTGCATGGATATAGCATTTCTCCAGGAAACACATCTGCGTACCTCTGATCATCTTCGAATCAAGTCTGGATGGGTGGGCCAGATATATCACTCTAAATTTAATTCAAAAGCTCGGGGGACAGCAATATTGATAAGCAAAACTTTACCATTTATAGCCACAACGGTAGATGAGGACCCTGCAGGCCGTTTTGTTATGGTTGTAGGACATTTATATGGTTTCCCCTTGATTTTAGTGAATGTCTATGCCCCTAACTGGGACGATCATAGTTTTTTCGCTAACGTCTTTGCACGGCTTCCCAACATGGCAACACATAATATCATTTTTGGTGGGGACCTAAATTGCTCATTATCTGCTAGGGACCGCAGCTCGCACAAAAGCACCCCCGTTTCAAAATCGGCACGCGTTATACAGCGTTTTCTTCATAACTACGGGTTATCTGATGTATGGAGATTTCGTAACCCAAATTCAAGTCAATATTCTTTCTTCTCCAATGTCCATAAAACGTATACTCGTATAGACTATTTCTTTCTGGACAAAAAACTCCTCCCTTTGGTGACAGACTGTGATTACAAGGCCATGGTAATCTCAGATCATTCACCTGTTGTTCTTTCACTGCGTATTCCCAATGCCTACTCTAATTATCGGCCACGGAGATTCAACCCAGTATTGCTAGCAGACGAAGAGTTTGTTAATTATATTAGGTCTCAAATAGACTTCTTTCTTGCTATCAATCAAACTCCAGAGATGTCACCATCAACTGTCTGGGAATCCCTAAAAGCATATCTGAGAGGCCAGATAATCTCCTTTTGTGCGAACAAAAAGAGGAGGGATACTGAGCAACTCTCTCAACTAGCTGACGAAATTACCAAACTAGACGCTGTATATAGCCATTCCCCTGATCCGGCATTATATAAACGTAGGCTGAAATTACAAACTGAATATAATCTTATATCTACAAAACAGGCTGAGTATCTAATTTCGAAGTTGCGCAGCTACTCGTATGAACATGGAGAAAAAACAGGCAAGCTGCTAGCTCATCAGCTACGACAAAGAACAGCCAATCAAGCTATCCCTGAGATCCGGAATGACCAGGGAATAAGGTGCACGGATAACCAAGGTATAAATAATAGTTTTCTTAAATACTACCAGACTTTATACAGCTCCCCCCCAGCTAAGGATGACCTGGCTCTAGAAAATTTCTTTGAGAAACTTGATATCCCTTCTTTAGGTGACGATGCGGCTGCTGCTTTGGAGGAGCCCATTTCTGATGCTGAAATTGAAAATCACCTGGCCCCGACGGGTATCCTTCCGATTTTTTCAAGAAGTTTTCTAACCAATTGAATCCATTGTTAAAATCGACTTTTGAAGAATCTTTCCTCTCACAATCCCTGCCTCCAACAATGTGTCAGGCAGTGATCTCCCTAATTCTAAAAAAGGATAAGGATCATTTAGATTGTGGCTCATACCGTCCAATATCTCTGCTGAACACGGACACCAAAATCCTTGCTAAGGTTTTGGCCGTTTAGAGAAACACCTGCCCTCCATTATCTCACCTGATCAGACAGGCTTTATCAAAAACAGGTACTCGTTTTTCAATATTAGATGTTTGTTAAATATAATCTATAGCCATGTCGAAGGTAATGTATTGGAAACTGTTATTTCACTTGATGCTGAGAAGGCGTTTGATCGGGTGAGATGGGATTTTCTTTTCCATGCGCTTGAAAAATTTGGCTTCGGGAGCAATTTTGTATCCTGGATAAGAGTATTGTACTGTGACCCAGTAGCAGCCATTCGGACCAACAATAGTCTGTCCCCCTTTTTTCAGCTTCAGCGTGGCACACGACAGGGGTGCCCTTTGTCACCTCTCCTTTTCGCCATCGCAATTGAACCGCTAGCCATTGCTATGAGACACTGTGCTGAGGTTGAGGGAATACGTCGTGGGGAAATCGAGCATAAAGTCTCTCTTTATGCCGATGACATGCTCTTGTTTATTTCCAACCCTTCAAATAGCATCCCTAAACTTTTAGATGTACTTAAGGAATTCGGGACAATTTCCGGGTATAAGGTGAATTTCGGGAAAAGCGAGGCTATGCCTTTAGGTACAATAACCGGGGAACTCTCGTCTGTCTTAGCACCTTTCAAGCTTAGCTATAACAAATTCAAGTACTTGGGCATTTGGATCACGCAGAACCATAGAAACTTGTATAAAACTAATTATCTTCCTTTACTGTCTAAGCAAAGGGAGGATTTTGGAAAGTGGGAGTCCTTGCCTCTTTCGCTGGGTGGTAGATTAAATATCATTAAGATGACCATATTTCCTAAATTTCTGTATCTTTTTCAGTGTCTTCCAATTTTCTTAACCAAGTCATTTTTTCATAATCTAAATAGTCAAATCTCCTCCTTCATTTGGAACAAAAAACCAGCTAGGCTGAAACAGAGTGTATTACAAAGACCGCGGAGCGCAGGAGGCTTAGCACTCCCAAATTTGTTGTTTTATTACTGGGCAGCTAATATAAGAGCATTATTGTACTGGATAAAAGACCATGATGATTCATCGTCATCATGGGTAGCACTGGAGCGGCTATCGGTGAGTAAATCCTCCCTGATGTCTTTGCTGTGTGCCAGATTACCTCTGGCAGGACCGATCTCCAGCTTCACTGCGAATCCTCTTGTTGTCCACTCCCTGAAATTATGGTATCAGCTCAGACGACACTTTAAACAGACTGGACTCTCTCTTAATGCGCCACCGCATAGGCATTGCATGTTCTCCCCATCCTTAACGGACAAGGCATTCAACACATGGACAAAACTTGGAATAACATCAATGACTGCTCTTTTCACGGACAATATCTTTTCCTCATTTGAACAGCTGGTGAACAAGTTCAAGATTCCTCGGTCACACTTTTTCAGGTATCTACAACTCAGGAATTTTGTTGCTTCTAATACTGACTGCTTTCCATCCTGTCCACCTCCATCCCTTTTGGATGATATTTTTGATTTTAAACCAAATGCTAAGTGGGTTATAGGTGACGTTTATGAGCTGTTGAGTAATTTTGGGCTGTCCACACTGCAATCACTTAGGGAGCGATGGGGAAGTGAGCTTGGCCAACAGATTACAGATGAAACTTGGCATAAGATAATCAATAGAATTTCTTCGTCATCTATTTGCCTTAAACATGTGGTGATTCAGTTCAAAGTTGTTCACCGTCTCCATTGGTCTAAAACTAGACTGAGCAAAATCAAGGATGGGTTTGACCCCACATGTGACCAGTGCAAACAAGAGCCTGCTTCCCTGTTTCACATGTTCTGGGCATGTCCAAAACTGGGTAGCTTTTGGAAAAGCATATTTGAAACCATGTCCAACATATTTGGTGTTCCAATTGCACCCTGCCCGTTTATAGCAATTTTTGGGGTGACGCCTTGTGATGCCGGTCTTTCCAAATCACGCTCTGATCTCCTGGCCTTCTGCACTCTTTTGGCCCGTAGAATGATATTATTGAAATGGAAAGAGCCACTTACACCTGTATATGGGCAATGGGTTAAGGATGTCATGTACTATACTCAGCTGGAAAAGATCCGCTACACTGTGAAGGGTTCAGTTCGGAGGGTCTATGACACATGGCGACCTTTTCTTACTTATTTTGAAAGATTAAGCCCGGATGCTATTGTTTAATGTGCGTACGAGTGGGGTCTTTCCCTCTTTTTTTTTTTTTTTCTCCCTTGCTGTTGTTCATTCATTTATTTTAGTATTTACTTTGTATCTGTAATTTTATCTTATTTCATTTTATCTCTTCTGTCCTCTCTGGCTGGGTTTTAGTTACGCTGTTTTGGATGGGGGGGGGGGGGGGGGGCACGATTGTTTGTTAATATTGCCATAATTGTTGTTGGACGCAATTCTTTATTCAATAAAAAGACCTTGATCAAAAAAAAAAAAAAAGACAGATGTAAACATGAAAACATTAAATGTCAGCATGAATCATGGTCCAACTTACATGAAACTGTCAGTCTGAAGGCATCACTCCATCCTGTTAAGAGATAGTCACTGCTACCCCGACATCTGTAGTCTCCACTGTGGGACACTGAAACTCTGCTGATCCTGTATTCACTGGATGTTGGAGGGCTGTTTGTGTTGGGTGCTGTCCATTCATATTTCCACACCTTTCTTTCACCTCCCTGAATCTCACATCTGAGAGTGATTGTCTCACCAGTGAATATCTGAGACCAGCTGTGCTGCAGTTTGGCAACAGCCCAAACTGTTCCCAACAAACAAACAAAAACACACATTTAAAAACAACTCCAACAGAGAACAAAAAAACAAAACAAAAACATAGATATAAAGTTGTTGTTTTTTCTAATTTAATCGTGAATGATTTGGGAGGTTTTATCAGAGCAAAAGTAAACCCTCACCTTGTTTGTAAATTGTAACTGGAGTGCTGTCCTCTGTGTAGTAAACTGGATCTCCTCTCCCTCCTCTGCAGTGGTACAGACCTCCTTGTGAGACACTAATAACTCTGTTTGCTTCATTTGCTCTCATGAGCTGAGCTTTAGAAGAGACTGAATCACGTCTGAACCAGTCAAACTTCCAGCCAGCAGAGCCCTCCACAGAGCAGCTCAGTGTCACACTGCCCCCTGCTGGTATGACTGAACTTTGTGCTGTCAGTGTGGCTCTGGGTTTATTTGCTGTTGAAGAAACAAAATCATCGATATTTTAAATCATGATCAGGAATAAAATTCTTACAGCACTAATCAAACTTTAAGCATTCATGGAGTAATTTATCTACGAACATAAAGATTAATTAGTTTCCCTGCATGTGACACATTAGACTGTCTAACAAACTAAAGATTTCACTGATTTATCATTCTCTTATCAAACTGTCATCTCTGTACATTCCTCTTTAAACTGCTGATATTTTAAGAGCCTCCATGGTGTCTCTCCTTTCTGTTTGCACAGTGAGAAAAACTGTTGTCCTGAGCTGCCTGCAGACAGCTGGATCATTGTTGGAGTTTTCCTGTTAAGACAGATGTAAACATGAAAACATTAAATGTCAGCATGAATCATGGTCCAACTCACATGAAACTGTCAGTGTGAAGGCATCACTCCATCCTGTTAAGAGATAGTCACTGCTACCCCGACATCTGTAGTCTCCACTGTGGGACACTGAAACTCTGCTGATCCTGTATTCACTGGATGTTGGAGGGCTGTTTGTGTTGGGTGCTGTCCATTCATATTTCCACACCTTTCCTTCACCTCCCTGAATCTCACATCTGAGAGTGATTGTCTCACCAGTGAATATCTGAGACCAGCTGGGATGCAGGGTCACTGTGGTCCTGTTACGAACTAACAAATAAAAACATCACTGTTTTCAGCAGTACTTTTTCATCATAATTATGTGATTGATTTTTTTGTACATGAATCTTAAAAAGTAATATTAGGATTAATTCATTGTGCAGACACTCAGCTGTTGAACTAGTTTAACATTTTGTTAAGCTGTAATTAACTCTGTGTTTGTTCCCCTGCAAGCTGAAAATTTAATGTTATCAACAAAACTCATCATCTTATTATACTTAAGTTAAAATCAGATGCAGTGATCTAGAATGAATTATTTTTATGTTTTATTGTATTTTATTTAATTGTTATTTACTTTTCTCTGTAGATCAATAAATGTATATATTGGTAATTAACTGATTAAACTGCATGATGTATGATTTGTTTCTCCGTAACAACAAAAGGTTTATATATACTCCATGCACATCTTCTACATACAAAATATGCTGTCAGTGTACCTCTGGGCTTACTTGCTGTTTAAGATATAGATTAAGTAAATCAGTAATCTTGCATGTGACACATTAGACTGTTTAACAAACTAAAGATTTCACTGATTTATCATTCTCTTATCAAACTGTCATCTCTGTACATTCCTCTTTAAATTGCTGATATTTTAAGAGCCTCCATGGTGTCTCTCCTTTCTGTTTGCACAGTGAGAAAAACTGTTGTCCTGAGCTGCCTGCAAACTTCCAGCCAGCAGAACCCTCCACAGAGCAGATCAGTGTCACGCTAACACCCCAGGGTGTATCAATAGCATTTTGCACCTGTAACTGAACTTCAACAGCATTCTGAGGAAGGCTGATGGTGTGGAGTCTGTGTCTTATGGAGAAAGGTTCTCTGTCTAGATAGCACTGATAAAGGCTAACTAAAAAAAGGAGAGTCTGGAACTGCTGTCTATGCAACCTAAAATCTTACCAAAAGTGAATGTAATGTATCAACGAAATATTAATTTTGTCATCAATAACATATGTATTTAATAAATTTAATTTATCAAGCAGTTTTGATTTATTTAATGATTATGTATCCATTCTTTGTGTGCTTCACCTCATGTTTGTTCCTGTGTTAACATTCCCAGTTAACAAAGGAATGAAAATGTAAAATAATCTTCTTTATAGAGATGAGAGGAGCTCCTGATGTTATATCATTTAAATATTATGTTCGAATCTTTTTTTACTGTTTCAAATGCCGGTCTAAAAAAAAGGGTACCATCAACACTTTCATGCACAATTGAGAACATTTTATTCTAAAAGACACTTTGAACTCACCAGTTTCCTGAATAGTGATGGGATCACTTTCTGTTGTGACTACATCTGTGTTTTTTTTCCATCCTCTGCAGGTGTAGATGCCTCCTTCAGAGATACTGATCACTCTAACTGATCGAACATTTATTCTATACTTGTTTTTAGTCAAGATTTCCCTGAACCACTCATATACTAAGCTACCAGGGTCCTTCAGATCACAGGTCAGTGTCACACTGCCCCCTGTTGGTATGGTTGTGCTGTCTGCTGTCAGATTGGCCTTGACTTTGAGTTCTGTAATTAAAAAATAAAAACAAACATGCAAACAAACAAATAAAACAAACAAAAACAAATAAATAAATAAAATGAATGTCGCTGAATATCTAATACAAATTAAAACACGAGTCACACTGAAGTCACATGGATGTATATGGAGGCTATAGTTTGACATATTAATCTAAAAATTTCAATTTCAGAGACTTTTAAAAGTGAGTTTGTGAGATAATCACTACAAAGAAGATTATGATAACTGTCTGTGTTTATAGTTGTTCTTGTCTTCTCAGCGGTGGCTTCTTCTGGATTGCTATCTAAATCTGCTGAGATAATCAGATGAATTCAGGAAAAGAGCTGATCTGCATGAAGGCAACAAACTACAAAAAACAGAATTAGCCTCATGGGTGAGTTTAACAACATGGATGTAATATCCAAATGTTACATACACAAAAAAATATAGAAAACTGTATAATTGTATAAAATATAAGAAAAAGGAGCTGGGAAAATGTAAATACTAAACACATTACACAAATAGGAAACAAAGAAAACAATTTCTCACCTTCTGCATTTCCTGAGAAGAATGTACTGAACACTAGAACAAACATTAATATCCACACATTATCAATCATGAACAGATTTTTTCAGATGCCCCATTAACATGTTTGTAGCCATATATTTTGTGATGCTAGTTGTGATGATTGTGATGTAAATGAGTTAAAAGACTCAAAGTAACTTAAAAAAAACAACAACAACTTTAAATGCAGTAAATGTAATTACTGTGTTAATTACTGTGTTTAAACTAAGTCAAACAACCAGGTAATATTTTGCATAAACAATCATATTGATGTGAAAAACTAAATTAATAACAATAAAACAAAGCAAAAAAACAAAACAAAACAAAAAACAACAACAACTGGATCCAATCAAACTCTCAAAGAAACAGAAATTAGTTGCACACTAGTTTAATTACGTTTTCTAAACTTAGTCAAAGAACCAGGTAAAATTTTAAATAAACAATCATATTGATTTAAAAACAAAATTAATAAAAACAAAACAAAACAAACAAACAAACTAAAACATCAACTGAATCCAATCAAACAAAACATATTTTTCTTTAATTAGTTGCACACAAACACAGAAAAACAATGTACTTACAGAAAAATGCCAGCAAAGTATTGCCCATCATCACAGTCCGCAGCTCTCTGATCCACAGATAATCTCAGAGTGTGCTACTTCGAAGAAAGAGAAGTCACACTTAATGTAAATTAAATGTAAAATCCCACTCCACTCTCACCTGCCAGCATGTCCTTGATGTAGTGAAATGAAGTGAACAACGTGCCCAGGGTCCTGGGGTTATTGTCATGATCCTCGGTCTGTGACCCATTATTATTGTTTTTCAAATATTGGAGTCAATTACATTTGGAAATGGATTATTAATTAAATTAATCTAAAGAACCTAAATGATATTGAAGTCTGCCCATTAAGTTCTGTACATTAAGCATTTTTGAGTGCTCAATTCTAGTAGAGAAGAGCTTTACTAGAATCAGTTCGGATTGCATGTGGTAATGACTCAGGCTACAGGTCAAATGTAAATGCATTGGTTCTTATATATATCTTTTCTATTCTACCTGAGGACTGAAAGCACTTTATAAAACAAGTCTGAATTATTCACACACTCATTCATATAAGCATTTTTTTACATCAAAGTGCAATCCGATATCACAGCAAAGCATGTGATAGACACGCTGGCCCACCATGCGGATGTGAGGCTTTGCCTCTCCTGACCGTGAAATGCACACTCATACAGAAGTTGCAGTACAAGCAGGGTAGTTGCTAATGACCAAGGAAGGTATTGAATACATACCACACTCCTTCTATGCCAGAAATGATTGAGCTAGGTGGCGGATATGTATTTAAATCTAAATGTGTTAATAATGTTTCTTTAAATGTTTTCCCATGACTGTTTTAATGTTGGTTTGTCTCCTTCTGCTGGTACTGCAATTTACTGCAACCTTCCATAAAACCATCCATAAAGAGTGTGACATCCAAATGTGGGCGAGTGTGTCTACTACATGCTTAGTCATGTAATTGGGTTGCAAAGCGTTTTCTATCTAACACTGACACAATGATGAAGCATCAGGAGCAACTTGGTTACAGTATCTTGCCCAAGGATGCTGTAACAAAGACTGGAGCAGCCAGGGATTGAACCATCAACCTTGCATTAGTAGCTGACCTGCTCTAGATGACAGAAGCAAAAAAAAACAGAATGTCATTTATAACCCCTGTGACAAGACTGAGGTCACAATCTGTTTTTCAGTAGTGAAGTGAACTTTGATGGCATTGCTCTTGGCATCATTTTAAGAGGACGGTGCTAATTAGAATAGAATAGAATAGAATAGAATAGAATAGAATAGAATAGACCTTTATTATCCCACGGATGAGAAATTTCGCTGTCACAGAGCTCTTACAGCAAGGGAAAATAAAATATCAAAGGTAGACACAGGGTGGTCCTATAAACATAAGCAACCGAAGTTCATATATACAGGTATATAAAGGTAACAATGTACAGGATATGTATAGAAAAATTGAAAAATTGTATGGAAATATGTATAAATTAAACAGGGTTATGTATCAAATCTACAGAGCTATGTATAAAATGTACAGTAAACAAACAAGCTGGTGAGTACGATGACCAAAAGAATGTTAAGCTGAATTATAGAGTCTGACAGCTGCTGGTAAGAATGACCTGTGGTAGTGCTCCTTCCTATGTGGATGTAAAAATCTACTGCTGAACGAGCTGCTCAGTGCTCGTACAGTCTCATGCAGGGGGTGGGAGGTGTTGTCTATGATGGATGCTAGCTAAGATGGATGACTTAGCAGTACTAAAACTCATAATGTAGCCTGTCTTCTGATGACTGCTGTAGAGTCTGTTCCAGCTGATATTTAGTTAGCAACTGATTTTTCCACATTCATTTCCATCTTTTTAACATCGCATTCTGAGATGTGCAGTCTGATCTTGCAGCTCACCCTCGTCATAGAGCAATAAAAAATCTTACTCTGTGGTTCTGAGCTTTGTTGTGGACACAGACACAGGACACACAACTATCTTTGATGGTTAAACTGAATGAAGAGGTAATGAATACTTCATTCACACATATCATCTTGCAACAAGATGATATGTAAAAAAAAAATACAGTAGTTAATTATTCTGCTGGAATATTAGTGACTACAGATTAGGTCCTGCACAGAAGTGGACAAACAGGAAGAACATGATGTAAAGTGAGACACGTAAAATGTTTATAGGAGAAACAGAAGTAACATCAAACCTGCCTGATCTCTTTGTGTTAGCAGCAGCTGTACTTTCACTGATACTGACACAGGAAGTGCAGGTTTTTTAAATATCACGAAGCACAAGACCAATAATAATAATAATAATAATAATAATAATAATAATAATAATAATAATAATAATAATAATAATAATAATAATAATAATAATAATAATAAAGGCCAAATTACTCAGTGTTGATCCCAGATAAATTACTAAGAACACTCAAAACTTGTTCACAGCCTTGTGCTATGAAATTCACAAGCTGCAGTTCACCTATCTTTAGATGTACAATGGTCAACCACAAAATGACTGTGCTACCAGTGTTCAATTTTTTGCTTTTTTGTTCTGTGGCCACAGTGAAGGAGACAAAAGAGCGCAAAAGCATGCAAGCTAGTAGATTAAGTGTAACATTCACAATCAAATATAAACAGGTGGAAATTATCAGCAAGCATCAAAGGGGCTACAATGCAGCACAACATCAGATGCAGAATCCCCAGCATTGTTGGTGGTCTAACTTTCAATGGTGTCTGATAACAGCAAAACTCACAGAAAGAAACCTTTATAGAAATGGAAAGTAGAGGATTTAAAAATAAATCAGTGGCTGACCTGTACAATGGTTTTGAAGCACCTCATTTATAAATAGTGTTAATTTAACCAAACCATGCCTCAAAAACAGGCATTCAGAATAAAACACTGTAGCATTCTACCTTGTAATCATGTCATAGCTGTGGCAAGTTAGAAAAAGAAGAAGTTAGTCACTTTTGAGTTATCCTTCTGCGCAAATTCAATTTCTGTTCATATCTGCTGAAGTTATGCTGTTGAAATATTTCACAGAAATGCATGCTGTTCACTTCTGATCAGAGAGCATATAGTCCACACAGCTGTCACATACAGTGGGCAGGCAGAAGAAAGTAAGGCCAAAATTCATTCATTATACAGCAGTATTATAAAATTCATAAAAGTCTGTATATATACACGCCCAGGTAACAACACTGTCCACCTTTCCAATGCATAAAATACAATTATGGAGATGGATTATGAAAAAGTCAACACAGTGATGCATATATAAGTATAAAAGGTTAGCTTTTAGGACAACATTCATCTGCATTACTATATAAAGTATAGTCACAGTAGTTTATCAGGCTTGTCAGTAAACTATAGTTACACATCAATATAACTATTTATAACTGCTAACTAATGATCAATTTAGATTTAGATTTTAGATTCAGACCTGACTAGAATCTAAACTAAAAGTGACAATAATGAAGGGACTCAAATACCTGAACTGCTGTCACTGCTGCACAGTTTCATCAGCCAACAGCGCCGTAGTTTCACTGGTCTCTTGTCATGTTAATGTGACGGAAGTGAGAGAACACTAGCAGTTTGAAACTCTGTGTGGTTTTTCTGAGCGAAACACCTGCGCATTGCATGTATGTGACCTACATACAGTGTTATCTTTTGTGTTTCTTATTAACTTAAAGGAACACCTCACAAAACTGACAGTCACACAATTTGGTTACCACTTCAAAGAGAAGTCTATAGTTTTTTAACTGAAAATGTAATCAACATGTTAACTGTTTCCATGTTTTATGTTTTTACATTCATCGTTAGCTTCATTATGAAGTTGATCATTCAGAAAAATAAACTGTTTGAGTGCTGAAACCATGAAATCTAAAACATGTTTGGTGATATTCCCAAGTAGGTGATGAGGTCCTGAGCAGTTCTAACTGAGCAAAGCAATTCTGACCAGTCAGTCATTAAAGAAACAGAACCAAGACAGACTACATATGTATAATACGCACTCTGAAAATCCTTTTAAAGATAATGCTCCAACACAGAGTTAAATCATTTATATCAATATATCTTGCAATAAAGTTTTCACCAAGTTATATTTATTGTAATGACTGATTTCTGCAAAAATACATTCATATTGTCACAAAATCACCAAAATAACACCTGCAAAGCATATTTTTCAACTGATATGTTGCTATTCACATTGTACTCATACAAAGATTAAAGGAGTGCTCTTGCTTGCACTCACAGAAGCACCTAATTATTAAGGTCAACAAACCACCAAGCAGAAAGTAACTAAAGGAAAACCACAGGAAACCATCAGAAAGTTTAAAAATGCAATCTTTTAAGAAAGCCGCTGGGAACTAAATAAAATAAGAGGAGAAAACACACAGAACAAAACACACAGAGAAGAATGAACAATGTATAAAACTTAAATAAGAAACTCCACAAATATTACATATATACAAAACCAAGACACCACTAATGCAAACAAAAAGACAGACAGGAACTGAATATGGAAATACCAAAAGACAAACAAATGACAAATCTCAAAGACAGGATTTAAAATTCCATACATTTAAAACAAAAACTTATATTCCCAGTTGATGCCTTGACTGCTAAATCCTGCATAATAGGCTGGTCAGAAGCCATGGCTCAACAGTGAGGTGAGAGCCCTACTAAGAGCACGTGATCAGGCCTTCAAATCAGGCCTTCAAATCAGGCCTTCAAATCTACAAAGAGTCAGTCACTGCTTAAAGGCATAGAAGAAGCCAAGCGCAAAATACAAACACCGTATCGAGGAACACTTTAACACAAAGAACTCCAGAAACATGTGGCAGGGGATCAATAATAATAATAATAATGGATTGGATTTATATAGCGCTTTTCAAGGCACCCAAAGCGCTTTACAATGCCACTATTCATTCACTCTCACATTCATACACTGGTGGAGGCAAGCTACAGTTGTAGCCACAGCTGCCCTGGGGCAGACTGACAGAAGCCAGGCTGCCATATCGCGCCATCGGCCCCTCTGGCCAACACCAGGATCAAGACACTCACAGGCTACAAAGACAGTTACACACAAACCAACTCCACGGACATCACCTTACCTGACACCCTAAAACATTTCTTTGCCCACTTTGACCAAGAAAACAGGGACACCATCACTCATCCTGCCGTTACAGAGAGGGACGATGCTCCCATCCAGCTGGAGCAGCATCAGGTCAGAGCCACACTGCACAGACTCAATGAGAGGAAAGCAGCTGGTCCTGACGGTGTAGCTGGTAGAGTGCTTAAAGCATGTGCAGACCAACTAGCAGAGGTTTTCACCACCATCTTCAACCTCTCACTGCTACAGTCTGTAGTACCATCCTGCCTTAAGTCAGCCACCATCGTTCCAGTGCCCAAGAAGAACACAGTGAGCTGCTTGAATGACTATCCTCTAGTTGCTTTAACACAGAATTGCCTATTTTTTTGAACAGCTCATCATATCACACATTAAAGCTGCCGTCCCTGCAGAACACGATCCATACCAGTTTGCATACAGGGCAAACAGGTCGACAGAGGAAGTTTCTCGGAGTCCACATCTCGGCCGACCTTACCTGGTCCACAAACATCTCCCACCAGATAGGGAAAGCACAACAAAGGCTGTACTTCCTCAGGAAACTACGTCAGGCCCAATTACCCCAAAGACTGCTAGTAAACTTCTACTGCTCCACCATTGAGAGCCTTCTGACTTACTGCTGCCCACTTTGGTTCAACTGCTGCACCGCGGAGAACAAAAGGAAACTGCAGTGGATGATGAGGGCAGCAGAAGGGGGCAATCGGCACTTCACTAAACCCCCTCAGAGACATCTATACTGGCAGACTTCAGCAGAAAGCCAGCATCATCCTCAAAGAGCCCTCGCACCCTGGACACTCACTTTTTTCCCCCCTTCCGTCTGGTAAACGTCACAGGTCCATCAGGTCAAAGACAAACAGACTCAACAGAGGTTTTTACCCACAGGATGTCAAACATGCCCTTTCTTCTTATTATCATTAAATTTTCTGCACACTGTTTTTTACACAGATAATGTACTGAAAGTGTAGTTATTTTAAATTGCAGAAAACATTTAAAATCATGGTAATGACTTCTTTAATAACCACCACAATAGCTATCAAGCCAAAAACGACACATGAAATGAAATGTAAAGTCTCCTGTAGCAGTCATATCACCATTCACCATTCCTGAGTTACTATTTATTGCATCATGTGCTGAAAGGGAACATGTACAGTATATACACACAGATACTCACGTGTGCATGTGTACATATATACATATACACATACGTGCACAAATAACATAAAGAACCAAGATAAACTAAGACAGAACAGACCCATAGCCGGTTTCAAAGGGACCCAAAAGCCTGTGAAAATAGCTAGGTCTTCAAGATTGATTAAACAATTTCCAAACAGGAGGGGGACTTTACAAAAGAGGGGAGACTCAGAGAAAGACCTCTCACCTTTAGATTTTAAGTGGAAGTGTGGACAAGACTGAAGGACAAGCAGAATTCAAGTGGAAAAGTGCAAAAGTATAAAAAAAAATGAAAGAAGCAGCTTTAACATCAATCCAGACAACTGTAAGGGCTACAGATGCAAAATATGTTCAATTACAGAGAAAATCTTCCTGGACCCTCTCCCAGCTGTCACAGGGAAAAAGGTGGGATACACCCTGAACATTTTGGCTAACACAGTCAGATGACTTTGGACATTCACAAACACAGTTAACCTAACATGCATGTCTTTGGACTGTAGGAGGAAGCAGAGTACTCTGAGAGAACCCACACAGGCACAAATAAAATGGAAGCTGCACACAGAAAGGTCCAACTAGGTCGATTCAAACTCAGGAAATTCTTGCTGTAAAGCTGAAGCTTCTTTCTATGAACTTGGATGAAAATATATATACAGATGATGTATATTGTACATAGATGAAACACACACACACACACACACACACACACACACACACACACACACACACACACACACACACACAGACAACAGACTTAATATGTGCCTATATTACCAAGAGCTGTTTTCCTGTAGTCTGACTTCAGAATAGATAGCGCCATCCGCTGCTGCCTGTGATGGTCTACCTGTAAATGGAGACACCAGTTAAGGTCCAGATTATGTGTGTTAGATGTTACATAAGATGTTTAAAGTCTGGCCATTTAATAGCAAATTGTGGAGCCTACAAACAGAAACAGTCAGTCTTGAGAGTTAGGAGTGTGCCAGCTAACAAAGCCGATACAGGCGTGGTTTCAAGAGCCAAAACAAAGCTCTGTTTCTTCTGCCACAAACCTGGCCACCTGGTTGCTCACTGTTTGAAAGCAAACTCAAAGCAAAATCGATCTGTTTTCAAAAGAGTGAACTGTGGTTCACAAACCGACAAAGTTGCCAGTCCTAGGCAACAGTTGGAGCATAATTGCTCAGTGGTGTCATTTGGTCACTGTCAGAGATCAACTAATTGTAATCTGCCACCTGATGACGGTCTCTCGGGTCCAGATGACCTACAGTGTGATAGATTGTGTGTGACACAACCATTTCAACCTGCACCTCTGGCTAACCAGCATGCCTTTTGCCATGACCTAGCGAAGAAGCGTCAGAGAAGTGTTGCTGTAAGGCCTTCTAGCTGCCTGATGGGTTCTCCATATGTGATGGCTCAAAAAACATTTGGCTGTCATTTGGGACACTATGTTGAGGGACTTGAGCCAACCCCGTGCAGTGTTTTCAACCCATCAAAAAGGTCTTGGCAGATTCGGCAGGGTATGCCTAACCGTTATTATGGTGGATGGTAGGTGATATGTTTAAAAGCTGGGTAGGACGTTCTATGACAAACCACTGGTTTGTATTTATGGGAGGGGGTGTTACGGCCCTAGCTGGGCCTCCTGATACTGCCCTTGTGTGGGCGTGGTGTTTTTCTCCGCCTCCTCCTCTTTTGCTCCACCCCCCGTCTCTCTCTTGCTCTTCTCTCTCCCCAGGACACAGCTGCTGCTCATTGGACTCATTTACCACCTGGGCCCAGTCAGCAATCACCTCTCGGAGGTCATATAAGCTGGGGATGAGCTGTGAACAGGGTGGGGTGTTCTCTGGTGTCTCTGCGTTGTGTGTGGTTAACCTGCTCAAAGTGTGGAGTTGTGGAAACAGCATAGCTGCTTTGCGTGAGTAGTGTGGGCTTGTGAGCCTTGGCAGCAGCAAAGCCAGCTGCTGTTAGTGACAGGGTGAGCTTGTGGGCCCCTGGAAGTACCTCCTCGTGGTGTGGAGTTTTTGTTTGGTTATTGTGTTCTTTGTTGTTGCAACCCTTTTTCTCTTTTTCCAAGTGTTATTGGTAAAACGGCGTTGCCGGCTCTTTATGTTAAGATGATCTATAATAAAGACTATTTTATTTACTCAAAACACTGGTCTGTTTTCCTTTCATTCTGTTCTGGACTCATTTGTTACTGGTCCCCTCACTCACATGCCTAGACCCTTTCGGGGGGAACGTAACAATAAATTACAAAAACAATCAATCAAGTTTAACTAACATGAACAGAAAATTGAATTGAATGCTAGTTTAAAATACCTGCATTGTTCTGGGTTTCACCTTTGTTTTTGTGCATTACCAGGGCATACAGCAGATTATCATCTAAAAGATGACAGAAAACAGACAGTTTAATGATATTTCAGAAACTGAAATGCTGCAAAAGTGGAATCTAATTTTAAAAATATGTCCGTACATTTAAAAAAGGTACATCATAAAGGTTTTTTGTCAGTAACTTTTAAAAACTTTTGAAGATTTGGGTTAGTTAATCAAAACTGACCATGGACTTCAGAGTAGAGCGCTTCAAGCTGACATGCATTCTGGCTAACCTCAGAAACTGCAGAATCAACATGGGTTTGTTTGCACTGTGTTCTGTAAAATAATTGAAAGAAAATAATGTTAAGAATATTGAAAAAAAAAGTGAATAGAAATAATTGATAACTAATAAACATGTATGCTCTTTAAGATGATTACTCAATAATTTTTATAAGGAAAATATATTATTTTGCATTAGAAACTGAAGGCAGAATCAGATTTTAATCAATTGAAAAGGCCTCACCCTTTGACTTTCAGATAAATCACGAGTAGGATAGCAATCACTAAAATCCCACAAACAAATCCAATAATCATCTGCGCAGTAAATGAAGACTTTAAAGGCCTGGATACCGCTACAATAAAAAACAAATACATTTTATTTTTAAGTTTTATGTTCAGTTGTTTTCACAAAGTATGAATACTCACTACTATTAGTACATTAATGTGATTTAAAATGATCCATATTCACATAAAAACACCAAAAGTGTTGTTGCAGGGAGTATTTGCAAAAAGAAGGGCTGAAGAAGAGTTTTAAACAAACTTACCCTTTACTGACATCCAGCTCTGTGGTGACTGTTTTTCTGAATATTGACACTTGTAAAAGCCTTCATCTGATTTTGACACTGCAGGGATATTCAGCCTCCCTCTGGTGTCATTGCTGATGAGGTTATCATTTCGAAAGAAAAGCACAGAGGATTTTAAAGTTTTGTTCCTCAGTTTGCAGTGGAGCGTAACAGCTTCTCCCTCAGTAACTGGGTGGACCGGGCTCACAAGTATTATATTGCTTTCTGTAAAACAGTCAGACAATGTCATATCAGAATACGTACTAGAGGACGGCCCTGGTTACAAAAGACTTGTAGAAAATTCAGAGCATTGTCTGACAGATGTTAAAAGACCTCAGTTGCCTCACAAAATAGAGAGAGCTCTGGTCCATCCTGTAGAGTGGAGTTGTGCTTTTAACCCAGTCCAGTTTATTGTCAGTGTGTACTCCGAGGTATTTATTGTTCTCCACACTGTCTACACTGTCGACCCCCTGCATAAAACAGGGTTTACTGGTTTCCTGGTCCTCCTAAAGTCCACAGTCACTTCCTTGGTTTTTGTCACATTGAGCTGCAGATTATTCTGCTCCCACCATGAGACAAAGAGTGAACCACAGCCTGATACTCTGTCTCATCATCCCCACCGATGAATTCACCCTTCGCAGAGTTATCAGAAATCATCTGAAGATGGCAGGTCTCAGTGCAGTGGCTGAAGTCTGTGGTGTAAAGGTACCAGGACACAAGAGAAGCATCCATCTGCATTACTGTCAGCTTATCACCCAGGAGGGCTGGCCTGATGGTATTGAATGCACTGTAAAAGTCAAAAAGTGTGACCCTCACAGTGCTTGCTGGCTGGTCCAGATCGGCATAAACACAATTGAGAAGTTAGATGATGACATCTGCTGATGTCCGAAGTGGAGCTACTAAGATAAGTGAAGAGGTTCCTAATGTGGCCTGACTATAGATCGGAGCTGGTCGATGATGGAGGCACAGCCCTTGATGAGGCAGGGACTCGCCCCATCTGTCCAGTAGACTTCCCCAAGTGGAGTCTTACTATTTGTCTCTGAACCTGGTTGTGAGTGAAAGTGAAAGGTGGGGGAGAGGTGTCTGTTCTTTCATACTAGATTATGGTGCAGTGAGGAGACGGGAGAGAGTTGCATGGCTGTGGGTTGCAGGCTGACTACAGCTAAGTGAGTAGAAGGGTGAGCATTAACTACAGTGTCGAATCTGTTGACGATTTGACACTGCTGAATGTAACTGACAAGACAGAGGAAGTAAATTGAACATCACGTCACATGAAAAGAGGGACTGTCAGAGCAGAACAGGAAGTGGCTAACAGAGACCATAACAATGTACTAATATTGCAAAGAAATAAAAAAAAAACAACACTTAAACACAAGAAACCAAATACTACAGAAAACTTAAAATACTGTGTTGGAGACACAGGACCATGACAGGAACAGGAGACTACTAAAATAAAACAGGAAGTGACTAAACAAAGAAGCACCTAAGACAGGAATCTAAAGAGCTTGGAAAGGTTTTGGGTTAACCTCGGCCGATTGACAGGGACAGAGATTTAATAACAGATTTAATACAGGGAGGCAAGGAGAATTGAAACCAATGAAATTTGCAAAAGTCTAAAGACAAAATTGAGCAGATATCCATAAAGAACCAAACCAGAAATAAATAAAATTCAAAACTCAAAGACTCAGAACAATTAAACACAAAAGGTAAATACAAAAATTCAAAACTCAGGCAGAAAGATTGGGGCCTGTGGTAATGTTTTCACATTAATGACAAATTGAATAAAAAAATAATAAGATAAAGGTGAGGAATGATGCATGTTGCATTTTTATATTTACAGAAACATAACTCTAACACTTTCAAAAATATAATCTTATTGACTGAAAGGATGCTTACTGTGACACAATGTGGGCAGAACCTGCAGAGTCATACAGGAAAACAAACAAACAAACAAAAAAGAAAAAGAAAAAAAGGATGTAAAAATACTTACTTTGCACCGTGTTGTTGACAGCATTGCTGAAGCCACCCAGTTTAGACTCACACCAGTACACGGCTGGTTTGGTTGTAGCATTTTTGATCATGCAGGTGGATCCACTCATTGTTCCCCAGACAGAACAGTTTGCAAGGTAGCCTGCTTCACTCAGCCTCATCACTCTCCACTCAGAAGGTTTCCCCTCACAGCGCAGTGAGACAGACTCTTCAGAGAAGTGCTGCACTCTGTCAGGAGTCACTTTGACAGTTGCAGTTGCTGAACTAGAATCTTAGAAACATGTAATGTGGGATCAAAACAGCCACTGAGATATTATGAAATTAGGAATCTAAGTGTTTCTTGAAGTAACTGTATTAACAGAAGCTGTATTGTTATGCATCATGGCAATGATATTACATTCACACTTACCTGCAGACCAAACAAATACAGGTTTGCTGTCCGAAGTGAAATGCTCTGGCTGTTGTCTTCCAGCTCTACATGCATATCCTGCCGTCTGTTTCTGTCCATGAACAATGTAGGAATTTTGTGCAGTTCCATTTTTACCACCTGGTAGCAGCTCAAAGTAGTAGCCCTTGCTTGAATTTTTGAAAAAAGCCTGATACCAGTAGAACCTCCATTCTGCAGAGTGATTTCTAACACTGCAGTGTAGAGTCACTGATGCCCCAGGACTCAGCCATGATGAAGACACACTGAGATTAGGTTTGGGTTTATCTTTCAGAAGGAACACATGCATGTCCACGTAAGTAAAGCAAACAATACTCAGCAGTTCTTCAAGATATTTTTGTCATTTTCTTACACAATCTTTAGTAACTATGTTAGTTTTGTGTTCCTTGTCCGTAATACATTGTCAAAGAAACTGCTCAAGTAGCAAAGATGAGTAATCACAGCACGCATAAGTAGTGTTTGTGTTAAAGAAATAAGATTTTGCAGAATTACTGCCTAAACTGGCAGTAATTCTGCAAATAAAATATGGTTGATGGTATTTATGTGATATATATCTATCTGAAGTGATGCAACAGAAACAAAAGAAAAAGCATTCAATCACCTTCAGTTTGTCCGCAAGACAGAAGTGTGTTCAGCACTGAAATAGAAGTTAATACTTATAAAACTTAAAATTAACCTTGCATTTAAAACTTCCTGGTGGTTTACTGATGACAGTATTGTGTGTAATTAACAATGTCACTACTAAGTTAAGTTAGACCTGTGCCAGCTACCCTGCATTAACTAAAAGGTGATCAAAGTGAAGTGGATAAAAATACCATACTGTCTGCGCTCTTAAAGAAACTAATATAAAAATAGACATTGCATAATGTAAATATTCTGTATACTTACAAACCAACCCAGATGCACAGAAGAAAGCATGTCCCATCCTGACATTCAACACTGAAAATGGTGAAAATGTCTCTGTACTTGTGAGAAATGTTTCCACTTTGATGCTCTGATGCATATGAACAAGATAAAAAGAGAAGTGTGGGTGAAAGGAAGCTATATCTCTTATCAGCGTGAGCACACTTGCTTTCTGCGGAGTCCTTTTCTCAGGCCACACCATCTCTCCTCCCTTTCCTGTTTTAAATAAAGCTCTCACAACTGCAGTTACTTCAGTTTTGAACATGTCCCCTGTCAACACAATAATGATAAATAGTAACTCATGAATAGTGACTTGACAGCTGCATGAGGGTTTACATTTTATTTCATGTGTCATTTTTGGCTTGGTAATTATTGTGGCTGTTATTAGAATAAGTCATGAGAATAACTTTAAAGGGTTAAACTAATGTTTTCTGCAATTAAACTAATGACATTTTCAGGACATTGTCTGTGTAGAGAAAACATGTTAGAGCAAAATGAATAATATACCGTATTTATGAAATACATTTCTACATAATATATGTAGGAATATGTATGAAACAGTAGTTTTGATTGCTATTTTTAGTCCCTATTTAGGATTACAAAAGATGCAATTTGTACTAAGCTGTTACTGTGATACTGCAGGGTTTAGCAGACAGGTTGCAGTCAAACACTGACTGATAGGTCTTGGAACCATTTCTACCAAAGGTTAACATAGATTCAATAAATTCTAAATGACATAATATCACCCTCTAGTGCCTATCTGCTGTAAACACAGTCCATCATTGTACTGTGCTTTGTGTTATAAGATTGACGTAGGAAATATGGGACAAAGAGCTAGAGCTGTATAGTCGAGTAGAGTGAGTGATTTATTTATGTTTTAGGTTTATATTTCGGAGATTTCTTCCTATTAAAAAGGAGTTTTTCTGGAGGGGGTGGTCTGACTTTTTTTTGTTCCTGTATTATTATTTTTGTGATTTTGATGCTTTAAAAGTAAAACTGAATTGAATTGCGTGTAAAGTTAAATATTTCATTGTTTACATTTTTTACAATTTTGATGATTACAGCTTACAGCCTAAAAAAATACATCTAACAATTACAGACATATAAACTCAAGTCAAGTGGCTTTATTGTCATGTCAACCATATACAGTGGTTCAGTACACAGTGAAACGAGACAGCATTCCTCCAAGACCTTGGTGCTACATAAAACAGTAAATCAATACAGGACTACATAAAGTGCACACTACATTGGATCAATACCAAAATGTTGTTGCCCATCGTTAATGCAAGATGCATAGCAAAGCATGTAGAAAGCAACAAAAAATGACTCAAGAAATCATGCTACATCCTGGCTTGTCCAAGTCAGAAGGCTTTAAACAAAAATCCAGACAGAGAGCAATGGAGAGGTGTGACTGCAGAAAGGAGGGCACTTTCATAACCAAGCTCACTCAGAACAGGGGTACCTCAAGCCCAGGTGTTCCAACATTATATGCAGAGATGAAAGGATAAAGCTGTTCAGTTGGTCTCAAAATTGCGAAAAAAAAAAAAAAAAAAAAAGTTGCTTGGTTGATTTTTGACCAACCCAGATTGCCAAAATTTTGAGATTTTGAGTCTTTGTTTGAAAATAGTATTTTCCCATTTTCAGTGAAGATCGGAAGAAAAATGGTGCATGAGCAAATTATTAGGTCCAATATAGAGGAAAATTTTTATAGCGGAGAATTTACTCTGATTGGATTTTCTAAACACTCATTTTTCAAAAATAATAGAACCCCAGTACTAAATGTCTATTAACTTTAAGCTGTCTCTGTGATTTGCTATTCATATTGTATACATGTTCATCTAGTTGAAAGTTACAAAAGATAAATCCTTTACATTTTTACAATTATATTGTAGAGCTATATCATGATAGAACAAAAACACTGCTCAGGCCAAAATAAAAAAAGATAAAAACCCAAACTATAACTACATACAATTTCCATGAAGAAATGCATTTATTCACACATTTAAATCCATACAGTATTACATCAGTCCTCTTTTAGGTAATGTTCAAAAACTTTCAATACATGCATTTATAGTATTTCTTTATACCCATAGATCTTATGTTACACTGCAAAAGCTAACTTTAAATCATGTTTTATTATTAAATGAATACAGATAATATGAACACTAAATGAAAACACCTTGTCTGTACCATATATTATATATATTGTATACTGTATATTATAATGATGATGACTATCACTAAAAAAACTGTACAAAATACTGAACAAGCTACAGACATTTCTGTATAAGAAGCTTGAGGTTGGTTTTACTGCTACAATTCGGTTCAATGACCTGTTAAACAGCCACAAAAAGGACATAGGGATTATCATTTAGTAACAATATTATGAGCTAAAGAGTACAAATAAATCACTAAATATAACAGTCATGTTAGCTTAATTACAGAGGGCACTTCCTAATTTAACTTCAGAATAAACTGCTTCATCAGCTGATGCATGACTCGAGTTTACTGTGACTGGAGAGAATATTATTTAAAAGGCTTAGCTGTAAACTCATAATAAAAAGTAAGTCTTTAACTCACAGGTCAATTAAGTTAGTTCTCAATTGTATCTGAGACAAATACAGAGTATGACATATTAGTGATACAAACTAAAATGTATTCAAGTAAAAAAATAAGTAAAGCAGATTTTCATGTTATTTATTCCAGTCAAATTTTAAGATCATCACTGGAGAGGATGGCAGGCTTTACTTACGCTGGTT
This sequence comes from Copadichromis virginalis, assembly GCF_057382275.1. NCBI lineage: Eukaryota > Metazoa > Chordata > Actinopteri > Cichliformes > Cichlidae > Copadichromis > Copadichromis virginalis. The sequence goes on from NC_140620.1 coordinate 37,067,754, forward strand.
GTTCTTGGATGCTCTTTTATTGTGACGGTTGACCTGGGCATACGTTGGACTGTCTTCTAAAAAAGAAATGAGATCTCAGGATGCATTTATGCCGCAGAAAACAATGATATACAGCTGCTGAACTTGTGGACAGCCTTAGAAGTTGACATAAATCGTATGAATTTCATAATATTCTTTACTATTATTATTATTACACAAAACTGTGTGTTTGTTTGTTTGTTTGTTTGTTTGTTTTAACCCCCCTGTGTGGCACCATTCCAGGAAGCATATTCATCAAACTCTGACTTTAAAAACAAACAATAAGTTGATTAACTCTGAAATTGGCAACTCTGTGTCTTCTGTTCCAGAACAGCTGATCAGAGTTAGTTCAGTCAAATCTGAATATGTTCACCCGATGCATGAGCAGAGAAAAAAGCAATCATCAGTGGATCCCCAATACTGCAATTCAACATGCCAATGGGTAAAAAAATAGCAGACCATTCATTTTAATACAGAGGACCAAGAAATAAGATATGACAAGAGATTGACATTCACAATATGAATGTCAATCTTTAAAAACAGAAAAGAAGACAACAGTATATATATTTTTTTCTTAATCCTATCCTGTCTGGCAGCGTTTGCAATCAATGTCATGTCCTCAACAGTTGACCTGTCCTAAGTGGCTCAGTGCAGGGAGTGAGCACTGCTGTAAATAAGTCATTTTGGATTAATCTTGCACTACGGATCGGGAGGAGAGCACTGCACAAGAGTCGGGAATTTTGCCACGGAAGAAATTGCACTGTTTGTTCTAACACTGTAAATAAATTCACTGCTGCAACCAGGAAAGTCCTGCATTTGGGTCCAGTTCCTAACTAAATGTGATAAACTGTTGTTCCAAACACATTTTGGTTTTTCAAGATCAGCTCTATAAATTTGCTATGGGCGCTTCCTTTTCAGGGTTTATCTGTTTATTTTGTCACTTTTATCCATGTTATTTCAATTATTACATTGTATATGGTACACAATATGACAATGTCTAAGACAGGACAGCCGGGCAGGGGAGGGGGACCTAATAAAAGGAAAGAGTACAAATAGAATTGCACAATGTATCACCGACTGCCACACCAGTAAGAAAAATGAACATACAGCACCTGGAACACAAAAATTCAAAAAATGCACCTATACTTGGTACTAACTAAATGAATGTGGAAGCAGTCATGGTAAGTACACAAAATAGCAAACTAATTCAAGTCTAGGATTTCAGTTCTTGTTAAAACATAAACTTCTGCAAATTAATTCACTTGTCAATGCATCTTTATGAATGAGGAAATGAATGTGTCAGTCAGCTGGTTCAAGTCTGGAAGGAGGGGAGGAGTCAGAGAAACTCAGAGTTTATAGAAGAAAACCTGCCAGTGAGCAGGTTAGGTTTACAGAGACTGTCACCCCAGAAACCGACTAAGAGTTGAAGTTAACACTCTTTCTGGAACAGAAAACCCGAGTTTCACTCATTACAACTCAGAGCTGTTAGCTAACCCTGCTTCCTAGAACAGGACAGTACAGACACTAGATAATGCAGAAGATGGACTATAAGACAATCTATGGGTGCACCAACTCTTTGTGTAAGGTACAGATAGAAGAGAAACTACCAAACAAATCTCTTTGAGACTCAGAAGGAACTGATGCATACAGTTGGCCAAAAATTGAAAGGAAAAAAAACCCTAAACCAAAAAACAACACACATCCACAACAGAAAAAGGATCAGGCAATTGACAAAGCCAAGCAAACATCAATATCACAGCTTTTGTTAGTGATTTAAACTGTGAGTACATACAAACAAAAAAGTAAAATAGATTCACAATTTTAGAATTCACAATCATTAATTATGACAGTAAATTATTAATATAAACTGAAATGCATACACAAATAAGAAAAAAAGACTTCATTTTTAATCAGAAATTATTATTTTTATAATAATTATCAAGTTCAACACTGGAGATTATAGCAGGCTTTACTTACCCTGGTTTTCCTTAGCTTTTGCTTTATTGTGACGGTTGATCTCGGCATATGTTGGAATGTCTTCTATAATAAGAAAGGAGATTTGAGAATATACAGTGGGGCAAAAAAGTATTTAGTCAGCCACCGATTGTGCAAGTTCCCCCACCTAAAATGATGACAGAGGTCAGTAATTTGCACCAGAGGTACACTTCAACTGTGAGAGACAGAATGTGAAAAAAGAAATCCATGAATCAACATGGTAGGATTTGTAAAGAATTTATTCGTAAATCAGGGTGGAAAATAAGTATTTGGTCAATAACAAAAATACAACTCAATACTTTGTAACATAACCTTTGTTGGCAATAACAGAGGTCAAACATTTACTATAGGTCTTTACCAGGTTTGCACACACAGTAGCTGGTATTTTGGCCCATTCCTCCATGCAGATCTTCTCGAGAGCAGTGATGTTTTGGGGCTGTCGCCGAGCAACACGGACTTTCAACTCCCGCCACAGATTTTCTATGGGGTTGAGGTCTGGAGACTGGCTAGGCCACTCCAGGACTTTCAAATGCTTCTTACGGAGCCACTCCTTTGTTGCCCGGGCGGTGTGTTTTGGAACATTGTCATGTTGGAAGACCCAGCCTCGTTTCATCTTCAAAGTTCTCACTGATGGAAGGAGGTTTTGGCTCAAAATCTCACGATACATGGCCCCATTCATTCTGTCCTTAACACGGATCAGTCGTCCTGTCCCCTTGGCAGAAAAACAGCCCCATAGCATGATGTTTCCACCCCCATGCTTCACAGTAGGTATGGTGTTCTTGGGATGCAACTCAGTATTCTTCTTCCTCCAAACACGACGAGTTGAGTTTATACCAAAAAGTTCTACTTTGGTTTCATCTGACCACATGACATTCTCCCAATCCTCTGCTGTATCATCCATGTGCTCTCTGGCAAACTTCAGACGGGCCTGGACATGCACTGGCTTCAGCAGCGGAACACGTCTGGCACTGCGGGATTTGATTCCCTGCCGTTGTAGTGTGTTACTGATGGTGACCTTTGTTACTTTGGTCCCAGCTCTCTGCAGGTCATTCACCAGGTCCCCCCGTGTGGTTCTGGGATCTTTGCTCACCGTTCTCATGATCATTTTGACCCCACGGGATGAGATCTTGTGTGGAGCCCCAGATCGAGGGAGATTATCAGTGGTCTTGTATGTCTTCCATTTTCTGATGATTGCTCCCACAGTTGATTTTTTCACACCAAGCTGCTTGCCTATTGTAGATTCACTCTTCCCAGTCTGGTGCAGGTCTACAATACTTTTCCTGGTGTCCTTCGAAAGCTCTTTGGTCTTGGCCATGGCGGAGTTTGGAGTCTGACTGTTTGAGGCTGTGGACAGGTGTCTTTTATACAGATGATGAGTTCAAACAGGTGCCATTCATACAGGTAACGAGTGGGGGACAGAAAAGCGTCTTAAAGAAGACGTTACAGGTCTGTGAGAGCCAGAGATTTTCCTTGTTTGAGGTGACCAAATACTTATTTTCCACCCTGATTTACGAATAAATTCTTTACAAATCCTACCATGTGAATTCATGGATTTTTTTTTCACATTCTGTCTCTCACAGTTGAAGTGTACCTCTGGTGCAAATTACTGACCTCTGTCATCATTTTAAGTGGGGGAACTTGCACAATTGGTGGCTGACTAAATACTTTTTTGCCCCACTGTATTTCTATCAGTGCCTCACTGGCTTACTAAGAATTTTGATTCCCTTGTAGTTGGAGCACACCCTCTGGCCCCCTTTCTTAGAAAGGGGAACCACCAACAGTGAGTGTCCCAGTTCAGAGGCAATGCCCCTGATGTCCATGCAATGTTGCAAAGGAATGTCAACGAAGACAGCCCTACAACATTGATGTTCCTCAAGGAACTCAAGGTGAATCTCATCCATCTCAGGGAACCTGCCACCAAGGACCTGTTTAACTACTGACTCCGCCTCCAGTGATGGGTGAGTAATCCCCCTCGCCCCAGACTCAGCACATGATGATTTAATCTTTTTTTTTCTTCTTTTTTCTTTTGGGCCTTTAAATAAAGAGTTTTGTTTTGTTTGGGATTTTCCCCAGTTTACACAAATGTGTACATATGGGGTCAAAAGTATACATACACTCTTACAAATAATTTGGTAAGAGGTCCTTCAGCAAGTTGCACCTTGATCAAGTGCTTTGGGTCACAATAAGCAAGCTTCTGGATTAATTTTTGAGATCAGGCTTTTGGGAAAGCCATTCCAGAAGTTTACTTTTAGCCTGCTTTATCGATTAAAAAAATATCTTTGATCTGTGGTTGTTATCATTGTCCTGTTGAAACACTCAGTTGTGCCCTAGTTTAAACCCTCTAGCTACTGAGTAAGGGTGACGTTTAAGAATTTAGAGGTAGTCCTCCTTTCATTATTCTAACCACTTCCAGACCTTGGCAAGGTGGTGAGAAATTTGAATAACTTGTACTTACATACAGTTGTTTAGGACTGTCCCATTGGAAAGTTCATTCCAGAAGCTCAAAGTTCTGACATTAGCCCAATTGAAAATATGTTGACTACACTTAACTGTGTCAAAAGAAATTAATAAAAGCTGAGAACTACCATGATACTCATGCCCTTGATGAGTGTATGTAAACTTTTGACCACAGCTATATGTGTATGTGTTTAAATACATGTATGTATGTTTATATGTATGTGATTAAATGTGAATGCACTTCTATAACTTATAGATTTTTATATAGACTTATATATTTATTACCGAGACTGCTTTCTAATCTGACTTCGGAGTAAAGTTCCTCATTAGATGCTGCAGGACTTGATTTTTCTGTGAATGGAGAGAAGATCATTTAAAGCACTGATCTGCAGTGTTATGATTACCAATTATAATGTACTTGAAAAGAAGACAATTGATATCTCTACTAAGGAAAAGAAAGAAGGAGTATGATAGCATCAACTGATTTACAAATCTTGACGTAAACTGTGACTACAGACACAAAAATGCATAAAAAGATTTATATTTTCAAGAAAAGATAAGCATATTGAAAAATATTCAGTGGGACTGATGACAGATGTTGCCAGTTATTTCCTTTCTTTACTTTTTTGGGTGGTGTGTGACCTCAACATAAATCAGACTCATATTAAAAAAAAAAGTCAGATTTTTTTCATCCAAAATGTGATACAGAGCTGTTGAATTAATAGACAGATTCAGAGGTGGACTAAAACTATTTTTAAGACACTGAAAAGAAAATCAGCTTTTTGTCACTGACACCGCAGCTAATGCATGCTTATTGATTTTATATATAAGATAAAACAATGTAACAAAAGATTTCTTTGTAAAAATAATTCTCAGCAATAAATATTATACCATTGTGAATCCTGTTTATTTCTCCTTTAATGGTGTCACATTTGTAAGGAAAATGTATTTGTGAGTTGAGCAGCAGCAGAGCTGGGGTGGCTGTAGCTCAGGTGGTGGAGCGGGTCACCTACTCACCGGAAGGTTGGTGGTTTGATCCCAGGCTCCTTAAGTCTACATGCCAAATATCCTTGGGCAAGATATTAACCCCATTTTGCCCTCTGATGCATCCATCGGAGTGTGAATGCGAGTGAATGTTTGATAGAAACACTAAAAACCTTAGATAACGCGCTTGTATGATTGGGTTAGAATGCAGCTTAGAATGCACGAGTTGTATAAAGTGCTTTGAGTGCTCAGTGAGAGTAGAAAAGTGCTATATAAGAACCAGTCCATTTACCATTTAGTTGAGTATGTGGCCTGCGTCCATGAAAAAAATCCATGCCAAATGTTCTCTGCCAGTGTAATGGTAAATGGACTGACTCTTATATAGCGCTTTTCTACTCTCCAGGAGTAAGCACTCTTTATAACATGCCACATCACCCAATCACACCCATTCTCACAAGCACTTTCTCTAAACTCAGTGCTTCCTACATTCATTCACACATTCATACTCCGATGAATGCATCGGAGAGCAAAGGATAGGTACTAGTTGCACATTCTAATCTTGATATCTCTCTTCAGTGAAATGACCGCCAATGATGAAAAGACTTGTTTTTCCATTGAGGGAGAGGTTGCTCCCAAACCGTCATACTAGCTCTACCCTGTCAGTCCAGCATATAGCATAGTGCTCTTAGTGTCTTCTCCACACTTTGACTCTATAATCCATAAGTAGAATCTTGACTCATTGCTGAACACAACTTTCCTCCATATGTTCAGGTTCTAGTGCACAAGTTGCTGACACCAGTATAAGTGGGCCTGATTGTGAAGAACAATTATGGCAGGGCCTCCTGGCAGCTCCACGAGACTGGAGATTTGGTCTGTGAAATTTATTTTGGGTACAATGAGCTATCAGCTATATCATTCTGCAAACCTTAACTGCAAATCTGTAGAAGATGTTTCCTGAGTGCTGAAAGGGTGAGGAAACGGTCTTCTTGTGGTGTGATCTTTTTGGGAAGACATCCTCCATTACAAGGATCTTCCTCTTCAATTTGGAGATGGTACCAGGGCCAAATCTGAATAACACTGGAACATTTTGTGGAACTCCAGCTTGAAGTTGACCTATTGCATGGGCAATATCAGTCAAATGTGACATGCTTGGTGCAGATACCAACTGACAGCTGTAGCAGTCTATCCTCACAGGCGCTACTAATCAGGCCCCACTCAGTCACCGGACTGCCAGCCCCTGTAGTAGTTTTTCATGGGCACAACCAGCATACTCAGCTTTATTGCTCAAATGCAATTTCCTTACAAATGTGGTACCATCTAAGGGACCATTTAGCAGACTTAATTGCCAAGAAGCCTTTTACAACAAAAAATAATCAACCACATAAAAACGTCCTCTTTTTTTCTCATATATATATATATATATATTAGGGGTGCAACGATACACAAAATTCACGGTTCGGTTCGGTTCGATACTTTGGTGTCACGGTTCGATATTTTTTCGATACAAAAAAAAAATGTTCATGCCTTTTTAATTTGTCATTTATTAAAATTATAAATATATGTTTTAACACAAAAGTACAGTTTTTAAATTTAACCCTAACCCTTGTGCGTGTTTTTTTATTTTGACAGCGAATACACACCTGTGGACCACTTATGTGCAGCCCTGGTTATTTAGCTCGTCATATTGCAGCCACAGAAATTCTTTTGTCCATGAAACCATAAAGCTGCACTTTCTTTGAATCACTCATCTTTGGAAAAGAGAGTTTATTACAGAGAAATGTCTCTTTCCAAAATAAAAGCTATACTATCCGCTTCTTCTGGGCTATATTCTCAGCAGCATATTAAACATATCAGGTCTCCATAAGGAGAATCCTGTGCTAACAGCTGTCTAAATGACTCGGCTAAAGTTTGTAGCATGCATGCTTGTTGTTTTTGTCTTTGCACTAGGATGATGTCGGTGTAAATGTGCAGTCATATTCGTTGTGTTCCCACTAGTGCTTTCAGGTTAATCTCGTTGAAATAACCTTAACGCCACAACACGGCAAATCTCCGTTAACGAGCTACCCTATACAGAGGGGCTAGACGGCCAACACGTTAACGAGCTAACTGCGCTAACACACTAGCTCCCACCCATGTAATTGAGCATTGCATGGCACATCCAACATACTGTTTTACTTTAGTCCATGACTCGCTTACCTTCAGGGTCATACGTCACATGAAAACCAAAATAATTCCAAACGCCAGATCTGAATGAGGGTGGGGAGGTCCACTTCTGTCTCGCTAGCTTGCCCTGGGCTCTTCCTTCTGACCATGCTGTCTGTGTTGAGTGCTCAGTGAATCTGCGTTCGACTACTCCGCCTAGGCTGCACTCTCGAGCCTAGGCGGAGTAGTCAAATGCAGATTCACTGAGCGCTCAACACAGACAGCATCGTCAAAAGGAAAGTTGATAAAATAAATTACAAATTTTGTATTGTTCTTTTTTTTTCTCCCCTTTGGTTTTCTTTCTTTCTCTCCCCCTCTTTCTTTCATTCTTTCCCCCTGTCCTATCCCACAGTCATGTCTGTCCCGTTTGCAACTGAAAATAAAATAAATTCATAATTATAATAAAGGTCAATCAAATGGACCAATATGATGATCTACTTGGTAAAATAAATCCTCTTGGCATCTTTCTTGGCCTCAAGACAACAATTCTGATGGCTATAGATCCAAACGGGACACAAAAAAAAAAAAAAAAAAAAAAAATTGAAAAAAATTGTATTGTTCGATACATATGCGTACCGAACCGAAAGCACTGTATCGAACGGTTCAATATCGATACGAATATCCCCCCTAATATATATATATATATATATATATATATATATTAGGGGTGCAACGGTACTCGTATCAATACAGTGCTTTCGGTTCGGTACGCATATGTATCGAACAATACAAAATTTGTAATTTATTTCATCAACTTTCCTTCTGACGATGCTGTCTGTGTTGAGCGTTCAGTGGATCTGCGCTCGACAGTGCAGCCTAGGCAGAGCAGTCGAATGCAGATTCACTGAGCGCAGGGCAAGCTAGCGAGACAGAAGTTAAGCTCTCCTTGCAACATGGCAAATTGAACCTCCCCCACCCTCATTCAGATGTGGGTTTGGAACTATTTTGGTTTTCATGTGAAGCATGACCCTGAAGGTAAGCACGTCATGGACTAAAGTAAAACAGCATGTCGGATGTGCCACGCAATGCTCAATTACATTGGTGGGAACTAGTGTGTTAGTGCAGTTAGCTCGTTAACGTGTTGGCCGTCCAGCCAGATCAGGGGTAGCTCGTTAACGGAGATTTGCCGTGTTGTGGCGTTAACGTCATTTCAGATTAACCTGAAAGCACTAGTGGGAACACAACGAATATGACTGCACATTTACGCCGACATCATCCTAGTGCAAAGACAAGTGGAAGCAGACAAAAACAACAAGCAGCATGCTACAAACTTTACCCGAGTCATTTAGACAGCCGTTAGCACATGATTCTCCTTATGGGGACCTGATATGTTTAATATGCTGCTGAAAATATAGCCCAGAAGAAGCGTATAGTATAGCTTTTATTTTGGAAAGAGCCATTTCTCTGTAATAAACTCTCTTTTCCAAAGATGAGTGATTCCTCAATCAGATATATTTATTTTTTTTATTACTTTGTTGTTTCAGCAGCATAAAATTTAAAAAGTATACTTTTGAGTTAAAATATATACTTATAATTTTAATAAATGACAAATTAAAAAGGCATGAACAATTTTTTTTGTATCGAAAAAATATCGAACCGTGACACCAAAGTATCGAACCGAACCGAATTTTGTGTATCGTTGCACCCCTAATATATATATATATGTATATATATATATATATATATATATATATAGCATACAGTATGTATGAGTTCATGTACAACCTGAATGGTGGAATATGAATATGGAATATGAATAGAGAGTGAAAACATAGGAAAAAGCAATTTATCTGTCATGCATATATCTAAGAAACAAATGGAAAGCAACTATAAATCACAAATTGGTTTAAAAATACTGTATATAAAGCAGGCAAATGTAATAATATCCAAAATATCCAAATGATCTTCGATGTGTGCAAGATTCAACTCTGGTAATATTTATTAATCCTATGAAAGTAGCCAAGCTTGGTAACTGCTAAGCTGACCTGAAACTGCATGCAATGCAAACAATGAGACTGTTATGACTTTACCTTCAACTCCCACCTTCACCTCTGAGTAAATAGTATGCTCCTGTGATTTATGATGCTTCCCTGTTTAGATAATCATATGAAAAACTTTAATAATTTGAACTTTCTCAATTATGAAAAATTATATATTCATGTTCAATGTTTTTTTTACATACTCACTCTTTTTTCCAACATGTTTAAGCTGAATTACAGAGTATGTAATATCTTGTATTTCACCTGCACCTGAAATGCCAACATATCACACAGAATTAGTTTCCTTAAATTAAAAACAAAAAACAAAAATAAAAATACTAACAACAAGAAAATAGCTTTATTTGTAACTACTGTATATATTAAATCATCTCCAGTTTTTTTTCCCACATGGGTTACTGATTCATAGAGCTTAGCAGTACCTAAATTAAAAAAAATAAAATAAAATAAAATAACAAGCCAAGAGTTATTTTGTGCCAAGCAGATATCAGCTGTTTTTAAAGGTAATTACAAAGATAGAAAATCCTGAGGCCTTTTTTAGAGATTAATGAAGATTTTAGATTCATACTGTATAAATAAAAATAAATTTTCATCCATTGAAGTCATAATGATGTTGTAGTATGTGTAATTAATATACAACAATAACATTTGTAGATTCTTTCAATCAAGTAATAAAGGATACAATCAGGTATAAAAAAAATCTGGTTTAACTCCGATCTGTTATTGTCATTTTACTTTAAGTTCAACTGAAAAAGTTTCATTCTCACAGCTTTTGATTTTTAAATATATATTTTAAATAACATTCTTTTGAAAACAGATGACCAAAAACTGAAGCAAAGAATTACAGTTAGGGTAAATGAAAACTTAAAGAAGAACTGACCATGGTCAAGAGAGTTGTGTTTGTGAATTTCACTCTGGTTGACTACATGATTGGTGGTGGTCATTGGACTGTATGGCATAATAAAAACATAACAATTACATGCAAAAAGTCTGATAAACGCATGCACTGCAGGTTAATAAATATATTTACTACAATAAAAAAATACCAACCTGATGAAGCCTGAATCTGTAAAAAAGACAATTGTTTCGCTGTTAATGTAAATACAATTCCCTGTTATAAATGTCACAGTTATCGTTACATTTAAATTTTGAAATTTGAATCAAGGAAAAGGTCTCACCCTTTTTTTTTCTATAGTGATAAAACGAGATTAGGACAATAATAAAGACAGAGATTCCACAAGCCAATCCAACAATCAACCACACAGGCAAAGAAGAGCTTTCAGGACATAACACACCTACTGCAAAGATAATTGCAAAAGTAGAATCAAATGACTTCAAACTTCAAAACACCCAAAATTCTTTATGGACAGCACATCACTTTATTCTTTATGATGACTGTACTTAATGATAATCATGCTAGTTCTCAAATATCAAAATGGTTTACAAAAAAACATGCGTCACATGTCTTGATCCTGCTCACCTTTAACTGACATCCAGCTCTGTGCTGACTCTCTTCCTGAGTACTGACACTTGTAGAAACCTTCATCAGACTTTGACACTGCAGAGATCTTCAGCTCCCCTCGGGTATCATTTTGAATAAGTTTGTCATTGTGATAGAAAAACACATTGGAAAGTATTTGTTGTGTTCTCAAACTGCAGCTCAGACTAACAGAAGCTCCCTCAGTCACAGGATGAACAGGACTCACCAGGATAGGACCATTACCATCATCTGTGAAACAATCACACACAATTGTTTCAGTCACATCAGCTGGTGCACACTTTTAGAAAAAAAAAAAAAAAGAAGACATATAATATAGTAAGAGATAAGAATAGATTGCACAAATGCTACAAATGGCTTTTAAAATCAATCTCTGATTTCCAATCCTGAATATTTAAAAACTATTTTCACAAACCAGTACAAATTAATTGGGTTAGGTTATAATAGTAGTTTTTAATAGTTAAAATAGTTGCGAGTGTGTTAACCCTTTGAGGTCCACACCAAGAAAAAAAGCAATGGAAAAACATTTTTCTTTGCATTTCTTATTGACTTGGGTGAGTAATAACCACAATCAATATTTTTTTTCAATAGACCCTGTAGTTTTTCACCACACTGTGGTTGAAGGTGGATGGTATCATGAGTGTCATGCCACAGGACCATGTGATTTTTAGCCATATAATTGTTTAGCGTCCATATAGTACTTATTAAACATGAAATTATAATTTTGACTACTTAGAAAAATTAATTTACCAGTTACTGTACTTTGGTTAAAGGGTAATTAGTTGTGATATTTGTGATTTCCACATGTTATTCTTGATTTTTACAGTATTTACTAATATTAACTCAGGAAGTTACAAAAATTACTTACTGAGGAAATTATTTCAGCATATTCTTGCTGTGCTAACACTTAATGGGATTTATCAACAGCAATGGATAAACAAAATGGGTCTAGTGGTCTGATATTATGGCAAATAATGAATATAATAACATTAAGTTTTGTTAGCATTAGCACCATAAAGTGACAAATCAGCCGTTTGGTTGGGGAATCATGTTTAAATGATTAAACATTTAATTTCACATTTTTAATGCTGTCAAGTGACATACATCTGTTTAGTAAGTCCTCTAACACTATCATATATCAAAAAATTATATCTTCCTTCCTTAGTTTCATCAAAAACACTCAAAATATGTTGGATGATTTTTTGTTTCTGACTTCCTGGTTGGGAGAGCGATAAGAAGAGCCAACCGTTTACATTCACAGTGTCTTCTGGTGGATTTTTTGGCATTACAGATGTAAACCAATTGGTAGAAAAGATTCAATAAGGTAGGTCAATTTCAGTGAAAGCCTCCGTTAGATATAGGGCCTGAAAATGTACTCTACCAGTTGGTTGAGCAAAACTCTAAAGGTTAAGAGAGGTTTTATAAATACTTTGTTAATTGTAAGTCATGGTTAAAGATATTTTAAATCAGGGGTGTCAAACTCAAATACACAGTGGGCCAAAATTCAAAACTGGAACAAAGTCGCGGGCTAACATTAATATTTATTTAAAAAAAAAATCTTCCTCCAGATATAGGAATGAATCTTTTCTTATGGACTCAAATAAGTTTTGCTGGAAAACTGAATATGGAACAAGCAAAGCTTAATACCAAACAATATATATATTAGCTGTTTAATACCAGTAGGCCAGCTCTAATAGTAATTTGGTATGGCTTCGCGGGCCAAATGTAATTAGGCTGCGGGCCAAATTTGGCCCGCGGGCCAGAGTTTGACACCTATGTTTTAAATCATAACACTAGATGTACCAAGTGATGCACTGTCATTTACGCCAGAATTTAAAGCTAAACACACATGTAAGAGCTATATTAAAACAGATATTGTTGCTGTTTTATGATCATAATCGCTGATTAAATAGAAGCTAAAAAGGAAGTCACAATACATACAAAAAGGAGAAAATTGTGTGAGAATTGCTGCACTAAAATGGCGTTATATTAATCTACAGATTTACTAACGTGTTAGAGTAGTATTTTGAGAATTTTGATTTCATATGCATTATGGCCATTGAATACTGGTATTTCTAGATTTTAAGGAAGTAACATTTTTGTTTTACACAGACAAAGATTTTGATACTCTGGGCTGACAGACTGCTTTTTCCTCCAGGAGCACCCACCCCTACCCGGTGGAGCTCAAGTTGTCTTCAGCTTGTCCTGACCACCCATGCCAGTCTTGTCCCCCACCGGGAAAGCAGTCAGTTTTGTCAGTTCTCAGGCGAAGAATAAAGTTGGAGTGAGAAGTGAGGTCTCTTATGTCATGTTTGTTTACCTCCACATTACTATAAAATAATTTTTACAGCTGTTTTTAGGATCTTTAGGCCTTTAGGATCACGAATGTCAATTAAAAAAAAAATACAAAATCTGACGTTACAGAAAACATAAATGGGTCAATGTTGTTGCCAATCATTCAGCCAACTTAGGACCTAATGAAAATAATAACCAAAGACTTCTTGAAATGTAGTTTATAGAATATGTCTATGAAGGTTCTCAGTCATCCAGGTCATCGTAGTCTAAGCTTGGAAAGAAAAGCGTCTGGACTTCTTTAAGTTGCTTGAAGACATGGGATGGTGGGACTCTCCACCATTTGACCCTAGAACTGTAGAAGCTTCTCGGATGACAGGTGAAACGTCTTGTGGAGATCAGAGAAATATTTTACTGCTATTATTCATAGTCATCATCATTACCATTGCATTAATAACATTAATAATATAATCTACAGCATTGATATTGTATTCAGATGTTTAAACATATTGGCACCCAAATAGCCTTTATTACAGGTGCAGTTATAACCACTTTAAACTGTTGAGTTAAATCTATAATCTTAAATGCTTTGGAATGCTTTTTATAATCTTAAATGTTTATATGTAGATTACATTGCATTATAAAAGAAAGGCCTAACTGAGTACACTCTGTGCCAAAGTAGACAGGAAGCGCAGGCTTTTGCAGAGCGTGCTTGTGAAGGTGAAACTAAAGCAGAGTCTAAGTGTAAGTTACTTTGAGGAGCTGTTGGGAGGATGCTATTTGAATAACCAGGTTATTCATTATTGTCTTTTATTCATTTATATCTTTTGATTAAGCTTTTAGTAGAGGTTCTTGATTAAAACATTTATTCAACATATTACAGATATAGTTTCAGTTAGGTTATTATGCACATGAGAATTGGCCTCTCTTCTCATACAGTGGGGCAAAAAAGTATTTAGTCAGCCACCGATTGTGCAAGTTCCCCCACTTAAAATGATGACAGAGGTCAGTAATTTGCACCAGAGGTACACTTCAACTGTGAGAGACAGAATGTGAAAAAAAAATCCATGAATTCACATGGTAGGATTTGTAAAGAATTTATCCGTAAATCAGGGTGGCAAATAAGTATTTGATCAATAACAAAAATACAACTCAATACTTTGTAACATAACCTTTGTTGGCAATAACAGAGGTCAAACGTTTACTATAGGTCTTTACCAGGTTTGCACACACAGTAGCTGGTATTTTGGCCCATTGGATAAATTGGATAAATATTCACAATATGTGTCTTCTAAATGGTTGAAATGAAAAAAAAAAAGCAGTTAAGGAAATGTGTGTAAAAACATACCATGAACAGTGATGTTGACTGCACTGCTGAACTCTCCTGATCCAGACTCACACCAGTACACTGCAATATCTGACTTTGATGGGTTGATGTCACATGTGGATCCAGTCATTCTCCTACAGTCAGAGTACAGTCGGCCGTCCTCAGAGAACTTCCTCACTCTCCACTCAGCGAACTTTCCCTCACAGGTCAGTGAGACAGAGTCAGAGGTGAAGTGTTGCACTCTGTCAGGACTCACTGTGAGAGACGCTGCTGAATGAACATCTGGAAACAACATGCAGTGAAGACACAAAGCTCACAGATGTTAGGATTCAAAATATCGTGATGAAAATGTACTTTGTTTATCCAAATCCTATGTAAGAAATAATGACTATGTAAATAAAATGAATTTAAATATCCAAAATAAAAATACTCATTGCAAAGAAAAAACTAATTAAAAAAATAGTTGTTTCCATATTATCACATTATACAAGTGCAAAAATAATGAAAAGAAACAAAATCAGTTTGATCATAAATAAAAATGGAAATATTCAATATACACAGACATTTAATTGTCATTATTGAATTTTAATGAGCTGATATTTGGTGAAAAGAGTTGACATAAAATTGGTTTATTGTGATGATAAACAGAATCAAACTGACCTGCAGACCAGACAAATTTTGGTTGACTGTGATCAGTGTGATACTCTGGGTCTCCTCTTCCAGCTCCGCACACATATCCTGCTGTGTGTGTCTGTCCATGAATGATGTAGGAGTTGTTTGCAGTCCCATTGCCATCAGGTAGCAGCTCATAACTGGAGGATTTCTGTGATAGATCAGGAACAGCTTTATACCAGTAGAAGCTCCATCCTGCAGACGGATGTTCAACCTCACAGTTCAGAGTTACTGAGGCTCCAGGACTCAGCCATGATGGAGACACAGTGAGGACAGGACAGGGTTTATCTGTTGAAAAACAATTTTCTCAGAAAACATGTCTAGTAGCATTTCTTAAGACTGAATTCAACTTTTCACCATATATACATACACACATATATATACTAGGGGTGCAACGATATTCGTATCGATATTGAACCGTTCGATACAGTGTTTTCGGTTCGGTACGCATATGTATCGAACAATACAAAATTTGTAATTTATTTCATCAACTTTCCTTCTGACGATGCTGTCTGTGTTGAGCGTTCAGTGAATCTGCGTTCGACTACTCCGCCTAGGCTGCACTGTCGAGCGCAGATCCACTGAGCGCTCAACACAGACAGCATCGTCAGAAGGAAGAGCGCAGGGCAAGCTAGCGAGACAGAAGTTAAGCTCTCCTTGCAACATGGCAAATTGAACCTCCCCCACCCTCATTCAGATCTGGCGTTTGGAATTATTTTGGTTTTCATGTGACGTATGACCCTGAAGGTAAGCGAGTCATGGACTAAAGTAAAACAGTATGTTGGATGTGCCACGCAATGCTCAATTACATGGGTGGGAACTAGTGTGTTAGCGCAGTTAGCTCGTTAACGTGTTGGCCGTCTAGCCCCATGCACGGGGTGATCAGGGGTAACTCGTTAACGGAGATTTGCCGTGTTGTGGCGTTAAGGTCATTTCAACGAGATTAACCTGAAAGCACTAGTGGGAACACAACGAATATGACTGCACATTTACGCCGACATCATCCTAGTGCAAAGACAAGTGGAAGCAGACAAAAACAAGCAAGCATGCTACTAACTTTAGCAGAGTCATTTAGACAGCTGTTAGCACATGATTCTCCTTATGGGGACCTGATATGTTTAATATGCTGCTGAGAATATAGCCCATAAGAAGCGGATAGTATAGCTTTTATTTTGGAAAGAGACATTTCTCTGTAATAAACTCTCTTTTCCAAAGATGAGTGATTCCTCAATCAGATACAGGGCTCGCAATATCGCTAGCCCGACGTCCCGGGGCTAGCGATTTTTCCAGTCGGGCTACCAAAATCTATCTCTTCCCTGCCCGTCGGGCTATTGTAGGAAGGAAAAATATATGTCAATGCTTTTGCATTCTTTCAGAAATGTAGCTGGGTAATTATGTCATTGGCATCGGTGAGCCACTGTCAATATGTGACATATTGAAATCGCGTTTGAATTTGCGCTTGTTTTTTTGCTTTCACTTTGCAATCGCGCGAACTGTGTATAGAGAGCGACAGCACTGATCTGTGAGTGATGATAATTTGTGCACCAATTCCTCTGACATCGTCTTATTAATCGTTAGCTTACTATGCAAACATGACAAGTGAAATCTCCCGCAGCAAGCTTAAACATGTGAGAGGTTGATCGCGCAGAGAATCGCTGAGCTTATGTGAGTGCGTGTGTAAAAGCAGCAGGATATATATTTCAGTTCTGCTGAGCCAAATAAGACAGGTCAGGGTGAAGAAGTGACAGCCAAAGAAAAGCTTACCACAAAACGGAAAAGTAATGACAAATCAGACTATAAGGCAAAAACAAAGTGCAGCTTTATGGTTTCATGGACAAAAGAATTTCTGTGGCTGCAATATGACGAGCTAAATAACCAGGGCTGCACATAAGTGGTCCGCAGGTGCGCATTCGCTGTCAAAATAAAAAACACGCACAAGGGTTAGGGTTAAATTTAAAAACTGTACTTTTGAGTTAAAATATATATTTATAATTTTAATAAATGACAAATTAAAAAGGCATGAACATTTATTTGTATCGAAAAAATATCGAACCGTGACACCAAAGTATCGAACCGAACCGTGAATTTTGTGTATCGTTGCACCCCTAATATATATATATATATATATATATATATATATATATATATATATATACATACATATATATATTTACATATATACACACACACACACATAATAATAATGCCAAACAGGTTAAAGAAATATTATGCTGTTGTGTCTTCATCTAAATGCTGAATCGTGAATTCAGCACGATCGTGAATTTATTCTACATTGTTCTTTAAACCCCAAATCAAAACTTCACTTATTCCCTGTTGTACTCTGTGTGGTAAAATGGGTTATCCTCTTCCTTCTCTGCATGAAGGAAGAGACCTTCCCGTGACACACTGTTTTGTCCACTCGAGTTGAAAATTGCAAGGCTTAAAGGATTTCAAGTCTCATTACAAGTAATTCTATCATGACTCACAAAGATCAGTCAGTGTGACCTCCAATGTGAATTTTTTATATTTAATTCACTGTTTTAGGAATATATTTGTTATAATAATAGTAAATGTTATACTTGAAGTGTGACATAATTTACTGATCACACTCTAGAAGAATCAGATGTTCTACTGCAGAGAAATGAACACTTTCTAATCCTAAATACATTTAGTGGATACATTTTATGTACTTTGATTTCGTCTAAGAGTTAATGTCAATAATAATAATAATAATAATGTAAATGGAGAAAAATGATAAATCATATCAGCACCAGCCAAATCTTTAAATAAAATTAGGCCATTTTACAGTTTTAAATCACAGCTAGACTTTTTCCAAATTTTCTATTTAAAAAAAAGTGTGTCTAGCAATCCATTTAAAAATAAATTTAGACTAAAAACTGAACTAACTACACCATAATACAGTAAGTTGCTGGAATAGGTAAAACTCCACATGTGGAGCCACAGGAAAAATTCTCAGATACTCAGAAGACAAACCAGTGAATATAGAAATGGAGGAGAAGAAGAATAAAAGGAAGAAGAAATAAATAATAAATTAAGACAAATACATATTTTTTTCTTAGTGGATGTGCTAAGACAGGTTCACCATCTGTACAGTAGATGTTGACAGGGCAGATAAGAAAGATGATGCTGTGATACACATTGTTCTGTACTGGATCTTTCACTGTGAATACTATTATTCAACAAAGAAAAAAAAAACTACTTTTATTGCCATCTGAAAGTTGAGCAGCACTAAGATAGCTAGAAAGCTGTATCATAGAATAAGCCTTTTTTTTTTAACCTATTATAGATGAAACATCTCGAACTTACACAATACAGTCAGTGTGATGATATCACTCCACTCTGAGAAGAAATAGTCCCTCCTGCCCCGGCAGCTGTATCCTCCACTGTCAGACTCAGTAGCTCTGATGATTCTGTATTCATTGGATGTTGGAGGTGTGTTTAACTTGGCTGCTCTCCATTCATACGTCCACTGAGCTCCTTCACCTCCCTGAATCTCACATCTGACAGTGACTGTCTCACCGCTGTATATCTGAGGCCAGGATGGCTGCAGGGTCACAGTGGGCTTACTGAGAACTGTTCACAGAAAAATATTCATAAAATAGAAACAAAATCAACAGAGAAATATTAAGATATGTATTTCATAATAATGGTAAATTTGTTGTTTTATAGTTAGGAATGGACCTGCACAAAAATAAAAAGATCATTTTCTGTTCATTTAACAGATGGAGAAAAACAGTGAGACCGTGAGGAGAAACTGTATGACTATATGACTGCCTTTTCTGGTGCCACTGTGGCTGTGGGTTTATCTGCTCTTATGAAAAGGACATATACATGTCATGAATCGCTGTGCGGCAGGCAGGAGTTGGACCCAAAATGCAAGACTCACAGACTCAGGGGATGAACTCAAAAATCACAGCTTTATTTGCTGGTAAGACAAACATACAAACTAAACTAAACTGGGGAAACAACAAACTAAGAACTCACAGAGAGACACAGGGAGATCCACACAGCATGAGGGACAACGCGACACTGACTCAGAGAAACACAGGGTTAAAATACACTGGGAAGTAATGAGGGGAATGAGACACAGAAGGAGGGCACAGCTGGGAGAAATCAGGACTGACGAGACAAGCAAAGCAGGACACATTCACATAAGACACGGACCTTCAAAGTAAAACAGGAAGGATCACACAGAGACGCGAACTTGACACAGTGGAGACAGCAACTAAGAAACACAGAGACATAAACCATAAGGCAGAGGACTCTAAGAACCGAAAGACACAGAGGGGAACTCAAACATGCAGACACAGACTTACACAGAACAGAGGGGACACAGAGAAACATGAAGGGCAAGGGATCGAAACTAGAAACCATAGAATAACTCACACAAGTACAATAATACAAACATCACAAAGAACTAAAAACGCTGGGTCAGGAGACCCAGGACCGTGACAATACATACATACACACACATATACTACCAGACAAAAAGTTGGACACATGTTCTTATTTAAAGGTTTTTTCTTTATTTTCACGACTATTTACACTGTAGATTCTCACAAGACATAGCCACCCCTCGCTTCAATTACTGCTTTACACACTCATTATCTCAATGACCTTCATGATGTTGTCACCTGAAATGGTTTTCCAACAGTCTTGAAGGAGTTCACAGAGATGATGAGAAATATCAAACAATCAAACACCAGTTTTGGTCAAGTTACTTGAAAAAAGTAATCAGTAACTAATTACTGATTACTTCCCCAAAAAAGTAATCCCGTTACTTTACTTATTACATATTTTCAAAAGTAATTATTTACTTAGTTACTTTTTTAAAACACGATTTACAACCTGAAGAGGTGAAAAAGCGATAGATCTGTCAGCCCAATTCTACTTTTTCTGCATAATCCATCATACAAAATGTAATCAAATGGAAAAGTCCCTTTTTAAAACTTGTTTTATTAGTTTTAATCTTTTAACTTTATGCATCAAGCAAAAATTTAATTATATGCACCATTCTCTGACTGGAAGAAATTTGTTTAATATTTAAACCTATTTTCTGCACATTGCAGCACATAAAATATTTTTTTTTGTGTGTTAACACTCACTCTTTCAAATAGATGCAAGTAAAACAGCAGAAAATAAATAAAATCAAAGACTAGCGGTCCTGTTGCTCTATTTTCACCTGTAAAGCAGGAGTGGGGTAGGCGGAGGTTTACCCTGGTGCAGGTGTGCCGCAGCGGTCAGTGGAAGAATCCGCAAGTTTCTCTGTGAATTTCCCATTACATCGTAGCGCACTCGGTGCTTGCTTGGAAGTTAAGGGGTTTTTTTCGCTATAAAAAGAAGTTTTCTTCCCACTCACAACGGACACTAATGTTTTTGTCACTTTTTATGGAATCAAACTCAAAATAAGGTCAGTACTTCCACGCTTTAACCACTGCACGCTCATACTCTCTCCCGAACTCGATATATGATCCATTGTTGGTCTGCACACAGCTGTTGTCACGAACGTCGCACTCGCTTACGTCAATGTCGTGAGACATTCTCGCAAAAAAATCACGGTTTTAGTAATGCAGTAACGCAGCGTTCCTACGGGAAAGTAACGGTAATCTAATTACCGTTTTTGCAATAGTAATTCCTTACTTTACTCGTTACTTGAAAAAAGTAATCGATTACAGTAACGCGTTACAAGTAACGCATTACTGCATATTTCTGTCAAACACAAGAAACACAAGCCGGATGGGATAGCACATCGCTGCACAACTCTGTGATAACCATGCTGGTTCAGCGTGTCTTCAATTTTGAATAAATCCCCAACAGTGTCACCAACAAAGCCCCACACTATCACACCTCCTCCTCTATGCTTCATGGTGGGAACCATGCATGTAGAGACCATCTTTTTACCTTTCCTGAGTCGCACAAAGACACGACAGGTCGAACCAAACATCTCAAATTCTGACTCATCAAACCAAAGCACAGATTCCCACTGGTCTAATGTCCATTCCTTGAGTTTCATTGTCCAAACAAATCTGTTCTGCTTGTTGCTTTTCCCTAGTCGTGGTTTCTTAGCAGATATTTGACCATGAAAGACCGATTTGCACAGTCTCCTCTGAACAGTTGATATAGAGATGTGTCTGCTACTGAAACTCTGCGTGGCATTTATCTGGACTCCGGGCTCCTGTCAGCTGTGTACCAACCTGACTTCTGCACAACTGATGGTCCCAACCCCATTAAGAAGGCAAGAAATTCCACAAATAAACCCTGACAAGGCACAGCTGTGAAGTAAAAACCATTTCAGGTGACAACATCATGAAGCTCATTGAGAGAAGGCCAAGGGGTTTGGAGCACTGTAAACAAAGCAAGGGGTGGCTACTTTGAGGAATCTAAAATATAAAACTGTGGCGGAGGTGTGGTCCGGGGCACGGCTGCAGGGGAGGAGTGGTGCAGTGAGCTCAACGGGGCGGTGCTGGTAAGAACAGCTGATGGCGATTTTGGACTGATGGTGGTTTTCCTTCCCTTTATATAGTGAGGCGGAGAGGAGTGGAGACAAGAGACGCTGGGGAAACCGACCGCTGTCAGACGGTGTTCTGTTGTAATTCAGTGCACACTCTTAATAAATGTGGGATCTGATGACAACGACCTGTGTGTGGGTGTATCTGTGCCTAGCGTGTGTCACAAAAACATATTTAGAGTTTTTTATGATTTTTTTCTTTGAATTCCATATACCTTGCTTCATAACTTTCATATCTTCAATTGTTTGAATCTACAGTTCTGTCTGACTAACAATGTAACATGCTTTGTAGACCATTGAATTCATCCTGTGCTGACCATGATGACATTTGTCAAATGGAGATCACACAACAAACATGACTTACTTGATGCTGACAATGTGAAGGCTTCACTCCACTCAGTTGAAGAATATGAGTCATCTCTGCGTCGACTCTTACACATGTAGTCTCCACTGCTGGACTCAGAAACTCTGAATGTCACATCATTATTGTGTGTCCACTGTGTGGGTGTGCTGGGTCCTCTCCATTCATACCACCACTCAGTGGTTTCACCTCCTTCCTGCACCTCACATGTCAGAGTGATCGTCTCACCTCTGAATATCTGAGGCCAGTTGGGTTGTTGTTTTACAACAACTTTATTGGAAACTGTTTACACATATTAACAGTTGAGATACAAACAGAAACATGAAATCAACACAGAAAACTTCACATTGTATGTTTGATAATCATAATGAATGTATATTTCAAACTAAATTACTGAACTCACTGGTTTTCTCAATGGTGACATCATCACTTATATAAGTGTAGTAAACTAGGTTTCCTCTTGTTCCTCTGCAGCGGTAGATTCCTCCTTCAGATACTCTGATATCTCTGTTTTGTTGATCTCTGATTTTACCTTCATAGGTTGTTTGGGTTCGTCTGAACCACTCATATTTCCATCCATGAGAGCTCTGCACAGAGCAGGTCAGTGTCACACTGCCCCCTACTGTTATGATTGTTGTTCCTGCTGTCAGTGTGGCCCTGGGTTGATCTGCAAGTAATTTACAGGAAAAAGTAGAATAGATTGTCACTTGTCTCAGGAAGAAATTTCTTACAGCACTGATCACACTTTAAATATTCACTTTTAGTAGAAATGACTAATTACTCTGCATGTGACATATTGGACTATGTTACAAAATCAAACTCGCTCTGATTTATTATTTATTGAAAGAGAAATATCGGATATAACAGCTTTAAATTTCTCATCATATCTGTTTCCCTTTTCATTAATATTTTAATAGTTTCAGTACAGTTTCAGTATTGCTGTCCCCACACCTGTGTCCCGTGGATGCTTTACAGGACAAACGTTACACTGGTGCCAAAACCCTGGCGCGATGTCCAATCCCCAGCCCGCTCCGCCTGCTCTCCCGGCGGCTCCGCTGTCCGCCCAGCCACCCGCCGAACCGCTGCAGATCTTGGGCCAGATGATGTTGGACATGGCAGCGATGGCGGCTCATCAGGCTGCCACGCAGGACCACCAGCTGGCGTTGCTTCACCAGCAATCGGAGCAACAGACCGCGGCTCTGGGGCAGCTGCTGGGGACTGCGGCCCCCCTCCACTGTCAGTGACGTTGCACCGGATGAGGGATGGGGAGGACCCGCTGGTGTTCATCGAGGCTTTCCAGGCCACGGCGGTGGTCTGTCACTGGCCGGAGGAGGAACGGGCCGCCCGGCTGCTGCCGCTTCTGTCGGGCGAGGCCCAGACGGCGGCGCTGAGCTTGCCCCCCGGCTCACAGGGGGTGTTTGAGGATGTGTGCTGGGTGGTGCTGGATTGTCTGGGCCTCTCCCCGGGGGATTACCGTCAGCAATTCCGGGCCAGCAGGATGACGGGAGGGGAGCGGCCATTTGGATGGGCTCGGCAGCTGGAGGATACGGCAGCGAGGTGGCTGCGACCGGGCCCCTCGGCTGGGGAGGCTCGGCTGCTAAATCTGATCGTCCTCAAGCAGTTCGTGGGGGGCCTGCCTGAGGCAATGGCTCATTGGGTCCACTGCCACCGCCCGGCAGATCTGACAGCGGTGATTATCTGGCGGCCAACCCGGGACCCAGCCCTGAGGAGCTGCGGCGGAGCGCCTGTAGTCACAGCAGAGGGACGGCGGCCCTGTGGGAACGGAGCCCCAGGAACCCGTTCCGGCCGCTGCTGTCCGCCGGAACCCCGGCGGCCACCGAGGTTGCCCCGGAGCCACGGGGAGCCGCACAGACGCCGGGGCTGGACTGCTGGAAGTGTGGGTGGCTGGGGCACCTGCGCTTAGAATGTCCGGGCAGGTGTTCCGTGTTGCCGGCGCTCCAGCGCCCGCCCCTGGTCCAGGAGGGACGTACTGCGTGCCGGTAAGATGTCAAGGGTGTATTCGCCATGCGTTGATGGACACGGGCTGCACGCAGACCCTGGTCCACCAAAATTTGGTTCGCCCAAAAATAACTTGAACACCAATTTTGAAAACACAACTTTCTTTTTCTTTTTTTTATAAAGCTCTGACTTGTAATATGAGTATGAGTCTGTGGTCTGGGAGAGAGTCCTGTAACTCTCCGTATGCAAAATACATTACATAATGACCAATGTTGGGCAATTAATTATATAGTTACTTCTTCAAAAAAGTAACTGAGTTTTGCAAACACCAAAGTTTTTTGCAACTGTTTACCTAAAAATGCAGCCAAGGTAGTTTTTAAAACAAACATTTAAAACAATTTACAGAAGAATCAGGTGTTCTGCATCAAATTTGATGCCACACAAATTATTTGTGCCACTCCAAAAATAATTTCTGTCCACTATGAGATAAAGGAGAACAACAGCCTGATACCTGCAGGCCTGACAACTGGAGCTGTATCACTCCTGTAACACCTGTAACATTCAGCAGTTGCCTCATTGTTCTGACACACACAACAAAACTATTGACTACACTACACACTAACTTTAGACTCCAAACACACTAAACGTCGCAAATCTCTCACATCTCAAAACACCACCGTCACTCCTAAAAATTACCAACTTCCTACACAATTAAATGCCATGTTGCTGTATCATTTTTTGATGGGTCGACATGGTCCATTTTTCCACCAATAGGAAAGGGTGGGGTTTTTAGGGGGATTTTTTGCTCACAGGCGGAGAGTGCTTTCGAGCGTTTTCCTTATAAAACTCTGTTTTTAGCGTTTCTTCCCGCAGTAAATATAAACAACAATAGTATTCAGGAAAAAAAACGAACATTGCATATATTTTTTATTATAACTCTGCTTTTACGTGGCCTATTAACAGAATTTAAAAACTGGTATAAAGTCCACACTTTGACGGTCAATTGTTCCGTCTGTCCTCCTCACATCCCCAATGGTTGTACACGTTGTCATTAACGTGGCTTCACTCCACATCAGCCACGCCGCTTTGCTAGCTAAAACACCGGTATCGGCACATAGAGACGCTGTCATAGCCTGTCAGCGACATTGATTAGCTGCGTATATACGAATGTGAATCGCATCATTGACTGGAGCAGCCAGTCACCGGTCACTTACTGACTCACACTGCAAAAGAGAATGAATTGTTAACGTATTTATTTTAATTACAATTTAGATTCGATTTTTTTTTGTGTGCAACGCAGCTTTTCTGTGTGCAGAGACCGGGCCAGCAGTGCGCAATTGTGCACGCGTGCAGCTTAGAGGGAACATTGGTGGTTTCCCATTTTGACCTCAGGGCTTCCAGGCCATACTTGGCGCAGATGTTTCTATATACTATGCCGGCCACTTGGTTATAGCATTTCATGTGTGCCCTGCCTGCTAACATCTTGCACCTCGCTGTTATGTGCTGGATTGTCTCAGGAGCATCTTTACATAGCCTGCCCCTGGGGTCTTGCCTGATGTGGTAGAGCCCAGCCTCTATGGATTTTGTGTTCAGAGTTTGTTCCTGTGCTGCCATGATTAGTGCCTCTGTGCTGTCTTTCAGTCCAACTTTGTCCAGCCACTGGTAGGATTTCTGGATGTCAGCCACTTCCTCTATCTGCCAGTTGTACATAACGTGCAGATACTATACTATATTTTCATCCTGTTTATTTATGTTATTATTGTCCTCAGGTGATGGAGCAGCAGGTCAGCATTGGCGTCTCTATACCAGTTGAAAGTTCATGACACAAAGTGGTGACAAACTGTCTACAATGAGGCTACTATCAGCTGCAGCTCTTTGTCTGACTAACAATGTAACATGCTTTGTAGACCATTGAATTCATCCTGTGCTGACCATTATGACATTTGTCAAATGGAGATCACACAACAAACATGACTTACTTGATACTGACAATGTGAAGGCTTCACTCCACTCTGTTGAAGAATATGAGTCATCTCTGCGTCGACTCTTACACATGTAGTCTCCACTGCTGGACTCAGAAACTCTGAATGTCACATCATTATTGTGTGTCCACTGTGTGGGTGTCCTGGGTCCTCTCCATTCATACCACCACTCAGTGGTTTCACCTCCTTCCTGCACCTCACATGTCAGAGTGATCGTCTCACCTCTGAATATCTGAGGCCAGTTGGGTTGTTGTTTTACAACAACTTTATTGGAAACTGTTTACACATATTAACAGTTGAGATACAAATAGAAACATGAAATCAACACAGAAAACTTTACATTGTATGTTTGATAATCATGAGTGAATGTGTATTTCAAACTAAATGACTGAACTCACTGGTTTTCTCAATGGTGACATCATGACTTATATCAGTGTAGTAAACTGGGTTTCCTCTTGTTCCTCTGCAGCGGTAGATTCCTCCTTCAGATACTCTGATATCTCTGTTTTGTTGACCTCTGATTTTACCTTCAGAGGTTGTTTGGGTTCGTCTGAACCACTCATATTTCCATCCATGAGAGCTCTGCACAGAGCAGGTCAGTGTCACACTGCCCCCTACTGGTATGATTGTTGTTCCTGCTGTCAGTGTGGCCCTGGGTTGATCTGCAAGTAATTTACAGGAAAAAGTAGAATAGATTGTCACTTGTCTCAGGAAGAAATTTCTTACAGCACTGATCACACTTTAAATATTCACTTTTAGTAGAAATGACTAATTACTCTGCATGTGACATATTGGACTATGTTACAAAATCAAACTTGCTCTGATTTATTATTTATTGAAAGAGAAATATCGGATATAACAGCTTTAAATTTCTCATCATATCTGTTTCCCTTTTCATTAATATTTTAATAGTTTCAGTGCACTAAACAACAACCTTTATTTCTGTTGGAGTCTGGTGAGTGTTATCATGAATTTTCAATGTAAAATGTTATTTAGCAGTTGTTGCGCGTCTATGAATTATTTAAAATGGAAACATTAAATCAACGTAAATAACTTCCAGTCAGTTTCAATGTGGGAATTTTGCCACTGATGGCCGACCATAAGTGTTCAATGCAAAGTGGTTTATCTTCCTTTTCCCAAACAATTATTTTAAAAACGTTTTTGATAGTAGTTAAAAATAATAAAACACTACTATTAATAGTTCTATTTTAATATAGTACTATTAAAATAGTACTATTTAATAGTAGTACAATTACTTTATAAACTCTGATAAGGACAAATAGTCTGGGTACAAGAATAATAAACCTCTCCCACACTCCAAAAGAAATAAAAGATGCCAGTCAGTGCACTGTAACTATTGAAATATGGTTTTCTGATTTTCACTGATTCAAATAAAGTCTCCAATAATATGATCTTGGTGCACTTTCTCCTTCTCCCTTTCCCTTATCTGTCCTGCCTGGCCCCACATAGCAGACAGGCATCTGCAGCTGGCCCGTGGCTGCACAGAACTTACACAAATGCCCGGTGGGCCGATGATAGTTTTTCGTTTTTATGGGCCGATGTTTTTTTGTTGTTGTCTTTTTTTTCCATAACGGTGTAAACAGTGAAAGGTGGCGGATTGGACAGATGCTGGCAGATGTGTAAAAATAATTCAATTGTTTGGTAGTGGCTACGGTGAAGCTTTCACAGATTCAGTAAAATTAGGTGTTGGAGGTCAGCAGGTGGATGAGGGAAAGGGGAGGCGGAGGGGCAGAGACCCTAGGCGGCCGAGTGTCAGGTGAACTGAGCTTCAGGTAATAAGTTATGACCTGCAGTCTATCTGGGTCAGCTATAAACCAAGTTTAGGTGGAGTTTATTTTCGTTATGCTGACTTTTTACCGTCAGTTACAATAACTCGTACTGCGTGTTAGCTAGCATGACGGGCAGGTGCTATGATGTTACTGATAGTGAACTTTATTTTATTCATAAGGTTAGTTAGTAGTAGTGATGGGTCCTGCAACACTGACGCACTGACACATGTATCAAGCTCACAGAGCGATGCCTGTATCGGTGCGTGTGTCGCTTTAAGAAAAAGTCACGTGATTGATACAGCCGCTGTATCGATCATTGCCAACGCGCCAAACTGTGTTTAAAAGGTACCGCATCCACATCTGCCAACGGAATGAGTCGCGACCAAAAAACCCCACAAAATTACTCTGGTAAAGATTAAAAAAAAATAAAAAATACACATCTCTCCATAAAAAAATGGAGCCCGAAAGAAAAAGAAATGTTTCTGCTGTGTGGGTTCATTTTGATCTTTTAACTGCAAATAAGGTAATAGTTTGTCTGTCTTTGTTTCAGTGTAATCTATCAGAATAGGAAAAACAGCAATGTGACTTGAAGTGTAAATTATTTATTTCATTTTATGCAGGTTAAATGTCGCATCTGTTCTGCGGAGCTTTCTTACACAAACAAAAGCACCTCTTCAGTGTTTAGGCATTACAGAGCCAAACATGAAAATAAGACAAACACACCGAGAATGAACACAGGTCGGCCTATATAGACACTGAACAGCTTTATCATCATTTTTTTTATTAATATGTGTTTTATTATTTTTAAATCAAGCATCTAGGAAGACTGCTCTGGACCAGGCAGTCCTGAATTTTATTATAAAGGACTGCCAACCCCTTAGTAATGTGGAGAGTGTCGGAGAGAAAAATTCCAAGATCAGAGGATGCTTTAACGTACTGAGGGAATAGGAAGACATCTTATCCGAACCTTTTCCACCTGGCTTTACAGCTTTTGTGTACCCCAGCTTCATCTGTGCCTGTGAGATTTACAAAGCTGGGGAAATGGTGTAAAAAAATAAACGCAATAGACTGAATGCAAAAACATTGGACAAACCTATTTTTCTGAATAGAAATTTATAATAAACTGAGTCAAATGGGTAATATTACATTCACAATACTTTCATTTTAATGTTCACTTAATATCAGAAGATGCATATTCTCTGTCATATGGACCTGCATGAATAAACTTTCTGAATCCTTTATCATCTGGAACCGAAAATAGTTGTGGATGATTACTATACCTTTCTAATGTGACGTTGTTGTCCCTGGCTCTTTCTCTCTCTCTCCCTCCTGCTCTGTTCCTGTGCTACTGAGTGTAACTACCGCCTCCCCCCTCTGCCCAGCGTAAAGCACAAGGCTCGCGTGCGGAGTAAAGCGGAAAAAAAGTGCGAGAGAGAGAGAGGGTGAGAGAAAGAAAAAGAAAAAAACCCACGTGACGGCGCGCGTCGTTCACGTCAAAGAGCCAGCTCTAAGAGCCATTTCGTTCGCGAACGACCCATCACTAGAAGTCACTGTGCATTGGCCGGGAAACTGTGTCGACACAGTATCGATACAGTTCGGGAAATGTGCTGAAACGCTTCACGAGGCCTCATCTACCCATCACTAGTTAGTAGAGTTGCCAACTGTCCCATAAAAAACGTAATCCTCTGGTATTCAGAGAAAATTTTACACGTTTCGTATTGAGCTGAAAATAGACGCGATTTGTCCCGGACTTCAGCTAGAATGAAAAAAAAAAGGACACAAAGCTGGAGTTATTCTGTGTCTTTGCCACACAGCTGCCTCTTCTCCTCTCATTCTCTCCCCCTCCCTCTCCTGTTTCTACTTCAATCACGAATCTGATCAATGATGAGCTGATCGGCGTTTCTGCCGCAAGTCCCGTCTCTCTTGCTTATCGCCCACTCTTGCTTTATCGCCCACTTTACGCCAGAAAGAGGAAACTAGCGGAGGTCGAGTTAAACAGCAGAAGCACGTTTAAGCTTGATCAGCTGTTGTTAGAATTTATTTAATATTACTTTCTAGTGTGTGAATGGGTGTGTAAAGCGCTTTCGGGTTCTCAGGGACTAGTAAAAGCGCTATACAAATACAGGTCATTTACCATTCTAGTATCAGCTGATGTTTGTTGGAGCCACAGCTGTAAAAGCTGCTGCTCATTGTTAGGTTTAGTCTGCAAAGACTTCGTGTGCATTCCAGAGTGCTCTGGCATTCACACCCACACCCTGGGAGCATGGGAGAGGTCATACCTTCTCTTATTGTTTCATGGTAGGATAAACATATCTATGTCAGTTTTAGTCTAAGTGCCTTTTGTTTAGATGAACTGCTGGACTTCCAGACCAGGGAAGTCGTTTATGGGGTCATACTCTGACCCCCCCCCCCCCCCACACACACACACACACACACACACGCACACACACTTACACAGTATTCTTTGTCCACATGTGTACCTATATGAAACGTCATATGTTAATGAACCTATGCATATTAATGTAACCTCAATAAAAGAGCAGTGTTACGGGGGAGTGGATGAGAGTCTGACGGAGGTCAAGTGGGTGGAACGACACTTGGCTCCAGGCAGGCCTCCCTCATGCATGAGTAACACAAAGAACTTTGCCTACTTGTGTCTTGCTTTTGCTTTGTAGTAAATTGTTCTTAACGTTCCAGCGAATAGGTTTATGCTACAAACCTATCACTCATGATATCCGTTTGGATATGTGGCGAGAGGGAAACATGAATGTGAAACCAGGAGATGTCCTTACTGAATCGTCAGAGCTGAACAGGTGAAGGAGAAACATGTTTACTTTTTAGATGACAAGAAGGGTTGAAGGAAAGTTATGAACTGTTTCTGAGAGACAACTAACACCAGGATCCTTTTCTATGTAGCTGAAAGCTGGTAACTGTGCAGGGGCGGATCTAGCAAAGTTTTGCCAGGGGGCCAGGTTGGGCATTAACAAGAAAAGGAGGGCACAAAAAATACTTTTCTTTCTTATTCTCATTTAAAATTTCTAGCTTTTAACAAATAATTATCCAGATCTTACAACCAAAGTTTTCATCTGATGTCAAATGTATAGAAATCCATTATTGTACATAGTAATTTTTATTGAGGGTTCCATCATAATTTCTTCAGAAGTAAGTACTGTATATGATGCCAGTATTTTCCCACATTTTCTAGAAACTTCAATTAAGTTTTATTCTTTCTCACCTGTCTTTCTGTCTCCTTTCACTTTTTAAAGGTTGCCATGTGTAACAGAGTTAGAAAATAGCTTAATGAATTTCCTCAAAATTGATGTGCTTTGTGAATAGTTGGACAAATATCGCAACTGCAACTGTTAAGGTTTCAAATTGCTGCACAGCGCATGCCTCAGCAAAGGAAAATACTCCCAAGCTGGTGGTAGGTGCTTGTGAGCGATACTGTTGTCAGTTTTGTATGTGTATTAATGAAAACATTCTTATAGTGGTAATTGTCAATGTGTATTTTGATTGTAAGCAGTACTAGCATGTAACCTGAAAGCTACAGGCATTTTGATGCATGGGTAGTAACTTTATTCAGGAGTAGCATTTTTAGTTAGCATGCTAAGCTAGTACTCGTTAGCTTTTTGACTTACACTCAGCTTTAATGTTTCTCTATGAAATTGTCATTATTCTAATTCTTTTCAACAGAACTGAATGTTGAAGTTGCTTTGCACACTGTTAATGACGACTGTGTGCTGTTTTCTTTGTACCAGGTAGGCACTGTTAAGTATAAGTTTTAATTGATGCTGTTGTATAGGAAAAAAAATGATGACAATGATGATTGTTTTATAATAGAAAAGCTGTTTTTATATGTTATTGTTGTTGTTGTTGGTTAGGAAAAAGGAGATATAATGTCTCTTATCACTCATTTACCACAAGGAGAAAAATAAATAAATAATACTGCTACTATACAATCACAGGTTTGGTTTCAGCTAGAACTTTTAAAAGAAAGACTTTGTTGATGTGGTGTTCTTTAAATATATCTTGTTAAGTGTTATGTTTGGAAAGAAAAAGGAAAATACTCCCAAGCTGATGAACTGAATGTTGCAGTTGCTTTGCACACTGTTAATGACGACTGTGTGCTGTTTACTTTGTACCAGTTGCCAGAATAAAGAGGGAGCCCAGAGTAAGGGCAAGTCCAGCGTTGCAGTGCCGTCCTTTCTACATGGGCATATCACACCACTTGCACGATAGACTCACAGAACAGCAACAGCTACACATGTTAGACAAAATATTTTGCCCTGCCATGCTGTTTATTGATGTGGTAAATGAATAATTTATGAAAATATCACTAAGTCTGTCATTTATTATTTTTAATATTCAGTAATGATCATGTCTCACCTCTAGTCTTCTCTGGCTTAATTTTAGGTTTCCACCATGTGTTGTAGATAGTTCAGGAGGTTAACTCGACCAACTCTTTGGGTTTCGGCTAAGTACTGTTTAGAATACCAGAATAGGGAGGATGGTGTAGGTTTAAGTTTATTAGATTGATACATATGTACCAACAAGACAGTGTACATCACTGTGACAACAGCGTTTGTTTTCATTCAAAGGCTTTATGGTTTTTCCTATAATACCTGGTGGGCCAGTCTCTAGTCAAAATGCCGGAGCCGATTTTTTGTCCCAGTCCAGTGCTGCACATGGCCCACATACCGCAAAGAATGACGGCCCTTTGGTGGCCCAGAACAGGTTTGCCACTCTCGATAGAGGACATTGAGCGACATCTACCAATTCGGAACCACGATTATAGAGTTCTGGCTGATTGGAGCTGGCTCGGACCTGGAATTAGCGAAGAACAAGAAGTGGCTACAGCTATGGTAAATGGTAGATGGCCTGTATTTGTATAGCGCTTTACTAGTCCCTAAGGACCCCAAAGCGCTTTACACATCCAGTCACCCACCCATTCACACACACATTCACACACTGTTCACAGCTGTTCAAAATCCCACAAGGCTGGCTGACATGATGGGCAGGGCTGTGAGTACTGTGAGACTGTGTTTATTGAACACAATATGGATAAGATCTTGGAGAAGAAGAATGGGAATTGAGACACCTGGTGACCAGTGATGGTAGGACTGCACGATTTTGCATGAAATGAGAATCACGATTTTTTGGCTTAGAATTGAGATCACGATTCTCTCACGATTTTCTTTTCCAATATAAATATTTATTGCACTTATTAACTGCACATCAATTTCGTAACAGTTGAGACTGAACATAAAAACAATAAATGAACATAAAAATAAATGTCTCACATTTCGTTGTTGCCGCAAAATGTTGTAATGCTTGTAATTCCGCCTCCACAGTTGCTCGACGCTGCGTGTATAGAGCAGGTAGTGCAACATTTGAAAAATAGCTGCGGGACGACACTGTGTAGCGTTTAACTAGGGTGTTGATCATTTTCCCAAATCCCTCGTTTTGCACAGTGTTGATGGGAGCCATATCTTTAGCCGGGTGATAAGTGATAGCCTCCGTAATTTCTTTGTGCCTGCGGGAGTTCAACGGGTATGGGGAAGCGCTGTATAAGGTTCTTGTTATTGATGTTTGGGTGGTTGACCAGGACGGATTTTCTCCTGTGACTTTCTTGGCCTTTCCAGCTTCGTGATCTCTCACGTGCTCTCCGTTGTTTTTACCCTGCCAGCTGGCTTCTGTATCACGTGGTATAAGGCTCCGCTCCTGTCATTTGTTGAGCAGGAAGAGTGAGCGCTTGTTGTCATGCAGAATATGTCCCGGATCAAAATGCGGTTATCGTCAATCGTCATCTTTTCTTTTTCTTTTTTTAAATCGTTGTCATTTGGAAATGAGATTGCACATAAGTATGAATTGAGATCGCGATTTTCTAACGATTAATTGTGCAGCCCTAAGTGATGGACATTAGACCAACTGTAAAATTGGATGCAGTTTGTTCGCACTAACCAAAACAACTATCACCTTCATCTCATGCGCCCCCCCAGCGCAATTGGATGCTCAAGGCAAAAGCTGATGGGAATAACAAAAATTCTACTTAGATAACAAGACTGTTGTTGTGACTTTCTCCCCCCTCCTTCAACACTACCTACGTCGACACAAGATTGTTGACTTTTGCCTGACTGAGTGAAGGGACACTTTCTCTCGGCTGAATACGGAACACACACACATAAGCATGTACACTGACACAGACCTACACTCAACCCCACCCCTCCAAACACCTTCAAACCTTATGTCTTCTATGTTGTGAGATGTGATGATTCATATGCTTTGTGCTGAGGTGTTTTTTTCTGTTCTCAAACTGTTCTCCCTGTTGGAGCTCAGTCTGGGGGGAGTTCTTTTTTCTCCTCGTCTATCACCATGTTGTGCATTTTCCATTGTTATACCTCTCTGACCTGTCTTCCCCGTGATGTTTGTGCAATGTATGTATGGTTGGAAGGGTGAGATGGCACTGGCAAGGCTGACAGCCTTAACCCAATTTCCCTTGGGATGAATAAAGTATTATCAATCAATATTACAGGCTGTGCTTGAGTTTTTAAATCAGCTGATGTAAATGTAAACATTAAAACATGAAATGTCAGCATGAATCATGGTCCAACTCACATGAAACTGTCAGTCTGAAGGCATCACTCCATCCTGTTAAGAGATAGTCACTGCTACCCCGACATCTGTAGTCTCCACTGTGGGACACTGAAACTCTGCTGATCCTGTATTCACTGGATGTTGGAGGGCTGTTTGTGTTGGGTGCTGTCCATTCATATTTCCACACCTTTCCTTCACCTCCCTGAATCTCACATCTGAGAGTGATTGTGTCACCAGTGAATATCTGAGACCAGCTGTGATACAGGGTCACTGCGATTCTGTTACGAACTAACAAAGAAAAACATGCAGCAGCAGGTTTTTATCGTAATTATTTGAATGCTGATTTGTTGTGCAGGAATGTTTAAAAGCAACTAAAATATTATATAGTATTTGCATAATATAATATAATATAATATTATATAATGATTCATTCAGTGTGCAGACACTCAGCCGTTTGACCCAAGTACTTAAACATTTTGATAGACCTCTGTAGCTGACTCTGCTTTGGTTCCCTCGCAAAATGAATGAAAAAAAAGAAAGTTTCTTTTAAAATCCAACCTAAAATCTTAATTGTAATTTTACTTTTCTGATCAGATCAATAACTTTTGACATAATTTCTCCAGTGATTAGACTGCATGACACATGATTTAATAATTTTCAATAACAAGCACTCACATTTTTGGTAATCACATTTTTCAAACACTGTAATATTAATTAGAAGAAGAAGAAGAAGAATGAACTCCTTACTCTATGCCTGCGCAGACATTGTTGTTTTGTTCCAAATTAAAATTTTAAACTCACCAGTTCGCTGAAGTATGATGTCATTGCTGTCGTCTGTGGAGAAAACTGGATCTCCTCTCCCACCTCTGCAGTAATAGATGCCTCCTTCTGAAATACTGATCGTGTGCTCTGATGTTCCAGCTCCTATTTTCTGAGCTCCAGAAAACTCTGAATCACGTCTGAACCAGTCAAACTTCCAGCCAGCAGAGCCCTCCACAGAGCAGCTCAGTGTCACACTGCCCCCTGCTGGTATGACTGGACTGTGTGCTGTCAGTGTGGCTCTGGGTTTACTTACTGTTGAGTTTAGAGTAAAAGTAAAACATTAGATCATCACTTTTTTCACGAAGAAAATTTCTTATAGTAGTGATTAAACTTTAAACACTCGCTGAGTAATTTATCAGGACTAATTACTCCTGTGGTTTATTATTCGTTGACCGAAAGACAAATATCAAATAAAACAGTTTTGAATACTGCATCATCTCAGTTTCCTTTTGATTCATATTTTAATCATCACAACGCACAGAATTGCTTCTTTTCTTTCCGCTGGCGTGGGAGAGTGTCATTATTCTTACACCCAGACTATTTGTCCTCATCAGAGTTTATAAAGTCATTTTTCTACAACAACTATTACAAACTAAATACCCTGTGATTGTTTGGGAATGGAAGATAACAAGCCTTGCACTAAACACCGATTGTCAGTCATCAGCAGTGCTGGGACTAACGCATTATTAAGTAACGCGTTACAGTAACTACGTTATTATTGTGGTAACGAGCACGGTAACTAGTTATTATGCCAAAATCAGGAACACGTTACTCGTTACTGGGATTTAGATAGGCTCGTTATTCGTTACTTCGTGTGGTGGCTATCGCGGAGCTTCCACAGATTCAATAACATTAGCAAGTGGTGGAAGCCAGCAGGTGGATGAAGGAAAAGGGAGGCAAGAGGAGAGACCTGAAGCGGCCGCTGGTTCGAGAGTGTCAGGTGAACTGAACTTCAGGTAAGAAGTTATAACCTGCAGTCCATCTGGGTCAGATATGAACCAAGTTTAGATGGAGTTTATTTTCGTTATGCTGACTTTTTCGTAATGCATGCTAGCTAGCATGACGGAGTTTCTATACAGCTGGGTGGGTGCTATGTTACTGATGTTGAACTTTACTTTGTTCATAAGGTTAATTATTAGAGTTGCCAACCGTAAAAAACGGAATCATCTCGTATTCAGAGAAAATATTACACGTTTCGTATTGAGGTGAAAGGAACACAGTTTGTCCTGGACTTCAGCTAGAATGGAAAAAGACACAAAGCTGGAGTTTTTCTGCGTCTTTACGCTGCACAGCTGCCTCTTCTTCTCTCATTTTCTCACCCTCCCTCTCCTGTTTCTACTTCAATCATGAAACTGATCAATGATCAGCTGATCGGCTTTTCTCTCTTGTTTATTTGTCGCCCACTTTGCGCCAGAAACAGGAAACCAGCGGATGTAACCAACAGCAGCACTTTTAAGCTTGATCAGCTGTTGTTAGAATTTATTTAATATTAATTTCTAGTATCAGCTGATGTTTGCTGGAGCCACAGCTGTAAAGCTGCTGGTCATGATATGGTTCTGAATCATCAGAGCTGAACAGGTGATGGAGAAACAGGTTTACCTTTTAGGTGACATGAATGAGTTGAAGGGAAGTTATGAACTGTTTCTGAGAGACAAATAACACCAGGATCCTTTTCTAAGTAGCTGACAGCTGGTAACTGTGCAGGGGCGGATCTAGCAAAGTGTTGCCAGGGGTCCATGTAGGGCATTAAAAGGGAAAGGGGGGCACAAGGAAATACTTTCTTATTCTCATTTAAAATGTCTCACTTTTAAAAAAATAATTATCTGAGTCTTACAACAAACAATTGATAGATTGATGCATATATACCATCAGAACAGTGTACATCACTGTCATAACAGTGTTTGTTTTCATTCAAAGGCTTTATGATTTTTCCTATAATGGTGGGCCGGTCTCTAGTCAAAATGCCCAGGATGATTTTTTTGTCCCAGTCCAGCCCTGTATTCAGCTCATCTGCAGTCTGGTGTTACCTACATCTTCCCATTCGGAAGGCAGAATTTCCGAGTTCTGAGTACAATCGAAAGCACCACGACTGCAGTTTTTGTGTTGGATGTAAAAAGCAGGCTAGGATAGAATCAGGTGTGGGATTTCTCTCGTGGAAATGTGCACATTATCTTTTCCTTTCTATTGGTAGGTGGCACAGTGCACTTGTGGCAAGTAAGCAAGCTAGAAGACTGGCACTCTTGCTGGGTATCCAGTTATGGAAGCAACACATTAACAAGAGAATTCTGAGTAAAACCAAAGTTACTCTCCCTAGTAACTAGTTACTCTGAAAGTAACGATTAACTTGAAGTAACTGAGTTACTTTTGATAGAAGTAACTAGTAATGTAACTAAGTTACTAATTTAAAGTAACTTACCCAACACTGGTCATCAGTGACAAAGAAGGTATTTACAGTGATTTAATGTTTCCATTTTAAATAATTCATAGACTTGCAACAACGACCAAATAACATTTTACATTGAAAACTCATCACCTTCATCTATCTGTACCAACTTTTATAAATAAATAAATAAATATATAGGTGAAGATCTGAGATAATCTGACTTCTCCTTAAATTACAGATTGGTTTTCTTTTCCTTTTCCAGATGTTTCATTGTAAGTGTTGTTGTTTTTGGAACCACATTCAAAGCTATTTGTAAGCTAAAAAACAAAACAAAAGCTGCAGTATTGTTGAAAGACAAAGGATATTATCACAATACACTTCACAGATTCATTTGTTATGAATTCATATGTGTTCAACTTACATGATACAGTCAGTGTGATGATATCACTCCACTCTGAGAAGAAATAGTCCCTTCTGCCCCGGCAGCTGTATCCTCCACTGTCATACTCAGTAGCTCTGATGATTCTGTATTCATTGGATGTTGGAGGTGTGTTTAACTTGGCTGCTCTCCATTCATACGTCCACTGAGCTCCTTCACCTCCCTGAATCTCACATCTGACAGTGACTGTCTCACCGCTGTATATCTGAGTCCAGGATGGCTGCAGGGTCACAGTGGGCTTACTGGGAACTGTTCACAGAAAAATATCCATTGACAAGAATCAAAGTCAAGAGAAGTGCATCATGATTTCTGTTTCATATAATAATAAGAGCACTTGGAGATCACAGCTCCCTCTGAAGGGCAAGAGTTGTACTAAAACTTTAACGTTTTATGCTGATGTCAGCATTAGTAATATGGAAATATAGTGTAGCATATAAATATATTGTTGTGCCATTGTGACGTCATATTATGTTGTATTGAAAAAGAAAAGTGGGACCCTGACCTTTGACCTTGATGCATTATACAGAAAATTGTGTATTATTCTTTACCCAAATAACTGCAGCAGAATTGGCTGAAGTCTGTGGCTTCTGTAAAAACTTGAGATTTAAAGATATATTCATGCAGCATGTGAAGCTGCAAAAATGTATGGGGTGGTAACAGGGTGTTGTATTAAAAAAAATTATAGTGTGTTGTACAGCTGTCTCAATGCTGTTTCATATTATATGTTACTAAAAATGGTTTCTAGATTATTTTTTATTTATATATTAAGGACAACTTTGACATTGGGCCCAAAAATGAATTTCAAACTCAAGTGCTTAGCCAACCTATGTCCCACAACGCCAATACATTGTTGTGAAATTTGAAGACGATCCACAAAATTTTACTTTCACATTAAAGAAAAACAAAGTGTTCATTTAACAGATGCAGAAACAAAGAGGGTGATCTTTCAGTCATTGAAATAATAGAGGGAACTCACGAGTTTGCTGAACTGTGACGCCACTGCTGTCCTCTGTGTAGTAAACTGGATCTCTTCTCCCTCCTCTGCAGTGGTACAGACCTCCTTGTGAGACACTAATAACTCTGTTTGCTTCATTTCCTCTCATGAGCTGAGCTTTAGAAGAGACTGAATCACGTCTGAACCAGTCAAACTTCCAGCCAGCAGAGCCCTCCACAGAGCAGCTCAGTGTCACACTGCCCCCTGCTGGTATGACTGAACTTTGTGCTGTCAGTGTGGCTCTGGGTTTACTTGCTGTTGAAGAAACAAAACCATTAAAAAAATTAAATCATCATAAAAAATACATTTCTCATAGCACTAATCACACTTTAAACATTCACAGATTAATTTATCTACAAACACAAAAATTAATTAGTTTCCCTGCATGTGACACATTAGACTGTTTAACAAACTAAAGATTTCACTGATTTATCATTCTCTTATCAAACTGTCATCTCTGTACATTCCTCTTTAAATTGCTGATATTTTAAGAGCCTCCATGGTGTCTCTCCTTTCTGTTTGCACAGTGAGAAAAACTGTTGTCCTGAGCTGCCTGCAGACAGCTGGATCATCGTTGGAGTTTTCCTGTTAAGACAGATGTAAACATGAAAACATGAAATGTCAGCATGAATCATGGTCCAACTCACATGAAACTGTCAGTCTGAAGGCATCACTCCATCCTGTTAAGAGATAGTCACTGCTACCCCGACATCTGTAGTCTCCACTGTGGGACACTGAAACTCTGCTGATCCTGTATTCACTGGATGTTGGAGGCCTTTTTTTGTTGGGTGCTGTCCATTCATATTTCCACATTTTTCCTTCACCTCCCTGAATCTCACATCTGAGAGTGATTGTCTCACCAGTGAATATCTGAGACCAGCTGTGCTGCAGTTTCACAGCAACCCGAACTGTTCAACAAACAAATAAACAGAAACAAATCATGTGTTAGCAAAAATACATTTAAATATATTAAGTCTTACTTTAATTTAAACATGAATTTGTTGAATTTCAGAAAAAAACTATAAACATTCACCTTGTTTCTGAATTGTAACTGCAGCACTGTCCTCTGTGGAGAAAACTGGATCTCCTCTCCCTCCTCTGCAGTAATAGATGCCTTCTTCTGAAATACTGATCGTGTGCTCTGATGTTCCAGCTCCTATTTTCTGAGCTCCAGAAAACTGTGAATCACGTCTGAACCAGTCAAACTTCCAGCCAGCAGAGCCCTCCACAGAGCAGCTCAGTGTCACACTGCCCCCTGCTGGTATGATTGAACGTTGTGCTGTCAGTGTGGCTCTGGGTTTACTTGCTGTTGAGTTTACAGAAAAAAAGTAAAACGTTAAATCTTCACTTGTCTCAGGACCTAATTTAAGTGCTGATCACACTCTAAACAGTTTTTTAATAATTTATCTACAAACACCAAAAAGGAAATTAGAAATTACTCTGCCTATTCCACATTACACTGCCTACAAAACGTCACTATAGGTTTCACTGATTTATCATTCTCTTATCAAACTGTCATCTCTGTACATTCCTCTTTACATTGCTGATATTTTAAGAGCCTCCATGGTGTCTCTCCTTTCTGTTTGCACAGTGAGAAAAACTGTTGTCCTGAGCTGCCTGCAGACAGCTGGATCATTGTTGGAGTTTTCCTGTTAAGACAGATGTAAACATGAAAACATTAAATGTCAGCATGAATCATGGTCCAACTCACATGAAACTGTCAGTCTGAAGGCATCACTCCATCCTGTTAAGAGATAGTCACTGCTACCCCGACATCTGTAGTCTCCACTGTGGGACACTGAAACTCTGCTGATCCTGTATTCACTGGATGTTGGAGGGCTGTTTGTGTTGGGTGCTGTCCATTCATATTTCCACACCTTTCCTTCACCTCCCTGAATCTCACATCTGAGAGTGATTGTGTCACCATTGAACACTTGAGACCAGCTGTGCTGCAGCGTCACTGTGATCCTGTTACTAACTGAAAAAGAAAACCATCACTCTTTTCAGTAGCAGGTGAACAAATGTTCTTTTTTGTTTGCAGGAATCTAAGATAACTCAAATATCAATATAATATAACAGTCTTGAATCTGTGTTGGTGTCTCAGCCAACTGATTGAAAATTAAAAGAGTTTTAATATTTAAACTTGGGATCTTAAAAACAGATGTGGCTATCTGCAATTAGTATGTTTTATATTTGCTTTCATATTGAGATGAAGAACATTAGTAATCATTTACCCACTGATTACACTTCTTGAGACATGATTTAGAAATGGTTAATAAATACGCCACACACTGCTGTTACATGTGTAAATGTGTAAAAAATAATTTGTTATTTTATTCTGTTTAAATATTCAAACTCACCAGTTTCCTGAATGGTGACTGAGTCACTTTCTGTTATGATGACATTTTCCCCTGCAGGTTTGCAGGTGTAGTTTCCTCCTTTCAAGACAGAGATAACTCTCTCTGAAACATTAGACATTGCTGACGGTTTTTCGGATGAGGTTTCTCTGAACCACTCATATTTTAAGTTGGCAGAGTTCTTCACATCACAGGTCAGTGTCACACTGCCCCCTGTTGGTATCGTTCTGTTGTTTGCTATCACAACAGCCTTGTCATGTTCTGTAAGTTAGAAATACAACAAAAGGAGAAAATTGTTCCTAGTGTAACAATTGGGTTGAAACTGTGTGTGTGTGTGTGTGTGTGTGTGTGTGTGTGTGTGTGTGTGTGTGTGTGTGTGTGTGTTTTCACCTGATGGAATTTGAATATGCTACTGCTGTGATGGAGATGTTTATTTTTATTACTTTTCATAAAGGGAATATATTTAATTGTTTAGGACATTTTTGTCTTAAGTGTGAGCTATAGCTCAGCTTGGTTTGCGTGTAAGAAGTTATTGCTGTACCATTGTATTTTTTATGTTTGTAAAGATGTTTCAGTAAAGTAAAATAAATGTTTTCTTGTGTGTATGAGAGGTCATGTGTGTTCACACACACCATAAAATACATTTGTGAAGATAATTTATATTGGAATATGGGTTAGTACATGATTGAATATACAAAATAAGTTAAGTAGTCATAATTTATGGTTGCAATACTGTAACCATTGCAAAACAGAAATGGTAATTAATTCGTTTAAAATGTTTCATATAGCTAAAGTAGAAAGGGTTAATACTATTTCTTGTTTGAAATAGTATTAACCCATGGTGTTTAATCCTTGTTGAGTGGATTCTGCTGGATCACTAATTTTATTTGTAAAGGTGATGAAACAAATGCACAGAAAGATACACATTTGTATCAGTTAATCACACTCTTTGGCTCTTACCTGGCATTTCTAAGA
This sequence comes from Copadichromis virginalis, assembly GCF_057382275.1. Lineage (NCBI taxonomy): Eukaryota > Metazoa > Chordata > Actinopteri > Cichliformes > Cichlidae > Copadichromis > Copadichromis virginalis. The sequence continues at coordinate 37,110,381 of NC_140620.1, forward strand.
CTGAAATGTGTTAGGAAATTTTAAATATATTTTACATTTGCTAGTTCAGCTCCCTAAGCCCCATCCATCCTCCAGTACAGGTACAGCTTCAGATGTGCTGGGGCCACTGGAGTTTCAGCCCCAAATACTGGGAACCTGTATCTCCACACTGCCACATGACAGATTCAGGTGTATCTGATTCTCTCTGGCTCTCACTGAGCCTTATCTCTGTTTTCCTGGATATTCTTCTATCATCATGTGCTGGGCAGCGCTCGCTCCTGCTTCCTGTCAGTCAACTGAAATCAATTCTAACTCACCCTGTTCCTGGCTTTGTTCACCAAATCAGAAAGCTGGTTCTCTCCTGATGGATAATCAGCCCCCTACATTTACCATAGACACCTGTTTCTCTCAGCTACTGATGTCTGTGAAAGTAAACTCCTGATAAGTTTGTCAGTTCTTGTCTGTGTCTGGATTTTGATTCAGCCGTGACAACACATAAACAGAAAGATACAGGAGATACATCAATGCTGTTCATACTTTGTAAACAGGAAGAAAAAAAACTGTCGTACCTTCAGCATTTACATCGAAAAGTGTACTGAGCACTGAAATCAAGATTGAAACATCATCAAAACAGCAGCAAATCAACTCACTATGAACTAAAACATTTTTTAACCTCCTAGGACCTGGCGTCCACAAAATGTGATGGGTCTAAATAACCCATCACATTTTGGGTTATTTAGACCAAAATACTCAATTTTGCTCTACAAGGGCCTGATATTCACTTACGATATTATACTGCTACTGTTCTACCAAAATTTTAAACTAATATCCTCATAAGTGGCTCTTATTTTATTAAAAACAAAAATAAGTTAAAAAAAATCTGGTAATTCTTTGTTTTTACATTCATCTGGCCCCAATGTAACCAAATATCAAAGAGAACTTTAAAATGCATGCTGTGGAAGAGTTCGGGTCTTAGAATCAGAATCAGAATCAGAATCAGAAAGGGTTTTATTGCCAAATGCTGAGCAGGTTTACAACATTAGGAAATTGCTGCGGTGCTTCAGTGCAAACATACTGTCATAAAATTAGGAGGTTAAAGTAAATTTTCAGATCGGAGACTCATCCTCAAATTTCTTTGCTTATATGCTCTAAACTAGTAATGTAAAACAGCAGTGTTTCCAACGCAATACCCTGATTTAAATGGACACAAGGTAATACCATTCGAATTCTCAGAGACTTGTTAACCACCTCATACACTTTAATTTACACCAATATAGTTTCTTAAATTGGTCACAAGAGAAAGTCAGTGATGTACTTACAGAATAACTCCAGCATGCAGAGCAAAGAGCGCTTCATCCTCACATCCAGCTCTGCAGCTCTCTGATGCACAGCTAAGCTTTCAGTGTTTTACTTTCACAAATAAGCAGAAGAAAGAGATGCTGTGCTTAATATAGATGAGACCATAACTTCTTCTTCTCAGTGGCTTCCATGCTTCCTTCCCTTTTACTCTGAGCTCAACCATCTGCTATAACTTCAACCGCATCAGTGTTTACGTTTCCTGTCCATTCAGAACATTCAAGCTTGTTCTCTGCATTATAAAGTAACGGTTCTGTTACTTCAAGTCAGGCAAAGCTTTCATTTAGGTTTAGTTTTACTTCTGTCTTCTTTAGAAACTCACTTTTTTCCCATACAAAAAAAGTCATACAACCCCATACATTTGGATTGCTATAATTCTGGAATATTTGTCTGGGTTTTTGAGACTGTCAGTGGCCGGATGGCAGCATATCATTTATTTCTGCCAGTCCTGAGCAGGTTCATGCAAAACATGCTGGGCCATAGTTAAGGTGAACAAACTTGCTTTGACATAATTAGACCAAAGAATATGCCTATAACAGGGAACAAGGTTAAGATACTCCCTTTTAAGTTGCAGGAAAAAAATAGACTTTTAGCTTGTTTTTTGGACTATTACAATGGAAAACATCCTTTCACTTCTGCTTTGATATGTAAATGTTTTCATCTTGTGGTTGAATTTTGGTTAGAAGGTGGTTGTGACCGGATTATTTATGTGACTGAACTGATGGAAATGAGATGCAGTTTTTACAAACCAGAGGAATAAATGAACCAACGCACAAATTCATTTTCTTGCTTGCTAAATTGCAACGGTACAGATGCACACAGACCTTATTTGGTGGGTAAATGTGCCAAATAAAATACCAAAACACACTAATCAATATCTTTGTGCCAAAAACTATATATTTCTTAACTGAAAACAAAGTATGGCACTCAGTAAAGTAAGCCATTGCCATGCTTCTTTGCTATTCTACCATGTACCATGTGTTCACGTGTTCCTTGTTTGCACTTCTAAGGTAGTTTCTAGTACCAGGTTCTCGACTCTAAAGCAGCCACCAAAAATCAGGATCTTATAGATCCAACACTATTAAAAGATTTGAACTTTATTAACAATTTATTGAATAGTATGTTTTTGAATTTTATAGCAGTACTAACTTTAAAAGTTGAAAGCATATTGAGAAATACACAAAGCAAAAACCATGTATTGCCTCATTATGCTAAACGGTTGACTGAATTTTCTGTTCCCCTTTACACAAAAAAAGATGTGATATGTCAGGGATAAGATGCCACCATATACTCACTAGAGGTTATGTGCGAGCAGACGACAAATGTGTTTAGTGCATGTGCAATCAGTTTTTATTTTGAATTATATAGCAGACATTATTGGCATTATTTGGGGCGACCGTGGCTCAGGTTCAAGGTTGCCGGTTCGATCCCCGGGCTCTCTGTCCTAGTCGTTGTGTCCTTGGGCAAGACACTTTACCCTACTGCCTACTGGTGTTGGCCAGAGGGGCCGATGGCGCGATATGGCAGCCTCGCTTCTGTCAGTCTGCCCCAGGGCAGCTACAACCGTAGCTTGCCTCCACCAGTGTGTGAATGCGAGAGTGAATGAATAGTAGCATTGTAAAGCGCTTTGGGTGCCTTGAAAAGTGCTATGTAAATCCAATCCATTATTATTATTATTATTATATATAGTAACTAAAGCACATCATTTGCAAAATAAAACAGAAAAAAGGGAGTGACTAGTCAGTAATTAATGTCTGCAGCAATGTGATGACAGATGAGAGTGGAGTTTTAAAAACGTGGTATCTTGAGTTCTGCCTATGATCTATCTCTGCTATCAGCTGTCAGGGCTCAATCGTGTTCTTTGGAAGGCTGTACAAATTCAGCTCAAACTGTTCTTCCTCTTTTTGGTTTAGTAGGCCTGAGAAAAAATGATAAAGTCACTGTGTTTTTTACTTAGCAGATACACAATACACAATTACTTTAAGTTGCACTTGAATTTATTTTCACAGGCATAATAACTCTGTGAAAGGCCTGTACCAAATAAGCACATTCATTTATAAAATTCCTCAGCCAACAATTATGTTCAGTGGAATAAGTGGTAGCAAAGTTTCAGTCCGTGGTGGTTGGGTGTGGTTTGTGGTTCAGCTGCAGGGAAGGGGTGGTGCAGTGGGTTCAGGGGGAATGCCAGAGGAGGCTGACCAGCACAACTGCTAGGCATCCACTAATATTCTATCCTGTTTTACACAGTAGCAGGCCTGGAACTGATATGTGTGTGATTTCTGGAAGGAAACTGTCTGAGACTGTATGTGTGTACAGTGGGAGATGTGCTACAAACAGACTGATTATAATCACAAGCAAAATAAAGCTTATTCACCACAACAGTAATTCATCACTCACTATAGCAGCTTAAATAAACTCAGAACTTTCTACTAACCACACACAGAGCCAGGCTGATGTGTGAGCTACGGCTGATAAAAGACAGAGTACATGCTTACTGTATTGCTATGATGGTTTCTAGAGCATGTATGACTTTTGTTGCCATGGAAACCCTGGCAACCCTGCCAACAAGAGAGGGAGACTGACCGAGGTGATAACTAAGTAAGAATAGATTAATGGCAATATAAATAAAGAAAACATGTTTGCCAGCAGGTGAGTAGTGTAAAGCATGCATGTATGTGTGGCAGAGTGTAAAAATAGCAAAATAACTCATCAAAGAAATCATGCTGCAGTTAAGCAAGATCAAGTAAGGATGTGGATGCCAAAGTCAGGACAGAGAGAAGCCTTCATAGCCAAGCTCACTGGGTCCAGGTGCAGCTCATGCAGGTAGTTAGCCTCCAGCAGAACAAAGCACAATACAAACAACATAAATCTAAGACTGAGGGCACAAAAGGCCAAGGGGTCATCACACTTCTAAGGCATGTGCTAAATTTAAGTGAATAAGGAGATTCAGTTTTACAGACTCATCTGCAAAAAAAAAAAAGGAATGCTGCATGGAATGTAAATTCAAAAAAAGAGAGAATTGTGATTTGAAAATCTTATAAATCCATATATTATTTACAAACAAGCATGCTTAAATGTTTAATTGTTTAAAGTGATATATTTCATTTAATTTTACTATGTTGTTCAAATATTTGTTATGATCTCTATGTCTTGGACACAGGGTTTAGATTTTCATAGGATTTTTATGGTTCATCTAGTTTTGTATTTTTTATAATCTTTGTATAATGGTACTATGTTCTGCATGATAGATATATTGATAGTCTTTAGTTTATAATGATAGTTGTTGTTGTTTTTTTTTTTGGGGGGGGGGGGTGCTTTCCTTATGAGTTTGTTATCAGTGCCTTTAGTTCCTTGACTTCTTTATTTAAATGATTGTTTATCCCCTTTAGTATTCCCATTCTGTCCCTCCAGTCTTGTCTCCTTGTTTGTTTATCTTCTGTCTCTATGCCAAGCTTGTATGTCTTTTTCTGGTCTCATCTTATCTTCCTGTCTTATTTTGATCTCTTGTGTCCATAGTGCTTTGTGTTTAGTTCTACTTCCCCATCTTGTCATCTGTGATTGGTTTTAGCTGTCCTCCCACCTGTCTTCCTTATCCTTTGCCATGTTCTCTTTTATGTTTGTGTCTGTCCTTGTGTTTGTGTTTTGTTGCAAGAGGTGTAGTTTCAGATTATTTGGACCTGACCTGCTGTTTGTTGTATTTATTAAGGAGCTCAGCAGTAAAGCTGTTTTTGACTTTTACTTCTTGTCTCCTTAGATATGCATTAAGGGAGAATATTTAGAGAATATTTAAGTGGCAGAGTTTCACCAACTTGCAGAAAACTATATCTACAAAACGCAGAACCATTCCAGAATAATTTTTGTCAGCTTAAAATTGTGAAGACTGTGAATATATGATCATAAAAATACATAATGTCTAAATATTCACAAAGACTATAGAAACTGCATACAAGGACAAGACTGAAATCTGGCATGAAAATCACAGTATGATTGTATTAACAGGAAATTTTCCAGGTTAAAAGTAGAGACACTTCATATAAGATAGATTCAGTTTGCATTTCACTGTGGTGTTCTTCTTTGTCCTTTTCAAACACAAATTCAAAATGACTTAAATGCTGTCTTGCTGGCATAATAATAGCTGAGCTATCTGACACAACCTGCAATCCAGCTGCCAGCAAGTAGGGGAGGGAGGGAAACATACAGATTTTCCAAAGACTGATTTTTGCTGTTGGTGATGTTTGAGTTTGTTTGTTGGCAACAATAGAAATTGGGAAATACACTAATGTAACCTGCTGTTTATGGTATATTATTTGTTGTTTATATACTGCCTATACAAGTTTCAATAGCTATTCAGCAGGGTGGCTTTGACATATAAAGGTTTGAAAAAAAAACATGGGGAAAATATTGAAAAGACCAGATTTATTTTTATTTTTTAAACAGACTCATACAGGCTGTTTCAGTGTGAGGAATTTCAGTTTTACGACATGTCACATTTTTTGTTGCTTTTTTTCCACCTTCCATGTCTCAGCACCACAATGACCACAATTATTTTTCATTGCTTTTCACAGTGTCATGCATTCTTAAATGTAACAGTGATAATTATCAAAGTGATTTTTCCACTGTGCTTTTTGTCTGAACTCCTTGTTTACTCTTTGCTATGTGCTGATACCATGAAAAAAGACATCTCATAAACAGAAGGCTTTTCGTTGAAACCACATGCTTAGTTTCCCCATTTTGGGGAAATCATGAGGCTTTTCGGTTGATAAAAATAAGCCAGAGGCAAAATAGAAAGTAACCAATAAAGGCCTTTTACACCCAAAAGAGTAGCAAATAAAAACATTTATTTTATTCACAATATATAAAATGACTCTAAAAAGAGCTAAAAGATAAATCCCTCTCAAATAGATATAATAAAACTAAGACAGGACAAACAAAATAACTAAAGTAAAATGGACAGAGCAAGCTTGAAGTCCAGCAGTATCCTGTTTTCATGGCAACAAAAGTCATGGCAAACAACTCTGACTTTAAGTTGCGCTATATAAGAAACTAAATATATGATCACATATTTCAAACTATTTTTTTTTGCAGCTGTTGGAACAGGATACATTCAAAGTTTTATACAAAACCTTTAACAATGAATATATATATATATATATATATATATATATATATATATATATATATATATATATATATATATATATATATATATATATATAATCTTCATAAAAATGAGAGCATAGATTTAAATAAAAAATATCAGAGGAGCAAGAGTGGGTTCATAAAAAGCTTCTTCTTGGCTTTGCTGCTACAGCTCTCCTCACTGACCTGTAAGACAAGCACAAAGAGACAAAGTGATTTCCAACATGTAAAGATATTATGAGCTGAAGACATTTAATAATGTGAAGAATAAATCAGCCTGCATGGCAGCAGAATTACTGAGAGAACTTCCTGATGTGACTTCAGAATAAACTGCTGCATCAGCTACAGGACTTGATGTTCCTGTGAATGAAGAGAAGATCATTGAAAACAATAATATCATTAACCAGGAGGAAACTGGATGTCTCCACTGATGCAAAGACAATTGAGTATGATAGATTTTAATCAGCTGATGAATTGTGAATACATAAATATAAACTGTAAAATAAACAGATTTACATTGTAAGAGCAGATAAACATGTTGAACAATATTCAGTGGAGATGATGGCAGACTTTGCTCACCTTTGTTTTTCTTGGCTTTTTCTTTTTTGGGCTGTTTGACCTCAGCATACATCAGACTGTCCTCTAAAAGAGACGTCAGAGCTCAGGACACATTTGTTCAGCACATATATGATACAAACATGTTGGATACACATGGAATTTAAACTTTTTGCAACTACAGTGAAAGAAATCTAAGTGAAATCATTTGTTGCCTGTGACACTTCAGCTTTGCATGTGTGTTTTGTGATTGAGGTCTGAGTCAGAATCTGTGGATGCTGTGATTCAGTAAAGCTGAAACACTGATCAGTAAGTGAATAACTAAACTCCATGTTGACCTATAATTACCTGCAATATAATGATGTGATGACACATTCAAGTACAAACACTGAATGACACTGTTGTGACTGTACCTGCAGCTCCCGTCTTCACCTCAGAGTAAATAACACACTCTTCTGGTTTGTGATGCTTCCCTGTTAAGATGATCAGATTAATTCACAAAAGAAAATAATTAATACAATTTTTTCCCCCACACAATGTGTGCTTTGCATACTCCTCTTTTCAAAATCTTTAAGCTTAATGAGAGAATATGTGACATCTCGGGTTTCATCTGGAACTGCAATAAAAAAAAGAAAAGACAAAGAAAAAGTTAAATGTTTATAAACATATCACGAGATAGTCTTCTTAAATTTCACACCTTTTTCATATCTAGGTGTTGCGTGCTTTTCAAACTGGAGTACACCAATTTCACTGTATTCAACTTGTGTGATTACATAAAGATAACAGTAGTATTAGTATATGTGTGAATAATTAAAGTGTGTGTAGTAAATAAACTCTCTAATACAGAGTGAAAAGAAGAGGCTCTTACACTTGGACTGTCTGCAGCAATACAACAAGAGCAGGAGAATAATAATGAGAGAGACTCCACTAACCAGTCCAACCATCAACCACACAGGAGATGAAGAGCTGTCAGCTCCTGACACAGTTACGTAACAAAAAACAGAAATTAATTAATAAATTATAATCTTATAAATAAATACATTCATAAAATAGAGCCAAGTGACTTTGAGACTTAAATCAGACAATCTAATGTTCCTTCTCAGTCATTGGTTTATAAAACTCCATCACATGTTTTGATCCTGCTCACCTTTAACTGACATCCAGCTCTGTGCTGACTCTCTTCCTGAGTACTGACACTTGTAGAAACCTTCATCAGACTTTGACACTGCAGAGATCTTCAGCTCCCCTCGGGGATCATTTTCAATAAGTTTGTCATTGTGATAGAAAAACACATTGGAAAGTATTTTTTGTGTTCTTAAACTGCAGCTCAGACTAACAGAAGCTCCCTCAGTCACAGGATGAACAGGACTCACCAGGATAGGACCATTACCATCATCTGTGACACAATCACACACAATTGTTTCAGTCACATCAGCTGGTGCACACTTTGAGAAAAAGCTGACAAACAATAATAAGAACAGATTGTACAAATGTTCATCATGAAGATCTGATCTTGTGTATTTAAAACTGCTGTATGTGTTTTATTTTTCCCACATGAAATGACTTCACATACAGCAAAGCTGGGACAAATGTTCATGTGACGTTTAAATCATCCAAATCCAAGTAGTAAATGTATAATAACATACTCTGTACAGTGATGTTGACTGCACTGCTGAACTCTCCTGATCCAGACTCACACCAGTACACTGCAGTATCTGACTTTGATGTGTTGATGTCACATGTGGATCCAGTCATTCTGCTACAGTCAGAGTACAGTCGGCCGTCCTCAGAGAACTTCCTCACTCTCCACTCAGTGAAGTTTCCCTCACAGGTCAGTGAGACAGAGTCAGAGGTGAAGTGTTGCACTCTGTCAGGACTCACTGTGAGAGACGCTGCTGAATGAACATCTGGAAACGACATGCAGTGAAGAGACAAAGCTCACAGATGTTAGGAACAAAAAATGTCAAATTAGTATTAGAAAAAAAATAATGAGCTGAACCTTCGTGGATTACAGTGATGACACAACTTATTAGACAGAATCAAACTGACCTGCAGACCAGACAAACTTTGGTCGACTGTGATCAGTGTGATACTCTGGGTCTCCTCTTCCAGCTCTGCACACATATCCTGCTGTGTGTGTCTGTCCATGAATGATGTAGGAGTCCTGTGCAGTCCCACTGCCATCAGGTAGCAGCTCATAACTGGAGGATTTCTCTGATAGATCAGGAACAGCTTTATACCAGTAGAAGCTCCATCCTGCAGACGGATGTTCAACCTCACAGTTCAGAGTTACTGAGGCTCCAGGACTCAGCCATGATGGAGACACAGTGAGGACAGATCCTGTTGGAAAGTAATGAATATTATTTCGTCAGGCTCACTCTCCGTTTTTTCTCAATGCTTTTCTCAGTGTTTTTTTCCCCCAATATGTTTTCCTTTTTTATGTTCTGTTAATCTGTGATATTTATGTTTCATATTTGTATTCTTGTGAAAATTAATATATTTTACTTGACTAGAGAGCACTTTTAGTCAGTTCCCATGGACTCTACATTTTACATGACTGTTCGTGTTCAACAATTTCCAATAAGAGCCGTTACCGTGAAATATAATTTTGTTTTTCCTTCATAGTAATCCTCAGTCATCAATCTATTTAACATTGTTGGTGAATACAAACTGACCAGTTTTCCCAATCCTGACTGACTGGCTGTCCTCTGTGTAGTAAACTGGGTTTCCTCTTCCTCCTCTGCACCTGTAGAGTCCTTCCTGTGAGACACTGATTTGTCCATTTGAGTGAAAAACTGCATCTTGTGTGGTCAGGGCTTCAGAGGATTTCTCATCTCTGTACCAGTAGTATTTCCATCCAGATGATGATGATGGGTTCACAGAGCAGCTCAGTGTCACACTGCCCCCTACTGGTATGATTAAACTTTGTGCTGTCAGTTTGGCTTTGGGTTTACTTGCTGTTGAGGTGACAGGAAAAAGTACATCAGTACATCACAAAATACAAATGTTGCACAAACAAATTGCTTTTAGATATTTTGTGTCCTGTGTTGGATTTTTCCTGCCTTGTGAATAGCATCTGATGCAGACCCATGTATTTATTTATATATTTGTATAATAATAATAATAATAATAATAATAATAATAATAATAAGAAGAAGAAGAAGAAGAAGAACAAAGTTACCATTAATAGTCAGAGTTCACAGATAGTAACTTTCACATTTAGCTCAAAAGTGCAGCTTTCCAAGTCTTAATGCAAATTTGCATCAGACAAAAGTGTTAAAAGAAGGCCCTTTCCATTGTGATGCAGACCCAGTTTTCTGTTCCATTACAGAGCCTATAACACCTTCAGACAGACCTGGATCAGTGTCACAGTTATGTGGGTTGAGACACTGATATAGATGATTTTCAGTGAAAACATGTTCAGATTCTGAATTAATGTAAAAGCACTTAATAAGTACACAAAATGGCAAATTAATTTTGAATTCTGATTTTCACGCTTTTAAAAACACAAACTACTGCAGATTAACTGGCTCCACTCTGAGGTTTGATTTTGTGAATGAGGAACTGAAACCCAGTGTTAGTCAGCTGGTTCAACTGGAGCAGAAGAGGATGAGTCAGGGAGAAACTCTGAGTTTGTTAAAGAAAACCTGTCAGAAGCCTGTTACCATGGTAACTTGGTAACCTAACTCAGAGTTAGGGTAAGTTAACTGTCTTTCTGGAACAGAAACCCAGGGTCTCACAGCTTACAGAGAATGTTGTTAGCACAGATCACATAATGATCCATTTCAGTTTAACAGAAAACTAAAAATTCAACTCAGACCACTCTAGAAACAGAACAAACAGATTCAGGTCTTTCAGTTTGTTACTTTTGGAAATTACCGGTTTCAGTAATGGTGACTTCATTGCTCTCTTCTGTGAAGTAAACTGGATCTCCTCTCCCTCCTCTGCAGTGGTACAGACCTCCTTGTGAGACACTAATAACTCTGTTTGTTTCACCTTCTCTTATGAGCTGGATTTCAGAGGAGACTGAATCACTTCTGAACCAATAAACATTCCAGCCAGCAGAGCCCTCCACAGAGCAGTTCAGTGTCACACTGCCCCCTGCTGGTATGACTGAACTTTGTGCTGTCAGTGTGGCTCTGCATTTACTTGCTGTTGAGGTTACAGGAAAAGAGAAATATCAGATTTTCACTTGCTTCAGGAAGAACTTTGTTATAGAAATAATAATAATAACTTCTTTTTAAAAGTGCCTTTCAAATACCCAACAACACTTAACAATAGAATAAAACACATAATAGAACAATGACAAAATGAAGAACAACTTCGAGACAGAGAGATTCCCACACCCTGGGAGCAGATCAACTGAAAGCTCTGGTTTCCATGGTGCTGAGATGGAAAGAAGGCACAACAAGTTGGATGTGAGCAGGCAGAAGAGGTGGTGCTTATCAGGTTAGAAAGTTAGGGAGGAGCGAGGTTATGACAGGCCTTGAAGGTGAGCAGAAGAATTTTGTTTACTATCCGGACATAGGACATAGGACATAATCGGTTAATGTTGCGTAGATGGAAATGGGCAGAACAAGTGAGATTATTGATGTGAGATTTATAAGATAATAAACTGTCTAGGATGACACCAAGGCTCTTAACTTGAGGTGAAGGGAAAAATGTGGAGTCATCAATAGTGAGTCAGAATAAGTGTGTCAGAGATGCCAAGAGAGGAAATTCTGTTTAGAAGGATGGCATGAGAGATAGTGTCGAAGGCTGAGCTCACATCCAAAAGGACAAGAATGTTGAGAAAACAAGAGTCAGCTCTGAGTATTCTGAGAAAAGATCACACTTTACACATTCACTCAGTCATTTAGCTTCTAGCACCAAATAGAAAATATTTACTTGCATGTGACACATGTCTTCATGCAAAAACTACAGATGCCCTCTGATTTATTCTTCATCTATTCAAAGACAAATGCTGCACAAACAAATTACTTTTAGATGTTTTGTGTCCTCTCTACATTATCCTTTAATAACACTCAAAGGTAACATGACACTGAATGGTGTCTGTTATTCCTGTGGGGGCTGCATCATATTTACACAGAGCCTACTCTCCCTTTGCCTTTGTCATATGGAAATGACAGTAACATCACATAAAATACAAAAACAGTATTTCACACACTGTTTGAAAACAGGGAGATTCAGAACACTGTAGGTACTATTTCTGTTATTGGTAGAGCATGTGACCATCAGTGTTACTGCTCTATCCAACAGGTGTACTACAAGCTGACATTGGTGGATTAGAAAGCAATGTTGATCTTAAAGTCAGTTTTCTGTGTCATCAAATTAGTTAGACTTTCTATTATTCTAGGGTCTTTACCTTACTGACTGTTAACTGAGCTGAATTGATTTAAGTGGTCTATGAATAGACGAAGAATAAATTAGAGGGAATCTGTAGTGTAGTTTTGTATGAAGACACTCAGTCTAATGTGCCAGAAGCACCAAACAAATCACTGAGTGAATGTGTGATAATTTCTATAACAAAATTCTCCTTACAGCAAATGTTCACATAAAAATATTCAGTTACAAATCCAAATAGAAGCATAAAAACTTTGTTGCTTGTATTTATTTATCTGTGTGTTATGTGTTTTATTTATTTCCCCACAACTAAAGAAAATACCGAAACAACACTGCACAAGAAAAGTTAAATATGTAATATTTATGAGCCTGTTGAAAAGGGAATTTAATTGGTTCTGGACGTTTAAAGTGTTCCAACATTTTAACATAATGAAAATTTGTATTTAATATTATTTGTTATCTGTCCATCTCATGTATAGTCTTTTTTCCTGACAATTTTTGCAACTGCATCAGATTTTAGTATTTTAAAATGTTATATAAACTGTATAAAAATGTGTTAAGAAATAATTTAGAGTGGTACAGGAGGTGTGAATCTGGAAAGCAATGTCATGCATATTCTATAAATGCAAAGCAAAGAAAAATAAATTTCTCACCATCAGTATTTATGTAGAAGAGTGTACTGAGCACTAAAATAAAGATTGAAACATCAGAATCAAACTGTCAGAAAATCAAACAAGACAAGCAATGAAAAACAACCATGTATCCAACATAATGCTCCAGATTAAACTGAGCAAAGGCACCAGCAACATTTTCCTTAAGGATCATAAAATTAAACCGTTTTAACCAGTTATAGACTATAATGCTCACAGATTAGAAGCTTTTTTTTTATTAACTAGTGCCATTCAAACGAAGCTAGAAATGTACTTACACAATAATAAGCCCGTTATGCAGTGCAAAGTGTATCCCATCTTCAAATCTAGCCGTGCCCCACTTGGATCCTCGCCAATCTCAATCTGACTGTTTACTTAATATAAAATATATTTATTATAAATAAAAAATGCAGAATGATGAGAAGCTGCATTTAATACAGACAAGAGCAGAGCTCTCAGCTTCTTCTGGCTGTGGCCTCTCTGTGCTTCCTTTTTTTATACAAACCTCACACAGCTTCTGTAGCTTTGACCACAGCAGCTGTGTGACGTGTTTGCATTTCCTGTCTATTGTAAGCATAAACATTTGTTTCTTGTGTTGTTATATTTCTCTATTTTTGTGTTGCCAGCTGACATATTTCTTGTCTGACCTGACACTTTTTTTCCCTAACACTGATAGATTAGTCTGAAGTTTTCTCTCTCTGTTTCAGAGCTGGATTGACCTCATATTTACATTGTCCTTGGGTTCATTTCATGAGTATGGCGTATTATTGATATACCACCTGATTTGCTGTTAGTTGTTCACAAAATGCTTCTTCTTTTTTCCATCTTTCTGAAATGTGTCAATCAAATATTTCAGTTATTTGGAATAACAATAACAATAGCACATTTGCTAGACTGAGTTTCTACTTTGGAGCCTGTATTTTCAGTGAAATATGCAAATATGTATGCTTATATTGTGTTTCACTGTGAGCTCAGGTATTATCATGCAGTACTATAGTGAGCAAAGCTCCCTTAACCTCAGCATAGATCTGTAAATCTTATCATGTTGTGGTTGAGTTCCTGTTTTAAATTTGTTTGTCACCCCAATCGCAGGAAATAACAATTTGTGTGGTTGAACTGAAACAGCAGACTTTCATATTTCACAAACTAAAGGCAACATTTAAATTCATTCAATTTCTAATTTCTAGTTTAACTTATTGGCATTAAGACATAAAATCTAAAGACAACCTGAAAATGACATGAAAAAAGTCCAAAAAACGTTACAATTGGCAGATGTTTACACACTTTTATATACATTAGCATGATTGTGATGGTAATTTTGTCCTTTTAATGGTTTATGTGAACTGTTCTTATTCCAGGGTGAAATTGTACAGCATATATCTTTCATGACTAAAAAACAGGAACTTGGTGCACATGTATGACTTCTTGATTAGAGACAATCCAAGATTCAAATATTTGCATCACAATGGTAAACATGGCTCTGTCCCAGCTTTGTGAGAAATTCGAAACAGGTCAATATTTTTTTTCTTAAAAATGGTACATTTAAGATGCTTTCTACATTTTATTTTGAACATATGGATTTATGAGATTTGCAAATTACAGCATTATGTTTGTTTGTTTTTTCATTTCTATTTTAAACAGTGTGCTGACATTTTAAGAACTGTGTTTGTATTTTGAAGCTAAGAGTTGTACACTAACAGGAATGTGACACAACATGAATGTGAAAGCAGTTTTATGTTTACATAAAAGCAGTTCAATCAATCATCAATATTGTGAAAATAATTTTGACCATAATCATGCAACCCTAATAAATGAGAAGACAATTCATATAACATGTTTTTAATAAAACTACTTGCATGCGGGAATGGTTGGTTAGAGTTTCATGTGTACAGCAGTCGAGCTCTCTCTGATAACAGTTATCACTCTGAAGCAAGTTATCTGATTTTTTTTGCCTAGTGAAGAGATGGTACAGATAAGCTTGTAGGTATGTGGTAACTTACAGTTATACCACACAAAAATATTAGCACATTAGTTTATTTGGGTGATACTGAGTATAATTCTCACCATCTTATCATGGTTTCAAAACTTGTGAATCTGAAAGGACAATAATGTACAACAAGGGTCTATTTTCATGTTCATAAATTATTCAGCAATACTTCTTGTTTTGATTTCATTAGTTCAGTTAATAATTTTTTAATAATAATGTAAACAATGAGAACAAAGCATAAAGAAATATTTTTTTTTTTACTATTGCTAGAATACTATACCTATACCTTTATTTTTTAAAAATAAAACAAATCATGATTGAGTTTAGATATTAGTTTCGATTGAATTATTTATGTTATTTACAGTTTTATTTCCTAATCACACTACTCAATCTCTTTTTTGGGACCTTTGTCCAAACTCAAATAAAAAACTAGTCTTTGTGGTTTCAGAGCTGCAGCATCATTGTCCTGTTTAAAAGTAGTTTAAAAGTAGAGACATTTCATGTCAGCCAGGCTCAGTTTACATTTCACAGTCAGTTGTTTTTGTCCTTTTTAAATATAAATTCAGAAAAATCATTAATATTATTCAAGTACCGGCAAATCATATACAAATGTGCACAAAAAGCAAAGTCAAATTTCCACTCTGCTCTTGGCTTGCGTTCCTTGTTAACTCTCTGCTGTGTGCTGATAACATAAAGCATGACATCTGCTGAACGGAAGACTTTTGACTTGAACCACAAGCTGCATTTCCTCTTTCCTTGGTGGCCCGCCCAGAAATCTTTCAGTAGATAAAAACAAGCCTGTGACAAAAAAACAAAACAAAACAAAACACGTAAGTTCTACATGTAAGTCTTAAAAGCTACTCGGGCCAATATAGAATTTTTTTTATTCCTTCTTGAAATTTATCAGATTTTTTTTTGTTTGAAAAATGTTTTCAAAGTCTTACATCTGTCAGAAATTGTACAACATTCTCAATTTTCAAAGAAGTTTATTCAAAGACATCAACATATGTCAAAAACAATCTGCTGGGCTTCATTCAAGAGCTTTAAAGTTACCAAATCTTCTACTGAGGTTTTTGTTGAGTGTGCGAGTTGATATCAACAGCAAATTTCTCCATCATTCAAAATATGACCTCACATTTTAAAAACCCTGATTTTGTTCCAGATTTGTCTTTAACTCTTTCAAGTTTGAATCATGAAATTAATTGCCACAAAATTATTTTTTATTTTAAATGGAACATTTATTGAACCTTCTGATATATTTTTTTTAAAACTTAAACATTAATTTGTATTTAAGTTTTATTTTATTTATTTTTATTTTATTTTAACATTTTTTGCAATTTATTGCTTAAAAGAGCATTACGACATTTATTGTGTTTACTGTTTACTGGATTTACATCTTGATTAGTTGGTGAAAGGATAACAAATAAGAATAAAAATTAGAATTATAATCATCATTATCTGGTGGCTGATCATGAAGGAGAGAGGAGTAAATCTGAGAGTGGCTTTGGATCTCTCTTTTGTGTATAGCCGAGCTTTGATTAATGTGCAGAGACTGAGTGAGACCAAAACATGAAGGAAATACTGTCGGTTTAATAAAGAACATGTAAAGTGAGGTTTAATGTTCAAAAGGAGGGATGAGTGCTGCTGTACCAATGTGCTAAATAATGGATCAGTAAAGATAAAAAGGTTAATTTTATTCCATTGTTTTGTGCTCTGTTTATTAAACATGTTATGAAACAAGATCAAGTCTCATCCTCTCACTCTGTGTATCAACACAGCAGGAGAAAAAGAGTAAATAATACAATTCTCCAAACAACTGATAGAAACTGCTTTCAGTTTGAAGCACAGTGCTGATCAGGCAGGCCACAAAGCTAACCTCAGGCTTTGTGTTGCGGATCTCGATGTCATCCTGCACCTGCAGATGGCGGACCTGAAACTCTCCTGCTGTACATATCCGAACGTGAAATTTTATGTGCTGTTTAACCTTGTTTGGCCTGCCAGCACCTATTTGTATCTTTACGCTAATTTTGTCTCAGATTATGTCATAGTGTTTGTCGCTGCTGTCTGTTGTGTTGCTGCTGCAGGTTTCCCATGAATGCATGTGGTTTTGTGTTGTCAAAACAGCAACACACTACTGAATGTCAATAGCTTGAGAGTGTCTAATCTAGGGCCTCCATCCTCAAATCAATTTATTTTGTATGCAGTTATTAAAATGCTGCCTTTAGACTGTGTAATTAAATATATCTGATCAGAAGATATAGCCATACAGCCAAAACATAGCCGGTTACATGCAGACTTAGAGGATGAACTGTACTGTGCAAGCCTTTACAGTATATTTATCCACATACTATTGAATCCACAGCACACATGACAAGCACAGTGGTTTTAAGAACACTGGACATAATCTGAAAATAGTTACAGAAGCATAATAGGATATGGTGTTTGCGGTGTACAGCTGAGTGTAGCTTGTAGCTGCTGACTTAAGTTTAAAAGGAAGGAAGCCCAGAAAGGGTGTAGTAAAAAAGAAGACAAACTGAAGAAGAGCTTCAGTTATGAACCACACTGCCTCCTACTAACCATTCTTTGCATTACACCAGTGACAAAAAAAATCTCCATATTGCCTGTATGTATGTGTTCAGC
Organism: Copadichromis virginalis; assembly: GCF_057382275.1. Classification (NCBI taxonomy): domain Eukaryota; kingdom Metazoa; phylum Chordata; class Actinopteri; order Cichliformes; family Cichlidae; genus Copadichromis; species Copadichromis virginalis. The sequence continues at coordinate 37,128,030 of NC_140620.1, forward strand.
CCCCTCTCAACAAAAATTGTTGTGCAAAAGCTTGTCTATACACTTAGATTCAATCATGAGCCCTCAGTTTCTCACAGACATTGAAAATATGTTTTACCTCCTCTAATACACTCGCCTTCATTTTATACTCGTGGCCACCTTTTAATGTCACAGATGGGTCGATACTTTCTCTTGATGAATCAAACTGCAGTGAAGAGGTACAAACAAACTCTGTACAGTGATGTTGGTGCTCACACAGTCCAATCATAACCATTCTGTAAGGATTCAGTGATACTCTGTCAAAATAATGCTTCACTTAATAGACTTATCACATGGTAACATGCCATGATGCAAATAATACATTCTGAAGTCAAAGTCTTTATCACTTACCATCAGAGGTGTGGGAAATATTTAACACCCAGCCAAGTAGATGAATTTATTATTCCTTAATCCACGCATCCATCCAGCCTCTTCCACTTATCCAGGGCTGGGTTGCAGGTGCAACAGCACAAGCAAGGATGCAAAGACCTTCCTCTCACTATCTTACAATGCTGTGATTGCAGCCATTCTCCGACTCTTGGTGAATGGTACTGATAGCCATTGATCAATGGTCTTTGATCAGTGATAATTGATCAATGGTCATGTCAATTTGCATATTAACGATCAAGGAACTGACCTTATAGCCCATTGTTCATTCAGTGGGCTGGTTTCAGGCATTCTGCACATGTACTGTTTATAATGTTAGGGAAACCTGGTGTCAGCTGAGACTGAAGATGCCACTTGGATGAATGACCAATGACCAAATGTTTCTCCCACTGAAAACATTAGATCCAGATGAAAATAACATTCCTCTCCCCTGGCTACCACCTCGAGCTTAGACAAGACTGCTAACATTTTTTGATATATTCTTTATAGATTTTAAATCTATCTTAGAAACTACAAAAAACATATACATATATATATATATATATATATATATATATATATATATATATATATATATATATATATATATATATACCAGCTTTTTCTAAATTCCTTGGTTAAAATCTTGGTGTCACCTTTTACTACTGTTGCAGTAATGGGATAATATTCGAATGAAAGCAAAGCAATAAATCAGATACTGCTTCATTGTATAAAACACTTTAAGAGTGAACTGGACCAAAGCTGGCCTATAAGTGGCCAGCAGAGGGAGTGTCTGCTTCCCCTATAATCAGAGGAAGCCCAGACAGCAGGACATTGACTTTCTATCTGTTTTCACACTGTGTCATGCATACTTAAATGTGCCGGTGAAAATTATTACTATTATTTCAATATAGGCAGATCATATGAGCATTTGTCAAACACAAACAGAACAAAGTCAAAGTCTTCTCACTGTACTCTTGTCATCATTCCTTGTTAACTCTCTTCTGTGAGCTGATAACAGAAAACAAGACATCTGCTACACAGAAGACTTCAGGCTGAAACCACAGGCTGCATTTCCTCTTTACTAGGTGGCCCAAACAGACATCGTGAGGCCTTACAGTGATAAAAATAAGCCCGTGGGAGAATAGTCAGTAACCACCAACAGTATTTTACACACATGTAGGCTGCTTAAAAGAACAAATACTTAATTCTGTAATGCCATCATTGCAGTTTGATGTTGTGTTATTCTTGCTTAAAGTTGCTTCATGGTGAAAATTTATCACTGTATTTCTTTGCAGATTTGAATAGAATATAATTTTCAAGAATGTTTTACATCTATCAACAATGCAATATAGGTCCCTCTACCATCTGGCAAATTTTCCTTTTCACTCTTGCTGCAATCCTAGCCTAGCTTCAACAACTCTTTTCCATTTCTTTATGGTGGCTCATCAACCGTATCTTTGTGGAGGTATCAGAACTATGCACATCACCCTTTTCTTCTCCATTCTTCATACATCCCCTCACTCTCTAAGATTGTCTAAACTATCATTTTCCCCGATTTGGTCGATCTAAATTCTTTATTAATATGGGTCAAATGTGACCTGGAACAACCTCAATATATCTAAATTTTAACAGGTCAAAAATCGGTCAAATTTGAACTTAACAATATGTTAAAAGCTACAAAGCACAGAGAGTTTATGTTAAAAAAAACAAAACAAAAAAAACACATACGCATATGATCTTACTCTTACTTACTTTAAACAGCTCTCTAAACTGTACATTTTTTCTTCTTTTGCTTTGTACTGATGTCAGCTCATGCAGCAATTTACTTGATATGGTTATGGTCATCAAATAGCCATCTGTGTCCCCAACCCCCTCACAGTGTGTGGGTGTGGGTGATGCGTCGTTCACTTTGTGGTGGTTTTTTAAGGTTTGCTGTGACACTAAACACAGGAAATGACCCTTTAGATGGTTGATCTTAAGCAAAGCAAAACCCTTTAAATGAAAAAATAAACTCTAAAAACATGTGTTTATTTATTTATTTATTTTCACCAGTAACTCTAAGTGAGCTCAGTTTGACAAGAGGATTTTGCACAGACATGAGATTCGAGTTGTGCCTGTGCCTCCTCCCCCCTGCAATAACAGACCAGCAGATGTCTGTGCCTGGAGATTAGAATTTTGTTGCATATAATTAACATAAAAGTAAATAATAATAATATATATATATATATATATCTATACACATATAAACATACATATATTTTGTATTGTATGTTTCGGAGTTAAAGCTCCTGTTGCTCCTATTGCTGCTGAGACTACTTTAGACTTTATATTCCACATCTACTCCAGTTGCTCCTTCATGCCCGGGTATTTCTCTGTTTTCTCGTGCTCCTTCTTCCTACTGTTGCTGTCTGCTGGGTAGCCACATCTACCACAACTGCAGTCTACTGTTCCTTGTCTACCACCACAAAACTCCCCCATAAAGTGCACTGATGATTCAGTTCACTTATTAGCCTATTAGCTGTGACAAATAACAAACACACACTCATATAATATCAAATTAATTGCATGTTTACTCCTACAGAACTGTTCATATTTGGTCATTATCCATGAATATGTGACTAGCACTGTAAAAGAGGTTGTAGGATATAATATAATATAATATAATATAATATAATATAATATAATATAATATAATATAATATAATATAATATAATCTTAGTCTATCATGATAAATAAATGAAGTCTCTGCACATTGCTTTCCCCCCCAATACCTACAGGAAACACAAGCAGTATATTGCTGCTTACAATAAGTTTTGAAAGGTTCTATCACATATTAAATTCAGTTTACAAGGTCTGGTGTCTACTGGTGTTTTTTCATCTTAACAAAAAAAATAAAATCTAGTATAGCCTGAAAAAAAATTAGCTGAGCTGTCAAGAACATGTCAAAACAAAATGCAACTAATGTCTCAATTATACAGTCTCTCTCTGTGACGGTACACCTTCACTTTATTTCCATGGCTTCAGATCACACCAAAAGTGTTACTGGGAAACTTTTTTTCGCACTAAATTCTATTAAACATTTGAATGCATGACCTCTGCCCCTTTTACCTGCTCTGTGCATCTTGACAAAGCTTGAGAGAAGAAGAGAAATGAGAGACTAAGATGCATCTGATGTATTTCAATAGTTCCCTAAAACAGTGGTCCTCAACCCCCGGGCCTCGGACCGGTACCGGTCTGTGAGTCGTTTGGTACCGGGCCTTGAGAGTTGAGGCTCAGGTGTGAAATGTATAGTTTTCAGTGTTTTTATCATTAACTCGGCTTCCCTGGGTCTTTTCCCATGTTGTAGTTGTGTGTCTTATTTTGAAAGAAATGTTTACGTGTTACCATAGTGACCAGAGAGCCTTAAGGGGCAGAGAGAAGGATGTTACTCTAAATGTAGTTGGCACATTTCAGGAGGATGCTGCTGATAAAGTTACACAATTACACAGTGAATTCATGTTTATTATTATATTTACAAAATGCCACAGTTTTTGTCTTGGTCGTATCATTTTATTTTGTTGTATTTATCGGCAACACCTTAATTGCAGGTCCGTGAAAATATTGTCTGACATTGCCCTAAAACCATGTTGACCAATCAGAAGCTTGAAAGGAGATCATGTCTTATGGAAATCTGAAACACACTTATGTACATATAACCAGGTTTCTTTGTTAGATTTATTAAAGTAACCAGTAAGTAACAAGTAATCAAAGAAGTAAAACAGACCATCAGATAAAGGCAAAAAGGAAACCATGTGCTACTCAAAGTGATCTGATGTGAAATCAGCATCATACTTAAAATTTACAGCATCTAATGAAGTAAACATCACAACACACATTTCTATACATGCATATATATATGTTCTCACCCTATTTAATATACAAACTACATTCAACAAAAATAAAAATAATATGGACTAATACAAAGGTAGACTCTATTAGTTCAATAAGAAGTATAACTTGGAGGAATTGAACATAATTTATTAAGATTGAGAAATGAATCAATGCCTTTGGCAATTCAACTTCAATGACCCATCATGGCAGAACAGAATCCAAACAGTGATAGGACTTAGGAGAGTTTCCCCTGGAGTCTAAACTCTGGTGGTGGTGAAGATGAAGACTGAGGCTTGGATGGAGCTCTGACTGAGGTGTTAGTGAGGTGGAGATTGGGAGGATGTGGGTGACGCGAATGAAAGTCTGCAAGGGAGAACGATATAAGAGCACTGACATCCAAAGCATGCACACATATTTTACTTGTCATCAGTTCCTATTTCAATTTCAGAATAAAGGCTTCGTCAGATTTAGGACACATGTATCCAAAGCTCTGTAGCTTTAACAGTAAAACGATATCTTTTTCTCTAAGTATCATTTTATAGCATCATTGACTGGGATTCACATTATTGTGGTCAAAGCTCTCTGTAGTGTCACATTTCCATATAAAGGTGATGGTATTAGTACATGTACTAACCCATACACTCTGTTTCCTCTGACACTGCTGATGAAAAGTAAAAAAAATAAAAATAAAATAATTATATATTTTATTTTATGTACTTACTTCTCTTATCAAGAATAATAGTAGATGCTACATTAATGTATTCATGTGCTGGTCTCTCTACACCGTTAACCTCTAAGAAGTCTATTAAAGTTTATACTGTACCACTTCGAGTGATTCCAGAGTTTCTGATCGATTCATAGACAGAAAGATCACCTACAGGAGAGTAAAATACAAGAAATAAAGTAAAATTAGTTTTCTTTTGTTTGTTTTTGTATGTCTGTATCTTTAGTGCTAAATGACTTTTAATAGTTACAAAAGTTATCATTTTTAGCGCTGACCGTGGAGAAGAGAGGAGTAAATCTGAGTGTCACTTTGGTTAGGAGTTTGGGGTGCAGCAGAGGATTGATTGATGTTTGGAGACTGCATGAACCTAAAACATGTCGTGTAAATGTAAAACTCATGTGTAACATTGTCATGCTTAAAAAGAACAGAAACAGTACTGTACAAACCTGTTTCTACAGCGATCTGTCAAAAAAGGGAAAGAAATGCATACTGTAATCCCTTTAAAGCACCAGAATGTATAAACCCTTCAGTCTAATATAAATATGTGGTAGTCTCACCTCTTATCCTTGTGTGGCAGCATATACAGCACAACAACACGGGAACAGTGAGTAAACTTCCAAAAACAAGTCCAATGATGAAAGGCACAAGAAACGAGTGGCTTTCACATCTGAAACCTTAAATTATAAAATATAAAACAACATAAACGATGGAATAACATTTTGGATGTAGAGAGCACAAACTCTGAGTGGTCAGTGACAGAAAAGCATAGATTACAGCTAAAGTCAGACTAAAATGAAGAAGTCAAACTACATGTATCTTTTAAAGACAAGAAATGTGATAAATACTACTGAGTAAGAGTAAGTTGGTAAATTAAAGAAATATGAACATAAATCCAAGCAGGATGTCCTTAAAACTCCCTGAAAAGTCTTCAGTTAATCCAAATTGCTGCAGCAAGAGCAGCAATCTAGGGACTAGATTACTGACAGGGACTAGAAAGAGAGAACATATTTCTCCTATATTATTGGCTTCCCTTCATTGGCTTCCTGTTAAATTCTGAATTGAATTCAAAATCTTGCTCCTCACATACAAGGTCTTAAATAATCAGGCCCCATCTTATCTTAAGGACCTTATAGTACCATATCATTCCATTAGAGCGGATCGCCCCATGCGTGGGGCTGGATGGCGCTAACGCGTCAACGAGCTAACTGCGCTAACGCGTTGACGCCGTGCACCCCCACGCACGGGGCTAGATGCTAGATGTTTCTTACTGTTAAAAAGGAGTTTTTCCTTCTCACATTTGCTGAAGCACTTGCTCATAAAGGGTCATATGATTATTGGGTTTTCCTCTGTTTTCTTTGTATTATTGTAGCGTCTTTACCTTACAATATGAAGCACCTTGTGGCAACTGTTGTTGTGATTTGATGCTGTATAAATAAAACTGAATTTTAATTTTTACAATTTTTTTGAAAATATATAAAATGATTTATTAAATTAGGAATTTATATTAGATGCCTGAGTTAGCTTTTGTTGCTTGATATTTTTCATGGCTGGGCAAAAATATTCACAACCAGGAGGTTGAGGAAATGCAGTAGCATGCAAGGACCTGGAGCCACACATATGAAAAACGCTGCAGAGACAGCCGTCATTGGCTTTGAGGTATGAACCCTGAGTTGGTTAATGTGTTTCACCACACCAGACGGTCATAGCATGGTTTTGTGTGCGTACACCATACCAAAAAAAATAAATAAATAAAAGCTGTGAGATGCCAAATTGACTCCAAACCCACAGGTAGCAGGACCTGGCTATCGTTGATGTATTAAAATGTTGAGCGATAGTAATAGATAAATAAAGAAGAATCAGCCCCTTCATCAGCAGTATGAGCTGCTGGCATCTAAATATTGTTTTGTTAACAGATTACTTTTATTTATTACTTATTTCTTTTGTTGGTAGTACCTATATTCATCTTTTGAGAGCGATAAACAGAAAAGTTGTATCTGGTGTTCTATTCCTGTCAGGATTTTGCTATAAATTGAAACAAAAGTAATTCAGATCTATTGTACAACAAAATATAACAGATTCTCATTTTGGCTCCCTAGGTTTTGAGAATTTTAGCAGTTTCACAATCAATTATATATATATATATATATATATATATATATATATATATATATATATATATATATATATATATATATATATATATATAAACACCCAGCACGCCCCTGTGGGCGGTTTATCCTTCAAGCTCGGGTCCTCTACCAGAGGCCTGGGAGCTTGAGGGTCCTGCGCAGTATCTCAGCTGTTCCCAGGACTGCGCTCTTCTGGACAGAGATCTCCGATGTTATTCCCGGGATCTGCTGGAGCCACTCGCCTAGCTTGGGAGTCACCGCACCTAGTGCTCCGATTACCACGGGGACCACCGTTACCTTCACCCTCCACATCCTCTCGAGCTCTTCTCTGAGCCCTTGGTATTTCTCCAGCTTCTCGTGTTCCTTCTTCCTGATATTGCTGTCATTCGGAACCGCTACATCGATCACTACGGCCGTCTTCTTCTGTTTGTCTACCACCACTATGTCCGGTTGGTTAGCCACCACCATTTTGTCCGTCTGTATCTGGAAGTCCCACAGGATCTTAGCTCGGTCATTCTCCACCACCCTTGGGGGCATCTCCCATTTTGACCTCGGGACTTCCAGGTTATACTCGGCACAGATGTTCCTTTACACTATGCCGGCCACTTGGTTATGGCGTTCCATGTATGCCTTGCCTGCTAGCATCTTGCACCCTGCTGTTATGTGCTGGATTGTCTCTAGGGCATCTTTACACAGCCTGCACCTGGGGTCTTGCCTGGTGTGATAGACCCCAGCCTCTATGGATCTTGTACTCAGAGCTTGTTCTTGTGCTGCCATGATTAGTGCCTCTGTGCTGTCTTTCAGTCCAGCTTTGTCCAGCCACTGGTAGGATTTCTGGATATCAGCCACCTCCTCTATCTGCCGGTGGTACATACCGTGCAGGGGCCTGTCCTTCCATGATGGTTCCTTGTCTCCCTCCTCTTTCTTGGGTTTCTGCTGCCTGAGGTATTCACTGAGCACTCGGTCAGTTGGGGCCATCTTCCCAATGTATTCTTGGATGTTCCTTGTCTCATCCTGGACTGTGGTGCTGACACTCACCAGTGCCCGGCCCCCTTCCTTCCGCTTAGCGTACAGCCTCAGGGTGCTGGACTTGGGGTGAAACCCTCCATGCATGGTAAGGAGCGTTCTTGTCTTTATGTCAGTGGCTTCTATCTCCTCCTTTGGCCAGCCTATTACCCCAGCAGGGTACCTGATCACGGGCAGGGCGTACGTGTTGATGGCCCGGATCTTGTTTGCAGCTTTTCTAGCGGCCTCTTCATGGTTCCCATTTGCCTGCGGGATCCCCAGGTACTTGTAACTGTCCTCTATGTCTGCAATGTTGCCTTCTGGTAGTTCAATCCCCTCAGTTCTGACTACCTTCCCTCTCTTTGTTACCATCCGACTACACTTCTCCAGTCCGAACGACATTCCAATGTCATTGCTGTGTAGCCTGGTAGTGTGGATCAGTGAATCGATGTCTCGTTCACTCTTGGCATACAGCTTGATGTCATCCATGTACAGGAGGTGGCTGCACCCTGTTTTCGTGTCTTGCCCACCGATGCCTTCTTGTTCCAGTAGCCCACTTTTCGTCAGGGTGCCCTGGTTCCTCAACACCTGACGCGGACCTTGTTGATCCGGGCGACGTCCGAGCCGGCATGCCTTCATATTTATCTGTCTCGCTCATGTCTGCGGTAGGCTTGCTTAGCATAGGGGGTCTAGCCTTAGGACCCTTACTGGATACAGACGCCCCAGGCAGGAATCGAACTTACGATCCTATATATATATATATATATATATATATATATATATATATATATATATATATATCCCTTCTTTTGACTCTGCCTTAACCAAGTAGTTTAAGACATGGGACAAAAATAATGAATAATGAATGAATCAATAGCAAAGAAAATTTTGTCAGCTGTTAATTTCATGTTAATTATGGATTTCATTTGTTTTATATCTGAATAAAATACAACACTTACCATTTGTCTCAATTGTGACTGCAGCACTGTCCTCTGTGAAGAAAACTGGGTCTCCTCTTCCTCCTCTGCAGTAATAGATGCCTCCTTCTGCGACACTGAAAGTGTGGGATGATGTTCCGTTTGTTATTCTCTGGGCTGCAGAAGACTCTGAGGTACGTCTGAACCAGTAATATCTCCATCTTGCAGAGTCGTTCACAGAGCAGTTCAGGGTCACGCTGCCCCCCAGTGAGGCCCGAGGTTTTTCAGTTTGTGCTGGTCAGTTTGGAAAACACAAGTAAAGCATTAAGGTAGAAAAAAGATGGTTACTTTATTACATCTTAATAGAAAAGAATGCCAATATTGTTAATTATTATACATGTAATCCATAACATCAATGCAGGACATGCAAATCTCATAAATGCAAATTTTATTCACAGTATAAGATAGAAAACCTATCAAAATGTTTAAAGTGATAACATGTACAATTTAAATAAAAATATTTGCTAATTACTTATCCTTATCAAGGTCATAGGGGGGCTGAATTTCTATCCCAGCTACCACAAGGCAAGATGCAAGGTACACCATGGAGATGTCGCCAGGCTGATGCCCTGGAGACAGACCTGGGGAGGGTGCACAAGTTGAGCACCTACTTGCTGGGCCTTAGCCCATGGGGCCCAGCTGGGTGCAGCCCAAAAAAAGGACATGGGACCACCCGCCTGTAGACCTGCCATCCACAGGAGGCAGGCAAAAGGGCGACTGCAGTGTGTGCTTGGTGGCAGTCAATGGCATAAACCGTGGCAGACAGATCCCTGGCAAACCGATGGTTTGTTCTCTGCAACTTCAGGTTGGGGAAAGGGTCCTGACTGTGATCTGCAGTTATGCACTGAACAACAGTACCTGCCCTTGTTGAAATCCATGGGTGGCTTGCTTAAGAGTGCTCCACCTGGGGACTCTGTCGTCTACTGGGAGACTTCAACACTCATGTGGGAAACTACACTGAGACCTGGAGGGGTTTGATTGGGAACAATGGCCTGCCTGACCTGAACCTGAGTGGTGTACTGTTACTTACTTTGACAGCATTCTGAGGGAGACTGCGGACATTAAGTCTGAATGGACCATTTTAAGCACCTCCATTGCTGAGACTGCTGCACTGAGCTCCGGCTGCAAGGTGGTTGGTGCCTGTAGTGGTGGTAACCCACAAAACAACTGGTGGGCACCAGAGGTGAAGGGAGCCATCAGGCAGAGGAAGGAGTCATGTTGGGCTGTTCAGCTGAGTTTAAAGTGGCAGAAATAAGAATCAGCACCTCCAAGTCTGAGGCTTGAGGTCCTCAGCTGGAAAAGGGTGGCATGCCCAATCCAGGTCAGGGATAAGTTGCTGCCCCAAGTAGAGGAGATTAAGTATCTTGGGGTCTATTTCACAGGTGAGGAGAGGAGGAGGTTTGGAGATCTGCAGTTACTGGTTTCCTTTTATACACTCCACCTTAGCACTTTGTGACTTTGTGTCATGGTATCTGGTCAGGTGTCCCAGTATTCTGAGTTTTAAATGTATTCCTTCCTCAGGGTTCCTCCCTCGAACATACCCTGACCATTATTCTCATCACAGCCATCTGTTATGTGTTTTTTAACTTTTTGAGTTTACTATTAGCCATTTATCATCACCTTATCTTTATCAAAAATAAAACATATAACTGATAGATTCTGTTATTTCAAACATATGAGTGTACTGGTTGGAAAACAACTAGCTAGTTAATAAACAAACTGGAAGACTGAACAACAAGATAGAATCAAAATATAATGGAAATACGTTCAATTGGCTTTGAAAGTATTAAAGTATAGAAAGACAGACAAACAGTGCAGATCACAAATACAATGAGTCACTGTGCCTTGTCAGAAATACTGTAACAGTTAAACTCACAGGTTTCCTCCACAATGAATTCACTGCTGTCCTCTGTGTAGTAAACTGGATCTCCTCTCCCTCCTCTGCAGTGGTACAGACCTCCTTGTGAGACACTAATAACTCTGTTTGCTTCATTTCCTCTCATGAGCTGAGCTTTAGAAGAGACTGAATCACGTCTGAACCAGTCAAACTTCCAGCCAGCAGAGCCCTCCACAGAGCAGCTCAGTGTCACACTGCCCCCTGCTGGTATGGTTGAACTTTGTGCTCTCAGTGTGGCTATGGGTTTATTTGCTGTTGAAGATACAGAAAGAGAAAAAACAGTAGATTGATGTCAATTTTCTTTAACAAGAATTTTGTTATGAAAACAATCACACTTTATACATTCAGTCAGTCATTTAAATTGTAGTGAGCTCCAATGTTAAGAAGTGGCTCGGACTTCCCAAATGCCTCATCAGCTTTGGACTCTATAGCAACAGGATACTGTCATTGCCTATCGCTAGCCTGGTAGAGGAGTTTAAATGTGCCAAAGTGAGGCTTGAGATGTCACTCACAGACTCCCGGGACCCCATGGTGAGAGGCACTGCTCCCACCCTAACAAGTGGGAGAGTGTCAAAAAGAGGAAACTCTTCTGGGGAGTTTCATCATCCGAGCAACACACGATGTGCTACCTTCCCCAATAAATCTGCAGCTGTGGTTTGGAAAGGACCCATCCAGCCCCCTGTGTACAATCCCAGCCACACTCAAGCACATCTTGGTTGGTTGTAGGACTAGCCTTACTCAGGGCAGATACACATGGAGACACAACCAGGTCCTCAGTTCTCTAGCCGAGAAAGTTGAGTATAAAAGAAAATCCATCAAAGCTCAACCTTTCACAAACCAAGAGGAGCGTCAGTTTTCATCAGCATTTATCCGGGAGGGAGACAAGCTGAAGCCAAGCCCCTCAAACCCGGACCTGGGCCCACTGAAGGTTGCCAGGGATTGGCAGATGCACGTGGACTTGGATCAGAGGCTAATTTTTCCACCGAGATCGTAACAACTACTCGTCCTTTGGTCTAACTCCCCAAAAATGGTACCATGGGAGGAAGCAATTGAGGAAGCTTTTGAGCTTAAGAAGCTCAAAGTACAGAGGCTGGAAGATCAAGGTGTGCCCAGTGGAAGTGGGGTGCAGGGGCTTTGTTGCCAGTACAACAGCAAAACTGCTTAGAGAGATTGGGATCAAAGGACAGGTGCAACGGCAGGCTAAACGGCCGGGTAAAAGACCGAAAGTTGAGGCATAACGATGAGTGCTGCTGGTAAAGTTTCTGGGCTGCCTTTTCTCATAACAGCCATTCCTCAAGATTTTGTCCATTCAAAGCAATGCATTATCAGGGACTGTAACATCTAGTCCTTTTACTGAACCTGATTTTTCAAACTGTTTTTGGAGTTTATTATATATATTACATCTCACCACTTTATAGGGTCATGTATCTTTGCAAAGTAAAAAATGACCTGTGCTCATATAAAAAAAAAAAATCAAATTTAGAACATGATAGACACGTGGAATCATTATAAAGCTGGTTTTTGTTTTGTTTTGTTAGTGCTGTTGTTAAGAATACTTTTTTCTGGAAAGTCATAATTTTGGAAAGTGGGGTGGGGTGAAAGTCATTAGGTCCCTTTACCATCACCGTCACCACCACTGCCTCAGACTCGGTGCAATCTAAACATCCCCTCAGTATTTTAGCTACATGATGTAGAGGCACACATAGACTGACTAAAATTATCAAAAGATTTTACTGATTTCTTAACACTGTACATTCCCTTTTGAGAAATAATATTATAGGTCTCCCTTTCCTGTCTTTCACATGTGTACATTAAATCTATTTTTTATGTATGCTAGACAGTTCAACTCACACAAGACAATCAGTGTGAAGGGGTCACTCCATTTTGCTAAGAGATAGTCACTGCTACCCCGACATTTGTAGTCTCCACTGTGGGACACTGATAATCTGCTGATCCTGTATTCACTGGATGTTTCAGGGATGTTTGGGTTTGGTGATTTCCATTCATATGTCATCTCCTTGTCTTCCCCTCCTTGGATCTCACATTGAAGGATGATTGTCTCACCAATGAACATCTGAGGCCAACGGTGTTGCGACTTTACAACATACAGGACTGTTCCCAAAAAACAAACACAATGTGAAGAAAAACAAAAAAAGAAAAAGAGAAAAGAAATTAACAGGTAAAAGGTTTATGAAGTGTTACTTTGATGTCAGTGATTAATATTTGTTATTTCAAAATGTAACACTCACCCCGTTTCTTAATTTTAACTGGAACGCTGTCCTCTGTGGAGAAAACTGGATCTCCTCTACCTCCTCTGCAGTAATAGATGCCTCCTTCTGAAATACTGATCGTGTGCTCTGATGTTCCAGCTCCTATTTTCTGAGCCACAGAAAACTCTGAATCACGTCTGAACCAGTCAAACTTCCAGCCAGCAGAGCCCTCCACAGAGCAGCTCAGTGTCACGCTGCCCCCTGCTGGTATGACTCCCTCATGTGCTGTTATTAAGGCCCGAGGTTTACTGGCTGTTTAAAGAAAAATATAAAACAAGTAAAACACAAAGATATGACTTGCTTCGTGTATGACTTGCAATACATTTGTTATAGAAATTTTTAAAAAATCATTATCTGGTTTGTGAGCTATTATGGACTGAAGCTATTAAGTTTTCCTTAATAACTTATTAAGGCAGTAGAGTTTTATGTGATATCAGTCAGCCATATAGGTAATTTGTGCTGGGAGCATCTGGCAGAGTCCCCAGTTATTCATTGTTTTTTTATTTATGCAGGTAAAAGCATCATTGAGATTAGAGATTCCTTTTTTCAAGAGAGACCTGAATGTCACAAATCTCCCTGGTATGGATATCCTATCTATTCTCAATATGTCCTGGGATTGCTCTGGGGCTACCTTCAGTAGGACATGCCTGGAACACCTCACTGAGGAGGCTCCCAGGATATCTGAACCACCTTGTGGTTAATGCCAGTGTGATTGAGGATTTCTTTAAAGTATTACTTCTATATCCAACTGTATCCTGAACTAAGGTTGCCATATTTCCATGGTTGCACTGCTTTGCTTCCTGAGTCACATGGTCGTTTGCCAGGATCACTTTTAAGTCAACCAAAGGTTTTGTGACATGGAACCAAACTTCTACCACACCTGAGTTTGTAATTAAGCGATTGCCAGAGTTGCACTCCCCTTCATTTATTGGAACCTGTCAGGTACAGGCTAACCAAGCACAATAGGACTGCTATTATTTTCACATACAAGAGTCTGGTTCTGGAATTACTGCAACAACAGGCAACAACCATCTTGTTTTCCCCAGCTCTATATATCCACTCCAGCAATGGAGGTGCAGAATAACAGCTAAATCCTTCTGTGCATTTTAAGGATCTTTTCCACCTCTTCATACCTTTCTTCACTTCCTCCACCTGTCCTCGTCTCTCATTTTTGATTTTCTTTGTTATGCAGATGATACACAGTCCTACCTCTCCCTAAAACCAGGCGTTGATAGCACATTGCAGAAAGTTTCAGATTGTCTTAGTGACATAAATTGCTGGATGTCTTTGAACTTTCTCAAACTAAACCATGACAAAAGTGACATTACAATTTTTGGCCAACAAGACTCTGTTAGTCTCACAAGAAATGACTTGGGCCCACGATCAGCTAATCTACATCCCCATGTTAAAAATATTGAGGATTCTACCCTCAAGCTGTACAAACAAATAAATTGAGTTGTTGTTGGCAGTTTCTTCCAGCTCAGGAGCATTTCTATCCTCAAAACTATCTTGTCATCTAAAGATCTGGAAACCGTTATCCATTATTATTATTATTATTATTATTATTATTATTATGCCTTCATTTCATCATATCTTGATTTCTGTAACTCTCTCTATTTACGCGTCTGTCAATGAAGCCTGTCCCGCCTGCAACTTGTTTAAAATACAGCCGCAAGGCTCCTGACGGATGCGAGAAAGAGAGACAGTATTACTCCGATACTCACATCTTTACATTGGCTGCCAGTTAAATACCAAATTGATTTCAAGGTTTTATTATTTGTTTTTAAAGCCCTCCATGGCTTGGCTCCAGCTTACATTTCAGATCTCCTTAGCCTGTACCTACCCACTCGAACTCTGCATTCCTCCAGTCAGATGTTTTTACTGGTTCTACGCACCCAGATAAAATCCAGAGGTGACAGGGCTTCCTCCATCGCTGCTCCGAGACTCTGGAACAGTCTTCCTCTTTTATAAAATTGTCTTCCTCTTTGGAAATCTTCAAATCAAATTTGAAGACCTATCTATTTTCAAAGACTTTCGGATCTGATGCCGCTTTTGTTACATTTTAGCTATTCTGGTGTTTTATCTCATTGGATCATTTATACACGTGTATATGTATACATGTATTTATGTCCACGTGCGTACTCGTGTGTGTGTGTGCATATATGCATGCATACGTATGTGCATATGTACTGGTACATATATACTTGTATAAACAAATGTATATAAGAGTCTGCTTGGGTGTGTGTATATATTTGGATGTTTTGTGATGTTTTAAACTCATTTATGTTAATTATTTCTTTTATTTGATTACATCATCCCTGTTCAGCACTTTGGCCGATACTTGATGTCTTTTAAATGTGCTATACAAATAAAGCTGACTTGACTTGACTTTCCTATACTTCATGATTCCACTGCTAAGTCTCCTTGTCCTTTTTCTTCTGTCAAGAGAATACATCGAATATGTTCCTCATGGTTTCCCTCACCTCTACAATTGTACTTTCCCAGTCGTCTGGTAATTCTTGCCTACCACCCAGATCTATCTCAACTCCTCCCTGTGCAGCATTCTTCCTCCTTCAACTTTCACCATTTAATTCTTCCCTTTGCCTTCAGTCGCTTCCTCTTCTTCTTGATTTAAAAAAAGTCTCGATTCTTCTTCTTAATATTCAAAGTACTTTACATGTGCAGTATCTCATTATTAGGACATTTGGCAAATTCAAGAGATTAATTTCATTCAAGAGGTAATGGCAATAAATACGAAAATAAATAAATAAAGACTGAATTACATTTGAGGAAAACAAGAAAGAAAGAAAAAATCTCACCTGTAGCATTTCCATAGAAGACCGTACTGAGCACTGAAATGAAGATTGAAACCTGATCAGATTTTGTTAAACCTGTTTTTGATGAAGTTAAGGAATCACTCAATATAATTATATTGAAATAAACTTTAAATGTGCTACATTCAAGACAAATTGTATTGTCTGGAAATTTACTGTAATTCTCATAATTCAGTTCAGTTCAGTTTTATTTATTTAGCTTCAAATTACAACAACAGCCACATCGAGGCACTTTACATTGTAAGATAAAGACCCTACAATAATACAGAAACATGTTCAATAATTTGTGATACTCATAAGACACAGTTATTAATGTACTCACATAATAAATCAAGCATGCAGAACAAAGAGTGCCTCATTGTCACACCCAACCCTGCTGCAGTGCTAAAGTCAACGTGTTCTAACGGTGAAGCTGTTTCCTTGTAAAGTGTCTTTGTGCTTCCTTCCCCTTTATAATGAGCTCATAGAACTATAAACAGCTACACAAACCACAGCAGCACCGTTCCACTGCTGACATTTGTTGTCCACATCAGCTTGCTTCTTGTGCCAAGAAAGGTCAAAACAGTCACATTATGTTCTGCATTTATTTATGTAATTATCATTTACAGTGATCATAGCACTACTTTCTGGTTGCAGTGGTTCCCATCATTGGTAATTCACTATGAAATACATGCATCATCTAAACTACTACGTGGACTAGTGTGATTACATTTGTTTCCTCGTTACAATATTAAACATCAGTAAACAATGAGGAAAAATTGCCATTTGTTTGACTGACAAACGCACTCTTTGCAGCTTCTCTACACATCTACACACACACACACATGCACACACATGCACACACACACACGCACACACACAAAGATATGTGTCATGGCCATAGTCACTCCAGTTCTCTCAAATTTTTCATAGCCTTGCATTAACACTATGGGTAGCACAGTGCAAAAGGAGCACCATTAAATTCCCACTGTGCTCTTCTTGACTAGATTCCTTTTTTGATCGTCTGCTTAAAAATTTGGTGAACATAAAAGCAGCTCTAAGCTACAGACTGCATTTCCTTTTCTCTAGATGACGTAATTCATCAGGTCACTTTCAGTACATAAAAATAAGTATAGCAGAATGGACAGAAACTACATATGCACATATGCAAAGCTGACACAAAAAGAAAGTAGTACAATTTACTGTACTGATTATGTTACTTTTATTAAAAAGAATACAGCATTTATCATCTGCAAAGTCTTGAACTCTACAGGTGAAGTTGTTGTTGCTGACATGATCACAGTGTATAGGGATACAGTGCTCCCATCAAAAGTCAGAGAGTGCAACACTGTCAAAACAGTAACATCCAATCAATTGTTTAACCTCTTATCTAATTCAAAGTGACACAGGGACAAAAAGTGGTGTACATCTTGGAAAGGTCGCCACATTATCAGAGGGTCAACATAGAGAGAGAGAATCAGCCATTCTCAAGGACATCTTTGGTCTGTCAGAGGAAGTCAGAGTAAAGTTTATTCTGGCTTACTCTGTGGGAAACTCCACAGAGAAATATATGAGCAGGCTGTGGTTAGTACTGCGAGCCAAGTGTGCTAATCATAGATAGACATTTAATTTTAAATATAAAAAAAATGTGATCCCACACATAATTCTCTATCATCTTGATGAAGATGTTGGAAGGGACTGGGACCAGAACAATGAACCTTAGGTGCCTTGGTTGGAGGTCAACTGTAGCAGCGCAGGAACACAGAGGCCCTCTGAACTCGGTGGCGAAAAATCCATGGCGTCTGGTCCTGGTTGCTCAGGGCCCATGGGCTCTGATTCTGTTTGTATGGGATGACTGGTGACTAGAGCAGCACTGAAGGCTTCAGAGATGACTCGGGAACCTGGAGCTGCTCAGGAGGCTTTGGTAGCCTGGGTTTCTAAAGCTTGAGCTGCACAGGGCTCACAGATTAGCAATTATCCTGGGCAACATAGGTGGGAGCTTCTACCTGGAAGAGGGAGCTCGAGGAGTTAAGGTTGCAGATGCCTCAGACTAACTAGGTGCAGAACCACCAATGAACTGCTTGGTATCATCAAGCCAGAAGAGCTGGCCAACATTGAGTCAGGAATTTCCAGAAAAATGGGCAAAGGTGAGCTCCCCAGACATGCTGCAGGTCTTGGGCTGGTAACTACTACTTCAGCATCAAGAGCTTCTTCATCGTGCGAGATGCAAGTACTGGCAGAAAAGAAGAAATGGTGAGCATGGAGGATGAAGAGTGAGGGGCTGGTGAAAGGCTAAGCCTAAGCAGAGGAGAAGTGGTGGACCAGGACATCTTTCTACATTGGTGCTGCAGTGGTGGAGAAAAGCTCTGTCAATGTGTCAAATCTTTTCGTCCATTTGCTTCACCAAGGACAGATCACACAAAGACCCCTTTAACAGCTCATTTGGAAGTACAGAGATATGCTGGTCATTTGATGTAGGGCAGCCTACGTGGATATGTAAATGATATGTCAATTACAGATAGGGTTGCCAACTTTTAAATATCAAATAAGGGACACCGTGGCGTGCCAGAAGCACAGTGCACAACAAGCTGGGCATAGTGTAAAAATGCACTGTGTGTGACATTGCGGGTAACCATCAATTTTCATGATATTTGGTAGAATAAGGGACAAACCAATTTTGCTCATTATATGGGATGTGCCAGCTGAAATGGGACAGTTGGCAACACTAATTACAGAATACCCATATGAGGTCCTATACAGGCCCAGACTGAGTGTCATGTTGTGCTGTTTTTCTGTTCCTGTCCCTGAATCCTGGTTTGTCCCTCCTGGGGACAACTCTGTTTCTGCCTTTCTGCTCCCAGCAATTCTCCGGACTCCAAAACGAACATAGATTGGACATTTCAGTTTCTCACTCTTCCACTTCTTCAGCCGGTGAGTCACAGACAGTTGTTCTGTGTCTATGCTCTCTGTCTACCAGCTGTCAGAGCTAAAATATGTTTTCCATAAGCTTGTACACATTCAGCTTAGATTGTTCTTTGTCATTTTAGTTCTGTAGTCAAAGAGATGAAGATAAGGTCTTTCATGACTCTGTGAAAAGCCCCGGGCAGATATTATTTTTGGGCCTTGCCACCACACTGAACTGGAGCAAACACAGCATCTCACATTCTGTATGTTTATATGTATGTATCTCTCTCTCTCAGACACACACACACACAACCACAGACACACATATTATAATATGAACGCATATTTTCATGGAGAAAAAGCAAATTATTCCATAATTGACATCAACAGGTTCATTAGTATTTTGCACAAATACAATCAGATATATATCATATTATATCAGTCTTCTTTTAATAATATAGAAGATTATTGCATACAAAAGTATACCGTGTTTATTGCCCAAACATTAATAAACCATACGTAACACTGAAAAAGCTGACCGTAAGTCATGCTGTTATTATCACTGAGTGAATAGAGAGAGCATGAAACTAAACAGAAGCACACCAGTTTGTACTTTTGTGTGCTAAAATACAGTAATATGTCTACAGTTATTAATACAGATATTGTATTTCATAATGATGATGACCTATAACTCTTATACTTATTGGGTGTGTATGACACTTGGGTAGCAGAGGAGCAACAGTGGCTTCATAAAAAGCTTCATTTTGGGGTTGCTGTTACAGCTCTCCTCACTGATCTGTAAAGCAAAAAAGACAACAAGATTTCCAATTTGAAACAATATTATGAGCTAAAGAACAAGAATAAATCATCACATCATACTCCATGTCAGCATAAATACCTAGAGTGCTCCCTCATTTGACTTCAGAGTAAATTGCTTCATCAGCTGACACAAGACTTGATTTTCCTGTAATGGAGAGAAGTTTACTTAAAAGACTTGTGTAGTCTCATAACAACAACAACAACAACAACAACAACAACAAAAACAACAATAATTTTCTTAAACCACAGGTTAAGAAAGTTTTCTTTATCACTGTTTTTATTAGTGATATAAACAAAAATGCACACACACACAAACAAACAGATTTACATTTTTAAATTTAATCATAAATCATTATAATAAATTATCCATGTCATCACTGTAAATGATTGCAGGCTTTACTCACCCTTGTTTGTCTTAGTATTTCCTTTATCCCGGCAGTTGACCTGAGCATACATTGGACTGTCCTCTAAGAGAGATATGAGATCTCAGCATACATTTGTGCAACACAAATATCACATACAGCTGATGGATCAACAGAAAAAGGTGGATGGAGGTAAAATATAAGAAATTTACAACGGTCTGAAGATAATCTCACAAGTGAAGAAAGAAAGTGTAAGTAGCTTGGACACAGCGGTACCTAAATATTACACATTTTTTACATATATCTTTGCAAAAATGTGCAAAATCTTAACTTTAAAGCTCAAATACTAAAGATGACATATCTAACTTTTGCCTTCAACGTTTTATGCAAAAAATGTTAAGTGAGGATATAGTTAGATTTAGATTTAATAATTATATTTTCATATTACCTAGAGCTCTTTTTAATTTGACTTCGGAGTAAACTGCTTCATTGGTTGATTCAGGACTTGATTTTCCTGTAAGTAGAAAGACAATTATTTAAATTTCTTCCTATTCACATAATTAAAATCAATAACTGTTTTGTCCAAAAATTAGAAAATAAAACAGCACAAAAAATAAATAAATAGAAAAAAAAACAAACAAAAAAAAAAAACATGGGCTTTTTTTGCTGCATGGAAGAGAAATCAAATCAAAGTTTTATACAGAAGCCTTGAAATATAAAATAAATTAATAATTAAAACAAATTAAATTTAAAAAATGATTAGTCATTAGATATGAATGCACCTGATTTTACTTGTGCTGAAACAGAGAATGGAATTGATTCTTCGTCTTCATCTTATTATTACTATTACTACTAATAAAAGTGCTTCCTAATGTGATTATTTATGCACTGCTACTGCTACACTGCTACAACAGTAATCTATAAGATATATTTTATACTTAAAAAAAAAAATCAATGTAATTGTACTTAGACGAACAATTCATATAAAAACAAATTATATCAATTAAAAAAGATTAAAAAAAAGAAGAAGCTTTTATTAAATTATGTAAACTGTGAATAGAAATTGTAACATAGGAAGATTTACATCTTTAAGATAAGAAACAGACTGAACAATACTCAGTGGAGATGATGGCAGACTTTGCTCACCTTTGTTTTTCTTGGCTTTTAGTTTTTTGTGGTGGTTGATCTCAGCATACATCAGACTGTCCTCTAAAAGAGAAGTGATATTTATTCAGCAGAAATATGATATGTAGCTATTCACTGAAGGGACAAGAGGTTGACTGAAACTGAAATGAAAATCAACTGTTGTCTTTATGTATGCTTAGCTGTCTTAGACAAAAGACATACAATGTGTTTTATATTTAAAGATATAGATAAGTTCTGGGTATGGTTGTAACATGGGGAGAGTTGTAACGCCACTAATCTCATCCTATCTATCTCAGGGATGAGATAGGAGTCACATGATGATTTCAGTTTTTACCCACTTCCATCCCTGATTTCACATGGTGCTTGTCATGGTTGCAAGTGTATGCAGATTTTATTGAGAACAAACTGGTTGTGACATACAAAAGTTTTTTTGTTTTGTTTTTTGTAGCACCAAATTTGTAGCAAATTTTTTTTTTTTTTTTTTTTTTTTTTAAAATGGTATAATCAGATGCTGGCAGATGTGTAAAAATAAGTCAGTTGTTTGGTGGTGGCTATGGTGGAGCTTCCACAGAGGCCAGCAGGTGGATGAGGGAAATGGGAGGCAGGAGGAGGAGAGACCGGAGGCGGCCACCGGTCCCAGTGTCAGGTGAACTGAACTTCAGGTAAGAAGTTATGACCTGCAGTCTATCTGGGTCAGATGTAAACCAAGTTCAGGTGTAGTTTATTTTCATTATGCTTACTTTTTACAGTCAGCTACAATCAGTGTTGGTCAAGTTACTTGAAAAAAGTAATCAGTAACTAATTACTGATTACTTCCCCCAAAAAGTAATCCCGTTACTTTACTGATTACTTATTTTCAAAAGTAATTAATTACTTAGTTACTTTTTAAAAACACGATTTACAACCTGAAGAGGTGATAAAGTGATAGATCTTTCAGCCCATTTCTACTTTTTCTACATAATCCATCATACAAAATGTAATTCAATTCAATTCAATTCAATTTTATTTATATAGCGCCAAATCACAACATAAGTCGCCTCAAGGCGCTTCATAGATACAGAGAAAAACCCAACAATCATATGACCCCCTATGAGCAAGCACTTTGGCGACAGTGGGAAGGAAAAACTCCCTTTTAACAGGAAGAAACCTCCGGCAGAACCAGGCTCAGGGAGGGGCGGCCATCTGCTGTGATTGGTTGGGGTGAGAGAAGGAAGACAGGATAAAAGACATGCTGTGGAAGAGAGACAGAGGTTAATAACAGATATGATTCAATGCAGAGAGGTCTGTTAATACATAGTGAGTGAGAAAGGTGACTGGAAAGGAAAAACTCAATGCATCATGGGAATCCCCCGGCAGCCTATGTCTATTGCAGCATAACTAAGGGAGGATTCAGGGTCACCTGGTCCAGCCCTAACTATATGCTTTAGCAAAAAGGAAAGTTTTAAGCCTAATCTTAAAAGTAGAGATAGTGTCTGTCTCCTGAATCCAAACTGGAAGCTGGTTCCACAGAAGAGGGGCCTGAAAACTGAAGGCTCTCCCTCCCATTCTACTTTTAAATACTCTAGGAACAACAAGTAGGCCTGCAGAGCGAGAGCGAAGTGCTCTAATAGGGTGATATGGTACTACAAGGTCATTAAGATAAGATGGGGCCTGATTATTTAAGACCTTGTATGTGAGGAGCAGGATTTTGAATTCAATTCTGGATTTAACAGGAAGCCAATGAAGGGAAGCCAAAACAGGAGAAATCTGCTCTCTCTTTCTAGTCCCTGTCAGGACTCTTGTTGCAGCATTTTGGATTAGTTGAAGGCTTTTCAGCGAGTTTTTTGGACATCCTGATAATAATGAATTACAGTAGTCCAGCCTGGAAGTAATAAATGCATGAATTAGTTTTTTAGCGTCACTCTGAGACAGGATATTTCTAATTTTAGAGATGTTGCACAAATGGAAGAACGCAGTCTTACATATTTGTTTAATATGTGCGTTGAAGGACATGTCCTGGTCAAAAATGACTCCAAGGTTCCTCACAGCGTTACTGGAGGCCAAGGTAATGCCATCCAGAGTAAGAATCTGCTTAGATACCATATTTCTAAGCTTTTCAGGGCCGAGTACAATAACCTCAGTTTTATCTGAATTAAGAAGCAGAAAGTTAGCGGCCATCCAGGTCTTTATGTCTTTAAGACATTCCTGCAGTTTAACTAATTGGTGTGTGTTATCTGGCTTCATGGACAGATAGAGCTGGGTGTCATCTGCATAGCAGTGAAAATGTATGCTATGTCTTCTAATGATACTGCCTAAGGGAAGCATGTATAATATAAACAGAATTGGTCCTAGCACTGAACCCTGTGGAACTCCATAATTAACCTCAGTGTGTGAAGAGGACTCTCCATTTACATGCACAAACTGGAGTATATTAGATAGATATGATACAAACCACTGCAGTGCAGTACCTGTAATACCTACAGCATGTTCTAATCGCTCTAATAGGATATTATGGTCGACAGTATCGAATGCTGCACTAAGGTCTAGCAGGACAAGCACAGAGATGAGTCCACTGTCAGAGGCCATAAGAAGATCATTTGTAACCTTCACTAAAGCGGTTTCTGTGCTGTGATGAGCTCTGAAACCTGACTGAAACTCTTCAAATAAACTATTCCTCTGCAGATGATCTGTTAGCTGTTTGACAACTACTCTTTCAAGGATTTTTGATATGAAAGGAAGGTTGGAAATTGGCCTATAATTAGCTAAGACTGCTGGGTCTAGAGATGGCTTTTTGAGTAAAGGTTTAACTACAGCTAGCTTGAAGGCCTGTGGTACATAGCCGATCATTAGAGATAGGTTGATCATATTTAAGATCGAAGAATTAATTAATGGCAGGACTTCTTTGAGCAGTTTTGTAGGAATGGGGTCTAAAAGACACGTTGATGGCTTGGAGGAAGTAATTATTGAAGTTAACTCAGGAAGATCAATTAGAGAAAAAGAGTCTAACTTAACATCAATGGTACTAAGATTAGCTGTAGATAATATTACATCTGTGGGATGATTATTGGTAATTTTTTCTCTAATGATAAAAATTTTATTTGTGAAGAAGTTCATGAAGTCATTACTAGTTAACGTTAAAGGGATTGTTGGCTCAAAAGAGCTCTGACTTTTTGTCAGCCTGGCTACAGTACTGAAGAGAAACCTAGGGTTGTTCTTATTTTCTTCAATCAGTGATGAATAGTAAGATCTTCTGGCTTTGCGGAGGGCTTTCTTATAAAGTGGCAAACTATTTCTCCAGGCTAAATGATGATCCTCTAAATTTGTGACACGCCATTTTCTCTCCAGATTACGAGTCATCTGCTTTAGGGTATGTGTTTGAGAATTATACCACGGAGTCAGGTACTTCTGATTAGAGACCTTAGTTTTCACAGGAGCTACAGTATCCAGAGTCGTACGTAGTGAGGAGGTGAAATTATTAACAAGATAATCGACCTCTGTTGGGGTAGCGTTCAGATAGCTGCTCTGCTCTATGTTAGTACAGGGCATTGAAGATGATAATAGCGGGTGGATTATATTCTTAAACTTAGTTACAGCACTTTCAGAAAGACATCTACTTTGATAAAGTCTACTCTTCACCGCTGTGTAATCAATTATTGTAAAAGTAAATGTTATTAGGAAATGATCAGACAGGAGAGGGTTTTCAGGAAACACTGTTAAATGTTCAGTTTCTATGCCATATGTTAAAACAAGATCTAGAGTGTGATTAAAGTGGTGGGTGGGTTCTTTTACATTTTGAGAAAAGCCAATTGAGTCTAATAACAGATTAAATGCCATGTTGAGGCTGTCATTTTTAGCATCTACATGGATGTTAAAATCACCCACAATAATTATTTTATCTGAGCTCAGAACTAAATCAGATAAAAAGTCTGAGAAATCAGACAGAAACTCTGTGTAAGGCCCAGGTGGACGATAGATGATAACAAGTAAGACTGGTTTCTGAGTTTCACAGCTGGGGTGGACAATGTTAAGCATCAGGCTTTCAAATGAATTAAAAGTCTGTCTTGGTCTTTCATTAATTAATAGGCTGGTGTGAAAAATTGCTGCCACACCGCCCCCTCGGCCTGTGCTTCGAGATTTCTGGTAGTTAGAATGACTCGGGGGTGTTGATTCATTTAAACTAACATAATCATCCTGCTGCAACCAGGTTTCTGTAAGGCAGAGTAAATCAATTTGTTGATCAATTATTAAGTCATGTACTAACAGAGACTTGGAGGAGAAAGACCTAATATTTAATAATCCACATTTCACTGTTTTACTCTTTGGTTCAGATGTGGATACTGTATTGTTCTTTCTTTGTAATTGTTTATGTTTAAGTTGTTTGTTGCTGGTTTTTAGTTTGTTATCAAATGGAAAAGTCTCTTTTTAAAACTTGTTCGATCAGTTTTAATCTTTTAACTTTATGCATCAAGCAAAAATTTAATTATATGCAACATTCTCTGACTTGAATAAATTAGTTTAACATTTAAACCTATTTTCTACACATTCCAGCACATAAAATAAAATATTTTTTGTGTTTACACTCACTCTTTCAAATAGATGCAAGTAAAACACAGCAGAAAATAAATAAAGTCAAAGACTCAGCGGTCCTGTTGCTCTATTTTCACCTGTAAAGCAGGACTGGGGTAGGCGGAGGTTTACCCTGGTGCAGGTGTGCCGCGGTCAGTTGAAGAATCCGCGAGTTTCTCTGTGAATTTCCCATTACGTCGTTGCGCACTCGGTGCTTACTCGGAAGTTTAGGGGGTTTTTTCGCTGTAAAAAGAAGTTTTCTTCCCACGCACGATGGACGCTAATGTTTTTGTCACTTTTTATGGAATCAAACTCAAAGTAAGGTCAGTGCTTCCACGCTTTAAACGCTGCACGCTCATACTCTCTCCCGCACTCGATATATGATCCATTGTTGATCTGCACACAGCTGTTGTCACTAACGGCGCACTCGCTTACGTCACTGTCATGAGACATTCTCGCAAAAAATCACGGTTTTAGTAACGCAGTAACGCAGCGTTCCTACGGGAAAGTAACGGTAATCTAATTACCGTTTTTGCAATAGTAATCCCTTACGTTACTCGTTACTTGAAAAAAGTAATCAGATTACAGTAACGCGTTACTTGTAACGCGTTACTGCCCATCTCTGGTTACAATAACTCGTACTGTGTACTAGCTAGTATGACGGAGTTTCGTCCCGTATTCAGAGAAAATATTACCCGTTTAGTATTGAGCTGAAAAGGAAGCGATTTGTTCCATACCTTAGCTGAAATTAAAAAGACACAAAGCTGGAGTTATTATGTGTCTTTTCTGTGCAGTTGCCTCTTCTCCTCTCATGCTCAGACCACACTCCACCACACAGACTTGCATTGTACTAACTTTTTACTAAGTGTCTGTCGTATTATGAAAGTTTGCTCTACTAATCTAATGTACACAGCTGCACATGCCAGGGTGTGTTTGAGTTATGGTCAGTCACAGAGAAATAGAGACAAAAACTGTTATTTTATTCCAATACATCACTTTTTTGAAGCACATTCTCTGGTGTCGACTTACACTTCTCCCCAGCATGTGTTACAACCCACCCTGATTGTGGAGTAGGTGATAACAAAGGAACACCATGTATTTAACATTAACACACAAGGTCTGTGGTATTCTTGCAGGGCTTTGAATGGTTGACATTTATAGGGAAAAAATGGGTAATTTGTGTAAAGGTTTGTGACCTCTAGCACAAAAATTAATTGTGTTATGGGTGCTGGAGCAAAATGTGTTACAACCATACCTGGTCTCCCCTAAAACACGCAAACTAACAAAACAAAACAAAACCCCAAAAATATGGGGGAATATCTCTAAGAAACAGCTGGAAACCATTTCTAAAAGTAGACTTCTTGTTTTTTGGATATGAATTTCCACATGTGCGCAAGATTCAACTCTAGTGATCAGTACTACTACACGCAATGACCGGATAACTGGATGAGACTGTTGTGACCTTACCTGCAGCTCCCATCTTTACATCAGAGTAAATGGCACTCTCCTCCGCTCTACGAAGCCTCCCTGTCACGATAATGAAATCCACAAAGGAAAAAAAAAATTTATATATATATATACAGGGAGTGCAGAATTATTAGGCAAATGAGTATTTTGTCCACACCATCCTCTTCATGCATGTTGTCTTACTCCAAGCTGTATAGGCTCGAAAGCCTACTACCAATTAAGCATATTAGGTGATGTGCATCTCTGTAATGAGAAGGGGTGTGGTCTAATGACATCAACACCCTATATCAGGTGTGCATAATTATTAGGCAACGTCCTTTCCTTTGGCAAAATGGGTCAAAAGAAGGACTTGACAGGCTCAGAAAAGTCAAAAATAGTGAGATATCTTGCAGAGGGATGCAGCAGTCTCAAAATTGCAAAGCTTCTGAAGCGTGATCATCGAACAATCAAGCGTTTCATTCAAAATAGTCAACAGGGTCGCAAGAAGCGTGTGGAAAAACCAAGGCGCAAAATAACTGCCCATGAACTGAGAAAAGTCAAGCGTGCAGCTGCCAAGATGCCACTTGCCACCAGTTTGGCCATATTTCAGAGCTGCAACATCACTGGAGTGCCCAAAAGCACAAGGTGTGCAATACTCAGAGACATGGCCAAGGTAAGAAAGGCTGAAAGACGACCACCACTGAACAAGACACACAAGCTGAAACGTCAAGACTGGGCCAAGAAATATCTGAAGACTGGTTTTTCTAAGGTTTTATGGACTGATGAAATGAGAGTGAGTCTTGATGGGCCAGATGGATGGGCCCGTGGCTGGATTGGTAAAGGCCAGAGAGCTCCAGTCCGACTCAGACGCCAGCAAGGTGGAGGTGGAGTACTGGTTTGGGCTGGTATCATCAAAGATGAGCTTGTGGGGCCTTTTCGGGTTGAGGATGGAGTCAAGCTCAACTCCCAGTCCTACTGCCAGTTCCTAGAAGACACCTTCAAGCAGTGGTACAGGAAGAAGTCTGCATCCTTCAAGAAAAACATGATTTTCATGCAGGACAATGCTCCATCACACGCGTCCAAGTACTCCACAGCGTGGCTGGCAAGAAAGGGTATAAAAGAAGAAAAACTAATGACATGGCCTTCTTGTTCACCTGATCTGAACCCCATTGAGAATCTGTGGTCCATCATCAAATGTGAGATTTACAAGGAGGGAAAACAGTACACCTCTCTGAACAGTGTCTGGGAGGCTGTGGTTGCTGCTGCACGCAATGTTGATGGTGAACCGATCAAAACACTGACAGAATCCATGGATGGCAGGCTTTTGAGTGTCCTTGCAAAGAAAGGTGGCTATATTGGTCGCTGATTTGTTTTTGTTTTGTTTTTGAATGTCAGAAATGTATATTTGTGAACGTGGAGATGTTATATTGGTTTCACTGGTAAAAATAAATAATTGAAATGGGTATATATTTGTTTTTTGTTAAGTTGCCTAATAATTATGCACAGTAATAGTCACCTGCACACACAGATATCCCCCTAAAATAGCTAAAACTAAAAACAAACTAAAAACTACTTCCAAAAACATTCAGCTTTGATATTAATGAGTTTTTTGGGTTCATTGAGAACATGGTTGTTGTTCAATAATAAAATTATTCCTCAAAAATACAACTTGCCTAATAATTCTGCACTCCCTATATATATATATATATATATATATATATATATATATATATATATATATATATATATATATATACATATACATATACATACACACACATATATATATATATATACTAAGGGTGCAACGATACTCGTATCGATATTGAACCGTTCGATACAGTGCTTTCGGTTCGGTGCGCATATGTATCGAACAATACAAAATTTTTTATTTCTTTTATCAACTTTCCTTCTGACGATGCTGTCTGTGTTGAGCGCTCAGTGAATCTGCGTTCGACTACTCCGCCTAGGCTGCACTCGACAGTGCAGCCTAGGCGGAGTAGTCGAACGCAGATTCACTGAGCGCAGGGCAAGCTAGCGAGACAGAAGTTAAGCTCTCCTTGCAACATGGCAAATTGAACCTCCCCCACCCTCATTCAGATGTGGCGTTTGGAACTATTTTGGTCTTCATGTGACGTATGACCCTGAAGGTAAGCGCGTCATGGACTAAAGTAAAACAGTATGTTGGATGTGCCACGCAATGCTCAATTACATGGGGTGGGAACTAGTGTGTTATCGCAGTTAGCTCGTTAACGTGTTGGCCATCCAGCCCCAGGCAAAAGACAAGTGGAAGCAGACAAAAACAACAAGCAGGCATGCTACAAACTTTACCCGAGTCATTTAGACAGCCGTTAGCACATGATTCTCCTTATGGGGACCTGATATGTTGAATATAGCCCAGAAGAAGCGTATAGTATAGCTTTTATTTTGGAAAGAGCCATTTCTCTGTAATAAACTCTCTTTTCCAAAGATGAGTGATTCCTCAATCAGATATAGGGCTCGCAAAATCGCTAGCCCGACGTCCCGGGGCTAGCAATTTTTCCAGTCGGGCTATCATAGGAAGGAAAAATATATGTCAATGCTTTTGCATTCTTTCGGAAATGTAGCTGGGTAATTATGTCATTGGCATCAGTGAGCCACTGTCAATATGTGATGTATTGAAATCGCGTTTGAATTTGCGCTTGT